>NC_080539.1:174529235-175129235 GCF_028640845.1 Ahaetulla prasina
CTGTTGAAAATACAACATGGAGGGGGAAAAAACCGCATACATACTTAATGTCACACATTTGCCATTTCCTCCAAAGGTCTTTTGTCACACCTCATAAAATCTTGAACTTTTGTTTTGTTTTGAAAGACCTTGAGGGAACACACAATACTGAAACATCACTAGCTTGTTGTAGTAGTGCTTGGGGATGGCTGCTCAGCAGTGAAGCATTTCTCTCCAGACTATGTAGGACCTATCCACATTTCCTTAGTGTAGCAAATATAGTCTTGATATATACTGAATAAGTCCACCTTGTTGTATATGTGTGTCAAGGGTCCATGGGGGAGAATAGATGGACCATAACACACCATTCCTCAATAAGTTATGAAACATTTATTAGTGGGTTATTACTCTCACAGAGGACAAACATTAAATAATTCACTGGACAACATTTAGGCTTCCTGAACACTTTTGGATGTATCTTATAAATTTTGGCTGCTAATCACAAACATAACCTGTATGCATTTATTAACATAGCCTGTTGCATATCATTTTATAGAAATATTCTATTTTTACAAAGAGCAATGTGTAAAACCTTTCAGTACATTGGCTACACATGAAAGAAACATATGAAAACATGAAACAGTTGTTGAAGCTTATCCAGTACACCAAGTACAACCGGACTATGTGGAGCATTAAAAGTAGTGGCTCCACTGTTGAAAAGTAGCTGAGATATACAAAGAATTGTTGTTGCATATGTGAATGGGACAGCGGTACAAGAGAGTAGCATTACATTAAAAAGAAATTTGGTTCCAGGACAGTAAAATGTGGAATATGACATGTTGACATGACAAAGATATTTTTCCTCTACTTCACATAATATTCAGACTGATGAAAAATTTTGTGAAAGCAATGAACAGGGAAGGTGAAGATTTTCATTATTTAAGACAGGAGTTTCCAAAGATAACCAAAGACAAGATAAACAAAGACATATTTGTTCGTCCACAGATCAGGTACATTATCAATGACAATTAGTTTGAAGATCTGTTAGTTGGGCCAGAGAAAATTGCCTGGAAAGCATTCAAGGATGTCGTTGAGATTTTTCTCGGAAATTACAGAAGCACCAAATTACATTTCATCTGGTTGGCAAAATTCTTACGGCATACAAGACCATGAAACATAACATGTCACTGAAGAGTCACTTTCTGCATTCACACTTGAACTTTTGGTCTGAAAATCTAGGTATAGTCATTGGTGAACATAGTGAAAGGTTTCATCAGGAAATTGCCAGAATGAAAAAAGGGTATCAGAACAACAGGAATCCATCATATCCTAAAAATGTAGTTCATCCCAATGAATGAATTAAGTCATTCATGACAATGCAATGTTATTTCTCGTGTCAAAGAGAACTTTTCATCAGTTTCCATTTAAGTACAAATTTCTAGGAGCCATTCGTCAGTTTATACATGAATTATTAACAGAAAAGTAAAATTTAACAAGAAGGATAGGTAAATAACACATAGAAAAAGAAAAAAATGGGAAGCTTCAGTTGCTGGATATCGTGTTATCCTGGACAGGAGGTGAGGGGAACTGTATTGAGTTGTCTTTGTGCATTGCGGTGAATATAACAGATAACAACTAAATAAATAGACAAAATAACAAATAAAAGTGCACCTTTTTGCCATATCAAGTTATATAAATACCTTAAAGTCTATTCTGATTTGTAGGATTGGCCTGTAGGAAATGTGATATTGGGGCTTCTTATTTTAAAGAAAAGAGAATTAAAAGTAGATGTGATAGAGATGCATGAAATTATCCACGGTGCAGTGAATGATTGATGTGCAGATAGAGTGGAATTTTTCTTCTTCTTTCAAAATGTTAAGAGTCTTGAGTTGGTCAAGGAAGCAGAATGAGGGGAGATTCAGAACAGATATAAGGCAACACTTAAACCAGGGGTCTCCAACCTTGGTCCCTTTAAGACTTGGGGACTTCAACTCCCAGAGTCCCTCAGCCAGCAAAGCTGGCTGAGGAACTCTGGGAGTTGAAGTCCCCAAGTCTTAAAGGGATCAAGGTTGGAGACCCCTGACTTAAACTGAGGCATTTGAAAGTGCTTTTAAAAGGGAATGGGACCAGGAATAAGACTCTCACTGACTACTTAGTCATGGTGGGGAATAAATCACTCTTACATTGGGGTAGCAGATTGTCTCTTAAAAAAAAACAGTAACAACCTTGGAGCAGTGTATTGTGATGTGAAATTGGAGAATATTACAATTAATCTGTCTGTGTGGACAGATTACTCTCTGTTGGCTCTCAGGTTTCCTGAGGTTGCCTCCCACTCCAGGGAGGAAGGACCTATTCAAGTGGTCGACCATAAGTAACTGATTGACTTTATGGAATTGCAGAGGGAGTTTGGGATTGTACCAGGGGTTCCGATACACAATTCAATCAAGTTGTTAGTTACCACTTAGAATGAGAGGTTAGGAGATTATCTTGGATCAGATTGTGCCTGTGTGGACTCTATGCATATATATTCCAGAGAGACTCTTGGTCTTCAGAGGAGTTCCAGAAGATAAAGTAGGACAAGAGATGCGTAGAGTGTTACTGGAGGGAAACATCGCTTGGTGGAGAACGTGAGCAGAAGGATGGGGTGATGCCCTTGTCTTGTTTAGTGGCGTTCTGTTGGCTACACTAGTGCAGAATGCTGCATTAAATGGGCATTTAGTCTGATCTATCACAGAATTGATCCCTTCCCTTATGAAATGGTGCAAAGTTACAGCGGTTCAGTTGAAACTGATATTCACTTCATAGTGAATGCAATACTGCGAATGGCACTACAATTCACGCAGTCTCTGTCTGAACATGTGCTCAAGAAGAAGAATTGAAAAGCAATAGCATTCACAGAAGTTCAATAACCAAGAGCTGGCCTCTTTTGTTATAATCAGTCACTTAAGGATACAAAATTTTTAAAGTGACTAATGGGCAATTCTCTCATTGAATTAGGATCAGGACATTCAATATTCCTTTGACGAATCATTTTAATCTGTTGGGGAAAGGAGATGTCAATTTAAAGGTCAAGTACTTAAAAAAAAAGAGAGATGATTATTCCGTATTTTATCCATAGAACAAAAGCACAGCAGAATTCATTGTGTGTCAGTTCCCTTTGTGTATAGCACATACACAGAGAAATAGATAGCTTAATTATATAATTATCTGTCTTGGGGGTGATATTGGCCCAGGAATTGAAACAGTCAAATGGGTGCTTTATTGTTGTTGTGATCCTCCTTAATTGGTTACTGTAATGACTGTGAGTTCCAAGATGACTTTAAGTGAAAAAAAAAAAGGGGGGGGGGATTATTTTTTAACAAGGTTTTAAAAATGAGAACTGTAATACAGACATTCCATTATCAGCATTCTTGAAACACTATCTATTATTATCCAATGAATGAAAGAATACCAGGAATTGAAGTTCACGTTCACTCAAACACACACACACTCACACACACACACACACACACACACACACACTCACACACTCTCTCTCTCTCTCTCACACACACACACAAATAGGAAGAAAGAGTTGATGGCAAACTATTTATATACCGTTACGAGGAAAATTGCATGGATATGTTTATTAAATCACTAGGAACTGAGCTTGAATCAAAGGTAATTTTAGCTTCATGGTACAGCAACTTCCAAGTTGGAGCTTGAAATACATTAACATCCCTGTGAGAAATAATAAATCAAATAATTAAAATACTACCAATCCCAGAGTTTCGATGTATGTAGGAGGCTTCCAGTTGCATCTCTGCATGGACATCTGTTTTGACTTTGTTCCTTAATTTGGTGTTGTCTCTGGACCTTTCAGCCATTTTCCATACAGGGGCAGAATAATTACCTTTCTTTGAAGGAGGCTATGTATTGCCATCTATGAATTTGGGAGTATCTCCAAGTTACGTGCCAAAAAGTTGGCATGGTTGAGAACCTGCCAAAGAAATTGCCCTTGCAGATGGCCCACAGTTGATGTGAGACACTGGAACAATATTCTGTATTCAGCGCCTTCCATGCAAAGCACATGCTTTGCATATGCAGAAGAATTTAGACTCCGTTACAGCCTTCCCTGAGACTTATTCTTATAATTAGTGAGATTAAACTACGGGGTTACAGTGTCAGAGCAGATTAAACCACTTGATGCCATTCAGAAGATTTGCAACCTCCACTAGTCCTGGAAGCATAAAAAAGGATAGTGGTTGAAAAAGCAGAGACCATGAATTTCCAGATTTTCTTCTAATAAGAGGGTATTAACTTGCTATCTTTATCAGTCTTTCTGAATCTGAGTCCTTTGGAAATAATGTGAGTTACTTACTTCAAAACGTGGTATTTTGAAAATATGACCCTGCTGTATTTGGAGGTAGGACTAGAGAAATGTCCATTTTTCTGAGTGAAGATCTAACTTTCTCCCTAGAGATTTTATCACAGATCAAATGTACACAGTTTTTTTTTTCTGAGCCGGGACACCGTTCTTTTATTTGAATGGTATGCTAGGAATTGTACTCCAATCAGCATGTATAGCCAGGATAAATAAATTAACAGGGCCAGGATAAAAGCTACCCTTGAGTTAATTTAAATATAAATGCAAATTAAACTAAACGAGTCAATCACAATTAATATGATTAGTATTATTCCCAAGATATTTAATCATGTCTTCCTTTTCGCAGGGTGGGAGTCTGAGGACTGCATTTAAAATTTGGAGCAACGGGAATCTCTCGGGACTTACATTTGTGTACACCTGCCTTCAAAATCCTACTGCTCCTACTGACTGTTTTAATCCATCATTTATTACTGCACTGAGGTCTTTATATAGCTAGCCTATTTCTTGTTTGAAGTTCCAGTAGAGTGGAAAAAAACTCCTTATTATTACTATTTAATTTCTGCAGAACACCAATAAATATTGCTGATAGTTAAATGTAAGATATGGTAACCGTTGCCTCCCCTTACAGGCATAGAAAAAGGTCAGCTCAGTGTGCTGCACACACACACATGGTAAATCTTTAACTTCAAGTGTCCTTCTGTGGTGACCAACTAAAATATTAGCAAAATAAATGTTTTATGGGAAAATGTTGGCAGGAACCCCAAGTGAAACAGGTGGCATTGGGTTATTTTAATATAATGTAATGATTTAGCCAGGTTTCCATCTGGACAGCATGTGGTTGAATCCACTTAGAGAGAGTATCAAAGAGCATGAATATGCACAGGGGATTGTAGTAGTGTTCCAATGCACAGCTCAATGGCTACTTTGCAGGAAAATAGCCTGGGTTCTAGGTCCTTTGGGTTAAATATTTTCACTGTCAGGGAATCTGAATCTCTTCATCAAATATTAAAGACAAAGCAACCCTCTGACACAGAATAGCCAGTTGACTCATTATGGGACAGTTCCTGGAAGCTGAGAATTGCTCACATTATGCCTTGGCATTTATTATGAAAGAGTTCATTACCTTTGGAAGCTGAGGCATATGCTGGAGAGGCAGAACCTTGCCAGAGAGGTATTTTAACAAGCTTTGCTGCTGTAAATATATATTTAAAATCCAAGCAAGCTATTTCAGTACAAAACAATTACGACCTATCAAAGAACCATATTTGACACATAATATTTAATTCTAGTTATAATGGTACACAGAGCTAAAAACTCTCTGCTTAAAAATTAAAGGGATTTGTGGACTAAAGAGCTATTTTGTTTTATTGTTAATCTGTCTTTTGAATTCTTACAGCATGATCCAGCCAGTGTTAGACAATCTGACATCTCCATTTGTTTGTCCTATTGGTGTATGAAGTAAAACATGCTTCACGGTCTCTGTACTAGATCCAAATATCAGAATAAACACATGGGTGCTTGGACCCCATTAATTCCACGGGCTGTTATCCTGCTTACCTTCAGTAAGTCCTCCTGAATTAAGGTGGGGCTTATTTCTGAGTACTGGTAACTACTGATAACAGAATGCTTCAGAAGCGCCTGCTGGGAAGAACAAGATGTGTAACATTATGTCTGTGCAGGCAGAGCTTAACTTTGTATTGGGGAAGGTGACAAATACACAACGATATAATCACAAAGTGTTAGGAATCTGAGCAGAGGCAACAGCATCTTCATGTGCTCGCACTAGGAAAGGAGGAGTGTGGGGACAGCAAAACAAAACCAAGCTAGCGACATCGGAGCTCGAATTTGAAAACAAATATATGCAATGGCATCATAAGACAATGATTATAGCAACATTGCCATTTTATCCTTCAAGAGGCCAGGGCATAAAAGCCAGGACAGCACCAAGGATCGATTTGCAACCATTTGTTTAGTGACTGTTTGAAGTTACAACAGCACTGAATAAAGTGACTTATGACCATATTTCACACTTACGACCATTACAGTATCCCCATAGTCACACGATCAAAATTCAGATACTTGGCAACTGGCATGTATTTATGAGGTTGTAATGTCCTGGGGTCACCTTTTGGAACCTTCTGACAAGCAAAGTCAATGGGGAAGCCAGATTCACTCCACAAAAGTGCTACTAACTTAACTACAGTGATTCACTTAACAATGGTGGCAAGAAAGGTTGTAAAATGGAGCAAAACTCACTTAACAACTGTCTTGCTTAGCAACTACAATTTACAATTGTAGTTGTAAATCGAGGACTATTTCAGAGAGGGTTATATTACTTTGTTCATTCAAGAAACTCACATCATTTCAATGATATGTGTTTGTTTTTTTTCTGAAGGATTATCTTTTTCATTCTCCACTTCCTGATTGTGAGCAGAAAAATGGGATCATGAGTTTGAAAAATAATTTGCTAGATGTCACAGAAGAATAGATTGCTAATTTCTCCAACTACTGACAACTTCCTAGATATTTATATTACATTTTGAACATTGAAGATTATTACTAACAGTTGTTCAAATCCTGTTATTATTTTATTGGTTTCATAATTTATTTTCTAAATTTCCCCCCTCCCCAAACATCAAAATTTGTCCTACCGTGTGATGTGTAGTATATAAGGACACAGGTTTTTTTTTTCCTTTCGTAAGTTTGATTAGATAAATTTTCGTAAATTTGTTTAGCTTCTATTTTGGATATCTACAATCTATTTTGTCATGGCTGCGTATTTACTAGTTTTAGTCTCCCAGTCTGCTGTCAAATGCTTTCTGCAAGTTTTGAATCACTTTATAGTTCAGTGTGCTGGCTGTCCCATTTGGCATTTGAAGAGAAGTACATTGCTCCTATGAATCTGCAGTTCCACACAGGTGTGCCAAAATTCATGGAAAATATGAACTACAATTCAGCAACTGATGATGTGATAATTGTAATGGGTATATTGGGTGTTGAATAGGTTGAGAAAATTTTGGAGGGCAAAACTAGAAGCACTTAACATTTTTCTGCAGTCAGTGAGACAACCGTGTTGACTTAAAACCTGCTGTTCCCATTTCCAACCTCTTCCAGAAGACCACTGCAACATTTTCGATACCAGTAACAGAATCCTAATTTATGATAGTATCATGCTAACCTACTCTAGAAAAACTGGTAACTGGAAGACCAATTTCCCTTACTATCTTTCTAAGACCCAGTGGCCTAGAAATCTGTTCGCAGTTTTGACAGGTTGGCAGAATAAATGTGTCTTTGATATAACGGTGTGTGTGTGTGTGTGTCCTAATTCTCCCATCTGGCAAAGACAATGGTCTGAAAAAAAGTATCTCAGGAGGTCAACTGAATAATCCAAATGGCATGGTTTGCATTGGTAAAATGTGAAAAATACTACTTTAAAAATGGAACAGGTAAATATGAGTGCAGACTCTTTTGTGGTAGAATTGTGGTAGGTTGGGGATGATATCAAACATGTATGTCTTCCTGAAATGATTAACAAGACATCTTCCTCCCATGCCATGTGGAATAACTAGATACGATACTACTATCTAGAGTCAATCTCAGATAAATGTTTAGACCTTTGCTAGACCTTATGGACAGGGGGAAAATCCAGCAGGTTCTGACTGGTTCTGGAGAACCGGTAGTGGAAATTTTGAGCAGTTCTGAGAACCGGTAGTGGAAATTTTGAGTAGTTTGGAGAACCGGCAAATACCACCTCTGGCTGGCCCCAGAGTGGGGTGGGAATAGGGATTTTGCAATATCCTTCCCCTGGAGTTGGGTGGGAATGGAGATTTTGCAGTATCCTTCCCCTGTCACACCCACCAAGCCACACATGCCTACCAAGCCACACCCACAGAACTGGTAGTAAAAAAAAATTGGATTTCACCACTGTTTATGGATTAGGCAGAGCTTTCAAGCCCACCCATCCCCTTATTTTGGGTTATTGGTACTCTCTGTTTTTGGTTGTTTTCTTGCAGACATCTCACCACCCAAACGAGGTAATATCATCACTGCTAGTACGGAGTGGAGTTTGCTTTCAATTTATATTTTAGTGGCTTGCCCTGGCCCCTATTAGTGAGAATAGTCTTGGAAGGTCTTTGAATAGAATAGAATAGAATTTTTATTGGCCAAGTGTGATTGGACACACAAGGAATTTGTCTTGGTGCATATGCTCTCAGTGTACATAAAAGAAAAGATATGTTCATCAAGGTACAACATTTACAACACAATTGATGGTCAATATATCAATATAAATCGTAAGGATTGCCAGCAACAAAGTTACAGTCATACAGTCATAAGTGGAAAGAGATTGGTGATGGGAACTATGAGAAGATTAATAGTAGTGCAGATTTAGTAAATAGTTCGACAGTGTTGAGGGAATTATTTGTTTAGCAGAGTGATGGCCTTCGGGAAAAAAACTGTTCTTGTGTCTAGTTGTTCTGGTGTGCAGTGCTCTATAGCGTCGTTTTGAGGGTAGGGGTTGAAACAGTTTATGTCCTGGATGTGAGGGATCTGTAAATATTTTCACGGCCCTCTTCTTGATTTGTGCAGTATACAGGTCCTCAATGGAAGGCAGGTTGGTAGCAATTATTTTTTCTGCAGTTCTAATTATCCTCTGAAGTCTGTGTCTTTTTTGTTGGGTTGCAGAACCGAACAAGACAGTTATAGAGGTGCAAATGACAGACTCAATAATTCCTCTGTAGAACTGAATCAGAAGCTCCTTGGGCAGTTTGAGCTTACTGAGTTGGCGCAGAAAGAACATTCTTTGTTGTCCTTTTTTAATGATGTTTTTGATGTTAGCTGTCCATTTTAGATCTTGCGATATGATAGAACCTAGAAATTTAAAGGTTTCTACTGTTGATACTGTGTTGTCTAGTATTGTGAGAGGTGGAAGTATGGAAGGGTTTCTCCTAAAGTCTACCATCATTTCTACGGTTTTGAGTGTGTTCAGTTCCAGATTGTTTTGGTTGCACCACAAGGCTAGTCGTTCGACCACTCATCGATATGCGGATTCGTCATTGTCTCGAATGAGACCAATCACTGTTGTGTCATCTGCGAACTTCAGTAGCTTAATGGATGGATCGTTGGAGATGCAGTCATTGGTATACAGAGAGAAGAGAAGTGGGGAGAGCACACAGCCTTGGGGGGCCCCTGTGCTAATTGTACAGGTATTTGATGTGATCTTGCTTAGCTTCACCCGCTGCTTCCTGTTTGTTAGGAAGCTTGTGATCCATTTACAAGTCTGTTCCGGTACCTGTAGCTGGTTTAGCTTAGTTAGAAGAATATCTGGAATGATGGTATTGAATGCTGAACTAAAGTCTACAAAAAGGACCCTTGCATAGGTCTTTGGAGACTCAAGATGTTGTAGGATGTAGTGCAGAGCCATATTAACAGCATCATCTGTTGATCTATTTGCTCGGTATGCAAATTGCAAGGGGTCTAACAGCAGATCCGTGATGGTTTTCAAGTAGGAAAGCATTAGCCTTTCAAAGTTGGGCTGTTTACTGTTTACTGTTAACTTGGTTGGCAGTTCCTTGGTTGGTGTATTATTTAATTCTTGGTGTTAATCTATGATCATCAGGATTGCTGGTGAGGTGTTTTGGTCTTTTTGTTCCCTTTTTAGCTTGTTGATTGTCTCTTTTGCACAGTAGGTAGATGTTATTTATGTGTCTATTGATGGTTGATTTGTCCAAATGCCAGACTTCCAGGAATTCTCTAGCATTTTTTGACTTGGCTTGGTCTAGAATGGTCACGGTTTCCCAGTTGGAACTATGGTTAAATCTGTCTAATATGTTGTGAAGTTAATGAGTTTTCATCATGTCTTTTGCTAGTTCATCTAACTCATTTTCAGGGTAGGTACAAAACTGTACCATTATGAGTTCTGCAAGTATAACTAATGCCCCATATTTTAAACTAAGTCTGGAATTATATAGTAAAATAAATAAATAAAAAAATGGTCAGTCTAGGGATTATAATATGTATTCAAACTTTCTTTTCAAAGGTGAAGAGATGGGTTCATTCTCAAAAGGCAGATATCCAGTTTTGGAGATCCTACACATCATATGGTATGAAGCCCATACCTCTTATGATAGTTATTCTCACTTATCATAAATGAAACATGCTGGTAAAGTATCCACAAAGTGCCTCGGTGATGCAGTGGTTAGAGTGCAGTACTGCAGGCTACTTCTGCTGCCTACTGGCTGCCTGCAATTTGGCAGTTCAAATCTCACCAGGCTCAAGATTGACTTAGCCTTCCATTCTTCCGAGGTGGGTAAAATGAGGACCCAGATGGTTGGGGGCAATATGCTGACTCTGGAAACCACTTAGAGGGCTATATAAGTCTAAGTGCTATTGCTAATATATTTAATCTAAAGCAGTATCTGAAAAACAACAGATTTTCATTACCCTTGATAAAGACAAATATTAATGCCACCTTATTAAGAAAGGCATTCGCTTTAAAAACAAAACCAAAATAACTTAAAAACATCACAGCTTTCTTACTTCTGCTTGGTACAAATTAGATTTGAGAGAGGGTTTTTCCCCCCCCCTACCTTGAGATCTCGTTTAACATAGCTGCTATTGTTTTTAACAAAAAACATTGTACAAGGGCCAGTATGGCTATGGCCTGTTGAATTGTTTATATACAGAGAAAAACCCTGGGGTGTGTGGAATGCATGCAAAGAAAATTTGCAAAGTAGCAAACAACTTCTCCATTTGATTTTCAGTGATGAATATTCTTTTATTTATGTCCAAATTATGTGAACCTTTGAAGTTCCGCCATAATGTCTTTAAAGCACTTTTTGCTCTGTTTCTAAGAGTTCATCTCTCTCTTTCTCTCTCTCTTATATTCTTTGGAAAGTCCACCTGTTGCTAGCTAAGGAAAGGATACAGCTAAAAGTGCAACCTCTATTCAAAGGTATGTCTCCGAAAAAGTTTGTTGACTTGGCAGTCTTTCACTGGAGCAGAGTGAAATCTGTGCAGCTGGACTGATTCCAAAATAGTTCATCAATCAATAAAGTTTTCAAGGAAGTTTTATTTTGCCATAACGTCTGCTAAAAAGTTAGGCCTGTGCTGGCAAGAGATCAAAACCTAAACTGTTTGAGGCATGTAGTGACTTCATCAGAGTATACAATATGGACTGAATTAAATCTGAAAAAAACAAACATAGCAGGGCTCTGTATTTTTGTTAAATGCATATTCCATCTGATGTATCTTGGTGTTCAATATGTGCTCTTTTATTTCCAAATTGAAATATTTATATGAACCGTGGTTGAATATACATGTGTATACCTCATGTACAATTTCATCATACCTATAAAAATTGCAAATTAATACCTTTGTAATATGCCAGGTAGAATATTTAAGCAAATTGCAATGGACAATTATAAAGATGACATTGCAAAAATCCTATTTTGTAGAAAATCTATTAAAGCATTGAAAAATAGAATAAAAACAGCCATTATAGTATCATTTTTCTTTGCATAAATATGAAGTCATGGCACATGGTCTGCTCACTAACATCTTTTAATAATAAACTTTAACTAATTAAGCATTGATTTGTTCTTCTACATAAGTGAAACAAATTGCTGTAACTGCTCTCAGTGAAGCCTAATCACATGGATTATATATAGGAAGTTCAAGGTAAAAAAAAATATTAGAGTGTATTTCAGCATAGGTAAAGTTAATGGTGGATACAATTTGAAACTTCAGAAAATGTGTTTGATAGAAAATCAGATATTAACCTCAGGGAAAGTCTGAATGGTATGGGGGCCTAGTGGTGAAGACTCTCACCTCCCACTCGGAGGGTTGAGAGTTAAATCCTAGGTAGTGGCAGATGTTTCTCTAATAGGGTGCAAAAAAACAAACAAACCACCAGTTCTGTGGGTTTGGGGGGGTAATGTGACTGGGTGGGCATGGCCAACTTTTGTTTTTTACTTTTAAAAACATTTTTTCTATAACCTCTTCGGCTGAAGAAGTTGTTAAAAAAATGCTTTTAAAAGACTCCTTTGACGATCCCACCTGAGTTGCCTGATCATCAGAGACTTTTCTTTTCTTTAACAGCATTTTTTTTGCCTTTAAAAAAAAAAGCCTCTGACGATCAGGCAACTCAGCTGGGATCATCAGAGGAGCCTTTTAAAAGAATTTTTTCTACAACCTCTTTGACTAAAGAGGTTTTAAAAGCCTCTGACGATCTCAGCTGAGCCACGCGATCATCAGAGGTTTTTTTTTTTACTTTTAAAAGCATTTTTTCGGGTGAAGAAAAAATACTTTTAAAAGTTAAAAAAAAACCTCTGATGATTGCGTGGCTCAGCTGGGCATGGGGTGGGGAGGCAGGGATTTTTGCTACCGGTTCTCCGAATCACCCACTGCCATTGCTACCAGATCAGGCGATCCAGTCCAAACCGGAAGCATTTCAGTCCTGATTACAGGATCATAAAAAGAAGGGAAAAAAAACCTCAGGGAAAGTCTAAAGCCCAAAAAACCATTCCCTTGCTTTCGTATTACAGATTATAGCTGTAAATATATTTTAAAACTGATCTCTCTTTGTAAGAACAGTAATCACTTTTAAATTTGTTTATTTTATCTATGGATAGAGAGTAGCTGTATTCCTCCTTCCCTTACCAAAAAAAAATAATAATATTACATTCAGATTGGTCATCAATTTTCCTGATGATTATTAACTGTTGAGTCTCCAATGTGTCTCATTTACAAAATAGGGGAATCCCTAAATCACTTGTATCCTTTAAATTTCGGCTGCATTATTATTTCAATTTTTGATCTTTATTTGATCAGATAGATAACTGTGATATAGGCTGCATTACAATTTCTGAACAGGCTTCTGTTACATTGTCAATGGTTTTAAAGACAAAAAACTATTGTTTCAAAATGGTACTTAATTACACTTTTAAAAGATTCACATCTTATATAGCAAATAAAATAAGATTTGAACATTTGTTGCTCTAGAGATATTTTTTTCCAACTCAGCAACTGTACAGGATGCTTTAAAAGCATGGATTACTGCTTATGATTTATGGAAAAAGAAAGAGCATGTATAATTGAAAACATTATAAAATAAGATTATGCACAGCTTCATTCAGTTATATTGTAAATTGCCAGATGTCAGTGGAGTAGGGCATTATAAAAACATAACAAATAAATAAACTAATGCTTTTATGTTTTCTAAAATGTAGCATGATCTTCATTATACAGTGGCTAAATACCTCCTGAATTGTATAGAACAAGATTCCTGGTAATAAATGAGAATATCTAATAAATATTTGACTTCTAAACGGAAAATAACCTCATTTATACAATTAAGGCTTTTTGGTGCAAATTATATAACGATTCAAATTTGATACATCAGCACTTTTTCATTTTTCATTTTACTTTATAATGCCAATTAACAGCTTTGGATGTATGGTTTTTAAATGGTCTTCTCAATCAATGAGATAAAACTCAAAATAAGATTATTTAGCTATGTTATTACCTCTGCAAGAAATAATGGACGTATTAAATCAGTAATATTAGGTAAGATCCTAAGTCCAGACAGCTTTCCTATATATTGGTATAAAGTATTCATATGCTTTCTTGCTCTCATACTATTTTAAGGTTTATACTGGCACTTTTATGTAGAAAGCTTTTCCTTCCTTTTCATTCTAAAAGTGGAAAAAGATCCTACAGAATGTGTAAGTTAAATCTTTGTTAAATTTATATGCTATATTAACACATCCTTGGCTCAAAGACTTAAAACTATCATCAACAGTTTAATTAAAACCTGGATGATCATAAATTATTACTAGATGTACTTGATATACAACATATACATTGGATTTAATGATGGTTGTAACACGGATATAGCTAAAGACTTTGATGTGGCACAACTTACATTTTACTAGCATGTCTTGGATAAATATGCTTTTTAATTCCAAGGTTAACAACAAGATAAATATGTGGTATCCTATTCCATTAGTCAGAATGATCAGAAATGGAATTATTTCTTCACCAATCCAGATGTTTTGCATTTATTTTGATTTGTAACCATTGCCTTCTTTTTATTAGACAATACAAGAATATGTTGGACCTTAAGGGACTGAAGTGAAACACAAATTATTGCTGTATGTCAATATTTTATGTTTGTTAATAATTGTCTGTGTCCTTTAACAAAACACATGGATACAGCACATTTTGCTAAATTATCAGGGTATTCAATTAATTGGTATCGTTTTGATAAGTGTATTGTTTGGATTCCTTTCTCTTGGAATAATTATAGTAGTAAATATTTGGTATCAAGGTTTTTTTGGTAAGAGGTAAATATTGCAAATTGTTTGTTTCAGATTAATAATGATAGAAATATATGTTAAAAATCTCTATGAGTTATGGTAGACAAATGTTAAGATGAATATTACTTCAAGACAAATGTTTCAATATGTTTGTTTTATATATTTTGACTTTCTGAAATTTAGGCGATTTAGCTCAGAAAACCATTGTGGACAGAGTTAGAAAATTATCATCTGACTACTTGCTATCTTGGCAGTCTTAGCTCCTGTTTCAGTTGTAGGCCAATTATTTCTATTTCTCAAAATATAAGAATTGGGAAAGCAAATTCAATCCAATACTTTGATATTATGGATTGATCCATGACTGAAAATTGCTGGCAAATTTTTCTTCTGGAATTCTTGGGCAAATAATTGGACTGACACTTTGGACACTTTGGACTTTGGACTATCTGCTATTCTCTTAAAAATTAGATGTGCAAAACAATTTGATTTGTCTGAAGATATTGATTAGCAATATACCCAGTGAAAAGATCTTTCATTGTGGGCCCAATGCATTAGTAGGATCAAAAACCTTAAATTATTAACATTATTGGAGAAATTTTTGGAGTTTCCAAATTTACAGTTAATTTTTATATACAATTGGAAAGGATGGAAAGAAATGCTTGAAAGACACTAAGAAACTGAATGCCCTGTTTTAATAAATGAATGGATTAAAATTTTAAAGTAAGTTGCATCCTATGATTGTAAGAAGTAATCAAATCAACCAAAGATTTTTTTTTTGGGTAGAGTTTATTAGGCATCTCTGAGACTACATAAAAAGGGTTGTGTTTCTTGTAATGAATCTTTAAATGTTTTGGCGGGAAACAAGCACGTTGCTGATTGGTTGAAGCCGCCGGCTAAACTGTATATAAGGAGAGGTTTTTCCCCAGCCCGGTTGCTGGGTTCACCATATATTAAAGAGCTGTTGTCACTACCCTGGTCTCCAGCCTCGTTATTGCCCGAACTTAACACTGGTGACGAAGGTGGGATTTCGAGGCTAAGAGCACCAGGAACGAGCTGAACGCACGGAAGAACCGAACCCAGCAAACTCAGGGCGGAAACGCAGCGATGGCCAGCTACACTCCGCCCGCGCCGTTTGACCCATCCAGGGAGAAATGGGGAACGTACATGACCCGTTTCGAGAGCTTCCTCGAGGCAAACGAACTGCAAGGAGTTCCAGACAACCGCAAAAGGGCGTATTTCCTGAGCCACTGTGGTCCCGAGGTCATCGACATCGCGGAAGCCCTGGCAGAGCCAACGCCGGTACAATCGGTATCGTGGCAAACTCTGCAAAATCTATTGAAGAACCATTTCGCACCAACACCGTCCAAATATGTACGGCGTGTTGAATTTGGGAGGGCAGGCAGCAAGGGGGCGAAGCCCTCAGCGAATACATGCCGGCCCTGAGGAAAGCCTCTAAGGATTGTGGGTACCGAGACTTGGATGAGGAGCTGTTAGAGCAACTCATCCGTGGGGTCAGAGACATGCGTTATGGAGGCGGCTGCTATCAAAAAGCAATCTAACACTGGCAAACGCTCTGGACGAAGCCAGAGCTCATGAGATGTCCACCCAAGCGGCGGAAACCCTACAAAAGCCGCTCACGCCAACGGCGAGCACGAAATCAACCCCGGTCCACAACGAAGAAATCCAGACCGAATCAGACGGCGAGGATGAGGAAGGAGTTTGCCACAGAAGGGGCAAAGAAGACCGGGATGAATGCGGAAGTTGCGGAGGGCAACACCAGCGTCAACAATGCAAGTTCAAGGACGCTACATGTCGGCGGTGCGGGAAGAAGGGGCACCTGGCTCAAGTCTGTCGAGCACCCCAACCTTCCCGCCGAAAATTCAAACCAACCAAAAAGATTATATCCGGAATTAAAATTTTAACAAATTTGTTCCACATTTTACTTAATCCCTTTAACCAATAACTTCTACTTACACATTTTAAATTTGCTTTATCTAAAAACCACCTTGATCCAAATTTCTCTATATCCCTTAACTCTAAATCTCTCCAATAATTATCTTCTGATATTGTTGGTAATTAAGGAAATAGAATTAACAAAATATGAAAAAGAATTGATTAGAATTATGATTATAATAGGTAGAATTATAATAGCTAGATATTGGAAACTAGATGTGATTTTTAGAATAGAAGAGTGGAATTCTGAAATGTGGAAATTAGCTTTAAATGATAAAATGACATGTGATATTAAAATTAGAAGTGGTGTGTATAAAGAAGATATTTTCTGGAAGACTTGAAACCATTTGTGGACTTTGCGCTTGGAACATTGGACGCCCAGTACCTGTACCTCGAGAACGTGGATTTTGGCAATCATGAGGATATATCCAAGACCCAAATCTTCCTTTATGTATAGCACAAGGGTGTAATAATGTATTTTTTTGTTTGTTTGTTGTAAAAAAAAGTAATTTAAAAAAAAAAATTCAAACCAACCAAAAGATTATATCCGAATTAAAATTTTAACAAATTTGTTCCACATTTTACTTAATCCCTTTAACCAATAACTTCTACTTACACATTTTAAATTTGCTTTATCTAAAAACCACCTTGATCCAAATTTCTCTATATCCCTTAACTCTAAATCTCTCCAATAATTATCTTCTGATATTGTTGGTAATTAAGGAAATAGAATTAACAAAATATGAAAAAGAATTGATTAGAATTATGATTATAATAGGTAGAATTATAATAGCTAGATATTGGAAACTAGATGTGATTTTTAGAATAGAAGAGTGGAATTCTGAAATGTGGAAATTAGCTTTAAATGATAAAATGACATGTGATATTAAAATTAGAAGTGGTGTGTATAAAGAAGATATTTTCTGGAAGACTTGGAAACCATTTGTGGACTTTGCGCTTGGAACATTGGACGCTTCAGTACCTGTACCTCGAGAACGTGGATTTTGGCAATCATGAGGATATATCCGAAGACCCAAATCTTCCTTTTATGTATAGCACAAGGGTGTAATAATGTATTTTTTTTGTTTGTTTGTTGTAAAAAAAAGTAATTTAAAAAAAAAATTCAAACCAACCAAAAAGATTATATCCGGAATTAAAATTTTAACAAATTTGTTCCACATTTTACTTAATCCCT
This sequence comes from Ahaetulla prasina, assembly GCF_028640845.1. Taxonomy (NCBI): domain Eukaryota; kingdom Metazoa; phylum Chordata; class Lepidosauria; order Squamata; family Colubridae; genus Ahaetulla; species Ahaetulla prasina. The sequence continues at coordinate 174,547,045 of NC_080539.1, forward strand.
TTAACCAATAACTTCTACTTACACATTTTAAATTTGCTTTATCTAAAAACCACCTTGATCCAAATTTCTCTATATCCCTTAACTCTAAATCTCTCCAATAATTATCTTCTGATATTGTTGGTAATTAAGGAAATAGAATTAACAAAATATGAAAAAGAATTGATTAGAATTATGATTATAATAGGTAGAATTATAATAGCTAGATATTGGAAACTAGATGTGATTTTTAGAATAGAAGAGTGGAATTCTGAAATGTGGAAATTAGCTTTAAATGATAAAATGACATGTGATATTAAAATTAGAAGTGGTGTGTATAAAGAAGATATTTTCTGGAAGACTTGAAACCATTTGTGGACTTTGCGCTTGGAACATTGGACGCTTCAGTACCTGTACCTCGAGAACGTGGATTTTGGCAATCATGAGGATATATCCAAGACCCAAATCTTCCTTTATGTATAGCACAAGGGTGTAATAATGTATTTTTTTGTTTGTTTGTTGTAAAAAAAAGTAATTTAAAAAAAAAAATTCAAACCAACCAAAAGATTATATCCGAATTAAAATTTTAACAAATTTGTTCCACATTTTACTTAATCCTTTAACCAATAACTTCTACTTACACATTTTAAATTTGCTTTATCTAAAAACCACCTTGATCCAAATTTCTCTATATCCCTTAACTCTAAATCTCTCCAATAATTATCTTCTGATATTGTTGGTAATTAAGGAAATAGAATTAACAAAATATGAAAAACAATTGATTAGAATTATGATTATAATAGGTAGAATTATAATAGCTAGATATTGGAAACTAGATGATTTTTAGAATAGAAGAGTGGAATTCTGAAATGTGGAAATTAGCTTTAAATGATAAAATGCCATGTGATATTAAAATAAGAAGTGGTGTGTATAAAGAAGATATTTCCTGGAAGACTTGGAAACCATTTGTGGACTTTGCGCTTGGAACATTGGACGCTTCAGTACCTGTACCTCGAGAACGTGGATTTTGGCAATCATGAGGATATATCCAAGACCCAAATCTTCCTTTATGTATAGCACAAGGGTGTAATAATGTATTTTTTTGTTTGTTTGTTGTAAAAAAAAGTAATTTAAAAAAAAAAATAAAAAAACCTCTATTTGGAGTTGTTTCTGAAGATAATCAAGAGCCCAATGTAATGTATCTTTAAAAGTTTTGGCGGAAAATAGCACGTTGCTGATTGGTTGAAGCCACCGGCTAAACTGTATATAAGGAGAGGTTTTCCCGGGCACTGGCTGCTGGGTTCACCATATAGTAAAGAGCTGTTGTCACTATCCTGGTCTCCTGCCTCGTTATTGCCCGAATCTAACACTGGCGAAGCTCAGGTGCCCACTAGACCGCTTAAATCCAAACTATACACCGGAGGGTTACAAGGGGACCCCTATTTCCTTCAATTTAGACCCCCAGGTAGCCCCCATACGGTTAAAAGCAAGGAGGGTCCCTTTTGCCCTTAAACCCAAGATTGACAGGGAGATAGACAAGCTCATCAGTCAGGGGATACTGGTGCCAGTCGATCATGCAAAGTGGGAGACGCCAATCGTCACCCCAGTGAAACCAGATGGGTCAGTTAGAATCTGCGCTGACTACAAGGCAACGTTAAACAAAGCCTTGCAAAAAAGCGCTTACCCGGTCCCCGTGGTGCAACACTTGCTGCACTCGCTGGGGCAAGGGCACGTTTTTGCCAAATTAGATTTGGCCCAAGCCTATCAACAACTGCCTGTAGACGCCAACACAGCCGAAGCCCAGACAATTGTGACTCACAGAGGTGCTTTCAAGTGTACCCGGTTACAGTTTGGGGTGAGTGTGGCACCTGGTCTATTTCAAAATTTAATGGAGCGACTTCTGCAAGGGCTCCCGGGGGTAGTCCCCTATTTTGATGATGTATTGGTATCAGCCGAAAATTTAGAAGAATTGGGGAGCGTTTGAGAAAGTTTTGGGCATTTTCCGTCAGCCGGTCTAAAGGTTAAAGTGAACAAATGCCAAATAGGGGTAGAATCAGAGTTCTTGGGCTACAGAATAGACAAGGAAGGAATCCACCCCACTGAGAGCAAGGTCAAGGCAATAAGAAAGGCTCCAGCGCCCAAAAACAAAACAGAGCTACAGGCATTCCTGGGTCTAGTGAACTTTACGCGGTCTTTTGAAAAATAAGGCAACCGTTGCCGAGCCGCTACATAAGTTACTGGGAAAGAATACTGTTTGGTCTTGGGGAAAGACGGAAGCTAGGGCTTTCGAGGCAGTAAAAACCTACTCGAGCGATAGCTTACTGATCCAGTATCATAGCACAATGCCATTGGTATTAGTTTGCGATGCTTCCCTTACGGGTGGGTGCTGTGCTCAGCCACAGGCTTCCAAATGGCACAGAAGCCCCAATAGCCTTCTACTCCAGAACGATGTCCTCGACAGAGAGGAACTATAGTCAGTTGGATAAGGAAGCTCTAGCTATAGTTTCAGGAGTAAAAAGTTTCACGAATACGTTTTGGTAGAGACTTTGAAATTGTTACAGACCATAGACCACTGTTAGGGTTACTGGCTGGCGATCACCAACGCCTGTGGCACTTTCGCCCGATTGACCCGATGGACTATCTTTTAGCCGCATACTCCTATAAACCGCGGCATCGGCCAGGAAAAGAGTTGGGGCATGCGGACGATTAAGCAGATGCCCACTACCAGGGGCGATCGAGACCCCACCGGGACGCCCATACTGTTAATTGACTCTCTGACTCTGGCCCAGTCACGCCTAAGGAGGTGGCTCGGCCATACCGACATTATTTTGAGAACTGTACTTGGTTGGGTACAAAGAGGTGGCGCTGGCGACGCTTTTAAAGAGTTTGTAAAGAAACGTGGGAACTTTCGGCTCAAGGGGGTGCCTGCTATGGGGGAATCGAGTGGTGATCCCAGAGAAATTGAGGAAAAGGGTGTTGGATCTCCTCCACGAGGGTCACCCAGGGATCGTAAGGATGAAGGGTCTAGCGAGAAGCTATGTGGTGGCCCTTAATGGACTCGGAAATTGCTGAAAGGGTAGGGAAATGCCAGGCCTGCCAGGAGTCCAGACCGCTACCCCAACGGCCCCAGTTCGGGAATGGGAGAGACCCCAAGGGCCCTGGTCGAGAATCCACATTGATTTTGCCGGCCCCTTCCACGGCCAAACCTTCCTGGTAGTAGTCGATGCCTACTCCAAATGGCTGGAAATCATTCTCATGAGATCCATGACAGCCGAGGCCGTGATCTCAGTCCTACGGCACCTATTTGTAACCCATGGGTTGCCCGACACGTTAGTATCCGATAACGGCCCGCACCACGGCAACCCAGTTTGAGGAGTACTTGGCAGAAGAGGGCATCCGGCATGCCCTCTCGGTGCCTTTCCACCCTGCGACGAATGGCCTTGCAGAGCGCTTCGTCCGGAGCGCAAAAGAGGCATTGTCCAGACTCAAGCCAGGCGACTGGCAAACAAAAATCGATGTTTTCCTGGCCCAACACAGAACCCCTGTGTCACAACCGCAGAAGCCCAGCAGAATTATTAATGGGCCGAAGCTCAGGTGCCCACTAGACCGCTTAAATCCAAACTATACACCGGAGGGTTACAAGGGGGACTGAAAACAAGAGGGATGGACATAGGCGACCGAGTGTGGGCACACAACTATGGTGAAGGCCCGACCTGGGTAGCAGGAAAATCCTAAACATAACAGGTCCAAAATCATACTTGGTGGAGATACAGGACGGCCGGGTATGGAGGCGCCACATAGACCAAATAAGAAGGAAATGCTACTGGGGGTATGGGAGGAAGGCATTAATGACTCAGTAAGGCTTAAAAAAAATACCTAGCTTTGGTTATGTATGCCCCAGTAAGGTTTAAAAACAGCAAAAGAAAAAAACCCTCTATTTGGAGTTGTTTCTGAAGATAATCAAGAGCCCAATGTAATGTATCTTTAAAAGTTTTGGCGGGAAAATAGCACGTTGCTGATTGGTTGAAGCCACCGGCTAAACTGTATATAAGGAGAGGTTTTCCCGGGCACTGGCTGCTGGGTTCACCATATAGTAAAGAGCTGTTGTCACTATCCTGGTCTCCTGCCTCGTTATTGCCCGAATCTAACACTGGCGACGAAGGTGGGATCTCGAGGCTAAGAGCGCCAGGAAAAGAGCTGAACTCACCAGGAAGACGCGAACCCAGCAAACAAGGGGCGGAAAGCAGCAATGTCCGGCTACACACCGCCAGCGCCATTCGACCCAGCTAAAAAAAAATGGGGGTCATACATGGCTCGTTTCGAGTGTTTCCTCGAGGCGAACGAACTTCAAGGAGTTTCAGACAACAGGAAACGAGCGTATTTCCTGAGCCACTGCGGTCCAGATGTTTTTGACACCGCAGAATCCCTGGCTGAGCCAACGCCGGTACAGTCGGTACCGTGGCAAACTCTGCAAACTTTATTGAAAGCCCATTTTGCACCAACGCCCCAAGTAGCAACGGTTCGACCGGGAGCGCAGACAGCAAGAGGCGAGTCCATCAGCGCATACATGGCCGCCCTGAGGAAAGCCTCAAAACATTGCAGTACCGAGACTTGGATGAGGCATTGCTGGAGCAACTCATCCGCGGGTCAGGGACATCCGTTTGCGGGCGGCTGCTGTCTAAAAGCAACCTAACGCTGGCAAACGCCTTGGACGAAGCCAGGGCTCACGAGATGTCTTCCCAAGCGGCGGAAACCCTACAAAAGCAAGTCACACCAACGGCTGGTGCGAAATCAACCCCGGTCCACAATGAAAAGGTCCAGGCCGAATCGGAGGGTGAGGAAGAGGAAGGAGTCTTCCACACCGGGAGGCCGGAGAATGAAGACCGCGGTGACTGCGCGAGTTGCGGAGGGCAACACCAACGACAACAATGCAGATTTAAGGATGCAACTTGTCGGCGATGCGAAAGGAAGGGGCACCTAGCACAGGTCTGTCGAGCTCCCCAACCTTCCCGCCAAAAATTCAAACCGACCAACCAGAGCGCGGGAACGGCGAAGCGGCCCGTGATTGGTCAATTCAAAAAAGGCGCGAAGTTGAATCAGACTGTCGTGAGAGTGGGTCACGCATCAACACGCCTAGAGAAAAAAATCTTTACAAAGGCAAAGATTGAGGGGGTGCCGTGCCGATTGGAGGTGGACACCGGCTCATCGATCACGATCATGTCCTGGGATTACTCTCGTGAGAGCCTTACCCGCCATCGCAAAGCGCAAGCTGCAACCACAGAAATTAAAGGTACAAGACTACCAAGGGAATCGCATCCCTGTTCGAGGGGTAACGTCCGTCCACGTCGAGTATGGACAGTACAAGAAAACTCTGCCCATCACCATCGTCGATGGGACCCTGCCAAGCTTGTTGGGACTGGACTGGTTCCGAGCATTGGGCATGGGAGTGACTGGAATCTTCAGAAACGAAGTCGACCTCAAAGATGCACTCGTGAAAGAATTTGGGGACGTTTTCAGAGACTGCCTGGGCAAGTACACGGGGACCCCTATCTCTTTTAACTTAGACCCCCAAGTTGCCCCTATCCGTCTAAAGGCTAGGAGGGTCCCGTTAGCCTAAAGCCCAGGATTGACCGGGAACTGGACAAGCTAGTAAACCAGGGAATTCTAGTGCCAGTTGACCATGCTAAGTGGGAGACCCTATAGTCACCCCAGTCAAACCGGACGGGTCGGTCCGGTTGCGCTGACTACAAGGCAACGCTTAACAAAGCGTTGCAAAGAGTGCTTACCCGTCCGGTGGTACAGCACTTACTGCACTCAATGGGGCAAGGGCAAGTTTTGCCAAGCTAGACTTGGCCCAAGCCTATCAACAGCTGCCCGTAGATAGCAGCACAGCGAGCGCAGACAATTGTGACTCACAGAGGCTTTTAAGTGTACCCGATTACAGTTTGGGGTTAGTGTGGCTCCAGGGTTATTTCAGAACCTAATGGAGCGGCTATTGCAGGGCCTACCAGGGGTGGTACCATACTTTGACGATGTACTGGTATCCGCTGAGAATCTAGAGGAATTAGGGGTAAGGCTGCGAAAAGTTTTGGGCATTTTCCGGTCTGCCGGTCTCACGGTTAAACTGAACAAATGCCAGATCGGGGTTGAGTCTGTGGAATTCCTGGGCTACCGGATAGACAGGGAAGGGATTCACCCCACTGAGAGCAAGGTACGGGCCATCAGGAAGGCCCCGGTTCCAAAGAACAAAACGGAGTTACAGGCATTCTTAGGTCTGATCAATTTCTACGCAGTATTCTTAAGGAATAAGGCAACAGTAGCTGAGCCGCTGCATAAATTACTAGCAAAGACGGCTGCATGGTCTTGGGGAAAGGCGGAAGCTAGGGCATTCGAAGGGGTAAAGAATCTCCTAACGAGTGATAGCCTCCTTATCCAATACAATGGCACGCTGCCATTAGTGTTAAGCTGCGATGCATCTCCCTATGGGGTGGGGGCTGTGCTCAGCCACAGGTTACCAAATGGCACAGAAGCCCCTATTGCATACTACTCCCGAACCATGTCATCAACTGAAAGGAATTATAGCCAGCTTGATAAGGAAGCCTTGGCTATAGTCTCCGGAGTAAAGAAATTCCATGAGTATGTATTTGGTCGTGATTTTGAAATCATCACGGACCATAGACCTTTGCTAGGTCTGCTGGCAGGCGACCGCCCAACGCCCGTGGCACTTTCGCCAAGACTGACCCGATGGACTATCTTCTTGGCAGCGTATTCTTACAAATTACTACACCGGCCAGGAAAGGAATTAGGACATGCAGACGCCCTGAGCAGATGCCCGTTACCAGAGACTATCGAAGACCCCACTCCGGGGATACCAGTTCTGCTAATTGACTCTTTGGACTCTGGCCCAGTCACACCCAAAGAGGTGGCTCGGGCTTCGTATAAGGACATTACAATAAGAACTGTAACTGGTTGGGTACAAAGAGGTTGGCCCGCTGCGGGCGGCGTTTTAAAAGTTTGTAAAAACGTGGGGAACTCTCGGCTCAAGGGGGGTGCCTGCTATGGGGGGATCGAGTGGTGATCCCGGAGAAACTGAGGAAAAAGGTATTGGATCTCCTTCACGAAGGTCACCCAGGGATCGTGAGGATGAAGGGTCTAGCGAGAAGCTATGTGTGGTGGCCCTTAATGGACTCGGAAATTGCTGAGAGGGTAGGGAAATGCCAGGCCTGCCAGGAGTCCAGACCGCTACCCCCAACGGCCCCGATTCGGGAATGGGAGAGACCCCAGAGCCCCTGGTCTAGGATCCATATCGATTTTGCCGGCCCCTTCCACGGCCAAACCTTTCTGGTAGTAGTCGATGCCTACTCCAAATGGCTGGAAATCATTCTCATGAGATCCATGACAGCCGAGGCCGTGATTTCAGTCCTACGGCACCTATTTGTAACCCACGGGTTGCCCGACACTTTAGTCTCCGATAACGGCCCGCAATTCACGGCAACCCAGTTTGAGGGGTACTTGGCAGAGGAGGGCATCCGACATGTCCTCTCAGCGCCTTTCCACCCTGCAACGAACGGCCTTGCAGAACGTTTCGTTCGGAGCGCAAAGGAAGCATTGTCCAGAATCAAGCCAGGCGATTGGCAAACAAAAATTGATACATATCTAGCAGTCCAACACAGAACCCCCTGTGTAACAACTGGCCGCAGCCCGGCCGAGCTATTAATGGGTCGGAAGCTTAGGTGCCCACTAGACTGTTTAAACCCAAACTACACACCAGACGGTTACAAAGGGGCACACGGTAAAACAAGAGAGATGGCACTAGGCGACCTAGTGTGGGCACACAACTACAGCGAGGCCCGACCTGGTTAGCAGGAAAATCCTAGAAATAACAGGACCAAAATCATATCTAGTAGAGATAGAGGATGGCCGGGTATGGAAACGCCACATAGATCAAATAAGGAAACGATAACTGATAAACCAGACCCTGACTATTCAATGTATGAATACACAGCTGACTCAAACCCGGAGCAAACGCGGGACTTATCTGAGTTCCAAGAGGTCCAGCGACGCCAACCGGTTCCTCTTGAAAACAGCAGGGACGACTCTGCCAATAATCCAGGGCCGGATGGCCTAGAGGAGGAGCTGAGAGGAACGAACAGTCCCTCCGGTCAGCTCGACTCACTCCCAGAAAATGCATTGCGCAGGTCCGAAAGAGTCAGGAGACGCCCAGTCTACTTGCGTGATTACGTTGACAAATAAGATGTTAATTTCATGTAAATATTGGTAAAGTGTTTTCTGGGAGGGAAGGAGTGTAATGTATCTTTAAAAGTTTTGGCGGGAAAATAGCACGTTGCTGATTGGTTGAAGCCACCGGCTAAACTGTATATAAGGAGAGGTTTTCCCGGGCACTGGCTGCTGGGTTCACCATATAGTAAAGAGCTGTTGTCACTATCCTGGTCTCCTGCCTCGTTATTGCCTGAATCTAACACCCAACATGTTCTAATCACAGGCAACGAATAGGTAGAGCAGGGTTGTCAAACTCGCAGGCCGAATGCGTCATTAGTGGGTTGCCCCCGGTAAGAAACTACCGGTTCTTACTATCGCAAGAACCGGTAGTAAAACTGGCGGGAGGCTCTGCCCACCAACCCAGATGTCATCAGGAAGTTTCTGCACATGTGCAGAAGCTTCTGCGCATGCGCGTGTGGAATCCTGTTGTGAATCGGTAGTAAAGGTAAGTAGAACCCACCCCTGGGATGCATCATGCACTGGCCACACCCATGCCTCGTTTAGAGAAGGGGAAAAAAGTCCGTATATGTCACGTGATGCCACCGTGACGCCGCGAGTTTGACACCCCTGAGGTAGCGGAACTGTATTCAGCTTGATAAAATAGCTTCACTCTTCCCCTCCAGTTCACAACTATCAACTTGATTGGTTGATTGTGTGCCATCAAGTTGTTGCCATCTCTTAGTGACCACATAGATCAATGTACTCCCTGATGATTTGTCCCCAGCCTTCAGATTTTCCAATGGTCCACCCATCACCACTGTAACTAAATCCATCCACACACCTTTTGTCATTCCTTCCACCTCCCCCCCTCAAAAAAAATGAAAAGGTTAGGAAAGGATGTTGAAATCAGCATGACATTTTTTATTTTTTCCATTTTATTAAATCTGATAATCTAACCCAATCTTTCTTAACTGAGATGGGAAAAATATTTTTGCTTTATTGCTTCTAAATTTATTTTAAAACGTTTAAAATAAAACGTTTAAAATAATAAAATAAATGACTTCATAAAAAAAGAAGTAAATGAGAAACTATATTATAGATTGGGAATAAAACATTGTAAACAGAATTTATAACTGTTGTAAAATTTAAAGTTAATTATTTATTGATAACTAAATATGTAAAACTAAATATATGTTGAGAAATAGTTGCAAATCACTGCAAAACTCTGAGTATTCATGTTTATATTGCTATCATCACTATTTGTCATTCTCTAAAATAAATGAAAAAAGAAAAAAGCTAATAAAAATTAAAAATAATGATACTAAATTGAATCAGTAAAACAATATTAAGTGCTAGATACCTTCCCATTGTACTCACCTTGTCTTTACATCAAATTATTTATAATAATTAATATTAAAATTGCTTCTGGTCATTATTTTTACATCCAATATTTCCTCCTTAAAAACTATACTCTAAAATAACTGTGTTTGCCATGTTGTGTGAAATGTAATTTATAGAAAAGTCATTTTTGTTTAAGACTAGTCAAACTTTTTTTTGGATATCTACTGTTAATAGCAATAGCAATAACACTTAGACTTACATACAGCATCACAGTGCCTTTACAGCCCCTCTCGAAGTGGTTTACAGAGTCAGCATATTGCCCCCAACAATCTGGGTCCTCATTTTACTGGTCTCAGAAGGATGGACAGATGGATCAACCTTGATCACCACCTCTTTTAACCAATATTCTAACAGATTTTATTTTGATCTATTTTATTTATTAATTTTGGAAAGATAGTAATAGGAAAAGTTGAGGTTTCAATTCAAGCTTCATTTTTAAGTGTTATTGAGTAATGCTATTTTTTTCCAGCACTTTATTTTTTTTTATGTGAACATCACATATGATAAAAAGTTCCTTCTATATCAGTGATGGCTAACCTTTTCTGGACCAAGTGCCCAAAGTACCCCCAAAATGCAATGCGTGTGTGCCCCGCTTCCCCATTCATGAGTGTGTGCCCCCACATGCACCTTGCCCCCTGCATGCACCCCACCCCCGTGCATACTTGCACCCCCACATGTGCCACCCCACCCTCTGCATGTGTGCACCCTTCCGCACGTCTCCTGCCCCTCCGCGCATGTGTGGCAGAGACCCAAAGACCAGCTGGCCATTGGGAGGCATGTGTGCATGCGCAGCAGAGCTGAATTGGGGCGACGGCTCAGGTGCCATCGGAGAGGGCACTGTGTGCCACCTCTGGCACGTGTGCCATAGGTTTGCCATCATGGTTCTATATCGTCACATTTCTAATATTTATTGTTATTTATGATTTATATAGTTTTATAATTCTCTGCTAACAATAAAAATGCAGTATCAGCCAGCTTTGGTACATTTTGGCCAGTATGCCACAAACATCAATATTTACAATCACTAACTTGTGAATTTTCCTTAATGTTGTTTAACAATGATTTCAAAAATGTGAAATATCTCCGGCAGGAAAGTCTGGAATCATTGGGAATTTTGTCATGTTAGATCAGGGGTTTCAAACCCATGGCCCGTGGGCTGGTTGCATCACATGATAGCCACTCCCACCTCTGGTTTAGTGAGGGTAAAAAAGTTGCAATATGTCGTGTGACAATGATGTGATGATGCACTTTTTACACCCCTGTGTTAGATCATTGGTTTTGTTCTGTTGCCTTTGTGTATATTGGTATAAAAAAACACTTTTTTATACCAATATACACACTTTCTCAAAATGTTGAATTTGAATTTATCTTCAGTTTTGACTGAAATGAGACAAGATACAGACAGATGTTCAAAAATTTGTTTTGAGTATTGGGGGTAACGTAAGTGGGATTAAAATTAATTTAATCTGAGATTGATTTATATTTTTTCTTTCACATTACTCCAAGCTTTATATGCTGTTAGATAACTTTTTTGGCAGGGGCAAACTTCTGATTTTTTTACTTCATAAATTACACTCTATTAGCAAGCATTTGGGCACTACTTGGAATAAGAAGTTTCAGAATTCAATTTCTTTTTGGGCTCAGCTTGAAGGTTAACTTATCATTTTATTGAAATATTGGCAAACATTGAAAATCTTTAGTGATCAATTTCAATTATTACACTTAATGCTATAATATGGTCTATCTATCTATCTATCTATCTATCTATCTATCTATCTATCTATCTATCTATCTATCTATCATTTTAGCATGTCATTTTGAGCAATAGGACTAAAACTGTGTGAGAGATGGGTGATTTCTAAATTCGGTATATAAATAAATAAAATTTTTTGCTGCTATTTATAAAAAATACTACTAGAATGAAACAATGCTATGGCACAATATTACTGAAAAGTTGACATGCGATATATAAGTGATATAAAAGATAAAGAAGAAAAGGGGAAAATGTTATCAGATAGTCAAAGAAATTTAGAGGGGAAGAACTAATTAATCCCTATCAAAGATTAGATTCTTGTAAGACCTGACTTGCAAGCCTAAGGAGCATAATCGTATCCAATCGTCTAAAGTCCGTGTGAACTCCCTCTAGTGCCAACCCCAGCCATGAATAGGATTCTGACATTTAATGGCTCACATTTCACGAGGGCTTGCAAAACAGAAGTAAGCCTTGGCCTAGAAGTAATTTAAGGGAGCAGGAACATTTCCTGTCATTTTTATCAATTTTGACCTGTACAGGCTACATAACGCTGAAAAATAAAACAGTGAGGGAGAAACCTAATTTATAATCAATTTTCCTTTCATGGCTATCGACTAATATTTCCCACAGAGGATTTAAGTTTCTCTTGAGTATTTTTCTTGGAGACAGAACAGGTTTTCAGGTAACTTAGACTTCCCTTGGATTGTTCCAGAAAGCCTCTCTGGAGTCTAGTTCATTCCCACCAGCCACATTAGCATAGTTCTTTCTTGTCAGAAAGTATATATGGTTACAGTAAAGCAAATCCTAAATGATCACTGTGGTTGAATGTGAGTCACTGAAGGGTTCTGAAAATATTATGGTATTTCTCCCCTGCTGAAAAGTTTGAAGTTAGAAATAAAAATCCCTCAGTACTTCAGACTTCATGAAGGGGTGTGGGCAGGAGTGTAGTAGGGGTTTGGGTAGAATCAGTACAAGTGCATGAAATGCATTTCAGTCTGACTCACAGTGAAATTAAGTGTCTTAATGTGATTTAGCTTTATAAAACATTCGGTTACATACGAGTCACAGTGACTGAAATGATTATAGGTCAGGTGCAATATAATGGATCTATTCATGAGAATCTCGCAGCGGGCCCCTTCCTTACAAATATAACATTATTTACATGGAAAATTGAGGTCAGACATTAAGTGTGTAAGTATGTGTTGTTTTAGATTTATGAAACTGCCTTTGCCCACACTTAAGTGTTCTTGTCTCAGTTACATTCCCCAAGGAGCACATCTCCCCAGCCAGGGTGGTAAAAGAGAACATTTTTTTAAGCTTTCACCCGTAAAATAATAATAATAAATCAAGGTGAAGTGAAGCAAGATGCACTTTTTAAAATCCATTGCTCACTTGCTTGGAGCATAAAAAATGTTAGCAATGTTTCACTGTGAAGCTCTACATAATTTCCATCTGGATTTTGAACTGCTTCTCATAAAGGATGCGAAGTTTGCAAGATAGTCCACGGACAATTCCCTGGTGCCCTGCCTAGAGAAAACATTTGCTGTTAAGATAAACATCAGATAAAAGCAATACAATAGTTTGAACACATATTTAAGCACATTTTAAATATTCCATTGTATTGATATCCCACTTTTCAGATCCCATTAGCCCGCATTACGATTGACTGATTCAGGCTATCACCAAATTCCCCAGACAGAAAAGTCCTTGGCTTCTCTTAAGTTCTTTCCATCCAATTTATTTGACGCATGAATTTTTTTCATGCAATCTTTCCAAAACACATGAAATATCCAGCTATCCAGGAGATATAAGTTTTTTAGCATGCGTGATACCTGATGAAATCATATTATGGTGCGTGCCGACAAATGGAAATATGACACTCTCAATATACATCAGCATTTCTATTTATGGTCATTTCAAGTCAATTAGAGCATATACAAATAATATTATCCTTAAATTAGGGAGAAAATAAAAAAGTGATTCTTTGTAGTTTATGAACATAAATCATGTTTCCTTCTAAGAAAATATGTTTTAAATTGTCTCAATAAGACAGCAATAAAGCATGCAATGATTTCATTAAAATATGTATATTGTTCATTAAGGGTCTATAAAGGTTTCAAATTGATGCTTCATAAACATATTGGATTTCCTTACAATCCTGAGTGATCTTCACAGAACTTAAGAGTTCTGAAGCAGTAAGAGCTGCTAATCAATATCTTGACAACAAATGGTGCTTTAATTCAAAATTTTACTCTCTTCATTTTGGATCAGCTTTTATTGACTTTTATTTATATAACTCTCCAATAATTCATGATAGGATTCTATTAGTAGATTTAATTCACCCATGTTCTCCAATAGAAGACTTGTCACTTTTGAAGTTTTGATTCCTTTCTAATATTCATTTATTATAATATAAACACCAGACCTTGTATACTTTTGCACTCCACATCTTTCTAAATAGCTAACATACAAGGAAGCAGAGGGAAATCTGTATTTCCTGATGACAACCTTCCAGCAACTAAAATTTGCCATTCGCTAACTCAAGAAAGAAGATACAATTTATAATATAAATTCTTATCTGGGAAATTGAAAACCTCCTACTATTTTTGATAGTTGAAGCCTCCTGAGTGAAAAATAGTAGCAGAATCTCTGAAAGAATTTAGTAAATTTCTGAAAATTTATTTTAGAATATCACATATGCCTCTGTGGCTCAGACTGCTAATGCAGTCTGTTATTAACAGCAGCTGCCTGCAATTACTGCAGGTTCTAGTCCCACCAGGCCCAAGGTTGACTCAGTCTTCCATCCTTTATAAGATAGGTAAAATGAGGACCCAGATTGTTGGGGGCAATAAGTTGACTTTGTATATAAATATACAAATAGAATGAAGACTATTGCTAACATAGTGTAAGCCGCCCTGAGTCTTTAGAGAAGGGCGGGATATAAATGCAAATAAAAAAAAATATGTATCTTTTTAAATATAAAGTTATTTACATTTGATAATTTACTGTCTTAGGTAAAGTTAACAGACAAATGTTTTATGAATATTGGTTTTTTTTAGTATGTTGATTATTAGTAAGTATTAGTATTAGTATTTTAAGACATTTTATTGATTGAGCTTAGTGGTTTAAATTTAGAGAGGTTGTTATTATTACTACTTCTGTATTAAAAGAAAATCAAAGGTCATTTTTGTTATAAATTTATTTGATGTACTGTATAAACTTTTATCACTTTTATTTTGTTTTGTTGTTCCCTTTTCCTTTTTCTTATGTTAGTTTGTATTTTAATGTTTGATGTTGAAATTTAATAAAATATTTTTAAAAGTGAAAAAATGATGGCATAGGATTACTTTCACCCTGCAAGTGTTTATAAATTTCCTCTCAGTTTTAAACATTCCCCTGTTTGAAGGTGTCTACAGAGCACATAACAGGTAGTCCTTGAGTTATTTGTTTAGTGACTGTTCAAAGTTACAATGGCACTGAAAAAAAAATGATTTGTGAAAAATCATGACATCATGTGAAAAAATGGCTTCACATGACTGTTGCATTATCCCCATATGGTCAAAATTCAGACTCTTGGCAACTTGGATTAATTTATGACAGTCGCAGTGTTCCGGGGTCATGTGATCACATTTATGAACTTTTGACAAGCAAACTCAATCAATCAATCAATCAGAAAATAGCTGGAAGGGATTTTGGAGATCTTCTAGTCCAGCCCTCTGCTTAAGCAGCAGACTCTATACCATTTCAGACAAGTGACTGTCCAGTCTCTTCTTCAAAACTGCCAGTGTTGAAGCACCCACAACATCTGAAGGCAAGCTGTTCCACAAATTAATTGTCCTCACAGTTAGGAAGTTTCTCCTTAATTCCAGGTTGCTTCTTTCCTTGATTAGTTTCCATCCATTGTTTCTTGTCTTGCCTTCTGGTCCTTTGGAAAATAAACTGACCCTCTCCTCTTTGTGGCAGCCTGTCAAATACTGGAGTACTGCTATCATGTCCCCCCTAGTCCTTCTTTTCTCTAGATTGGCCAAACCCAAATCCTGAAACCATTCTTCATATTTTTCATTCTCCAGGCCTTTAATCATCTTAGTTATTCTTCTTAGCACTTTTTCCAGAGGCTCAACATCTTTTTTGTAATGTGGTGACCAAAATTGAATACAATATTCCAGGTGTGGCCTTACTAAGGATTTATAAAGCGGTACTAATATTTCACATGATTTTGATTCTATGCCTCTGTTTATACAACCAAGGATTTTATTAGCTTTTTTGGCTGCTGTCACAAACTGCTAGCTCATAGTTCAGTGATCATCCACTGTTCTCCAGGTTCACTTAACAAACGGGTTCCTAACTTACTCACTTGATCAAGTGGCAAGAAAGATTGTAAAATGGGGCAAATTCATTTAACTATCTTGCTTAACAATGGAAATTTTGGGCTTGCAAGTCAAGGACTACCTGTAAACTATTTCTCAGTTTGAACACCAAATGTTGCTAACTAGTTACTGCTATAATACATTTATCAGTATTTAACTAGCAGGCACAATATATGTGTATGTGTCTTGTTTTTTTAATGCAAAATATTTTTTAATTAAAAATGATTTGTCTAATTTTGTTTTCGTTTTGTGAATTTTTTGAAGTTTGTATTTTAATTTTTTGAATAAAATAAAACATATTTAAGGACAAACAAACAAATACTGCTGACTTGTTTGTCAACTTAATCAAGAAGACAATAGGAGCCAAGAGAACTATAAATGATTACCTAGGAATCTATCTTACTTGTTTGGAAGTCTAACTTTAACCAAAACTTAACCAAAACTTTAACTTTAATCTTAAACTGTCTACCATGGATCTCAACCAATTCCTAAGAGGACTTTAGGGGGTGCATAAGCGCAGCATGCCTACCATCCCTGTCCTACTGTCCTCATTTTCTGTGTTCATGTCCATGTTTATACATGTTCATGTGTTCATGTCCATGTTTATATACTGTATGTTTTCTCGTACATGTTTGACAAACTAACTAACTAACTAACTAACTAAATAGATCCCAAAGGAAATCTACGAAACCATGCAGCATCTTCTTGATCCATATCCCACTGTACATTATTTAACATAACATGCTTCCTATACCAACAAAATTTCTCTTGTAATAAACCTTGATCCTTCTAGTTTTCTTGCATGTCAGATAAATTGGAAAGGTTCTCTGTCACTTCTTCTTGTCTGAACTGCCCCATGATATTTGTTTCATGTGACATAAAAATCTAATAATTCCACTGACACTCACACACAAAACCTTAAAAAATCCATTTGCTGATTCTTAATGATGCCTCAAATCTGTCATTCAAGATGATAATAAAATTCTTCCTTATAATTGTGCCAGACTTGCTTCAGGAAATCTGGGTTATTTGGTTGGAATAGAGTGTTAACTTCAGAAGAG
This sequence comes from Ahaetulla prasina, assembly GCF_028640845.1. Classification (NCBI taxonomy): domain Eukaryota; kingdom Metazoa; phylum Chordata; class Lepidosauria; order Squamata; family Colubridae; genus Ahaetulla; species Ahaetulla prasina. The sequence goes on from NC_080539.1 coordinate 174,563,823, forward strand.
GTGACTTATAACTTACTTCCATTCTTTGGAGTATATGAACTTGCACTAATTTATATATTAAAGTTGGCTTGGCTTTCAGATTAAGATAATTAGATAATATTAAATGTTCAAGGATTGACAGAGGACAGTTGATCTTTCAAAAATTCCCCAATTTAGTCTCATTAAGATAAATTGGGTGAAGGTGAATAAGGTGAAAATGATGAATGTTTAAAATACCCACCTCCATGTCTACTAACTTAAGTACAGATTTGTGTCTCTCTTTTTCTTTCGTATCTCTTTGTTCAATAATACTTTTGCTGCTGTAGCATCACATTAGTGATGATTTCCCAATGCAGCACTGGCATATATGCACATATGGCAAAAAAGCAGCAGTTGATCTAAAAGTTTGAAGGATTGCTAGCATAGTCTGGGGCAAAAAATTAAATTGAGTCTGCAGAAACTCCATTTCCTGTCATCAGTATTTTGTAAAACAGTGTGATTCTTCATTGTCCTATTTCTATATAATCTAACTGAGGGAAATTGCAAATCTTTTTTTCAGCATTTGACTTTATTAGTTTCTGATCAATATGTTTAAAAAGATGCTTTGGAAAAAAGGTATTTATCACCTTTACTGAAAGACTCGAGGGTCAATCAAAGTACCGTATATACTCGAGTATAAGCCGAGTTTTTCAGCACATTTTTTGTGCTGAAAAACGTCCCCTCGGCTTATACTCGGGTCTATACGGCTTATACTCAAGTTTTTTTTTAAGCCCTCGGCTTATACTCGAGTATATCGGCTTATACTCAAGTTTTTTTTTCTTTTTTCACATTTTACGGACTGAAGCCCTGCCGGTGCAGTGAGAGGGCGGGCGGGGAGCCGCCAGCCTTCTCAGCTGAGGAGGAGGGTTTCCCAACCGGTAGGTGCCTCATTTCCCACCCTCGGCTTATACTCGAGTCCCCAGTTTACCCCAGTTTTTGGGGTAAAATTGGGGACCTCGGCTTATACTCGGATCGGCTTATATTCGAGTATATACGGTATTTTTGTATGGTTTTATCATTCTCTAAAGTAATTATTATTATTATTATTATTATTATTATTATTATTATTATTATTATTATTATTATTATTGAGCATTTATCTGGTTTTATATCAGCTACAATGTTAGGAACAATGTTAGGACAAGCATATTACGATTCTTTTTTCAAATGTAAGCTTATTCAAATTATTCTAATCTCTCTGAATTCTAATCAATGCCTGGGCATTCGCTAATTTTTTGTACTATTTTTTATATATATATTTCAAAAGTTGTGTGGTGAACACCAACCAAAGGGCACAGTTTCATTGAAGGTCAAAGGCATGATAGCATGAAGCCTTTGTGTAAGATAGCTATGGATTGAAACCCCAAAACACTTGGTTTTGAGAAGTAGGATAACTATGATAGATCTGAGACATCAACTCAGAGGATCCGTAGATTCCCTTTTTCTTCTTCTTCTTTCCTTACTGGTTTTCATTCACTTACTATTATATAGTCATTCGCCTGTATAGAGTATTTCTACGCACATATACTACACACAAAATACAATATACAATATACAAAATACAATATATATATATATATATATATATATATATGTAGGTCTTTGGTTATTCGGGTTTTCTCCCGCGTAAAATTGGAAGTGTCTTGGCGACGTTTCGACGAAGTCTCATTCGTCATCTTCAGGCTTCAGCTTCGTGCTTCTGGGAGCAAGGTGTGATTGCAGCTGTTTCTTCCTTTTTAACTGCTAGTGGGGGTTTGAACTGATTGGGTGGGAGCTTGGCTGTGCTCTGATTGGATGTGGGGGTTTTTGTGCTCTGATTGGATGGGGGTGTGTCCTGTTTGGGTGGGGGCTTGGTTGTGCTCAAATTAATCTGAGTTGCAGGGGGATCTGAGCTGGTGAGCTGCACTGCTGCTGTTTGGCTTCGTGTTCGTGGTCGTGCTACATCTTCGTAGTGGGTGTCAGTCTGCTGCATGTATGGATTGGAGGGGTTTGAACTGATTGGGTGGGAGCTTGGCTGTGCTCTGATTGGATGGGGTTTTTTCTGTGCTCTGATTGGCTGGGGGTGTGTCCTGTTTGGGTGGGGGCTTGGTTGTGCTCAAATTAATCTGAGTTGCAGGGGATTTGAGCTGGTGAGCTGCACTGCTGCTGTTTGGCTTCGTGTTCGTGGTCGTGCTACATCTTCGTAGTGGGTGTCAGTCTGCTGCATGTATGGATTGGAGGGGTTTGAACTGATTGGGTGGGAGCTTGGCTGTGCTCTGATTGGCTGGGGTGTGTCCTGTTTGGGTGGGGGCTTGGTTGTGCTCAAATTAATCTGAGTTGCAGGGGGATCCGAGCTGGTGAGCTGCACCGCTGCTGCTCGGCTTCGTGTTCGTGGTCGTGCTACATCTTCATAGTGGGTGTCAGTCTGCTGCATGTATGGATTGGAGGGGTTTGAACTGATTGGGTGGGAGCTTGGCTGTGCTCTGATTGGATGGGGTTTTTGTGCTCTGATTGGATGGGGTTTTTGTGCTCTGATTGGATGGGGTGTGTCCTGTTTGGGTGGGGGCTTGGTTGTGCTCAAATTAATCTGAGTTGCATTAATTGCTTCATTTGAAGAGATGGTCGCTTAATAACTTTTGTTCTACCCAGAAATTTAATTTTCTAATTGAAATAGGTTATTTTAGGAGTGGGGACAAATATTTAGCCCTGTGACTCAGTAAATTCTATTAGTGAATTAATAAAAACTATAAATACTAGAGCAAATCTAACTTCATAGAGTCAGATTCTCAGCTGGTGCTAAGCAACGTATCTTCTGCTTCAACGGTTGCAATGTCTCAAAAAAAAAAGAGTTAGAACAATTAATCTGCTCTTAAAGTTCATAGACAACTTGGTTTGGGGATATTTTAATTTGGAAAAGAAATAAGAGTTTGACATGGATAAATCAGTAAGCAGCCTCATATTTGACATATATAAATGGCAAATAAAGTAGCTGTCACTGAGGAAAGGGGACATACAGACTCACATATATATATATATATATATATATATATATATATATATATATATATATATATATATATATATATATATATATATATATATATATATATATATATACATATACTATGCACAAAATACTAAAGCTTGTGATACCACAGATTATTTTTTTAAAGTAAGGATTGGATTGCTGAATGTAATTGCATCTGCATTTACATAGACTGTCATTAAGGGGAAAAGGAAGCAAATGAACTAGGTCAATCTTCCTATCTTGTGCATGGAGTTGCCCCTATGGAGGGTGTGCACCATGCCCAATAATTTGATACCCTAAATTTGTATAGATGTTACTGGAAAAAGAATTGCATTTGCATTTTTATAGGTCTCTACCAGGGGTGGGCTTTAAAATTTTTAGCAAAGGGTACTCTACCTGGTTTCTGGGTGGGTGTGGCCATGGTGGGTGTGGCCTAGTCAAGCTCCTGCACCACAGGGGGGCGCTTTTGCCCTCCCTGGGCTCCAGAGGCTTTCCTCGAGCCTCCGGGAGGGCGAAAAGTCCCCAAAGCTTCAACCAAAAACTGTCTACTATTGACCTCACCCCTTTCCTAAGAGGTCTATACGGGGCATGCATAAGAGCACAAAGGTGCCTACCAGTCCTGTCCTACTGTTGCTTCATGCTTATGCTTATGTATGATGTTATGACAAATAAAATAAATAAAAAAATGGCATCCCCAGCCTCTGGAGGCCCTTCCTAAATTTGCAGTAGGCCTGTTTTTCGCTTTCCCTGCACCTCCGCATGTGCCCTGCACTTACCTGCATCCATAATGGGCCACATGGGGACTCCTGTGAGGGGGAGGGGGGGTGGGCAGGGCCAGCCAGGAGTGGGATTTGGGGGGGTCTCCGAACTGCACAGAATCTTAGCTAGAGGTTCTCCCGAACCCCTGCAAGCCCACCCCCAGCAGCCCACCCCTGGTCTTTATCTATTTCCCCCTCAGTTTGTTGTTGATGTGTAGTGAAGTCTGCAAAACCACTGCCATAATCACACATGGCTTAACACTGACTGGTACAAAATCTTCTGAGTTGCATTAATTGCTTCATTTGCAGAGATGGTCGCTTAATAACTTTTGTTCTACCCAGAAATTTAATTTTCTAATTGAAATTAAAAATGGTATAGAATACACGACAACATTAAACTTGGTTTAAAATTAAATGACTGTCCTTTAAATAAAATGTAAGACTCTGCTCTAATAGAGATGGAATAACATAATAAAACCAATGATGTAGACACAGGGGCAGGCACAGGGCAGAATGGAGGGGGGCGGGGAAATGAGCAAGGAACCAAGAGAAAGAAAGCCTGCAGTTGGCTAATTGAAATAGGTTATTTTAGGAGTGGGGACAAATATTTAGCTCCTGTGACTCAGTAAATTCTATTAGTGAATTAATAAAAACTATAAATACTAGAGCAAATCTAACTTCATAGAGTCAGATTCTCAGCTGGTGCTAAGCAACGTATCTTCTGCTTCAACGGTTGCAATGTCTCCCAAAAAAAAGAGTTAGAACAATTAATCTGCTCTTAAAGTTCATAGACAACTTGGTTTGGGGATATTTTAATTTGGAAAAGAAATAAGAGTTTGACATGGATAAATCAGTAAGCAGCCTCATATTTGACATATATAAATGGCAAATAAAGTAGCTGTCACTGAGGAAAGGGGACATACAGACTCACACATTGTTTATTTTGATTAAAACTGGTGTTAACCATAAACTGATCATGGTGATCTCTTAAGGTTTAGCCATAAAATGTTTGCTGATGGTATATGTGGCATTTGACAATGTTAGAGCCCAGACTGGAATCCTGGCAAAGACTCTAAACCAGCCTACAGACGGATGGATGGATGGATGGATGGATGGATGGACGGACTCTAAACCAGCCTATAGATGGATGGATGTGTTCTGTCCTCCTCTGCCTCCGTCCGAATGATGGTTTAATTAGCCGGCACTATCAGCTCTGGCGGCAAAAGAGCCAGTGTCTGCCAAGAGCCCTCGTTATCTTCCACGACGCTGGTGAGTTACAAACTTCAGCTCTAGTCAATCAGTGGATTTGCCTGTTACAAAGAGACACACCAGCTCTTGCCGCCTTTTATATCCTGTGGGGTGTGGCTCCATGACTCAGCACTTCCTAGGTGTTCTGTTTCCCTCCCCCCAATACTCCCAGCAAAAAGTCAGTCAGAGGCCTCCTTTTCGCCTTTTATTTACATAGATATATGTCCTGGCCACGTCTACCCACGGGCCTGCCAAGTTTCTGGAGATAACGAGGAAATTATAGATAAGGCCAGAATTACTCACGAATATATTCTTCCCTCCATTGATACAGTTTGCCCGCGCAAATTCATTGCTTTGTCCAAGACAAAAAACCAGGAAGTCCCGCCTCCTATTTATAGTCTCTGCAGATGTCACTGCATGACAATTATGACTTGGCTTTATCCCAACGCTGCTTCTGCTGCGCGCGCCGGTCACGCCTGCGCAGTCTTGCATCACTCCAAAACTGTTCTTGGGGCGTTGCCAAATCAGAAGAAGGCTCCAGGGAATCAGGCCTTGCTGGCCCCTCCTCCTCCCTTTGAGTGGGTGCCAGGGAGGGAAAGGGCTCAAGAGAAGCAGGGCTTGCCAGGTCTTCTCCCTCACTTTCTGAATCATCCGAGTCCAGGAGTCTGGGCCCAGGAACCTGGGTCACAACACTAGGCCTGCCCCACCCTTGCTTCTGTTGTTCCCTCCTCTCCTGCCTACGAAACCTAGGATTCAACCACACCTGATTGCTGTCAGCTGGGTCTGCAGGCATGGCCTGGGGGGTGGGAAGAGTCAGGGGATGGAGGCCTCATTATTTCTTCCACCTGGCCTGCTTCTGGCTCCTGGAGCTGTGCCAGAGGAGCCAGTGCTCCTGAGGTAAGTCCTGATGGCCCTTCCCCCTCACTGTCCAAGTCACTTTCTGGCAGCAGGGCCGGCTCTGGGGACGCAGACACAACAGGATGGATGGATGGATGGATGGATGGATTCTAAACCAGCCTACAGATGGATGGTGGGTGAGTGGATGGGTCAGTGGGTGGGTGAACAGGCAGGCAGGCAGACAGACAGATGGAATTTTGCATTGTTTTATTTGCACACAGAAAGTACTTAAGTGGATATGGAAAATATTGTATGTGCTTTCACTGGAATTTCTTTACTTAAAACTGATGAAGTTTTAAAAACAATCAAGGCTATTTTTCATTCTGTTTCTGTGTAGTACTAATCGTATAGCAATAGCATTCTTTTTGTGTCAGAGGTAAGCATTTTCAGCATCTCTGAAAAATTCAAGTTTCTCCTGCTCTCTGGGATATGTGTGGTGTGTGTTTGTGTATGAGTACACACAAACTCACTGAACATTTGCTTTAGGTCTGTGATGATGAACTTATGGCACATGTGCCAGAGGTGGCACACAGAGCCCTCTCTATGGGCACGCGTGCTGTCACCCCAGCTCAGCCAGTTGGTTGTTGGGTTTCCGGCACTCTGGTACGTGCATGCGCAAGCGCACCTTCAGATTTGGGCACTCTGTGCCTAAAAGGTTCACCATCACTGCTCTAGGTTGTTGCACCTTAGTAGATTAGTTTTCAAAAATAGTTTCTAATTACCCAGGAAAATGTAACTAATAGCATGCAGATGCTTGGAAAGCAATCAGAAACTGTAGTGTGAATTTAGCAATCACATACAGGGCCAATGTATTTATATTTTTATTTCTGCTAAAGCCATAAAATGTGGCTTGATTAAATGAAATATGTGGTTGTACAGGTCTTCCACTAGGCCATATATTAGGTAGGGATTAATTGGAAATAATCTTACATTGAGTAAGTGAATCTGGGTATGTGGATTTTTTCCCCCCATTGGTTGTGATTGGATACAACATTGACCAGTTGGAATCTTGAAGATTTGCCCTCTGATCAATCCTTAGGAGATTCCCAGTGTATATACTTCGCAGTGACATGTCATTGTTAAGGACACTGGTCAATGAAGTCAAAGAAGTATTTGGCAGATATGATTTGATACGATACAAAATATTTGCAGATCCCTCGCATCCTGGACATAAACTGTTTCAACTCCTACCCTCAAAACGACGCTATAGAGCACTGCACACCAGAACAACTAGACACAAGAACAGTTTTTTCCCGAAGGCCATCACTCTGCTAAACAAATAATTCCCTCAACACTGTCAGACTATTTACTGAATCTGCACTACTATTAATCGTTTCATAGTTCCCATCGCCAATCTCTTTCCACTTATGACTGTATGAGAATCATTGTGCAGTTTTACTCCTTTTCATTCCTTATATCACACTTGCTTTTCAGCTGAACTACTTGCTCAGAGACAATCTTGCTCATTTCTGATCATTCTCTTTCACAGGATTTTGCCTATTTAATAAGATCAAAGAATGAAGTCAGGCATGAGTTCAGGAAAGGTCACAGCATGTGCTCAAAGTATATTAACTACAGTTCAGGCTGGCATCACTTGACCTCTAGGAAGACAAAATTATTAGAATTTTCAGATAATGACGCAGTTCTAAGAAGTGGAATGAGATTATTCCCTCTCCCCACCACCAAATGACATCATTGGGAGCTTGCTCTCATGAACCATCAGGATCTATCTTTGTGGCTTTGCTTAAAATGCCTAATAATGCATTTTAGCTTTTTAATTTACTCATTTACTATTTACTATTCAAAAAACCCAGTTGTTGAATTCTTCAGAAATGTTACTAGTACCCAAATATAACAGTATTAAGCATAATAAAGATCTCTTGCCAATATACCAACTTCTCTCTCTCTCACACACACACACACACACACACTGTATGAGAATCATTGTGCAGTTTTACTCTTTTCATTCCTTATATCACACTTGCTTTTCAGCTGAACTACTTGCTCAGAGACAATCTTGCTCATTTCTGATCATTCTCTTTCACAGGATTTTGCCTATTTAATAAGATCAAAGAATGAAGTCAGGCATGAGTTCAGGAAAGGTCACAGCATGTGCTCAAAGTATATTAACTACAGTTCAGGCTGGCATCAGTTGACCTCTAGGAAGACAAAATTATTAGAATTTTCAGATAATGACGCAGTTCTAAGAAGTGGAATGAGATTATTCCCTCTCCCCACCACCAAATGACATCATTGGGAGCTTGCTCTCATGAACCATCAGGATCTATCTTTGTGGCTTTGCTTAAAATGCCTAATCAGGCTAACTGTTTCCTCTTGATCACATGACACTGGACTTTCCTAATCCATATTTAGACCTTTTTAAGCAAAACTTTAAAGTCAGGGCCAAAGCAGTGAAAAAGCAATTCATATGACCAGTTCAACTTTATCTAATCAATTCCTGGGAGAGGTACCATAACTTAGGAAGGATGTCAGAAATGCATGCTATTGCTTATCTATAAGCTGTTTGTGAAATCAATCCTCCTCCTCCTTCTTCTCCTCCCCCTCCTCCCTCTATTCTATCAATTGCTAAATTGTGCTAAAAATCCATTGTGGGAAATGAACAGGGGGGAAAAAGCTTCCTATTTCTATGCTACCCACAAAGATTAAAGTGATATCAAATTATAATTGAATATATTATGGGAACAGTAGACAAAATTATTAGAATTTTCAGATAATGACGCAGTTCTAAGAAGTGGAATGAGATTATTCCCTCTCCCCACCACCAAATGACATCATTGGGAGCTTGCTCTCATGAACCATCAGGATCTATCTTTGTGGCTTTGCTTAAAATGCCTAATAATGCATTTTAGCTTTTTAATTTACTCATTTACTATTTACTATTCAAAAAACCCAGTTGTTGAATTCTTCAGAAATGTTACTAGTACCCAAATATAACATTATTAAGCATAATAAAGATCTCTTGCCAATATACCAACTTCTCTCTCTCTCTCTCTCTCTCTCTCTCTCTCTCACACACACACACACACACACACACACACACACACACACACACACACACACACACTGTATGAGAATCATTGTGCAGTTTTACTCCTTTTCATTCCTTATATCACACTTGCTTTTCAGCTGAACTACTTGCTCAGAGACAATCTTGCTCATTTCTGATCATTCTCTTTCACAGGATTTTGCCTATTTAATAAGATCAAAGAATGAAGTCAGGCATGAGTTCAGGAAAGGTCACAGCATGTGCTCAAAGTATATTAACTACAGTTCAGGCTGGCATCAGTTGACCTCTAGGAAGACAAAATTAAGCTGCAAAACAGTAAATATTTTCAGTAGCACTTTATTACATGCAGGGCAATTTACAGGGAATGAAGGCTATGGAAAAGCTTTCAGCAATGAAATAGAAATGCTTACATTTTTTTAAAAAAGTCATGCCTTGCTAGCTGGCTTTAAAATTGATTCAAGTCAAGGTTAATGGGAAGCTGCTAATGAAGGGACAGGTTCCATAACTTTGCATCTTGCCTTACTTATATCTCACCAAATGTAATATCTTTTGCTACTACTATTGATAATTTTGTTTGGAAAGTTGTAGATATTGCTTTAAGGTTGACGTGTCCTAACCCTACAAAGTTTCATATTGATAATTCCTGATTCAGAAGTCCAAAGAAGCTTTTACTCACTACTGCCTTTTCAGTATATCCTTCCTTCCTTCCTTCCTTCCTTCCTTCCTTCCTTCCTTCCTTCCTTCCTTCCTTCCTTCCTTCCTCCCTCCCTCCCTCCCTCCCTCCCCCCTCCCTCCCTCCCTCCTTCCTTCCTTCCTTCCAAAATAATTTGAAACTATTTGGAGTAAAGGGAGAGTCCAAAGAAAAGGAACAAGCGTTTTGCATTCATTATGGACAGAATCAATCTTGGAAGAAGAAAACATGGCATAAATGAACTGTTAAAAAATGGCATCCGTCAATATAATGCATGCAAAGCCTGAATTTACAGTGCTGCTTATTTTAGGATTATCAATCCATAGTATCCTCCTGCACCTTAGTATAAAGCAAAGTTATGCAACTGGATAAGGAATCAAATAAACAATTTGTTGTTGTTGTTTCTTTTTTTCTAAAAGAAAGAAGTAAACTGTATGGTAAATAAGAATGAACCTTCCTTCCTGTTTTTTTTTTTTATTTTAGTACTTAACTCCTGGTGGCCACTTATCTATTGTTATAAAAGAAGGCAAAAGAAGGCACAGAACTGCAAATTTAACAAAGAAGACGTCCTAATATTTATGTATAAATGAACATTTAAATATGTATATTTAGTGATTTTGAATAATTGATCAGTTAAGAGAGAAATGCTTTTCACTACTGTGTCTTCTTATGTGTTTGCTCAGCTTATTCAGATGTTAGGCGTTCAATTTTAAGGATTCTCCCTAGTTTTCCTTTTGATAGTTCTTGATGTTTAAAATGAACTTGGACTGCTTTTTAAATAGAGAACTGCTGCTTGTAAAATGAGAAACAAGTCCTTGTCTGGCTACTTTAGCAATGTTCAAAAGTCGCATCAAGAGTACCTGTGAGATTGGCACAAGAACGTACCGTTCACAGAATATCAGCTGCAATATTGTATTTTGCATTTCTGCACCAATTCAGCAGCTTGGCTGCTTCTCCATGAGCTGTTTTGCCAACAGAGGAGACTTTGTCCTAATCCTGTTCAGGGGCTGAGAACCTACCACATTCCCCAGAGCAGGGGGAAATCTTCTAGAAAGCTCTCCAGGATACCCTTGGGAGAAGACAGGAAGAGGTGAGTGCAGTTGCCCTTTGGGTCTTTCTTCTTTCTTCTGTTTAGCATTAGAGTATTTGAAATATTCTATTTTATAAAAAGCCAAAGGCTTAAAATATAGCATTTGTACACACAAATGTTCTTTCCATTCAGTGCTCATCATATTGACAGGAATTGCTTCAACTCAACAATTTCATCAATGCGCTCAGGATTGTTTGTAGGTGGCATCCTCAGGGCAGATTCTACTCTCATCTAAGAATCAGGTTTGGTCAAAAATTCCATTATTGTTTTTAAAACATATCCCAGGTGCACTCAAATTCCACTCCCCTGCCTGTTGTTTTCTTCTCCCTTCTTTCCACTCCCTTTCCTCACCCCAGCAGTATTCTTGTCTTTCTTTTCTTTTGTCTCTGCTAGCCTAAAGAGAAATGCCTGAAATGTGCAGAACCAGACCTTTACCATCATCTTCGACAAGGCGCTGTCGTTTTATGGGATTAACCTCCCGATTCCAGCTGCCCTTTGCTGTAATACAGGTCTGAAGACACGTAGCAGGGAAGGTGGCAACAATGCCAGGGCTGCAGTGCAGCCCTGACAGCTGTAGAATTGCATCTATTGATTGTGGGGTAAGGGAGAATGTTTCATCAACCTTTAATTGAGCCAATTTCTAAATGGAATAGGGTCAGGGCAGCAGCAAGTCTGTGAGGAAAAGAAGATATCTATTCTGAGCTGAAAAGGAAGGGCTATCATGAAAGGTTTGTCATAAGCAAACCACAGGTTTAATCCTGCTATAGGATTTGTGAGATGAGGAATCTGTTCACTAGATTGCGAGTGTATCTGTGTGTGTGAGAGAGAAAGAATGTGCTATGGTGGGGTGAAAGACACTAACAGGAAAATTAACTGGAAAATTAATTTGACATATCCTGATCTTTCTATACCAAGGATCCAACGGTCTAATTTCTTCCAGGCTTCATTTTGTTTTTACGTGTGTTTAAATATTCCATATGACAATAGCTGAAATTATCTAGGTTCTGATAAAAGCTAGGCAAATCTTAAAGTTTCTTTAAAACTTTCTTAAAGTTTCTTAAAAACCTCCACCTAGAAACAAACAACCTACTCTCTAATAAACAATTTGGTTTCAGAAAAAAATTATTATGTAATTTACAACTTCTTCACTGCAAAAACATATGGACTACAAATCTTGATCAGGGCAAAGCAATAGATGCAATTTACATAGACTTCTGTAAAGCTTTTGACTCAGTGGTACATGACAAACTTCTCCTAAAACTAAAATCCTACGGCATCTCCGGACCCCTCCACAATTGGATAACAGCTTTCCTGTCAAACAGACAACAAGTTGTCAAAATTGGCAGTGCCCTATCAAATCCTATTCCTGTCAATAGCGGCGTTCCCCAAGGCAGTGTTCTTGGACCAACACTCTTCATATTATACATTAATGATCTCTGTGATCATATTATAAGTAATTGTGTTCTCTTTGCTGATGATGTCAAACTATTTAACACTACCAACAATACAGCTACCCTTCAAAAAGACCTTGACTTTGTGTCAGAATGGTCAAAAACTTGGCAACTCCAAATCTCAACCAGCAAATGCTCTGTCGATGGACATTACCTTGCAGATGACCCCCATCCATTAAAGACCTTGGAGTTTTCATATCAAATGATCTAAGTGCCAAAGCCCAATGCAACTACATCACAAAAAAGGCTTTAAGAGTTGTAAACTTAATCTTGCGTAGCTTCTTCTCCAGAAACACTACACTACTAACCAGAGCATATAAAACATTTACTAGACCAATTCTTGAATGCAACTCGCCTGTCTGGAACCCATATTACATTTCAGACATCAATACAATTGAACGTGTCCAGAAATATTTTACAAGAAGGGTTCTCCACTCCTCTGAATACAACAAAATACCTTATGCCACCACACTTGAAATCCTGGGTTTAGAAAATGTAGAACTCCGCCGCCTTCGACATGACCTGAGTCTAATTCATAGAATCATCTGTTACAATGTCCTTCCTGTTGAAGACTACTTCTGTTTCAATCATAACAATACACGAGCACACAATAGATTTAAGCTTAATGTGAACTGCTCCAATCTTGATTGCAGAAAATATGACTTCATAAACAGAGTTGTTAATGCCTACCAAACTCTGTGGTCTCTTCCCCAAATACCCAAAGCTTTAACCAAAAACTATCTACTATCGACCTCACCCCATTCCTAAGAGGTCTATAAAGGGCATGCATAAGAGCACCAACGTGCCTACCGTTCCTGTCCTAATGTTCCCTTTGATTGTATCCAAATTTCATATAGTTATTACATACTTATGCTTATATATATGTTTATATATCTTATAGTTATTTCATGCTTATGCTTATATATACTGTTGTGCAAAATAAATAAGTAAAAATAAATAAATAAAAATAAAGATCGTAACAAATTCTGGACTAATTGCAGAGGTGGGTTTCAGCAGGTTCTGACCAGTTCTGGAGAACCGGTAGCAGAAATTTTGAGTAGTTCAGAGAACCGGTAGTAAAAATTCTGACTGGCCCTGCCCCCATCTATCCTCTGCCTCCTGAGTCTCAGCTTATCGGGAGGAAATGGGGATTTTGCAGTAACCTTCCCCTGGAGTGGGATGGGAATGGAGATTTTACAATATCCTTCCCTGCCACACTTACCAAACCACACCCACCAAGCCATCCCACCGGTATGTAAAAATATTTTGAAACCCACCACTGACTAATTGGTATGCTGACATTGATTGGAAGTTTACTGAATGACTTTTCATGACCAATGTGAAGTTCTGGTATCAAGCTTGGAAAAAAAATAACCGAATAACATGGTTGGAAGGGACCTTTGAGGTCTTCTAGTCCAACACTCTGCTCAAGCAAGAAATCCTATACCATTCCAGACTAATGGTTGTCCAATCTCTTCTTTAAAATCTCCAGATAAAATAAAAAGGTTTATTTTATCTAAAGGAAGCAAAAGTGATAGGCTGGGGTGGGAAGAAGAGGGGCAGGAACATTTTCTAATTAATAATTTCTTATATAGAGGACATACGACATCAAAATCATAATACTAAATAATATATAAACAGGTTTAATATTTGTTAAATTTAGCTAAATCTTTCTGCACCTAACATTTATTCAGATTTATTTATCAGATGTATAATCTGTATAATTTGGGAACCAATTATAGAACCAGAGTTGAAAGAGATTACAGGTCATCTAATTCTCAATATTTGATCCAGCCACTATGTATATTAATGATGTAAGCAATGTGATCATTCTAGAAGTACATTAAGATTGATGAAAATGGCAAAATTGGCCTTTTTAAACATCCTTTTCCCCCCACACCACTTCACCATCCCTCCTCCTCTCACCTCATTTGCTACAAGATCTCTGCATAAGAACCAGGTTATTGCCCTCTGTATTAATGTCTCATTTTCACAATAGTCAATAGCATCTTATCGCTTTATCTCAGGGCTAGATCTGCCCTTTCAGATGGAAGAAAATGTGAGAGTGGCATTTGTTTAAATCAGCAAAGGTTAAGGTTAATGGCAAATACTTTTATGCTTATTTGTTAGCTTAGAATCCCAGGCTGTCAAGTAGATCTTACAACAGCCCGCTTGGGGAATGCTTATGAACGTATTTGTAGGACAGCTAACTTGAAACCTTTTCTAATCCCAGCAATTTTACCCTGCTTACATTCCTTTTCACTTTGAAAGTTCGGCCTCTCTCCCTGGTAGATGGTAAAGTGCTCTCACATTTGTGGGTTTTGTTTTCAGCTGCATTCCCTCGGAGTTTGTACATGCCATGGAGATCTGCACTGTGTCTTTTAAGCAGATAAAAAGAGGGGTCAGTCATATGCAATTCCCCAACTCCTCATATAAACACTTTAACTGCTACAGCAAGATACATGCTTGGAATTACTCCCTCAGATTCAATTCCCCTTCCCTGCTCCACTTGTAAAAATGGTTAGTGTCCTCTATAAACTGCAGCTTGCCCAGGTCCAAAGCTTGCTGAGCAGTTGTAGAATAAATGTTAATCTAATACAGGTTACTGGGTCAAACACAATCACAGGCTTGTGGGAAAAGCTTAATACTATTCTGCTTCTTCTAACACAGTAGACCTGGATATTATATGATAGGTTAAACAGCACTGAACCATAGCAAAAATGTTCTTGGAAGTACGATTTAGTACGAAGAGAAGGCCTTTGAAACAGTGGGTGGCTCTTGACTTTATTCTCTAAGAAACTAAAATTGCCTGAAAACATTAACTTGCTTTAAAAGGAGGAAAGGAAATTAAAATCTTTCTCAAGCCATATGGTCAGGCAGAGGGAAGAACAATGGAAAACCTCTGTGTATATCTTGTATATCTTGTATATCTTGGCTAAGGAAACATTTGCTCATCTCTCTTGTAAAATTTAGGCAACCCATGGGATACATAGCATATCCAGTGGGATATACTGAATTAAACCACGCTTCATCCATATGAGTAAGGCAGACAGGAAATCTGTAGCAGTTCCCCAAATCTATTTTTGCAAACTCAGAGATCCCTGAATATTTGTCATTTTGAGTTGGGAAAACATGAAAACTATAATGAACACCTTTAAATAAACAAAAGAACTTTAAAAAGTCAAGTAAAATATTGATCCTATCCCAGGAATATTTCCAAAAATCCCAGCTATGATCATGGGCAGAAGTGGGTTTCAGCAGGTTCTGGAGAACCGGTAGTGGAAATTTTGAGTAGTTCAGAGAACTGGTAATAAAAATTCTGACTGCCCCTGCCCCCACCTATTCTCTGCTTCCCAAGTCCCAGCTGATTGGGAAGAAATGGGGATTTTGTAGTAACCTTCCCCTGGGTTGGGGAGGGAATGGAGATTTTACAGTATCCTTCCCCTGGAGTAGGGTGGGAATGGAGATTTTACAGTATCCTTCCCCTGCCATGCCCACCAGCTATGCCCACCAAGCCATGCCCACCAAGCCATGCCACGCCCACCAAGCCACACCCACAGAACTGGTAGTAAAAATTTTTGAAACCCACCACTAATCATAGGTGTGTCATGACCACACCTATTTTCTCCTCTTTTTTGGTCCCCCCCAAACTGATGACGTTCAGCTCTGTTTGCTTACATGTTGCTTTTTTTTTTAGTGTCTCAGACTTTTCGGATGTAGTCCCATCCCGATATCAGAAATATTTAAGCACCAGAATTCCTACTCAACTAATATGAGGCTGGCAAATTTTGGCCTATTCTGATTGAGATAGATCAGTCATGGTCTCTCTTTACAAAGTTTCAGTCCGTACTCTTAAGTTCTGAAAATGAGACAAAGCACCAATTTGTTTGAATCATATAGTTAAATCAAGGCAATTCAGTTCAGAAGAACCCATTTCTGTACAGAAAGAGAATTATCCAAATCAATTAGGAGGCATGCAATTTGATTTAGAGATGTAATCAAATCAAACTTCTGATGTATGTACGTCAATTCAATTTATAGACGTGATTGAATTGCCATTGGCTCTCTGAATTGAGCATTTGCACAATCGTACAGAATAAAAATTAGATTATAAACCATGTCAGCTCTTTTATAAGAACATGCTTCTCTTGAAGTTTTTAAATTTTGTTTGAAGACCACATCTCAGGAGGCAGATCATGGTAGCTCAGTTTTAGCACCTGCTGAAGCAGATGGAACTTGCCAACCCAAGCATGCATGGACACATCTGCATATATGTACATGCAAGTTAAGAAGACTCGCAACACATATTGAAAACTCTTTCAGTGGTACTTGGGTTCATACCAACCTACAATAAAAGATTCTGTCTCACAAGATACATGTGGGTGATGCAAAGTGGTGGGGAGGGACAGGATTCACTAGTCGGCAAAGTAAAAAAATGAAACTATATTAAATGTTGGCCTTACAACTGACCCATACCTGAGCTTTTCTAGTACCATATATAGATTTTCAGGGAGGAATAGTAGACTTGTTTTAGTAAGACTAAAGAATAGAAAAGAGAGTTGATTACAATTCCTAGAATTTCCTAAAATCGGTAGTTTTGCCTTGGATTCTGTTTACTGTGAGATTTAAATTAATTCATTTCCTTGGAGGCCCTGGAGAGGAGGCTAAATGTGTAAATCCTAAAATGTTTCAATTGTCTGGTCCTATATACCTAGAAATTTTGTTTATTGCTTTTGCGTTACCAAAAAGAAGATGAAAGAATGTGTCAATGAGTATATTCCATGTGCTTATTGCAAACACATATGCAACTGGACTGGCAATTCCAATGTTTGCTAAGGAAAACATCATGTGACCATGATGGGTTTACAACACGGGTGTCAAACTCAATTGCATCATGTGATGTATAGTGACATATAACAACATTTTTGCCTTTGCCAGGGTGGGCGTGGCCTGTGTGTGAATCATCTGGCCCATGGCCCACCAGTTTGACAGGCCTGGATTACAACCTCATTTCCATCATGGATATTAAATATATATTATATATATATGAGATGTCATATGACTATAACTTGGAATTGTACTGCTGGCTTATCTATTGTTTCTGCTCGTCAGAAGCTGGTTGTGGAGTGGTACAAATGGCTATCACATGATTATAAAATGCTTTAATGAAAAAAACACAAGTCACGGGTCAGGACGTGAATTCACCTCCCCGTATTACAATCTCTGCACAAGAACTGGAGGTCATCCATGACTTTGTGTACCTCGGCTCAACTATCTCTGACACTCTCTCTTTAGATACTGAGCTGAATAAACATATTGATAAAGCGGCCACCACATTTTCCACATGATTACAAACGGAACATACAAAGATCCAGGTCTATAGAGCCTGCGTCCTGAGCACACTCTTGTACTGCAGTGAGTCTTGGACCCTTTATGCACGACAGGAGAGAAAGTTGAACACCTTTCATATCCGTGGTCTCCGACGTATTTTTGGCATCACCTGGCAGGACAAAGTTCCAAATAGCGCAGTCTTGGAACATGCTGGAATTTCGAGCATGTATACACTACTGAAACAGCGACGTCTACGCTGGCTTGGGCATGTCATGAGAATGGCTGATGGTCGGATTCCATAAGATCTCCTGTATGGAGAATTAGTGCAGGGAAAGCGCCTCAGAGGGAGACCACAGCTGCGATATAAGGATATCTGCAAGAGGGACCTAAAGGCCCTGGGAATGGACATTAACAACTGGGAAACCTTGACCTCCGATCGTTCAGCTGGGAGGCTAAAGACGCAGCATGGCCTTCTCCAATTCAAAGAGACATTTGTTCAGAAGGCTGAGGCAAAGAGGCAGTCCCGGAACCAGCGAAATCTGGGGGCTGGGCAGGGGACAGAATGTATCTGCCCTCAGTGTGGAAGGGATTGCCACTCTCGAATTGGCCTTTTTAGCCACACTAGATGCTGTTTCCGGAGCACGATACCATAGTCTTTTGAGACTGAAAGATGCCAATAGTAATGGTCATAAATGACTACATGTTGGAAAGTACCTGAATATCAATCTTGTGATCATGAGGATGTTCTGATAGTTGTAAATGGGAGATCTGGTTGTAAACTTTCTTTTTTTGTGTGTGCCATCGTAATTTTGAATGGTTGCTGAGCAGGACCATCATTAAGCAAGATCTACCTGAAATAGGGAATACGGTGATTGATTCGTGTGCTGCTTATTTGAAGCTCAGATGTTACATGTGGAAGCACAACTTCAAGGCTCCTGTTCTTTCTCCACCAAAGCTGGTTCCCTTCAGATAGAGGATGCCTTCAGCTAAAGTTCTCGGGCTGCATAAAGTTCCCCAGCATCCTCTCCCAAGCTCTATACTGGTGTGCTGAAATTTCCTAAAAGAGCAAAATAGTGTATTAAGAATCACATGAACTTCCTCAATGCCCTTCAAATTTTAGGCCTTCTGGTATAAGCAAGAAGATGGGATAATTTAAAACCTTATCCCTCTTTCCAGGAGTTCCCCAGTTAAAGATGCAACTTCCTGATCTAATCTAGCCTTTAATCTAGTTTTTACCCATTATCCAAGAATTCCCCCTTTCAAGAAAATGTAGGGAAGGTAACAGTTATGCACACAGCATTCCAAATAAAATAGTCAGTCTGGATAAACTTGTTATTTATTATCTGATCCACCCGGAATAAACCCTTAGCAGGGGTGAAATGCTACCAGTTCAGACCAGTTCACCCGAACTGATAGTAATAAATGTTACCGGTTCAGGCCAACCAGTAGTAAAAAAAAAATGTTACTGGTTCAGGCAAACCGATATTTCCAATGATCAGCTGTGCTGTGTGATTTAGATTCAGGATTTAGGAAATCCTGATTTCTAGCGAATCTAAATCATGCGGCACAGCTGTTCCCCCCCCCTCGCTGTTCTACTTACCTTTGAAGACTCAGAAAAGGCTTCTTAATCCTCCTTTTTCAGTGCTGTGCAGTCGAGCCTGTGGTGCATATACATGTGCAAAGCACGCATTTGGCATGTACCATGTATGTGCACATGAAGCAAACTGGTAGTGAAGCAAACTGGTAGCAGATTTCAGAGCATTTCACCCTGACCCTTAGGTTTTAGCATTACAGAGAAGAGAGTTGAAAATCATCTGGGCTTTCTGCTTGCATGTTCACAAGAATCCATTCCTTCCTTCTTTTCTTTTCCATATTACCTTTCTAAGTGAAAGCAAACCTTTTTTTGGGGGTGGGGTGGGGAAATTGACTGCTGCTTTCACCAGTCTAGGAAATGCTCCATTTGTGTTCTCCTGTTTCTAGCCAGCATTTCAAAAATTATTGAGAAGCTGAATCCATTGAGGCAGCCATTATGGAATTATAAAAGCCCAGTCTGGTTTTCCTCAGTTCTGCCATTGTAGAAACGGGTTTGTGAAGGGAAAATTCTTTGGGGAAACAAAGCGGATTTCATCTGTGCAAATGGAGTTACTTTATCAGATGGCTCAGGAGTGACTGCTATACTTCTGCTGTTATCTAGGCCCAAGTAGTTATTACCAGACACAATCAGTCTTAAACAAACATTAGAACAGCTCAGAATTACTTCATTCTCAGCTTAGTCCAAATTAAGTCCAAAACAAAGTCCTTCAGAAAAAGTCCTTCGGCCTTAACCTTTGTCTTCTTTGGCACCCTGCCAAAGGCTTTTCTTGGCAAGAACCCCAGGAAGTTTAGAAACAGGAGACAAGAAATAATTGTAGCAACATTGCTTTCCTACAAAGAACCCAAGAGCCATTGCTGCTCTTTTAAGCCTTATGGAAGGGGGCAATCATCTCCTGGCCTTACTCCCGAGTCATGTTTTTTGCTTTAGCTGCTCTTGCCTTCTGGCAGCTCTTCACATGCGTGCACTAGGAACAGGCTCCTCCTGTTCCTCTGCCTCTCTGTTGTCCATCTCTGGAGGTTCCGGAGTCTGCGCATCGCTCCCAGATGGCCCTGGCTCCATCTCTGCCTTTGATGCAGAACCCTTGTCTGGGCCTTGCAAGACTGACCCATTGTCCTCCCCAGCCTCTTCACTGTCCCAGCCTCCTCACTGTCCAAGGCTGCTGCCAGCTCCGCAGGCTGCTGGCAGACCACAACAGTTTCCCACAAAGTAGGAGTCTGTTACCTCTTTTCTCATTTTGATGTCATTATTAAACCGCTGGCCAGGATGCCTGCAATTTTCACAAACTGAAAAAAAAAAAGACCTTTATAAGTCAGGTCTTCTGGTGCCCAGCCACAAAAATATTACCACTGGAATAAAGGATGTCTTCTGTAATACGGACACTGTACATATGGTGACCATAAAATGTTGTGCAAGAAGGTGGCTGGCTTCCATGTTCAACATGAGGTTTTTCCAGTATAAACTGTACCCTCTTTTCCCAATACTCAAATTCATATACTAGCCATGTGGAAAAATTCTATCAAAATTTCTCCCAGCTGATCCACATATCAAAACAATTCAATGACACAGCCTTGCTAGTAGCATATATTACTTAGAACCAAACTGGCAGAACTTGAAGGGCTTCATTGATAAATTAAAAACAATGGCAAGCCGCAACAGAATAGCTGGCATGCTAATCAACTCTTCAGAGACCAAGTGGCACCGTGGCAGTTGTGAAACTGGCAATGCTGATGAGACATAGAAGCTCTGGAGATGCTTAGGAGTGTGTCTTTGAGCACAGCAACAGTACTGGCAGATTCCTGGTGCAATTTATTGATTTTTTTTAAAAAAACACCCTCTTATATTTAATTTTCCCTAACCTTATTTATCTTTTGAGACACTTCCTGAGGCATCATACTCAAAAGTCAGTACAGGTAGCTGAATCCTCATTTTTTTTTTCAATTCATATTATTCCATCCAAATTTCTGGACTGAAAAAAAAACCACAACTCTATCAGTCTAGGGCAGACCATTTAATCCTGTCCACCACCTTCCCAGCATTGGTGACCATGCCAGCTTTAATGCAACCTGTCTTTACATTTTATGCTTTTCTTTTCTCATGTTGGTTTTGAGACACGATTATAATGCCAAATGTTATCTTTCGTGAAAGAACTGTGGTTTCTGTCATTAAAATAAAAATGATGTCTTTTGTGCATGAATGCTTCTAAATTAGCTTGCCTGTTATGCCAGCCTCCCTTTTCTTAGCAGCAATGCTGGCATGTCTCAGGACACATTGTCCATCTTTCCTTGAGTCCAAGAGAAAGGAAGGTCTATCAGATCGAGAGACCCATTTATCTGAGGCAAAAAGTTTATAGGAACACTGAAAGACACTGATATTATCTTTTAATATTGGAAGGAATAATCCTATTAAAGAAGAAAACAAGGGAAACTGTTATGCCCACAAGGCAGAATTATCTGAAGCCAATTGGTTGAGGTCAGGTTACTCTACAAAGACCAAGCTGTATGCTGGACTATCGCTCCATCGGGGCTTGGTGAATGAGCATTAATTTGTGGCTCTGCTCATCTCTTTGCTAACTTTGTTCAGTGGAACTAGATACAACTTTGACAAATTAGAGCAGCCTTTTGTTTTTGTCTCCCGGTCCCCCTACCCTTCTAGCACAGCTCTCCAATTGTATCCCTTTCTTTCTGAAGTTCTTGCCATGTCAAGGCCATCAATGGCAGCCCTTCCACAAGGCTACACTTTTTAATAAGCTCATCTATCAGCACCACATTCTATGGGTCTCCCCGCCCCCTAATCCTTCCAATTCAAGTGACCTTCCCTGCATTGCAAAGGAGCTGTGCTCTGAAATAAGTATCTCTTTGTTTACCCTATCTGCACCATTAAGCTAACCTTCAGGATTAAGTGTAAAAAAGGAGAGATCGCTTTTGGTTGTTTTCTGGAAACTCTCTAAACAAAAGTCAAGAAATAACCTAATAGTCCTCTTTCAGCCATTAATATTTGCTATAAACTCTCAGTAAAGCCATTCAAAAGAAAAAAAGAGCTAGCAAGTTGTGTTCTTTCTTCAGGAGCTTCACCTGACATGACCGTAATGATGAAGTAGCCATTTCCAAGCAGACCTGTAACTAGAATTAAGAGTGTGACGCTAACACTCAGATTAAGAGGGGTTTAGGATAGCTTGGATGAACACTCTGTTAATAAAGAAAACTTTGCCAATGGATGTTTGTGTAGAGCTTGGTGGGCTGCAATTTGCCTGAGGAAAGCTGTCAAGACTTAGAACAATATAGCTGGGAATGCAATGGTGTTGATGATCGACAGGCTCATGTTTGAGACCCAGTTGCTACCATGGGGTGGGGTGAGTTCCCATCACATACTTCAGCTCCTGCTAACCCAGCAGTTCAAAAGTGGCCAACTGTGAGTAGATAAATGGGTACCACTTTAGTGTAGAACTTCATGGGGATATGAAAGGAGACCCCAACTGGGTGTCCTCCAGGCAATGGTAATATCTCTAGCAGATCTTTTCACTTTGGTGCTTCTGACATGGAAGTAGTAGTAGTATTATATTGCTAAGTTTTAATTGGTAGGTTTTACTGATAATAGACACCAAAACAGGGTCCCGTTGGCATGTTTTAAATACAGACTGCTTCGAATATAGAATTGCCCAAGATGGAAAAAGATGAGGTCATGCCATACTCTATGCTTTATTTTCATGGGCAACTAAAAGAAATGTCTCTGTCCACCCAACTAAATTTAAAATAATCATTATTACAGTATTTATTAATAGAAGAATGGTAAGGGCAGTTTTCCTTGTATTTTACTTTAACCATATTATCATATTGAACTCAAATATAATTTCCATTTCATTATCATTACCATTCTACTGTGCCCCTATTATAATGCTTCTCTGCACTAGACCTTCCTTAGTTCCATGGACATTGATTATTCTCAAACAACCAAATGTTCTCAGCAATAAGTATTTCTTAGATAAATGATATATTATATTAATACTTCTTGGACTAAAAAGGAAAAATTCAACACGTAAAGTCAGAAAACTATCTCTGGTATTTTTTCAACAAAAATTCAAAAGTTGCTCACCAAACAGTTGTTGGGTAGGTTACAAAGAATGCTCCATCAAAAAAATCACATGAACATCATTCAGAGAAGCAACAGGCAGAACAGATGACATTGGGTGAATTATGACATCGCTATGTAAATGACGTAAATTACACATTTGCAATATTTTCATTACAATATTCTGGAACATGCAACTTTATTTTGGCATTGTAGTTTCTATCTGATGCATATCAAGATTAGGTTTTGAATACATACTGTAAGTCTTCCACTGCAAGGATATCTGCCTACTTAAAAGGTAAAGGTAAAGGTTCCCCTCGCACATACGTGCTAGTCGTTGCCGTCTCTAGGGGATGGTGCTCATCTCCATTTCAAAGCCGAAGAGCCAGCGCTGTCCGAAGATGTCTCCGTGATCATGTGGCCGGCATGACTCAACACCAAAGCGCACGGAATGCGTTACCTTCCCACCAAAGGTGGTCCCTATTTTTTCTACTTGCATTTTTACGTGCTTTCAAAACTGCTAGGTTGGCAGAAGCTGGGACATCACCCCATTACATGGCAGCACTAGGGATTCGTACTGCTGAGCTGCTGACCTTTCGATTGACAAGCTCAACGTCCTAGCCCCTGAGCCACCTACTTGGCACATTACAAAACACACAGTGAGTGATGGCTGTTCTGCTCTCATATTCAAGTGTAATTTCTTCTGCATTATATTCTGTCTGCCCTTCCAAACTAGCAGGCTCTTTTAATTTACAGTGTGATAGAAGTTCTAGATTTCTAGATTTGAAATCCAACTAATATATCTGCATGGCATATCTGCATAGTGCAAGTATTTCATACGCTTGGAGCGCCTTCTGCCCTTGAGCATTGAACATATGGTAACATCTCCTTTTTGCCTCTGAATTGAACAGCAGTCAGTAGAAAGAAATTCCTTTGGAAAGAAAGAAAGAAAAAAAAAAGAAAGAAAGAAAGGAGGAGGAGGAGGAGGAGGAGGAGGAGGAGGAGGGTGGGGGAGAAATGTAGGACCATTAGGATTTGTTTAAATTAAGAATTATCTTCAAGCATCCATAGCAGATGGTTGAGAAGGAGATTGGGACAAATCTTCCTGGGGCATAAATTACTGATATAACTCTATGCTTATTTACTCTCTTAAAGGACCTGGTCCAGTATGTTTATATTTGCAAAATAAAGCCATTACTAGCAGGGCTATAAATGTTGCTATTGAGGGAAGAAATAATCAGTACAAATTGCTAGTTTTGAGATATACAAAGGCTGATAATATCTCAGCCTTTGTACATCTCAAAATCAGCAATTTGTGCAGATTATTTCTTATATTATATTAGTTATATAATACTTTAATATAAAAATTTCTTGCAGAGATTTGGTCAGTTCATACATGGTTAAGTGGAAAAGTTACAAAATCCCTCTTTTTTCAGATCACACCTATTTTGCATGAAAATCAGAGTAAGCACTGAAAGACAGACCTGAAGAGACTTTTTATGTCCCTTCACAGGTTTTCACAGGTGAAATGGCATCAACCCTTCAGGAAATAGACTTGCTACCTGGTATAAGGTCAGGTGCATTTTGCCACCTGAATAGCTTCCACAGACAATTAGAAGTTCTGTACCACAAAACTCTTGTTCTTTTAGAAGTGAAATGTATTGGCAAGTTTGACTTAAAAACCTCTGGCCCAAATGATCCACAGTGTGACTCATTAGTGTAGCTCTGCCATGCCAACATTTCTACTAGCTACATACAGCCAGTTTCAGTCCAGGTAAAGCTATTATTTGTTCTTTCTAAAAACAGGCACTTAATTTATTTCCTTGTCTTGACCCTGCTCTCTTTAGCTGTCAAATCAAAAGGCTGGGTTGCAGTGATCTTGCAATAGTATTTCCAGTAAGAAAACCTAGGAAATTCAACTCAAATCTCTTTGATCTCAAAATGCCATGCTCCTCCAAAGGAAGATACACATGGCAACCATGAGCAGAACCCAGCTGTCATCTGCTACTTTTGTTAAGAAGATGTGTTAAAATTAGCATATATATGGGAGAAATTGTGTAACAAATCAGCTTAGCTGGAAAGGAGACATGCTGAAAAAGTTATATATAGGTTAACACACATTTAAATAAATCATACATAGGCAATTGTGCAGATAAAATGCACAAACCAGATTAAGTTACACAGGGGGAAAGGTGTATATTAAAGAGAGTTGTGTGAGGAAAAAGTCTATTTTGGTAGCAGTCAAATAAATTGAGCAGAACTATAAGTACACTGAAAAAATATAAACAAAACCCATACATTCCCAACTGTGGATTTTCTGGGGTTATTTGTAAGTGATTCACTGAGAAATCAAGATAAAACCACAGATGTGTGGTTCATTCAGCACCTATTTGGAACAAACCTCTATTGATAGACCTCTCCCCAGGACTTAAAGCATCATTATCATGTTAAATTCTTCAATTCATAGGAATGAATCATTGTTTATAGGAGCCTGCTGGAGATGTAAAGTATCATAGCCTATCTCCAGGCTTTCAGAGTGCCTCTACACACCATCTCTTAACTATCATCAGCACTTGGTAAGTAATAATGGACATGAGTGGTATAAAGATTCCAAAAGATGGAAGGGGAATCAACTTTTGGGAAAAAAAATGAATGGTTTCATTTGATGTCCCAGCACTCTTTACATCGATAGACCCAGAATTAGTGAAAGAACCATGGCAGCACAGTCCTACACCACACACCTGACCTAACTAAATACTAGATGTTACATTATAACTTATGCTATGAGTTTTGAAAATGATGATCCCATGGATGTTCCTCTGAGCCATGGTGGTACTGCAGGCTACTTCTGCTGACTGCTGGCTGCCAGCAGTTTGGCAGTTCAATTCTCATCAGCTCAAGGTTGACTCAGCCTTCCATTCTTCCAAGGTCGGTAAAACCCAGATTGTTGGGGGCAATAGGCACTTAGAGAGGGCTAGAATGCACTGTGAAGCAGTATATAAGTCTAAGTGCTATTGCTTTTTGTTTGTGTAGTTGTACAGAATACTGACAGAAGGTAATAAGGAAAAGTTGATGATTCTAGCTATTACGAACTGCATAATTGGTGTGATGTGCAGTAGTTACTACTATGGATTCTTTCACTAACTTTGGTCTATTGGTGTAAGGAGTGCTGTGACATCGAATGAAACTGTGAAGTAGTATTAGCTTTAGTTTAAAAGTAAGAAGAAACCATGCTCTAGCATTCAACAAGGCTATGCCACTTTCAACACATGAGATAACATTTTTGATATGTTGTGGAACCATCAGTATGACTTTAGTAAACTTATTTTCAAGAATGTTAAGTTTGGAAAACATTCATTGATTCCCAAACTTGTTGAAACATTCTGTGCTTTATTAAACAAAATTCTGGAGAATGCCTAGAGCATCTTATTGCAGTTATTGAATGAATCAAGGGTAATAGTTACATTCTTCTTTCTTGATCTCAATATGTTAGGATCTAATTCTATACATCCAACATGACAACCTGCTCCAGGCAGGGGGGCAAGGGAAAGTGAGCAGCCTCACTCACTGTTGGAATACAGCTCAGCCACCCAAAATTGTACTTCTGTATAATATTTTGATTTTTTTTCCCCGTTAGGAATTCATCTGGATTCTAAACACAACAGAGTACCTTGACTCTGTAACTTAAAGTTAACTTTGTTCTCAACTAAATTCTGCTGATCCAGATACCTTGGAATAGCATTTTACTTTATTTTATTCCTTTTCGATTCTTGCAAAAAATAAAAACAAAATATGAACATTAAAAAAATACATTTCATTTAAGACAATTGATACAAAGTTTTGTTTAAAAAAACATTATAAGCCTTTACAAGAATTCTGTATTATTACCATTAGATGGCCCTAAAGAGATGCAGAAACACATTAATTCTTTGCTGACTTCCAGTGGCTTACTGGGTTTTTGCATATGATAATGGTGATCCAATTCTAGAGAGGAATTATTGAGTCTTTCATCTGCACCTCTACAGGTTTGGTTCTACAACCCAACAAGACAGACACAGACTTTAGGGGATAATTAGAACTGCAGAAAAAACAATTGCTACCAACCTGCTTCCATTGTATACTGTATACTGTATACTGCACGAGTCAAAAAGAGGGCTGTGAAAATATTACAGACCTCTTGCATCCTGGACATAAACTGTTTCAGCTCCTACCCTCAAAACAATGCAACAGAGCAGTACACACCAGAATGACTAGACACAAGGACAGTTTTTTCCCGAATGCCATCGCTCTGCTAAACAAATAATTCCCTCAACACTGTCAAACTAGTTACTAAGTCTGCATTGCTATTAATCTTCTCATTGTTCCTATCACCCATCTCCTCCCACTTATGACTGTATGACTGTAACCTTCTTGCTTGTATCCTTAAGATTTATATTGACTGTTTCCTAATATGATTTAATTGCTTATTTGTACCCTATGACTATCATTAAGTCTTATACCTTATGATTCTTGATGAAGGTATCTTTTCTTTTATGTACACTGAGAGCTTATGCACCAAGACAAATTCTTTGTGTGGGCAATCACACTTGGCCAATAAAAAAAATTCAATTCCTATTCTATTCTATTCTATTCTATTCTATTCTATTCTATTCTATTCTATTCTATTCTAATTCTATTCTATTCTACCAAAGCTTGTTCCATTAAAGCTAATGTGTTACAGGTGTCTCTCCTTTCTTTGTGCTCTGTCTCAAGGTGCTTCCCTCCTCCCTCAAGATGAATGAAACTATATACCTCATTTCTTTTTCCTAACCATCAAAGACCAGAGCAAAAAAAAGTTTAGAAAGTCACTTCTCAGCACCAAAAAAAAAAAGCAAAACCTGCTGACCCAGCTAGGGGGTCTGGGATTCAAAGCTGGGTACCCAAGAGCAGATGGCTTAACACACTAGTCTATTAATCAAGTAAGCTCCCTGAGTGCAATGATTTCTGATGATCACATGCTCTGGATCTGAGAAATACAACTACCTTTCTTGCCCTTCTCCCCGACAGTCCTTTTTGGTTCAGTCTTGCAGATGTTGCTGAATTTCTGTTATTTATGTACTCACTGCACTGAAAAGCAACAGATGTTCCAGGTGCGTTTGAACTAAATCTTTTTTTTCTCTCCAAATAAGCTAAATAAAACACGTACACCTTTGGATATTTGGAAAACACATTTTCTGAGTTGAAAGAAAGTCGTTTTTCAGGTAGGGAGCAGGTTTTTTTTTTTTTTAAAGATTTACTTGCTTGTTGACTTGAAAAGCAATCTTTCCACTGCTGCTCAAGAAGTAATGGAGTCCCAGATTCTCTTACTACATATAAACTAAAATGAATCTCATTCATTTCTGGTTAAGCTTCTGAATGCTTACATAAGTCAATCAAAAGGCATGAAAATAATATTTGTAGGCAGAAAACATTTCAATGATGCACTATGAAAGTCTGCTTTTTTGAATGGGACAGTGTATGCAGTCTAACCTGAATACAGAAAGGAGATAAAAGAACATCTGAGAATAAGGAGAATATTGTTGAGTTATTTTGCTCTTAACTCTGCTTGGAAGTATGAACTTAACTCTTAAGGGACTCAATAGTGTTTTTTTTTACAAGTTCTCTCTCTGCAAGCTAACTTCCTCCAGAAGAAAGATTTCAAAAACTAATATTGAATGGTAGCAAGAAAATTCGGTACAATTATGAAATATTACCATGTAGTGAATAAATCAGAGTCTATCTCAAAAGTCTTTGACCACTCTAGGGGCAGAAATGTGAGATATAAATTAAAATCAATATATACATAACCTTCTTAATCCAGTGTCATAACAATTGACATTGAGTTAGAAGAGAATCCAAAATTTATCCAGTCCAATGTTTTGCCAGTACAAGAAATCAGCTACGGCAGCTTGAGAAATTTTCTTCCAGCCTCTCCTTAAATAGAAATCTTCCTTTGGCAAGTCTATGGCTGCACATCTCATCTGGTCAGCAAACTCTTAGTATTTAGCCAACCCAGGCATGTTTGGGACCCATTCCAAAAACAGGTTGTTTGAATCTGAACCGATGTAGATGCTAAGTTGTGGCATGAAACAGGTAGCGGTTCAATTAAACTAATTTAATACTAAACAATTTATGCACAGGAATATTCTCAATTAATGTTTAGTATATGCTTGGAGTTAGAGAAGAGTACATGGAATTCAAAGAGGGGGAGGGTGTTTCTGCTTGTGGCTATGTAGGGATTCTAGGCTGATTCCTCTTTTAACTCCGCCCTCAGTTCTGCCATTCCTTGTTCTACACTTATCTGTTCGATAGAATTGTCACTGAAACTGTATATTTAAAGTGATATAATATGTAAATAAACTGTGGAAGCACGGAAAAAGAAGAGACAGGCTGGAACTGTTCAACACCTTTTATTCGTTACCAACTAACAATACGAACAGCCAGCGATCTGCTGGGACTCACTCTTTATTAAGCTCCGTCATGCAAGCTGGCCATTGACAGTGCTTTATTTTTCCCACCGTGATCTTAACCAATCAGCAGTGGTCATGCAAATACCATCATGTACGTTCATACATAACAAACTATATGTACCCTTTTTACTATCTACAGTATATTTCATGTTTTTATTTATTTCTATATCTCACTCTTCTAAATGAGTTAGCCACCGAACTTGGGTGAGGCTTGCAAGCAAATAAAGTGTTTATTTTTTTTTTTAAATAAGATGAAGGAATCAAGCTTGCTTGGAAATCCTTGATACTCTTTAATGTTCAGTAAATGAGGATAGACCACTTTTTAATAATAATAATAATAATAATAATAATAATAATAATAATAATAATAATAATAATAATAATAACAACAACAACAACAACAACTGCTACTACTATTACTACTACTACTACTACTAGGTGTCATCTCCATCAAAATACAGACATTGTGCAGATACTGCATTTGATCATGTAAGATGGCATTCAACTGAAAAGTGGACCCTGTACCTGCAGGAATAATGCTAGGCGGATGATGATCAGGTGTGAAAAAACAGATAGAAAAAATATGCACTTTGAAGCTGTTCAAGGTTGGTTTTCAGCTCTGCTTTTGATGAATATAGAATAGAATAGAATAGAATAGAATAGAATAGAATAGAAGGGACCTTGGAGGTCTTCTAGTCCAACCGCCTGCTTAGGCAGGAAACCCTACACCACTTCAGAAAAATAGTTATCCGATATTATCTTAAAAACTTCCAGTGTTGGAGCATTCACAACCTCTGGAGGCAAGTTGTTCCACTGATTAATTGTTCTAACTGTCAGGAAATTTTCCTTAGTTCTAAGTTGCTTCTCTCCTTGATTAGTTTCTACCCATTGCTTTTTGTTCTGCCTTCAGGTGTTTTGGAGAATAGCTTGACACGCTCTTCTTTGTGACAGTCCCTGAGATATCAGAACATTGCTATCATGTCATCCCTAGTCCTTCTTTTCATCAGACTAGACATACTGTACCTAGTTCCAGCAACCATTCTTTATATGTTTTAACCTCCAGTCCCCTGATCTTTCACTTCACTTTAGTGAATAACTTTCACTTTAACTGAAGTGAAAGATTAGGGGACTAACTTTCACTTTAGTTTTAAATTTCTAGTGATACAATATTCTACATAACATTTATAATCATTTGGTTACACTATAAAGGCAAGTCATGATTATTGTCAGAAAAAGAACTTGCAGACCCCAATACTTGCAGACAATTATTAATGTAAAGAAAAAAGAATGGAAGATTAGTGGATGTAACAATGAATTGCAAGGTAAAGATAAAGCAGAATTTTAACCAAGATGGTTTATTGGCAGCAGTTCACTAGCAGGAAGTAAAATACTAATATTTACCTTTTTGATCCATTCTTTCCTTTTCATGCAGTTGTTAATTACCCTGTAATTGGGAAGGAAGGAAGGAAGGAAAGAAGGAAGGAAAGAAGGGCAAGCATCCAGTTTCACTGACTAGCCTCTATGTCTTTTTGAAAATTCAATATCTATGACTTCACTATGCTGTAAGATAGCCTTCATATTGTCAGGCTGTGCCTCTTTATAGTTATAGCCAATAAGGCTTCAACTAGTAGAAGGATACTCTGTAAACGCTGATTATCTTACTTCTGCTCCTGTGGGTTAAATTTATCCTCTGGACTACTTTAGTCTTCCTTCAGAGAGTTTGCTGTATAAGTCACTATGACAGATTTATCCATGCTTACAGAAATGGTGGATGTTTTCTCACTAGGTAGGTGGGAAGAAGAAGCAGGCTAAGACAACTCCAGCTGAGAGGTCACAACAGAACTCATCCTTTAGAAAATATATAAATCATACACATTTTTCAAGAGAAGCACCTTTTGCTCTTATTATATCTTTTCTTACCCCATACCACCTCCCTTCCTTGATTGTCGCAGCCTCTATTTCACACATTTCTCTATCGACAAAACACAAACGTCGGTGGGTCTGGTATTCTTGAGGGAAGACAGACCAGCAGATAGCTTGCAATGTAGCACCTTTCAGATGCTGGTAGGAATGAAGAGATCATTAATCATATCAGCTATTCTGCTTGAGTTGGTCGCTTATTTCACATGCTCTAATTTTTTTTAATGACATCTGATACACCTGTTCTTTGTGAAGTACTCAAAGCTATGTTGTACAAGACATGAGGGAAATAAAAATAAATGTTCCTAATTCAGTAACCTAGAATAATTGTATTATAAGTGGGGAACAATTCCAGCAATAATCCCGAGAATGGTCTGGTACCTCATTTTTTATGATAGTTCACTACTTGGCAAGGGTCCTTCCCATAACCCAACCCCCCCAAAAAGAGAGAGATTGTCTATGTGGGCCTGACTTGCATTCATCACTGAGTGAAACAAGATTGGGAGGGTGGGATGCTATCCTAGGAGAGCTCAGATATTCATTCTGTTTACTCGTTTTCCTTCTGTCCAATTGTGTTGGTTTTCTGCCCAGCCAAATGATCTTTATAATTGCTCCCAATTTGTAACATGCATCTCTGTCAATAATCTGTAAGAACATTTTGGGTCATGCAGAATCAGCCTACAGCATTAACAGAGATACTTCATACTAGAGAAATATTTTCACAACTAAGAGCTTATTTTCGATGCAGATATAACAGCTACATGAAATACAACTTGATATCAAATTAGGGGTTCCCATATGATGTATTCATTATTGCTTGGCTCAAGGATCAGTGATAAAAAGGACTATGATGAGGTATAGAAGAGAAAATGCCATGGAAATATTGACTTCATATTTTCAGAATCCAAGTAACTTTCCTGCTGGGTTGGCACTCTGAGTTCAGTTCTTATTCTGTAAGCCTGACTGCATTTTTCCATTTTTATTCTTTCAAGCCTATTGGGATGATAGGAAGTAGTTATGTAAATATACTTTTGTCTCTTTCAGGATCATTCTTTGGAAACAGAATGGAAACAGAACAGAACAGAAACAAATTTATGCAAGGAGTTTTCAGACAAGGAATAATGGATGGACACTGAGCAAGGAAAGATTCACCCTAGAAATAAGGAGAAATTTTCTGACAGGGAGAACAATCAACCAATGGAACAGCTTGCTTTTGGAAATTGTGAGAGCTTCATCACCGGATGCTTTTAAGAAGAGACTGGACTGCCATTTGTTAGTGCGGTAGGAGAAGCTAAGAAAAGAAAAGTTGAGTTGAAAAATGGGATCAGATCTAGTCTGGAATTCGAGAGAAAAAAGTCCAGAACAAAAAAAATATCCTGGTAAGAATTCCACCCCTGCACCACCAGTACAGATCTGCAGAGGATCCCAATGGGCTGTGGCTAACAATATTGCTGATAGCTTCATTCTAAATTTCCATTAATCCAGGTCATATGATTTGGAGCACAGGCAATCCAACAGGGTCTGCCAATGCACACATCAATGCAAAGACACACAGAAGTAACACAAGGGGACAGAACAGAGATAGTTCTTGTCCTTTTTGCTCACTGCTAATATTAAAATATCATGTCCAAAAGGTTTTTGCCCCCTGTGGACATTATTGATTAATAGAGTATCCTTGCTGTAATTATGGAATTAAAACACAAAACTACCAATCAATAACTTTCACCCTCTATCCATTTGGAGTAAAAAAATAAAGTGTGAAACTCACCAAGGAGCGAAGCACTTTTGGTGGGCAACAAAAGAACAAGACCTCCAGAAACACTACACATCATGTTACTTTGCTTTTAAATTCAGTCATTTTCCTTTGTGACTCTGGTTCTTTCTGCCATCACTCTCTGGCAGATTCACACACAGAGAAAAATATGCACAGAGACACACATATACCGTATATACTCGAGTATAAGCCGAGTTTTTCAGCACGTTTTTTGTGCTGAAAAACGTCCCCTCGGCTTATACTCGGGTCTATACGGCTTATACTCGAGTTTGTTTTTTTTTTAAGCCCCTCGGCTTATACTCGAGTATATACGGCTTATACTCGAGTTTTTTTTTTTTCTTTTTTTCACATTTTACCGGACGGCGCGGGGAAGCCCTGCCGGTGCAGTGAGAGGGGGGCGGGGAGCCGCCAGCCTTCTCAGCTGAGGGAGGAGGTTTCCCCAACCGGTAGGTGCCTCATTTCCCACCCTCGGCTTATACTCGAGTCCCCAGTTTACCCCAGTTTTTGGGGTAAAATTGGGGACCTCGGCTTATACTCGGATCGGCTTATATTCGAGTATATACGGTACATACATACATACATACATATATACACACATTCATATTTTGTTATATTTATTTTAAAATAATTATATGAGAACATAACATACTGTAAATATATATTGTACCTTTTAAATACATGTTTTATTTATAAAGGAAACCATATAAAATATATGTGGATTTTAAAAGATATAAAGTAAAAATGCCTGATAAATTTTCTAAGCAATTTTTCACTATTAATAACTTTAATATTTAGTATTTCTATTTCTAATATTCTTAGACTTCAGATACTGTAAATGCTTTGGCAATATTTCCTACCAAACACAATGATGAACCTAAGTCCTTGTTAGTATGTAAAAATCCTACTATTTTCTGTTTCATCTGTTTATATAAAAACTTTATCTTTTAGCAAAAATATGTAACAGGACCAGTTAAATATTCTTTTCATCAAATAATGCCATAAACCTTGTCCAAAATTACATGTGCTAAAACAAAATATTTCTTCAGAATATTTTCCCGCTTTGATTTGATGCTCCAAACAAACTTATGACAAGATGACCGGAAGATGAGTATTTAAAATGGTTTAATGCTTGCTTATTTTTTTTTCTAGCTTAATTCGAGAAGATCTCATAATCAAACAAATTTCCACAAGAATTTAAGAGAGGGGCAAGAGTGATTCTTTTAGCAGTCCTGGCTATATTGACCACTGGCCCATTCCATTTTTATTCATTATCTGTTATTCAATGACTTCAAATGATCAGTGGCGGCACTTCTTACTAATAGAGAAAATAGAAAAAAATCTCTGTAGCTCAGGGTTGAACTCTGGAGTCCCTGTTGCTCTTTGAGCTTGGTTGTTTGCTTGGGTACTTGATTGCATTACCCAATAATGTAATTTTCAGTGCTAGAAGGGAGTGTGGTATGCTGTCTGTTTGTATACCATAGGATATACTATAGTATACTATATATAAATAAGGAAAGAAGTATCAAAGATTATCATAGTTTATCATAGATTATCATAGCTTATTATCACAGTTTATTTTTGAAGATTTTGAAATTTTCTAAAAAAACGAATAAACATGTAAAACCATTGGTAACCTTATTGATTTTGCTTATCTTTTTGTCTCAAATCTGAAGCAAATCGAGTGCTGCTACGTGACAGTTTTAATATGTGATGGGAGGAGGGTGTCTTGAAGGGTCAAAAATAAAGACCTTGAGGGTTGACCATCCATGGTATTCTTACAGATACTGGAAGGTCCATGTACAGAACAAAGACAATGACACCAAACCATGAATGAAGCCTGCTCCAGAAATACCCATTAGCTTTACAAGAAAGGATTGTAAGATGCCACTTCAAGAAAGCTCCATGATTTTTTGGATTTATATTTATATGAATTAGAATTTTTTTTAAATTAAATGTATAAGGTAAAGGTAAAGGTTCCCCTCGCACATACGTGCTAGTCATTGCCAACTCTAGGGGGCAGTGCTCATCTCCGTTTCAAAGCCGAAGAGCCAGCGCTGTCCGAAGACGTCTCCATGGTCATGTGGCCGGCATGACTCAATGCCAAAGGCGCACGGAATGCTGTTATCTTCCCACCAAAGGTGGTCCCTATTTTTTCTACTTGCATTTTTATGTGTTTTCGAAACTGCTAGGTTGGC
Organism: Ahaetulla prasina; assembly: GCF_028640845.1. Lineage (NCBI taxonomy): Eukaryota > Metazoa > Chordata > Lepidosauria > Squamata > Colubridae > Ahaetulla > Ahaetulla prasina. The sequence goes on from NC_080539.1 coordinate 174,599,378, forward strand.
AGAAGCTGGGAAAAATAACGGGAGCTCACCCCGTTACACGGCAGCACTAGGGATTCGAACCACTCAGCTGCTGACCTTTCGATCGACAAGCTCAACATCCTAGCCCCTGAGCCACTGCGTCCCTGAATTAAATGTATAGACTATCTAATTTCCAGCACCTCAAGAATCCTGATTACTTATGAACAATCTATCAAAGAAACCTGGATCTAGTTCTCAGTAACATGTACAAAATCTTCTCCAGAAACAGGTGCAATTCTTTGCATGATGGAGTGTCCCTAATCTTATGGGTGATCAACTATATCTATTTGAAAGTGATATAAATCAGGGATATTGTTTCTCATATTAAACAAAAATCAACTTCCTTATTTTTCTTTCTTCTTCATTGCTATATATTTTTATACATACTGTAAGTCTTGCTCAAGATTCCAGAATCCAGCTATGTCATTTTCCTTAATATCCCAGCCTTTACCTTGCTGTTTTCCTTCCTTCCTCCCTTCCTTCCTCCTTCCTTCCTTCCTTCCTTCCTTCCTTCCTTCCTTCCTTCCTTCCTTCCTTCTTTCTTTCTTTCTTTCTTTCTTTTTTCTTTCTTTCTTTCTTTTTTCTTTCTTCCTTCCTCCCTCCTTCCCTCCCTCCTATTGTCATCCCATAGAATGCCATTATTCTAAAGCCGTTGAGCATATTTGGTCTTCACTGAGGTGTTTTGGATCCTTCTGACCCCTAGTTTATAAGGATTAATTGTACATCTACAAAACTTGGAATTTTCATAAAGTCAGTATTGATATATTACTCTTGAGCACTAATGGTGCCATCTGAATGCCAACAATTGACATTCAAAAAATGGATTATTATATCTAATAATTTGGTAGCTATAGTATCCATTGGCTTTCCCCCCCTCAAATCTGTCTTGTTTTTTTCTTTTATTAAAGTTTTTATTTAAAACTTATTAAAGTTTAGAAGATCTATTCATAAATTTGATGCTGTATCTTAGAATTACTTAGCAGAGACTTAGAAGAATATGAAAACACAAGTTTTAATGTAGATAATTCAATATGTCTTTCAATCTATGATTTTTTATTCTAATTCACGTGTTTGTTTCTTAAATGCATATATAGTTTGGATACTAATAAACATCTATCCAGGAAAATTAAGATAGAGAATAGTTGAGAAAGATAGGTATGGGAAAAGTAAGAGAAAATTAAAAAGAGCTGATGACTGTGAGGAAAAAAAGCAAATAAACAGAATGCCTTCCAAGATGTACCTTCCCTGACATAAACAATTTATTTAATATTTATAAATATTCTTAATACTTCAGGTGCCTGAAAAGGCAAGGGGTGAGTTTCAAATGGGCTTCATTATTCAATTATATTAAATTATGGGCAAAGAGCAGAGCATAAACTGTTGCACAGCTCCCTCACTTCTGTGTTTTTCAGTGCCTCGTGTTGCTTGGGATATGCTAACAGGCCTGAATAATTCAGACAGGTGAAATCACACAGATCTGGAGAATGTATCTGCATCTGCCAGTGGGGAAAATTGGAACAGGTTACAAAGACTTGGTAGAAAGGAACATTAAGACAGTGCAGTGGGTATCTAAAGCCTGTAGTTTCCCAATTTCCTTTTGCTTGGTTGGTAATTGTTAGTACACTCCACCTCATTGCTTGCTTTTATACTGATACGTACACCTGAAGGTACTGATGGATACACCCTTGCTAAAGGTTCTTCCGCACTGCAGCCCTTCAGCTAATTGTCTCCCCTGCATAAGGTGAATGGAAACTAAGCCAGTTTAAGAAAACCCTTTCCAGATTTCCACCCCTTCTGTTGTGACCCAGACCCAAGTAGGTAGTAATAAACTTAGTCTGTGGAAAAACAAACTTTATTCAAACAGTTGGGAATTACTTCATTCCCAGCGTCGTTTAACTCAAAGTAAAACAAATGCCTCTCGACACAAATTCCTCAGTTATCTAACAAACCTTAGTCCAATTAGGCAAACTGCCAAAGGCCCTCCCTGGCAAATGTCCAGAAGCCACAAAACTAAAGACGTACACAAAGCAGAAGACGGAGCAGAAGACGCAGCTACAACGTTGTTTTCTGGCAAAGCTGAAACACTGGTGCTGGTCTGTTTTAAGCCTTATGGGAGGGGCCAATCATCTCTTGGTCCTATTCCCGAGTTGTCCTCTCTGCTTGAGCTGTTCTTGCCTTCTGGCAGCTCTTCTCATGCGTGCAATAGGAACAGGCTCCTCCTGTTCCTCTGCCTCACTACTAATCAGTCTCTGGAGGCTCTGTAGTCCGCACCTCACTTCCCGATGGCCCTGGCCTCACCTCAGCCTCATCGCTGTCCAACTCCGTTGCCAGCTCTGTAGGCTGCTGATGGACCACAGCACCTTTCTCTATTTTGACCACAGTGATGGTCAAGTATCCTTGATGGTTGTGGTTAACATTGCACCAGAGGTGGGTTTCAGCAGGTTCTGACCAGTTCTGGAGAACCGGTAGCAGAAATTTTGAGTAGTTTAGAGAACTGGTAGTAAAAATTTTGACTGGCCTCACCCCCATCTATTCTCTGCCTCCCAAGTCCCAGCTGATCAGGAGGAAATGGGGATTTTCCAGTAACATTCCCCTGGACTGGGGAGGGAATGGAGATTTTACAGTATCCTTCCCTTGCCACACCCACCAAGCTATACCCACAGAACTGATAGTAAAAATTTTTGAAACCCACCACTGGATTGCATCTACTTGCTGGATTCTCTTCCTTCTTTTTCCCTGCCATAAATGCTAGAACAGCAAGTCCAACTGCATGTCTTTTGAGGATTGTTGGAAAAAGAAGAACATTGTGCAGCTGATCCTGTTATTGGGCTACAAGGGGAAACTTGGCAGAAGTCTTCTCAATCTTATGGAATTAAGAGGGGGGGGGGAAATACTCTCCTCCTCCCCCCTCCTCCTCCTCCTCCTTCTACTCCTCCTCCTCCTTTTAAACCACAATCTTACAGTTCCTTCAGCCACCAAATCTAGAAAATGGGTCAATTTTTGTCAGAAAGAGAGGAAGGGGATGGGAAGGATAATAAATTCTTCTGCTGAACCTGTTTATAAAACATAAATATATATTTTTAAAAAAATCAAAATATTGTCTCTTACTAGAAGAAGAAACTTTGTAAAACTTCATTCAGTAAAAGGGGAGAAAACAGGAAATGTTGAGGATTTCATTGTATCAGCCTTTTATAGCAGGCAACACAGCAGTCTAGTAGTATAAAATGGCCATTGATGGCAGAGAGTGGGGCCTAGGTGAAAGCATGCCTGCTAGAGCAATGCCAACCAACTGGAAAGGAGACATTTCACTAAGACAGAAAAGTGCAAAGCTAGCTGATTTACTGCCCTGCTTGTATCAACAGTGGGGTAAAAACTTTGCATGCTATGTCAGATACTCTAAATTATGATTTCACTACTTTTCTTTATTTTGTAACTGTCATACTTCTCTGAATCTGGCATGGTGATTTGTTCCTTGAAAACATACCAAAATATGTTCCATCTCTCAATATTTCTCCATTATGCATCCAAAGCCTCATGTTTCAGGGTAAAAGGCATTCCAAAAACAATTCACTGTAAGGAAAATTATTTCACTTTTTAATACTGTAAATTAAAATGGAAAGGAGATGGCGTGGAGTTATGAATGGACGCATGGAAAATCATATTAATTAAAATAGACTGATGTGTTCATCCAGATAGCTAGCTAGCACAACAATACATTAGTGGATGGGCAGTCAGGATGGGCAGTGTGGTAGGGGAGGGTTCTGTGTGAGTGGCAGTTGTACACACATGCATGCACATATTCCATTTCCATGAATGGCAGACATGCTCACCTGGTGCTCACACAAATGGAGCTTCATGCGTGTGCTCACCCACCACTGGTGCAATTCAGTTCCAAACAGATGGCGGCCCAAATAGGTGGTGGATATATAGATAGATAGATAGATAGATAGATAGATAGATAGATAGATAGATAGATAGATAGATGATAGAGAGGCAGACAAACAGAGATCTATATATAGATGATAGATACCTATCTGTTTGGAACTGAATTGCACCAGTGGTGGGTGAGCACACGCATGAAGCTCCATTTGTGTGAGCACCAGGTGAGCATAGATAGAGATAGGTAGATAGATACATGATAGATGGAGATAGAAGATAGATAGATTTAAATGATAGGTAGATAAACAGACAGAAGATGATAGATAATAAAGATAGACATTAAATGATGATAGATAGATAGATAGATAGATAGATAGATAGATAGATAGATAGATAGATAGATGATAGATAGATAAATAGATAGATAGATAGATGATAGACAGGCAGACAGAGATCTATATATAGAAGATAGATTATGTATAGAGAGATAGGTAGATACATAATAGATGGAGATAGAAGATAGATAATATAGATAGAGATTAAATGATAGGTAGATAGACAGACAGAAGATGATAGATAATATAGATAGAGATTAAATGATAGGTAGATAGACAGACAGACAGAAGATGATAGATATATAGATAGACATTAAATGATGATAGATAGATGATAGATAGATAGATAGATAGATAGATGATAGATAGATAAATAGATAGATAGATAGATGATAGGCAGACAGAGATCTATATATAGAAGATAGATTATGTATAGAGAGATAGGTAGATAGATACATAATAGATGGAGATAGAAGATAGATAATATAGATAGAGATTAAATGATAGGTAGATAGACAGACAGACAGAAGATGATAGATAATATAGATAGACATTAAATGATGATAGATAGATGATAGATAGATAGATAGATAGATAGATAGATAGATAGATAGATAGATAGATAGATAGAAAGATAGAAAGATAGATAGATAGGTAGATGGATGGATGGATGGATGGATGGATGGATGGATGGATGATAGATAGCTAGATGATAGATAGACAGACAGACAAAAAGAGTGATGGGGGAAAGAAAACTCCTACATATTTTCTTTTAGAATCTTTCTAAAAGATTCTTTCTTTCTAAAATCCCACAGCACAGCCTCATATCTTTTTTCAGTGCAAAGGACATACGTCAACAACACAGCGCCTTGGACATAAACTTGCTCTTGGAAGTGCTGCACTTCCTCTGTATTGGAGCCTAGACTTTGCCAGTCACATGCTAATAATGGCAAAGCTCTGCTATAATGTCATTATACTTCCAAGCAATGATTGATTGCACTACAGCATGTTTCTGAAACCTAATTACTGTCTCTGTTGTCTCTGAACTCATTAATCTTCTGGCCCGTAAATAAGTAAAATTGACAAAATAACTGAATTTCTTTAATGATGGGCTCTAGTTATCCTTGTACCTGCTGCTTTTGGTTAACCTTTTTACTGCTAGGAAGTATTCCCCCTACCCTACCCATCCCAACTCCAGGCTTTGCAGTCAGAGTTTTATTTCTTCAGGACATTTTAGTAAATATTATCTCTGTGCATTATTACTGAACCTGGGTGTTTTTTTTTCTAGTCGGACCATCGTGTGAATGCAATGCTCTACAATTTTCAAAGCATCAGGTAGATCAAACCATCAAGGTCATCAGGTAGACAATCCATTAAATTTCAGAGCAGTTGACAAAAGCTGGCATTTTGGTCTAGAAACAACTAACATGTGGTCCTAAAATGAACTAAGAATATTGTATACTCAACTCTATATACTAAATCAGGCCACTGGTTTTAGAGCTTCTACATAGAATAGAATAGAATAGAATAGAATAGAATAGAATAGAATAGAATTCTTTATTGGCCAAGTGTGATTGGACACACAAGGAATTTGTTTTTGGTGCATATGCTGTCGGTGTACATAAAAAGAAAAGATACATTCGTCAAGAATCATAAGGTACAACACTTAATGATAGTCATAGGGTACAAATAAACAGTCAAAACATACTAGGAAACAATCAATATAAATCATAAGGATACAGCAACAAGTTACAGTCATAAGTAGGAGGAGATGGATGGTAGGAATGGTGAGAAGTTTAATAGTAATAGTAATGTAGACTTAGTGAATAGTTTGACAGTGTTGAGGGAATTATTTGTTTGGAGGACATTTGGAGGACCCCACAATAGTATGAATATGTCTGCAGAAAAGGGCAGAAATTCTCCATTGAATCAAAGAGAAGATTTCCAGTTCTTTTTGGGACAAGGTAGGCATTGGGATCAGGACCTTCTTCAGAACAAGTAGGGCTTTACCAGCATTCAGAGCTGTGGTGGTGCAGTGGTTAGAATGTATTGCTGCAAGCTAACTCACTGCTCACTCGAGGCGTTCAACTCTGAATGGGTCAAGATTGACTTGGCCTTCCATCCTTCCAAGGTTGGTAAAATTGTTGGGGAATAGACTGACTCTGTAAACTGCTTAGAGAGGTCTGTAAAGCACTGTGAAGCAGTATATAAGTCTTAAGTGCTTATTGCTATTCACACAGACTGTGAGATCATATAAAAACAAGGCTTTGAAGTTGCTAGGATATAAGGAGAACAAACTCTGCCTTTTCCTGTACAATCTTGGGCATGTTCTCACAAGAAAGTGTTTTTGGGGCTTTGGAAGCACAACCTGTTGGCAACATGGGAAAACTACATTAAAAGTTAAAAAAAGCAAATTAAAAGAAAAGTAGAATTTGTTCCAATGGTCAAAGAAGGAATCAAGTCTCCATAGCTCTATGTCAAACCATTTGCCTTCATATCAAAAGGTAGGTTAACTGTGTTTCCAAGCAGTCACATACTCAACTGGAACCTTTTATTAGCCTTAAATGTATAGGATTCCCCCCCCCAACTTATCTCTCTCTCTCTGTGTCCCATAGATGCTTTTTCAAAAGACAACTGGAGTTCTTTTGCTTTTTTCTTGAAGATGTTTTGCTTCTCATCCAAGAAGCTTCTTCACTTCCGACTTCAAAAACAAAAGAAGTCCAGTTGCCTTTTGAAAAGGCAGCTTTGGGACAACCATGACCTGAATGACTGAGAATCTCCATAGACATGTCTCTCTCTGTGTATTGTCTTCCTCTCATTCTTGAATCCTTGGCAACTGCCGGAACAAATCCCTGAAGTTTTAGTTTTACGGGCAGCAATGTTTGGAAGTGACTTGCTACTGCTTTCTTCTAAGGCTATGAGAAAAAGACTGGCCCAAGATTACCCAGCTGGCTTTGAGATTAAGGTGGAACTAAAATCCACAGTCTCCCAATTTTTAATGATGCCTGAACGTTCACCCCAAAGTAGGTCTTAAATGTATTAGGTGGATTTAGGCAAACCCCTCTTTCAGTTTCTGTCCTTCTCCATTTCCATACTGTATGCAGTATGATGAATAACCAATTTCATAAAGTTGTTTAAAAATTACAACTGGAAATTATGTAGGTGAGGCATATGGAACACTGTAATGTACTATACCAATGTTCAACATCATCGCAATTACTATTAATCATTATTATTAACTGTAAATATGTATTATGCTACTTCAATAGTGCAGTTTCATGAAGAGTTTAATTATCCATTATGATCTGCACTGAATACAAAAATTTATTTATTATTAAAACCCTACTGCCAAAACAGGAGATGACAGATGGAAACACTAGATGTTTTTGTAGTGTGACATTAGAACAGTATGCTTGAAGCAAATATTACTCGAGCCTTTAAATGGTCCAGTGATAGCCCTCCAAGCGCTGGTTCACATCTCCTTCAGTCTCAAGGCCATTGTTAAACCAATTTTTCCCAATCTGGACAACTTCCAGATGTGCAGACTTTACACATCTGGATATTGCCTAGAAGAAACACTTCCTTAGACAATGAACTTGAGAGTGGAGGAGATGTGAACAAGCTATAGGTGAAAATTTCCCAAACTGTCCAGAATTTAGCGCATTTGCAAGGAGACTACAAATACGTTTTTCAGGTACGCGCCTTTAATCTACTGAATGGGTGGCAGAAAGAGAGAGAGAGAGAGAGAGAGAGAGAGAGAAAGCAAGAAAGCAAGAAAGGAAGGAAGGAAGGAAGGAAGGAAGGAAAGAAAGAAAGAAAGAAAGAAAGAAAGAAAGAATAGTAAGCAATATACCGCAAAATATTATAGGGTTACTACCTATCTTGTTACCTGGTGCTTTGATGAGCATCATCCTGGTGCTTCAATATTTTCACTCTGTATGTGGGATCAACATGAAAAACATATATCAATATTCAATAATTAAAACTACAGAAATGAATGTACTGCAAGCTCCTCTATGATATAATAAACACCCTCCCCCTTCCATTCCCTCTGTTAGAACATGCATCCTGGAGGGGAGTTTAGGCTGTGGTTGCATGCTCTATTGGCTGCCACACAACAATTTTGCAGAACTGGAAAGTTGATTTTCATTCAGAATGCATTAAGAAAAGTAGCTACTGACTTTTGGTGGAGGAGAAAAGAGACATTGATGGGCTGCTGAACCAGAGTGGAAGGAGAATCATTGGACCTCCTATCACCTCTGATGTGATCCTCTCTTACCTTTCCCTGCCCAGTCACCGATCTTCGACAGCATCCCCATTTATGCTTAAAAACAAACACTTTCTGCTTCATTTCTTATTTTGTAAAGCAAGGGTCTGAACTCCAGAAAGGCTAATTGCACATTGTTTTCAAGAATTAGTTTGATAATTCATCATCCTGTAATTAAACTAATTAGAACACTATTCTTTTTCAGCCACTCTAATTAGGCCTTCAACTTGGCAGGGAGCCTGTGAGACCCAAATGTTGCAATTTGTAATATGATTCAAAGCCTTTGATAACAAATGACTGTATTTGGCTGCCTTTGAGTTAATAAGATTTATATATTAATCTAGGTCTAATATGTTCCCTTCGAATTCAGGCTGAGCCCTTGTGTGTGTATGCTTGTGAGGGGATTTTTGTGGTTTCCGTGATCCCTCTGTGAAATTCTTTCAAGATGAGCTAAAACTGCTGGAAAATTTTTGACATCCAATTGAGGCTCTCCTTTCCCTCCCCCTCTCTGGCACTTCAGCCGGCTGTAATACATCTTTTAATCTGGCAAGTGGCTCTTCAAATTGCTACTTCACATATGAAAAGGAGTCTGGAACTTGGAGCAGCAAGGATCTGGGGGGAGGCAGTGGGGGTGTGTGTGTGTCTTTTTTTCAGGCTTTTGCTGATTCCTTACTTTGGGGGGCACTGTTGTCCCAGACTATGTTTTCTTTCTGGGATGAACTATGACAGATGGATTTCAGTTGCATAATGTTTTGATTGGCACTCCTGATCAACTCTTCATTGAAAAGAGCTTGGCAGAGAATATAGGAGGAAGAAGAGAAAGAAGAAGAGAAGTGACAGCTGAGAAGGGCCAACTTTCCTGGTGTTGGGTTTATTCAAGTCTCTCTTGCCCTTTGACAGGCTAATTAAGTGATAATTACCTAAATGAATAAACACTGATGGCTGAGATAAACATCCTCATTTTCTTAATCTATTTTCTTCCCCCTCCTAAATTGCTAAAGGAAATTTGGCTTTAATGAGAGTATATGTCAATTTTTACAAAAGATTATAAATCTCTTGTTGGAGTTCAAAGGTGCTATTTATTCTTTCTATCCTCCTTTCTCTCTCTCCCTTCTTTTTTTTTTTAAGTAATCAGGCTAAGGAATATATACAGATGATGGACAAAAGATCAGTTTCTTTCAGTATTACTACCTTCTACAACATCTGTTTTGTTTCCTTACTTTTCACATCCTGCAGATGTTGCTGAACATCTGAAAAATACTGATGGGAAAACATTTTAGCCAAGAAACAATTCCAGTGAATTATACAAAGATTATTCTTTTAACTCTCCAGAAGCCTAATAAGCAGAGATTGCTAGCTTTATTGAAATTACATACCCCCATTAAATAAAAAGGGACTTGTTCCCTTCCACAGAAAAACCAAACCAAACCAAACCAGAATTAACTATTTCTAAATGAAAAAAAAAAGAGAGCAAGAATCATCCTTAGAAAATGATAGGATTAAAATGCACAATGGATATGATCTACTCATATTACACACTGCAAAGTTATTTAGGTAAGAAAACTAAACAAATGCTTAAGTAGGGATGGATTGCACTTCTTATAAGACCTGGCATGTAAATCATTTTATTTTCTCATCCTTTGTGTGAATGGGAATGAATGTATGAATGGATTGCTTTGACGAGGCTCTCTTTTAAAGCAAAGTGAGGCAAAACTGATACTCCTTGTGATATTCTATGTGTCCACTGCTTTCCATGACCAAAATGTTTTCATATTGTGTGCCAACAATATGAATTTGGTGGGTCTTGTTCTGCACTTGCTCCAGAGTTATGTCACATTCCTGATTTGTTCATTTGCCTTGCCTTCTGATTTACTCTCTAACCTGGTTGGTTCTTCAGTCTTCAATATTGTCCTCTGGAAAGGCCAACAGGGATCAGTAGTTACTTCTGTAGAAGTGGGCAGTCTGAGTCCTCAAGTCCATAGACAGCCCCTCAAGGAAGTTACACCTTCCAACTGGCAGAAGGAAAATAGCAAAATTTCTTGTCATTTTAAGATGAGAACATATGAAAATTGTAGGGTCATCAAAAGAAAGAAGGAAAGAAAGAGAGAGAGAGAGAGAGAGAGAGAAAGGAAAGAAAGAAAGAAAGAAAGAAAGAAAGAAAGAAAGAAAGAAAGACTCCTTCCTCAGACTCAAGAAGCCTTTCAGGAAATCCTGGTATCTTACACAGCAGCTGTTGCAGCCCCCACAGCTGGTCGTGTGCCTTCATACAGTTGCCCATCCCTACTCTAAAGCCCAGATGAGAAATTCATGTTCAATAACTGTAGAGTGACTCAACTATCCTTCTTATCTATTTGTGGGAATTTATCAAAGTCTTCTGCAGAGGTCATTTCAATCTTCAATCCAAAATGATTGTCCTCTTTTGGTCCAAAGAAAGTCCTACCTGTCAATGACTACTTCAGCTTTAACAATACACGAGCACACAATAGATACAAACTTAAAGTGAAATGCTCAAAACTCAATTGCAGAAAATATGACTTCAGCAACAGAGTGGTCAATGCCTGGAATGCACTACCTGATTCTGTGGTTTCATCCCAAAACCTCCAAAATTTTAACCTAAGACTGTCTACTGTTGACCTCATTCCTAAGAGGTCAATAAGGGGTGTGCATAAGAGCACTACCATGCCTACTGTCCCTGTCCTAATGTTTCCTTTATTTGTATCTATTTTATGTATTCAGCTCATGCTTATACTTATATATATTACCTAATATGTTCTTGACAAATAAATAACATTAAAAATAAAAGAAGCAGAATAGTGATGATCGCTTTGTTATTTGCTGACTTTGGGCCAATTCTCTCAGCTGGACATGAGTAAGTGCTCTGCATGTCAGTCTGAGCTCTCAAAGGAAACAAGGGATATAAATTTAATACTAGGGTTAATTAAGCTGATATGGTAGTTTTGAAGCTACCTAGATATAAAAGTGATGTTGTTCCAGCAATTCAGGTGTCCTGATTCTCAGATTACTGCACAGTATTTTCTTGACATTTAGTTGGTTGTCATTTTACAGTGGTACCAGATCAAGCTCTTTTAGTTTTAATTTGTGGGGAATTATTTGTTTAGTTTATTTCTCAGCTTTTCTGTTCTAGCAAACTGTAATATGATATGTTACATTAATGAACCCTGGAAAATTGTTATAATCTTGTCAAGGTCATAAAGAAACAATCTGAAAAGTTCTGTGCATTTTTGCAAGGAAAAGAAAAATTGTTCTAGGAATACATTGAAGCTTCTGAAGACTTTGATACAGGATAAATTCCTCAACTCAGGTGAAGATGTAAAGAAGAAACAAACCATGGAACATTTCCATTTGAATCCATGGCCTGTTACAAATGGTACACATGGTAGTCCTTCAGCCCATTTTTCTCTTTTGAGGTGGATTGGGCCCAAATTCATCTAGGGAGCTTCAGTAGTTGAAGGTGGACTTTGACCATCTTATCTCTAGTCGGTTATTACAACACTGTTTTTCAAACCTGGCAACTTTAAGATGTATGGACTTCAGATCAGAGGTGGGTTTCAGCAAGTTCTGACCAGTTCTGGAGAACCTGTAGCAGAAATTTTGAGTAGTTCAGAGAACTGGTAAATACCACCTCTGACTGGCCCCGCCCCCATCTATTCTCTGCCTCCTGAGTCCCAGCTGATCTGGAGAGAACAGAGATTTTACAGTAATCTTCCTCTGCCATGCCCACCAAGCCACACCCACAGAACCGGTAGTAAAAAAATTTGAAACCCAGCACTGCTTCAGATCCCAGGTTTCCTGCTGTGGAATTCTGGGAGCTGAAGTCCACCTTTAAGTTGCCAAATTTGAAAAACATTTCACTAGAATATATTGCTTTTCCCCCCACCTTAAACTGACTAGAATAAATTGAAATTGTTCTCTCTCTCTCTCTCCATATATACACACATATACATACACCTCCCCCACATCTATACACATACATACAGACACAGAGAGACAGACAGACAAACAGACACACACACACACACATATATATAATGTCATGGTGGACATGACATTTTTGTGCTGCTGAAACAAATTAAGTCTTAAGGGGGAAAAAACCTAGGAAATTAAAATGTGATTAACTGAACTTCATGCTAATATTAATTATAAACAAGAGGCGACACCTTTGGTCAAACACATTTTTAAATTCATAGCATAAATTTAATGACTTTTCTGCGTAATTAATATGCTCTCTTCTGAGACTGATAATTGTAATAGTTTATTTATGAGCAGCTCTCTTCACCTTTTTTCCCTCTTATTGCTTTTTAAAAAGAAAAAAAATGCAAGATTTCAAATGCAAGGCGAAAAATAAAATGTATTGGAAATAATTGTCTGGGCAAATCCAAATCCAAATTCTGGAAAGGCAAATAATCAACTGGTAATTACAAGGATTCTTCTGAGTTCTATAATACATTAAAAGGAAAGCAGACCAAGAAAAATAATTATCATTCAGAAGAAGAAAAATGTTGATGTACTGTGTTAATTAGCAAATGTGTGTCTTAAAGGCACTAGTAATATGGGTTAGCATTATAGAAAAAATATTGGTTTGAATTTCTATATCTAAGGATAAAAATTAATGCCTGGAAGAATAAAGTCCTAACCAGGACATCATATTTGCTGTGGGACAAGTCCAGAGATAAGTGCATTGAGCAGAACAAGCTTCTTTCCTCTCTCTTCACTGACCTGTGAACAGGTAGCCTCTCTGGACCATCCTGAGATGCCTGAGGAAATTCATGAAACTGATTTAGCTGCCCCATGATGGAATGACTGGACAGATCCTTTAAAATGATGATATATCATCTGCATTTACCACTTTCAATGGAGTGAAGCAGCATTGTGTTCTAGTTCCTGCCTGTTCAATTGCTTGCATCTTGTTATATGTTGTCCAGGATCTGAAGGAGGGAGTGTACTTCAGGTACCAATTGGATGGTTTCCGTCTCTGATTTTTACTGCTTGAATGCATGGACAAAGTGCCACCATAGAGTTCAGGGGTTCTCAAACTTTTTAAACAGGGGGCCAATTCATGGTCCCTCAGACCAGTGGTGAAATCTGAACCAGTTTACTACTGGTTCGCTGGCTGCGCATGCGCGCTGCGTGCCAAATGCGCTTTGCGTGCATGTGCAGGTGCAGTGTGCACCATGCACCAAATGCAAGGTGTGCGTGCCCAGGCATGGGGTAAGTAGAACAGTGTGCGCACGTGTGTGGATAATCAGCTGTGGAACACAATCTTTTTTTTTACTCTTAAAAGCATTTTTTTACAACCTATTCAGTCGAATAGGTTGTAAAGAATGCTTTTAAAAGTAAAAAACAAGGCTCTGACGCAGCTCAGCTGTGATCGTCAGAGCCTTTTTTTTTAACCTTTAAAAGCATTTTTACAACCTATTCCTACCATTCAGGTGGGAAAAGTGAATGAGCCAGAGAGAAATGGCAAGCGGGCAAGTGGGCAAGCGGGCAAGCGGGCAAGCGGGCAAATGAGCAAGCGGGTGACTCGGTGATTGGATGGGCATGGGCAGGGGGGCCAGGGATTTTTGTTACTGGTTCTCCGAACCACCCACCGCCATCGCTATCAGATTGGCTGATCCTGTCCAAACCAGGAGCATTTCACCCCTGCCTCAGACTATTCGGGGGCTGGACTAGCTGGGTGGGCATGGCTAGGTGGTCATGTGACTGGGTGGGCATGGCCAATTTAGCAATCCAAACAATACACACAAATTAAACTTTAATTTGTTATACTCCTGAGGGTGGAAAGCAGGCTAGTAAAGAGATGTTGTTGCCTTGGGGTGTGTATGAGTGACTTATCTCTCTCTTTCTGTGTGTATGTGTGTTTATCTGTCTCTCTCCCTCTCTCTCTCTCTGGAAGCCAGAGAGGCAAAAAAATGGGCCCCTTTTTGGCCTCCAGAGGCCTCCGCATATCTTTTTTTTGGCCTTCCCAGCCTCCAGAAGGCAGGTGGGGGCCAATGGGTGGGCAGGGGGATGTGGTCAGGGCAGCCTCATGGTCCTGCATGGACTGGATTAATGGCTTCAGTGGGCCATATCCGGCCCCTAGGCCATAGTTTGAGGACCCCTGATATAGTCATTCAAGAAACTCTCTTTGCTAAGTATTCTCTTGGTACACAGAAATGGTGATCTACTGTTAATGATGAACAAATTCTCAGATTTTGCTGTGCTCTTTGACCTAACTATCAATCTGAACAAGACCGACGTGCTTTACTAACCCATGTCAAATGACAATCCCATAGAACCAAAAATCATCATTGACAATACCCAACTGACAACTGAAAACAGCTTCAAATACTTGAGAAGCATTATCTTGACTAATGAGCTTTGGGCAAAGTTATTAACTCCAGGATCAGCAAGGACAATCTTATTCTGGAGTGGCTGCGTAACTAGAGTGCTATCAATACAATGCCCATATCTCCACAAAGCTGAACGTTTATGGTATTCGTTTTCTCTTAAATGGATGTGAGTCCTGGATTGTACCAATGACACATCAAACAACTGGAGAAATTTTTCATGCATGCTCTCCTTGACATTGGTGGCAAGGCAATGTTTGCAACCTGGGGGCCTTGGATTATCAGAGCCAGGATGTGGTGGTGGATATGCCATCAGGCTGGACAACCACTGTATGCTTTACCAATTGCTCTATTAGAGGGAAGAAACCTTGAGGTCATCCACACAAGCATTAAAAAGATGCTGTAAAGGAAACCCTAGGTCACTATGGCATCCAGCCAAGGAAGATGTGGCTGCTGACAGAACGCACTGGTGAGCCCTGTGGCTGTTCCATAGCATTTCCAAGGATTGAATTGGAGTGGGTCTGTCACTCTTTTCCAGGAATAAGATGGCCATTGAAAACCACACAGCACTACCTGGATGCTTATAATCAAAGGATTGAGGTGGAAGACAGCATTTTTGTCTTCTTCTTCCTTATTTGTATAAGCCAAAGTTTTTGTAATATCCAAATCAAATCAATAATATTTGCTAGCAGAGCCATATTTAAAAACACAACTGGAACCACGTTAAATCCTACTTTCCATCATGGAAGCTCGTTAAATGACTGTGTCAGGGTTCCAAGTAACCCCCCTCCCCGCCCCCACAGAAGTAAAACTCCAAGGCAGGCATTCTCCTCAAAGTTCCATTTTATTAGAGATGTCATTTTGGCACATCTGGGAAAACCAGAATCTGAAAGGCTTCCAGGTTTTCCACACCTAAATCAAAATCAAAGTTCTTTCTCCTGTACCCACAGGTCCATCACATGGTCCAATCATGTCCCTGTCCCAACTGGAGTTGCTTCCCAGTCACACCTCTCCAGGTGCAGACTGAAGGTCCTTGACTCCCAGGGAAAAGAATGTTGTTATGGTACCTCTCACCCTGTCTCCATCCACCCCCTTCCCATTTCCCACAGAATGCCCATCCACCAAGTGTGGCAGCCCTGAAGATCCAAAGTAAAAGATGACCTCTAGGTCTGACAGACGGTAGGCAAATTCCTCACCCAGCCCAATGTAACTGTTGCCATGGGAGAAAACTACTGCCTTGGCTTCCTGTGGGAAATTTGGAATTATTTATGAGCCACAATGCTTTCTTCAAATTATAATAGGTTTACTTTGAATGTATCAGCAAACAATAGTTTGTACGAACAAGAAGATAAGATCATACAGATAGTCATCCCTGGCTCAAGATGTTTTCTGCTTGGGATGGGACAAACAACAAACATTGTCCCCACCCATCCAAGTCAAAGTTCAAATTATTTTGAGGCACAAAGCAGAAAATCCCAATGGTTCTTTCCATCTCTTCATAACACTATTGCAATAATAGTAGTTAATAGCTTAACTTAAGCTATTATTGAGCTATTAACAAATAGCTCAATACTTTGATACTCTTTGATCATATTCTGAGTCTGCTTCTGAATTTTGTCTGATGGTGGGATCGTTCTAGCCTGGGGCTATGAGTGGTGATGCCATGGACTGAGCATTGTGTGAGTTGCTGAATCTCTAAGCATTTGCCACAATTTCTGTTTTACCCATGAGCAGAAACTTCCTCTTGTGGAAATGAAGCCAGAAAGAGAAGACTAAGGGAGAGCTTGGAGCTATTTTTGCTATATTTCTATCCTCGCACAAATAACTGAGAAGTCAAATGTGTGATAATTTATTGTTTGTTCAGAGATAAATGGCTTTCCCAGTCAAAATCCATTAGTTCTCTCTTTCCTTTTTATTTTGAGGTTTTCTCTTGTTAAGAAAAGCATTTTTTAATCTCCTTTTCCCAGAAAAATTACCATTTTTACTTTTTGCCTCTCCTTTGTGTTTTAGATTTGGTCTTCTGTTTTTGTTTCTTTTCTTCTTCCACTTCCTTCTCCTTTTTCTTCTGATCTAGTTTTCCTCTCTCCTTTCCTGCTGAAACACAAGATGCCTAATGTTCAAACTGAATTCATGTCACAGAAATTCTTCTAAATATGTTTTGTGCATCTTTAGAGGCAAAACAACTCACATTCAATGCTCAGTCCAGGGTCAGATGCTTGAGTCCAGTGAGATACTGTGAGTGCAAACCACACTTTAAAGCACAATTCCTGCAAAAATCTCATGCTATATAGCAGAGATGGCAAACCTTTTAGGGACTGAGTGCCCAAACTGCAACCCCAAGCCCACTTATTTATCGCAAAGTGCCAACACGGCAAATTAACCTGAATAATAAAGTTTTACTACCAGTGGGGGGATTCAAATAATTTTACAACTGGTTCTTTCTGATGATCAGGTGGGTGTGGCTGGAGGGTGGTCATGTGACTGAGTGGGCATGGCCAACTCTACATCACTCATGTGGGTGGTGCCTGTATGAGAGAGGCAGGGTTGGAGCGAGAATCCAGGGGTCTCCAGTGGGCGGGGGAGGAAAGAAAGAAAGATTCAACCTGGTTTTGTGTGTGTGTGTGTGTGTGTGTGTGTGTGTGAGAGAGAGAGAGAGAGAGAGAGAGAGAGAGAGAGAGAGCGCACACTGCCGCCAGCCCTGATATAACTCTCCAAGATTGGATCGGATCTCTCTCTCTCTCTCTCTCTCTCTCTCTCTCTCTCTCTCTCTCTCTCACACACACACACACACACACACACACACACACACACACACACACAGTCTGCATCAAGCTAGACTGGGAAAGCTGGTTGCGAGAGGAAGAGAAGCTGGGTGAGCTGGACTCAAATCTTCTCGGGTTCCCCAGAAGCAGCAACCTCAGACTCTCCTCTCTCTGCTAGTCCCCTTCTTCATACAGGATAGTCCAGCAAAGGGAATGGAGAGGGAGAAGGGGGCAGTGGTACCCGCTAGCATTGAGTCAAGAGTAATGGGAGCACACAGGAACTCTGTCCCCTTCTCCCTCTCCATTCCCGCTGCTGGGTGATCCCATGTAAAGAAGTGGGGTTCAGAAGGAAGACAGGATCCCGTCTCCCCCATTATAGAATAGAATAGAATAGAATAGAATTTTTATTGGCCAAGTGTGATTGGACACACAAGGAATTTGTCTTGGTGCATATGCTCTCAGTGTACATAAAAGAAAAGATACGTTCATCAAGGTACTATGAAGGTATTATGAAGCTTGTGAGTGAAAACGTTCACTCAATTCCAACTTTGTGAGACTTTTTTCTTTTGCAAGAAATTGGAATTGATTGAGTGAGATGTGATGGAGAAACATGATTGGAGCTGGCCTGGGGCGACTGCACGCATGTCTACAGAGAGGGCTCTGCATGCCATGTCTGGCACTCATGCCATCACGGCTATGTAGCATGTTGAATCTTTAAAAAAGACCTTTCTTAGCATTAGGGAAGGATAGAAGGAGCCTGAGAATGTTTAGCCTTTACAATAATTTTCTGTGTGTGACATGAGTATGTAGGCTTAATTCAAATCCATATTTTATTTTAAATATATACTTTGAAGTTGATATGACTGATTACACTAACTGTTGATCTTATTACAACTTCTCCTTCCCATTTTTTTAAAAAAAGGATTTGATATTGTAGCCTAGAAGGAATTATACTGTAGTATAATCTTTTGCAAATTTATTAGTATTAATGAAAACCTCAACTGAAAATGCATGGACCAGTCTGGCACCATAAGGTCTGTTTGGGAATATCACATCTCATATATACTTGTGTAATCAAAATATAACTACATTTCTTAACAAAAATACCTGTTAGGCAAACCAGTTCAAATGGCTTTTTTCTTCCCTTAAAGAATATCAGAATATGCCTCATTTTTTAAAATCAAGTCAGCAAGTTAAAAGGTTTGAACTCTTGCTCAGACTTATGTTTAAGTACATGTAAAACAAATTACAGCATGGCAGCATTCTTTTGCTTTAGTCCAATATAACACTTTCAAAAGATGATTGTTATCTAGACGTGCAAGGGCTACAATGATTAAGCAGAGCAATCAAGTTAATGCAACCCTGATGAAACCTGCTTTAGCCCCCAACTGTAGAACAAAAAGAGAAAATTCCGTTTGAGCAAGAGTCAAACAAAATGTTACAATATAGGGAAGCTACTTCATGTCTGGCTTGCTTTCGAATTAAGAGTCGTACATAGATCCATCTTGACCTTGAAGTCTCAGTGGATGCCTGGCACTCAAAACCAAGGCAGAACAAGGCAAAGTAGAAGAAATCCATTCTAGAAAGGATACTAAGGCTTCCTAAATGTCTTGGCTCTTCATAAAGTTGCATGGCAGTTGATGTCCTGCTTTGAACACCATTTTGGGATTGCAGTTAACAATAACAAAACTGAATACCAGTTTTATAAATGGGCATTGCCAAAAGATCTCTGTTGCTTCCATTTTTCCCTAAGATGAGGGCAGGGGAGCAGGAAGGAGAGGGTAAGAAGGTAGAGGGCTGGAGTCAAGCAACTAGGTTTTGTTGTGACCCAGGCCCAAGTAGGTAGTATGAGATGCAATCAGTTCAAAAACAAACAGACTTTTTTTGGAACAGCTGAGAATTAACTCATTCTCATCGTCGTCCAAACTAAATCAAAGCAAATTCTTCATAACACGATTCTTCAGTCTTATCACCAACCTTGGTCTAATTAGGCAAACTGTCAAAGGCTTTTCTTGGCAAAAGCAGAAGATGCTGACAAGAAATAAATGCAGCAAGACAAGGAGCAATTCTATCAACGTTGTTTTCCGGCAAAGAGCCCAAATGCCATGGCTGGTCTTTTAAGCCTTATGGGAAGGGCCAATCATCTCTTGGCCCTACTCCTGAATCAACCTCTTTACTTTAGCTGCTCTTGTCTTCTGGCAGCTCTTCTCATGTGTGCATTAGGAACAGGCTCCTCCTGTTCCTCTGTCTCACTACTGTCAGCCTCTGGAGGCTCCGGAGTCCGCACATCACTCCCAGATGGCTCTGGCCCCACCTCTGCCTCCAACGCAGAGCCCTCATCCAGGCCTTCCCCAGCCTCGAGGACTGGCTCATGTTCTTTTCAGCTTCATCACTGTCCGACTCCATTGCCAGCTCCGCAGGCTGCTGGCAGACCACAACAGGTTTGTCTTCTGATCATAGGGACAAGCTCATCAGGAGGACTACACAAATATAGTCCCCTAGTATTTTATTTCCCTGTAAAATAGTTTTCCTATATTTCAATAAAATGCCAGAAGAGATCTGAAGCCAATTTCTGATTGACAGTTCAGTTTTCAGGAATTTTCCAATGCTGGTGCTTTGCAGGTGTCCTTTGGCTCGAGGCTTGATAAACATAAACATTTCATCACCTTGATAGATTCTTAAGGTCCACAGTAAATCATTGGAAGATTTTAAGCCCTTTTCCAATATTTGCCAAAGTGAACACTCAGAGAACAATTTAAGATATTGTGAGTTTCACTTTTGCCTTGAATAGTTTGATATTCCTTGCAAATGCAATTTAATTTTCTCTCAAACCTCTCCTCTTGTCTTTTTTGAAGTGCCATCTATTTACTTGTTTGCAGCAATAGTTTTTATCAACAATCCTTGCTGAACGATAGGAGGAGAATAAATTCATTCCCTTCCTTTGAAAAAGAAAGGTAAAAACTTCAATTTGCATAAGAATGCATCTTCTTGAAATCAGATAGGATTTATTCTTGCAACAAGAGCAACTAAACAGAACAGGCAGATGGCAAAAGATGCTTTTGATACCAGCAGTTCTTAATTTCTAAAACAGGTCAGTATTTAGTGGTCAGTATTTAGTACTCAGAGGTACAATACTTCTGCATCTGGAGTTTTGATTAAAATGGTGATAGCTTGCTTGGTTCTTCCTTTTTACTCTAGGAGATATGGACAATTAAGAGTTTTTTTTCTTAATATTTTTTAATATGTTAATGACCTTAATGACCAAAATTAAAGAGGAGAGGATAGTCTTTTGGAATCACAAAAGGGATGGTGGCTCCCAGAATGCTTTTTTTGGGTTGCAGGTAGTACAACACAATGAAGTCAAATACTGAGTATATACATGAATATCTTTATGTTCGCTTATTAGTAGATTCTACAGCTGTCTTTATAGGATCTGACTTTCAACAGGGTTTTCAGTGCCATTTTTCAGATGGCTGCATAATTCCCACTTTAACATCAGTGGCTGACAACTGTGTTTTCTTTCAGAAGTCTATTTTCTGTGATTCAAAGAGCCTGAATGACCTTAATCTCCATAATTCACACCTTTATGTCAATGCTCTATTTAAAGGCAGCTTGCTTTAACAGAAAAGGTGCCAGAGAAAATCTGCTCTTGTTTTCCATGGGGCTTGTCAAGGCAAATACTTGTTATGATTCTAAATACTTTTGCAAATATTAAAGATTAATCCCACACCCGTGATCAGAGCACAAGCCTTCAGTTGACCTGCAAAGCCCAAAGGATTAGTCGGATTTCTGAAACAGATGCTGATATAATTACACAGGAAGAAACATGACTCGCTGGTTTGAAAAGACACCTTCAGGTAATGTATTGATGTTCAAGGAGGCATGCTGTAATGCTGGAATCTGACAAGGTAGCTTAGAGATTCAATTGGCTGATCGCCTTTTGTTTAGTTTCTCTTATCAAGGAGGAACTTCCAGCTTTGCAATGACATTGACATGAGAGGAACCCTAAAAATAAATAAATTACAATGGTTTAAATGAGAGATTGGTAACTGAAACTTCTCTAACCTGATCAGAGTTGTTCTTCATTTTCCTATTTAGCACGATTACATCTTTGATTTACTATTATGAATGGATTCGAATAACTCACGGTCTTGAATGATGCATTATCTTAACAGAACATTAAACCTTATGATAAAATGGAATGGCTAACACTTAACTATTATCTTTGATAGAGTGGACCAGGAGAGATGGAACACAATTCTTCTAAGTTATGAAAAGTTTTTCCCCCCCTTTGTTTTGCTTGGCTGGCTTGAATGAGAACATTATAAATAACACTTTGTTCCTCCTTGTTAATAAAATAGTATTTGTATTACTCAGCAGAAGCATGATAGATTGCTAATCACTGTTAAAAACGGGAGATTAAGACCTGACACATGAAAATAATTGTGTGCCTGCAAGCCAGGTCCTGCACAAAACTGTATAAACAACCTGGCAGAACATTTCACTTCTTGATGTCCAAGGGAGGGGTTGTGCGAATAGAATGGGGGGTTATATCTTTGAATAACTTGATAACTCATTTATTCTTCAGCTTTCATATTAGTTTAGGACCTAAAGTTACTGCTGTACATAGGAAATCAAGTTTGATTTTGTAATATAGTCAACTGAATGCTTTGGAGCGCTATGCTTGTGATCAATAAGAAAGCAGTAACTACATTTACTTGTCGTATGATGATATTGATGTAAAAACATAATGGTCAGAATTATAAAATCAATTCCATAATTTAATCAGAAATGTTTATTGATACCATTAAAGTTGAATTCAATACCTCATGGTATCCAGTTAATTTCCTACCTGTCAGGGAAAAAAATGTATTGAAGTGTTCTGCCTTTGAACCGATCTGAGTTAATTTGATGTCGAAGGGGTGGATTAACAAACTCTCATTATTTTAATAGACACTCATTTGTTTTAAGTGAACATGGCCAAAGGGGTTCTGGATGTTGAAAAGAATGTTTGTTACCTTGATAGCGAACAGGGCAGACTTAGCTTTTCTGAATGATTAATTTAACTTTCTCCCAAGTTGGGGTGGTAAATGTTTTTTATTTTAATCTTTTGCAGATATTTTAAACAAAATGCTATAGCTCTGTTGCTACCTTGTTATGAAAAGCAGTTTTCTGCTTTTGACTTTCCTACAGCCTGGTGACTGGGACTGAAGTAAGGCAGGAATTACTCTGTATCCAAACTACTTAATACTGAATCCAAAGTCCTATCTTTGAGAACAATGGAATTGGTCATGAGATGATCTGAAATTTTAGGCAGTGATGCAGATTTAATGAGTAACAGAATAACCAAGTTGGAAAGACTTTTGAGGTATACTAGTCCAACCTCCTGCTCAAGTAGGAAACCTTATATCATTTCAGACAAATGGCCGCCCAATCTCTTCTTAAAAACCTCACAACTTCTGGAGAAAAGTCATTCCGCTGTTTAATTGTTCTGTCAGGAAACTGCTTGTTAGTTCTAGGTTGGTTCTCTTCTTGATTAGTTCTCATCCATTGCTTCTTGTTCTTCCTTCAGGTGCTTTGGAGAATAGTTTGACTCCCTCTTCTTTGCGGCAGTCCCTCAAATATTGGAACACTGCTGTCATGTCACTCCTAGTCCTTTTTTTCATTAAACTAGACATATCCAATTCCTGCAAATGTTCTTCATATATTTTTGCCTCTAGTCCCCTAATCATCTATGTTGCTCTTCTCTGCACTCTTTCTCGAGTCTCAACACATTTTTTTTTAATATTGTGGTGACCAAATCTTGATGCAATATTATAAGCGTGATATTACCAAGGCATTATAACACTTTATGCAATCTTGATTCTATCTCTCTTTTAATTCAGCCTAGGACTGTGTTGGCTTTTTTGGCAGCTGCAGCACCCTGTTGGCTTGTATTTAAGTGATTATCCACTAGACTCCAAGATCCCTCTCATACGTACTACTATTGAACCAAGTACTTACCATTTAGTTTTGTTTGACCTAAATGTAAAATCCTACTTTTTTCACCACTGAATTTCATTTTATTAGACAGGGCTCAGTGTTCAGGTCTGACTGTATCTTCTGAAACGTTGGCTATTCCTGCCAGCTTGGTGTCATCTGCAAATTTTCTGAGTCCCCTTCTATCCCCTCATCTAAATCACTAATGAAGATATTGAAGAGTACTGGGCCTAAGACAGAGCCTTGGGGTATCCCACTGCTCACTTCCTTCTGTAACGATACCATTGCATTGAAGACTACAAATTGGCTGTGCTTGGTCAGCCAGTTACGAATCCATCTGGTGGCGATGCTGTCTAACCCACATTTTACTATTCTATCAAGTAGTAGGTTGTGGTTTATTTTATCAAATGCCTTACTGAAGTCCAAGTAAATTATATCCACAGCATTTTGCTGCTCTATTAATTTTGTCACTCTGTCAAAGAATGCAATAAGATTTGTCTGGCATGATCTGCTTTTGACAAACCCACGTCGGCTTCTGGTTATGACTTTGTTTGCATCTAGGTGTTTGCAGATTCGTTGCTTATTATCTTTTCTAGAATCTTCCCAGGTATTGATGTCAGGCCAATAGGTCTGTGGTTTCCTGAATCCACTTTTCCCCTTTTTTTTGAAGATGGGAACTACATCGGTCATTATTAAAATAATGATAGATGATGGACAAGGGATGGGGGTTCCAATGTCTTCTACAGCCTAGTCTTCTAGAGTTGTAGTCATGTAGTTTTTGCCCTTTACACCATACTGGGGATCCTAGCTCTAAAAAGCCGCACATTGCATGAATATCAGCATCAAGAGAATTTTGCACACTTCTTCAGGCCAGATAATTGTATCCACTTCTATATGAATAGCCATGCTTTAATCCCTTGATTAAATAGGGTCATATGATGAGACCTCTCTATTACAATGCCTTTCCTATGGAATACTATAGTCCTTGTCTTGCTTGCTTTTTGCAGAACCACAAAGACCTGGCTGTTCCTATGTCCAAGATGTTAAGTTAGACTATCTTATGTATCCCATGTTAAATAGTTATCACCTTGGTCAATTTGTTAGTTCTTTTTAAATCTGATTTTGATTTCTGTTTTTAATGACTCTGAGTCACCCAGTCATATATGTGTGGGAATTATGTCAGATGAATGAATGAATGAATGAATGAATGAATGAATGAATGAATGAATGAAAGAAAATGAATAGAAATAGTGCCATTGTGGGTGAAGTGAGGCAGAATTGTTCCCTCTCAATGTTTGAAGTAGCTTTCAAACTTGAGGTCCTTGAGATTGTCAGATATAATCTCCTCCTTATTTGAAGATTGTAGAAGTTTCTTTCCAACACTTTTACATTCCATTCTGATGCACATGCATTTTCAAATTACACAGCTCTAGTTTCATAATTTTAAAACAAAAGTAATTCTAGAATATTGTACATATGGAAACCCTTACCATAAAGATCTTAGAAGAAAACTAAGTAATCGAAGCTGGTCACTACACTCCAATAGATGCTTGTAGATAATCTGGAAAGAAAACCAGATGGTTCTATACCCTGTAGTCATTTTTTAAATGATGCTTGATGATATTCTGCTTTATCTGTCCATAGATTTCCTCTGCTGTACAAAACTCATCTGACGAATGCACAAAGCAATGGACTTAAAATGCATGGATCTGTGATACAAATGGAATACTACTATAATCTTTTGGGACATATTTTAGCAATATGGAGAACCAATCAAACAATCAAACAAAGGCTGGTGCAGTCAACCCAAAAGCAAACTGGAAACTCATGGAGAAGATGATGGATTATCTGGTATTTTACTACAGGCCTTCTGCTGTTTTCTATTGTGGTTATCACCATTTGCCAGAGGAAGCAGTACTAACTGAAAGGACAAAGAAGGGCAATGAAGGAAACCAGGACTAGCCAGAATGAACTACGAAAACTGACTTAAAAACCTTAATCTTTCAAAGGCATTTTCCATGTGGCTTAACCGTGCTATGTACATTTTTTTAAAGCATGCAGATAAAGCTGCACATACATCACAGTGTCATAAACCTCACAGAAAACATTTGGTTCTTTGTCTGCTATGGAAATATTGTCCTGTTGTAATTTTCTGTGAAATGCGGTATCGTAGGGTAAAAGAATGGTATTATTTCTCATCTTTCATCACCACACATCCAGATGGATGAATTGTACAAATCCATTTGAGGTTGGGGTGGGTGAGCAGAAGGGAGATCTGGGCCTCTCTGAATAGCCTTAAAGGGCAACTGCAGATCTTATTCATTGGTATGCTTTTATGCTATGCTTTAGCCTTTGTTTGATGGCAGCCAAAGGACCATTCATAACAATCAGGATGACTTCATTTGTGTTTGTTTTGGCTTCCCATTAATCCATGGCCAGCTGTGAAATTTGCTATTTTACCATAACCAGGCCATTGCATTTGTCATCTCCTTCTGCAATATACAGAGTGCTGGAGTAATAGTAATAGTAATAATTTAATTTCTATACCGCCCTTCTCCCGAAGGACTCAGGGCGGTTTACAGCCAAAAATAAAACCAACAATGAATAAATACAATACAATTAAAACCAATATTAAAAACCTATTAAATTTGGCCCATAATTAAAATACATTAAAAAACCCTAAAACCCCAATTAAAATTAATATAATTATGCCAGTCCTGTGTGGAAGAATAGATACGTCTTCAGCTTGCGGCAAAAAGTACGGAGGTCAGAAAGTTGTCAAAGTCCTGGGGGAAGCTCGTTCCAGAGGGTAGGAGCCCCCACAGAGAAGGCCCTCCCCCTGGGGGCCGCCAGCCAGCATTGTTTGGCTGACGGCACCCTGAGGAGGCCCTCTCTATGGGAGCGCATGGGTTAGTGGGAGGCAAATGGTAGCAGTAGGCAGTCCCGTAAATAGCCCGGTCCTAAGCCATGGAGCGCTTTAAAGGTGGTAACCAGCATCTTGAAGTGTACCCAGAAGACCACAGGAAGCCAGTGCAGCTTGCACAGGAGAGGTGTTATATGGGAGCCATGAGTGGCTCCCTCTATCACCCACGCAGCCGCATTCTGGACCAGCTGGATCCTCCAAGTGCTCTTCAAGGGGAGCCCCATGTAGAGAGTATTGCAGTAGTCCAGGCGAGAAGTGACGAGGACATGAGTGAACGGGCATAAGGCATCCTGATCTCGAAAGGGGCGCAACTGGTGGATCAGGCGTACCTGATAGAAAGCCCTCCTGGAGACGGTCGTCAAATGTTCTTCGAAAGATGACCGCCCATCCAGGAGCACGCCTAAATTGTGCACCCTCTCCATCGGGGCCAATGACTCACCCCCAACAGTCAGCTGCAGCTGCAACTGACTGTATCGGGATGCCGGCATCCACAGCCACTCCGTCTTGGAGGGATTGAGCTTGAGCCTGTTTGGATACAGACAAAACTTCAGTTCGGACCAGTGGAAAACATGGAAACAAAAGATATGCACATGGCCAAAAGAAGGAGGAGGAGGAGGAGGAGGAGAGCAGGAGGTTCAGGACATACTGTTCATGCCAAGAAGAAGGAGAAGATACTGTGCATGTAATACAAGCCCCACCATGAAAGGATCCTTGGAGAAAATGAGCCTTCTTGGTACCAAAACAGCAATTAAAGAGCAGCCTCAGGGAGAATAAGCATGGCCAAGTGGATGAGATGCCAGCTAAACCTAACTGGCAAAAGGCCTCTGATATCTCATCTTTATGGGTGTGGCAATCAAGTCTAAATGCAAGCCTGCGGACACTTCGTGATAGCTCCATTTTATGCTTTTTGGACAGAATCAGAATTGCAGCTCAGGGTGGCAGGGGTGGGGTACAAGCTTTGTCTAGAACAAGGCCCAGGTTCTACTCATAGAGATCAGAGGTCAACAATCTTTTCAGCCCATGGCTAGATCTGCATGACCCATTGCCATGAAATGTAGTCTCCACATTTTAATGAACAGATTCAAGATATGAGCTTGTTCTCAGTTTTTGAAAAGTTTCTTTTTAATTAGACTAGTGTACTTGGGAAAAAATGGTAATAGTTTAAATTGAAGTGAAGAAAGAAGAAACAATAGAAAGATGGAGCCATGAAGAAAACGTCGAGATGTCACATGGAAGGAATGACTGATGTACTAAATGTTTGTTTATAAAATTAAAAAAAAAAACTTTTTTTTTTAAAAAATGAGAAGATGATACCAGATGTTGCTTTTGGTATAGACTGAAAGATAAGTTTAATGGCTGAATTAATTTTATATAGTAATAATATGGATTTTTTCTCCTGCTAATTAATTCTTTCTTTTTTTTACGTAGATTTTTTAAAAATTTCACCCTTTAAATACTCTCTCACACATAAACACAGTTCCTGACCTTGTGACATCAGGATGCCCATCTCATAACTGAAAGATTTTACCAAAATTATGGCATAGATTTCAATAATGTCACAGAAGATCTTACAATATTTCAGTGACAAAAAAGTATATGTTTGTAGGTATGAATGTGCTTTTTGGTGAGCCAGTGGACAAGGTATCCAGAAACACTGTACAATCATACTTCAAGTTGGTCAGAACTGAACTAGACATGTGAGTGATTAGATTGGCCATTTCCCTTCCTATTTCAATAGGAAAGAAATAACATTAGAAATACATGCCATTGTTGTTGTTTTTTTAAGATAATGTGCTGGAACAGAATTCCTGACCATGGAAGATGGATTATTTAGAGGAGAATAAAACTGCAAAGTTAATGGACGGATTAAATTTTGCTGAAATCCGCTTTAAGTATGATTTAAACTTATGCATGGCCACCAACGTGTTCTTCTTCTGCTAACTGATATCAGGCACATAAGTCATAAATACCATCATGTATGTGCCAATGCAAATAAAAACCTGCCAGAAGGACATGTTTCTCAGGGTTAGACAGAACAGCTTATTACAAGAGCTGTATCAACTTGCTTGGCCTTCTGCATTATTGCCACTGCATTAAAGCTCTTTGATTACCTCCCGTAGCAAAGGAGAACCTCCAGTTTACAAATGTCAATAACTGAATGGCTGTGAAATATTTCTTTTTATATACGTTTCTCAGTTTGGAATAACATTGTGGAGAAGCAAAAGTTAATTCAGCCATCCCATCATCAGTTGTTCTTCAGTACTAAGGAAAGTACTACCATTGCTCTACAAATTCCAAATGATAGGATAAAATGGCGAATTGAAGTACTTTGAAGTAAATGGAAGCTTAAGGGCAGTTGCATTGTCTCATTAATACTTGTTGGAATGTTGCTGTGGTCTGTTTGTTCACTGAAGAACAAATATTTATTTGTTATTTATAAGATACTGTAAATCTTACCAGTGGATTCATAAGCAGGGAGCACTAAAGATGGAGGAGAGAAATTCAGAGTTCCTCTGGCAGGGAGAAACTAGGTTTAACTATGTATGCTGAAGCCAGTTCTTCACCAACAATCCCTTAAACAGAGTGTTTTTAAATCATGCAAGCTTTAAGATGTGTGGACTTCTTTCCCAACATGCTGGCTGTGGAATTGTGGAAGCTGAAATCTACACATCTTAAAGTTGCGATGGTTGAGAAACCATGGTTGAGAAACATTGAGTTGATGTATTAACCTCATCTACAATATCATTGTAATATAGTTGTTTCAAGGCAGTTTTTCTCTTTTCAGGATGGGAAGTAAGAGATTGGCTTCTTTCCACAGAATAATAGGAGTTAGCAGGGCTACTAAGACCATGTTGTCAAAGCTGAGCAGTTAAAACTGGATTGAGTCTTAATTTCAACATTCCTGTTATTTGAAAAAAAAAAAAATGGGGGAACCACGGATAGTCCTTCAGTACTCTGCTTGCTTTATGAAAAAATGCTGATGTGGAAATAAAGATAACTCTTGTAGCATTAAGACAATGCAGGAAGGGCTTTGGATGTGAATAATGCCCTTTTCCATGCATGATCACGCTAAGACGATGGATGTGATGAAAGAGACAATGCAAAAAACCGCCACAGGAAAATAAACTCAGTTTGTAATGTTTCTAGCCAATTATTATTTTTTTATTCATTCAGAACGTTCTTCATAGAATAGAATAGAATAGAATAGAATAGAATAGAATTTTTATTGGCCAAGTGTGATTGGACACACAAGGAATTTGTTTTGGTGCATATGCTCTCAGTGTACATAAAAGAAAAGATACGTTCATCAAGGTACAACATTCATGACTGTAAGCCATGTTATAATTTCTCAAAACCACAAATATATTAAGTTTGGGTCCTATATTGGAAAAAGGATAGTTCCACTTTATATATCTGCTAGTTAAAAATATTATTATTTTATGCTTATAAGGATTAGAAATCTCCCAAAGAGTTTTAGCTGAACCTGAGTGAAGTGGCTGAATTGATAATTATACTGTGCATGCCTAGGGCAGTAGTACCCTGAGGGATGCTAGAGTGCCATCTCTAAATTTCATGATTGAATCCTCACTCAGCCTTTGTGATCTTTAATCCATTATTGCTTAATGAAATGACCACTTAACACAACTTTAAATGATCCCATTAATTAACACAATTCTCCCACATTCCAAGTCAAGTGCTGCATACTGTTCTGGGGATAAGACATCATTTCACTAATATGCTTTTTTTTAATCAAAAGTGCCATGTTATTTCAATAACTAGGTATTTAGAATTAATATCTGTCTCGTTTATCAGGAACAACACAGTACCAAGAATTTATATAATACCTTTGAATTAACTGCCATTTAGATGTTCAATAGTCTAAAATACAATTTCAGATTGGATTCATACAAAGACAATGAGCTATATATCCAAAGACCCATAAAAGGAAAATGTCAAAAGGAGAATTAAAGCTTACCCATTTTTGTAAGCAAAATTTAATTAAATGCTATGAAATTTGAAGAGACAGAAAAGAACCACAGAAGTAAAGAAATCTATCATTCCCTTTAGGTTTTTACCTCCTTTCTTTTAATGGAGTAATCCATTCTCCAAGGGATTTCTTCTCCAGGGAGATATGGTGAATTATCTATTTTTTTTTTCTTCTGCAGGCCCCATTAAAAAGCCTGAAGAAGACTTCAAATGGGAAGCCAGACCTTAAAGTGTCCATGCCCCTGAGCTCAGACCAGGTCTTTCCATTAAGTTCTTTCAAATAATTTCTCTACTGATTTTTGGAGGTTAGAGATGATAGATTAAGGGGAGAGAGGGGGAAGGGGAGGGAAAGAGAGAGAGAGAGAGGGAGGGAGGGAGAGAGGGAGAGAGAGAGATGAGAGAGAGAGATATGAGAGAGAGAGAGAGATGAGATATATATATAGATAGATGATAGATAGATGGATAGATAAATAGATAGATAGATGATAGATAGATAGATGATAGATAGACAGATATTCATCAATAATGCTTTCTTCCAGTTTAGACATTGTCCATTAGAGTTTTATAAAAATGAAAATGAAAAGATTGATCTATTCTTTGCTTTTTCCAATGTCATATACCCTAGTACTATCTTCAATTCTGGTTTCCTTGCAACCTGAGCTAACAGACCTGGGATCTTTATTTTTGATTACTCTGCTGATGTTTCTCTTATCCCAGACCTAATTTTGGAGATTTACATCTGAATGTGAAGTGAAAGTTTATTTCCCAACCTGACCCATCTAATTCAGTAATTATTATTTAATTCTTCATGACTTAAATTACTTAAGTCAGCACTTGGAATCACTGATCTCGTAACACACTACAATTCAATTTTCTTACAATCCATTTATCAATATTTTGCAGTGGCAACATGGCTTTTTTTCCTTTTAGGGTTTGGAAAAATCATTGTCATTTAAGCAAAGACTTGAGAAAGCTACACTGATAAATTCAATGATTCAGATTTCTGGGAGCCAGCACTAGCAAACACAGCTGCCTACAAAGCCTACAAAGGATGTCCTTATATTAGCAGACAGTTTTATAATAACATTATGTTGAAAGAAATAGTACAACTACAGTATTCCTCCTCCTCCTAGTCTCATTTTACAAAATCTGCTATCTCAGTTGCCATCTTACTGCTAATTTTTGATCCACATGTGATACTTGTCAGTTCAAGGAATGCATAAACCCTCTTCAGCATTGTCCCAAACTCAACATAAAACTTCTCCTTTAATGCAGAGGATCAGATCAATATCCCTTCAGTTATATCTGCAAAGCTATTCACATGTTTTGGAGAAATAATTGAAGATCAATCAATCTTCCTTGGGGAAACAGTAATGTTGTTCAGAACAGCTATTTTCCACTATTAAAATACCCATGTGGTTTCCTAACTGCCTTTACCTATTCCTGGTTAAATTTTTCAGTTGACACATGCTGATGTAAATATTCCAGTTGCTACTCCCATTTTTTTGTTTTGTTTTGAAGTACGCTAAGAACTCATGGCAGAAACTGAGAAAATCTCCATAAGATAAGAGAGAATTGTTGTTTTTCTGCTTGATATCTTGTTACCACATTAAATTAGTGTGTAGGAACATAGGATGTTTTTGCAATCTTATCAACAGAAAGATATATAAATTACAGTGTGTAAGGCAATAGTCTCATTCTATTTGTATATTTACAAAGTCAACTTATTGCCCCCCCAACAATCGGAGTCCTCATTTTACCTACCTTATAAAGGATGGAAGGCTGAGTCAACCTTGGGCCTGGTGGGATTCGAGCCTGCAGTAATTGCAGGCTGCTGTGTTTTAATAACAGGCTATCTTACAGCCTGAGCCACCACGGCCCCTTAAATGTAAATGTAAATTAAATGTAACAATCACTTCAATTTGATAGGGAAGACTTGTTCAGCTACGGATTCAATAGTTGGTATGTATGTATGTATGTGTATACATAACCTTGTTACCCACTTTGGTGACATTGAAAA
The DNA here is from genome assembly GCF_028640845.1 of Ahaetulla prasina. Taxonomy (NCBI): domain Eukaryota; kingdom Metazoa; phylum Chordata; class Lepidosauria; order Squamata; family Colubridae; genus Ahaetulla; species Ahaetulla prasina. The sequence continues at coordinate 174,631,895 of NC_080539.1, forward strand.
ATGTCTGTTTCATTTCTCTAAACTTTTTTCCCCAGCAATTCCATTTTTTTCCTTCAATCTTGGAGTATTGAGAGATGGAGATGGAGGCCTTGGTTCTTCAAGAGATATGTAGACATATACCCATAGCAGGGAGCAAGTGGATTTCCTTCTGAGCAACTAATAGCAATAGCATTTAGCACATATACCACTCCATAGTGCTTTACAGCAATTTACAATGTGAGCCCCCAACAATCTGAGTCCTTATTTTACTGACCTTGGAAGGATGGAAGGCTGAGTCAACCTCTCACAAGTTCTGTGCAAAGTCCCAGACAAATTTTCCTCTTCAGCTGCTGTCCAGTCCTTTTCAGGGAAATACTATTATTAGAAGTGGGCATCTTCTGGCTAGAAAGCATAAATGGCAACATTGGGCGATGGTCCCACCCCACATTTTGGATTGTAGCCACAGATGTTCTCTTAGTAAAAGGATTTTCTTTTACATGGCAGATCATAAGTGATTTGGAGTTAATTTGGCTATTAATCTGACTAATCACCTTACCACTTTGTATTTTAATCATCTACTGCTTTGAAAAAGGAGTGGTAGTATTAAATAGCTTTTTCAAATTGATTTTTTTTCCTAAGGTCTAAAGATTTCTGCCAATTGTTGAGATTAATTGCATCCTAAATGTCAATTTAATGAAGCTGGTTTATTACTGAAATTTAGAAAATAGTAAGCTGAAACCAGATTAAAAATATGATGTATTGTTGATTTTTCCGAAGCACAGTTGAGTGAATTGCTGTATATAAAACTGATTCATTCGTTTTTTATTGTTCTTTCTTTGGTCCTTAAAAAAATGACCTCATTGCCTTAAAATGAAGCTCCATGGATTTTAAAAAGAATTTATTGTTGTTTTGATTCAGTTTTTCAGTCATTTTCAATATTTTATGACTTGGTGGACAACATTTCACAGGAACTGCTTCTTTGAATTAAAGCAAATTCATGCTTAGGTCATCAGTAATATTAACTAGCCACTTTGCTTTTGGCATCTTTTTCAGTTGGCTTTTCAAGACATCAGGGTCTTGTCAATGACTCGTGCTTTTGTAAAATATTTAAGCTTTAGATATGTTCTTTCATTCAACAATCTTGATTTACTTCTGGTATTAAATTATAAGGTCTTCTTGTGGCCCATGGCACGCTCTCTCTCTCTCTCTCTCTTTTCAAAAAACTTGTTTTTACAAGGGTATAAACAAATGATTACAATATTAGGAAAAGCTTACCAAAAAACAAAAAAATACCTCCAAACAGACAGTGTAGCATGCAGTCCAAAACCCATTTATTTTATTCCTTTGCTTTAAGCCAATTTAGGAAAATTTTCCTTAGCATCACTCAAGACACTTGTGACTTGCTATGTCACATTGTCTTTATTTATAGGTTCACCATTATCTATCTTCCCTTCCATTCCCCTCTGAACACCAGTTGACTAACTGATAAGCTAATTCTCACAGTGTCAGCCTGAACATCACAAACCTGTGCCAGGATCTTCTCCATAAAATCCTATTCTTCAGCCACCTCACCATCTTCCATCTGTCTGTCTTCTTTCTTTCTTTCTTTCTTTCTTTCTTTCTTTCTTTCTTTCTTTCTTTCTTTCTTTCTTTCTTTCTATCTATCTATCTATCTATCTATCTATCTATCTATCTATCATCTTTCATCTCCATATTGCCAGGATATGTTTTGTACCTTAAAAGATGGGAAAATAAGGCTGTGGATGTGTTTTACAAAATTACCTTCTTCAGAAATAGCCACTAGCTATTCCCCAGCTACTATTGCAATGTCAATGAGAGGTCTTTAGCCAGAGAAGGGAGGGAAATACATTCCATGACATTTAAAACTGAAGCTCAGTGAAACTCAAAACTTCCCTTGATAGTGAATGCATTATCTCAGCAGCATATTACAAATTACTGGGATCACATTTAATTATTTCTGTAAGAGAAAAGAAAATTCACTTAGAGCAGTTTTGTTCGGTATGGTATCCATCATATTTCTCTGTTTTACGGATTTACAAGAGTATTGTTTTCTGTCTAGCTTTCCCTGCCCTCCTCCCCTTTGGAATGTATGAACATGGTAATCTGAGAAATTCATCCTGGGTAATGTAATAAATTATAATTGAGCAGTCCTTTAGATTCCCGTCATGAACTTACAGAAATCTCAGTGGAATTTTTGGGCAGTTCTTGATGACTTTTCAACAACTGGAGGCTCACAGCAAATCTATGCAGATATTATACCAAGAAAGGCACATAAGCAGTTAACAGTAATGCAAGATCATAATAAGCAGATATGGAAAGTATTAGGTGTAAGGAACACCCAAACATCAGGTAAAACAAGGGAAGTTTATGAATTATCCATAAGACGGGCAATTAGGTACCTCATAAGGCTACAAGGATTTCCAAACCACCAGTTATTTCAAGTATTAATCCTTTTAAAATATATCTAAGATTGCCTTGGGTTGTTATGACTGTTTTCCGAAGTAGCTTGTCATTAAGAGTATGTCTTTATGGCCATCAAAAGTCAATGATTTCATGATTGTGAGATGGGAATTAACAAAGAATTTGCAGCCAATTGCTGCTTGACTTTTTTGGCCAATAGCAGAGCACGATCAGTCAATCAGTGCTCAGTTATTTACATTTTGAAGCAGTGAATATTCACATGCGATACTCATTAGCTAGACTCTATCTATCTGTCTGTCTGTCTGTCTGTCTGTCTGTCTGTCTGTCTGTCTGTCTGTCTGTCTATCTATCTATCTATCTATCTATCTATCTATCTATCTATCTATCTATCTATCTATCTATCTATCTATCTATCATCTATCTAATCTGTTTAGGAAATGTATTTATTTATGAAATTTATTTGCCGCCCATCCAATGTCTCTGGAGGGGGGGCTTACAGCATGAAAACCTTAAAGCATCTACATCTCTTGTAACCCTAAACTAAAAGAATAGCAAATCAGTTGCTGACATCTGCCCCCTCCTCCAACTACAGCATATCTATTTGGGTACATACTGTATATTTGTGAACATTTGTTCATTGCTAAGCATTCCAGTTTTACTTTGATAGGGAATCTGTATGGGAGGGATGATGGCTATTAAAAAATACATAATAAAGGAAGGGGTTTTCTTTTCCTAAACATTGTATAAAATTCTCTTAGAGTTTCTAGACCTCACTATTAAGGGGATTAGACTATATATTTTAAAGGTTTAGGGCAGGGGTGAAATGCTCCCGGTTCGGACCAGATCGCCTGATCCGGTAGCGATGGTGGTGGGTGGTTCGGAGAACCGGTAGCAAAAATCCCTGCCCCCACCCACCCCAGCTGAGCCGCGTGATCATTAGAGGTTTTTGTTTTTTTACTTTTAAAAGCATTTGTTCTTCCGCCAAAAAAATGCTTTCAAAAGTAAAAAAAAAAGCCTCTGATAATTGCGCAGCTCAGCTGGGATCGTCAGAACTCTTTAAAAGCTTTTTTTCCTCGGCTGATCCCAGCTGAGTTGCCTGATCATCAGAACCCTTTAAAAGCATATTTTTTACAAACTCTTTGGTCGAATGCTTTTAAAAGTTTTTTTTTTAAAAGTTGCCCACACCCACCCAGCCACATTACCCACCCACCCATCAAGCCACTCCCACAGAACTGGTAGTAACAAATTTTAAATTTCACCCCTGGTTTAGGGCTGATGAAGCAGCATCCATCAAGCACCATCCATCATATCCAGGCAATAATACACACATGCATGCCCGCAGAGACACAGACACACCCTTAGATGAAGTGTGAGACATCAGGGAGATTGCAACCATTGTAGAGGGTTTGGCCAAGAAATGTCAAAACCCTGCTAACCCACCCATCTGCTACCATATCACCCAGGTGACTTTGAGAAGTCACTCCACCAATGAGATTTTTAGAGCTCTTTTTCAAGGAGGGAATTTATTTTAAGTACTTCACACATAGACACAGAGTGAGTGAGTGGCAGGCAAGCAGGCAGGCAGGCATTTTTTTGGGGGGGGGGCATAGTACAAGTTTAATGACCTTTTTAAAGGAATCCACTTTTGAGAGGAAAAAGAAAGTCACCAGAGGAGCCCAGGGTTTGGACTATAAAGATAAATAGTCATTAATATTTCATGTGTGATGCATGCCATAAATAGCACTAAGGAAAACCAAAATACAGCTCCTTCTCTCACATATGCCAGCTTTATGAGATTGGCTTATCTTAGGCTCATGCCAGCAGCAAACTGGTACAAGAAAAATATATACATATATATGTGGAGGTTCAAAAGAAATCTGAAGTGGCTGTGTGCTTTCTCAGTAAACATTTGCAATATATTGCAGGTTTTAATATAGATACAACCTGCCAAGTATTGAATTAATATATCCTTGCCTATATTTTTATTATAGTTGGTTGAACAGTCAGCCAGATCTTTAGACTGGATTTTTATTTTCTTATCAAGTCTTTTTTCAAGGACCTGGGACAACAAATAGATGTTGTTGTTTGATGGGCGTTAAAGGTATTGACGCAGAATGTAAGCTGTTCCAAGTAAACTGCCTTTTGCATGATAATGACTGATGATGATTTTGTAAATGCTGATGGTGTTCAAGTGGTGTTCCAGATATCTTGGAATTGCACCCAAAGTGCCTATTTACTATTGGTACTGCCTTTGCTTTCTGTTGTCGCGGTTGTTCTATTTCTATTTGTGAGTCTTCATATTTTGTAATTTTCTCCAGTTCTTTGTCTTCTATTCTGCTGTTTTTGGGTATTGCAGTATCCACTATCCAGGTTTTCTTATCAATGATTGCTAAATCTGGGATGTGGGATGGCAGTTGCTTGTCAATTTAAATTCTAAAATCCCAGGTCTCTTTTACTTCTTCATTTCTATAACGTTCTGAATTTTATGGTCTTACCAGTCCTTGCTTGCAGACAAATGGCATTTCTTGCAGACATTCCAATGCATCATTGTTACTACTTTGTCATTCCATTGTTTGTAGTTGGTTGGTGTGATCTTCTTGTACCAGCTAACTAGATGGTCCACTGTTTCTTCAGCTTCTTTACAGAGGTGGCATTTGCTGTCACTTTGTCTTTTTGATGCTGACTTTGTATGCATTTCTTCTGAAGAGTTGGTCTTATGCAGCCAGAAATAGTCCCTCAATCTCTTTCTTCAAAATTTCCTGCTCTAGCCATTGATGGTCTTGTTATCAGCCTGCTATTTTTTAATTAGTATTTGGATTTGTGATAGCCACCCCATTCCAAGAAGCTCTGGGAAGTTGTAACAAGTCTCTAAGTCAATATATATATATATAAAGCAGAAAAACACTACTTATAAATAAGCTATAAAGTAAAGGTAAAGGTTCCCCTCGCACATATGTGCTAATCGTTCCTGACTCTAGGGGGCAGTGCTCATCTCCATTTCGAAGCCCCCACAAAACTAACTCCTAAGAATATTGAATTCTACCGAACTATGCAGTCAGTTCCAGAGTTCAATGGAATTTTTCTCCTTAGTAAAGCTGTAGCTGATGACTATCTTGTATGAGGCTAAATGCAATTCTTATCACCTTTACAGTACTTTTAAAAAAAAATCCAACAGTTTAAGGTACTTACTATGCTTGCAAGCAGATAGGCATAGGATTATAGTCTAAACCAGTTGTAAAAATATGCGGAAATGTCAGCTTTCTTTTCCTAGTAAACATTAAAATATTGTGCTGAATAGATAATCATAATGGTATTAAAATGTCCATTGCAAGTCAGGATGGACACAATAAATGGTGAGAGAATGTATTATTTATTTATTTATTTATTTTATTAGATTTCTAGACCGCCCTTCTCCTGAAGGACTCAGGGCGGTGTACAGCCATAATAAAAATAAACAATGTATACTTAAAAATAAATTAAAAAACTTATTATACAGTTTGGCCAAGAAATTTAAAATATATAAAATCTAAAAAACCCCAATTTAAAACTTTAAAAAATTTAAATTTAAAATCTGAACGATTTAAGAGAGCCCCGCGCGAACAAACAAATATGTTTTCAGTTCGCGGCCAAAGGTCCGAAGGTCCGATATTTGGCGTAAACCAGCGGGAAGTTCATTCCAAAGAGTAGGAGCCCCCACAGAGAAGGATCTTCCCCTGGGGGCCGCCAGCCGACATTGTTTGGCGGATGGCACCCTGAGAAGTCCCTCTCTGTGTGAGCGTACGGGTCGGTGGGAGGCATGAGGTAGCAGCAGGTGGTCCCGTAAGTACCCAGGCCCCAAGCCATGGAGCACTTTAAAGGTGGTAACCAGAACCTTGAAATGCACCCGAAAGGCAACAGGTAGCCAGTGCAGTCTGCACAGGAGGGGTGTTACATGGGAGCTACGTGGAGCTCCCTCTATCACCCGCGCAGCTGCATTCTGGACCAACTGAAGCCTCCGAGTGCATCTCAAGGGGAGCCCCATGTAGAGAGCATTGCAATAATCCAGGCGAGAGGTAACGAGAGCATGAGTGACTGTGCATAGGGCATCCCGATCAAGGAAGGGGCGCAACTGGCGAACCAGGCGAACCTGGTGAAAGGCTCTCCTGGAGACGGCCGCCAAATGATCTTCAAATGACAGCCGTGCATCCAGGAGAACACCCAAGTTGCGCACTCCCTCCTTTGGGGCCAATAACTCGCCCCCAACAGTCAGCTGCGGCTGCAGCTGACTGTATCGGGGTGCCGGCATCCACAGCCACTCCGCCTTGGAGGGATTGAGCTTGAGCCTGTTTCTCCCCATCCAGACCCATACGGCCTCCAAACACCGGGACAGCACTTCAACAGCTTTGTTGGGATGGCCCGGGGTGGAAAAGTACAGCTGAGTATCATCAGCGTACAGCTTATATCTCACCCCGAAGCCACTGATGATCTCGCCCAATGGCTTCATATAGATGTTGAACAGGAGGGGCGAGAGAATCGACCCCTGCGGCACCCCACCGAACAACTGTGGTTCAAAAAGAAAATAGACAATTTATATATTTATTTTCATACATTTTTGTTTGGAAGATTTTATTTTCATATATTTATTTTCATACTACATCAATCTGGGCAGTTTACAATCATTGACACATAAAAACTAAAAACATAAGTCCTATAAAATCAAATTAAAGCTATATTATATAAAAACACAGTAAACAAAATAAAATTGCCAATAGGTTTGCCTTGATAGTTAAAACTTCAGGCTACAAAACCAGGTGAATGTGAGTTCTAATCCCACCTTAAACATGAAAGCCAGCTTGGTGCCTGTGGGCCAGTAACTCTCTCTCAGCCCAACTCACCTCACAGGGTTGTTGTGGGAAAAATTGGAGGAAGAAGGAGTATTATGTATGCTCATCCCCTTGAGTTACTTATAAAAATAGAAAAGGCAGAAAATAAACAAACAAATAAATAGTTAAAAATATAAATGCCAACAAAATCAAAATCCTACCTCCAAGAACTGGCAATGAGAACTATAAAATTCAAATAAAGATTTTTTTATTTACTAAATTAAAACATATCCCAAGTTCTGTATAAAATGAAAACAACTTCCATATCTAATCAAAATATCTACCAAATTAAAATGCTTTTTAAGTGGACTTCTTATTTGTTCTCATAATTATTTACTGTAACTAATCAGTATAGACCAGGAGTCTCCAATCTTAGTAACTTTAAGGTTTGTGGACTTCAGCTCTCAGAGTTCCTCAGCCAGAAAAGCTGACTGAGGAACTCTGGGAGTTGAAGTCCACAAGCCTTAAAGTTACTAAGGTTGGAGACCCCTGGTATAGACCACAGTGGAGGTGTCACTCTCTTATACAAAAAGAGCATTCTAACTATCATTAAAATGTTCTTATTTAATTGGGATCAACCATAGCATACATATCAGCATCTGCTCAAGATGTACTTTTACAGCAATGAACAATAAATAACCTGACTAACTTTTTTGACCTATAATGATCTATGAACTCTCTCTGCCTCTACTTAGTGTACATAACTGAAAACTTTATTGTGCTCTTCCAAACTGTGATTTATCTGCTTCTTTCCTTGTTTATCAGTTCATTTCATATTATTGGTCCCGGTTCATGTTTAAAATCCTTCGTGGAAACTATTTCCTCTCACTGATTTATATTTTTCTTTCCTAATTCTGCTACTTATTCTTTCTGTTGCTTGACACATTTTTTGAGATGGAATCAGGCTAGTAAAACATTTGTCTTTGCAGTCAGGAACATCTACTTCCAAATTTTACTAACTACTCCCCCATATAGTCCTTTTCTATTTCACTGAAGTTTGTAATCCTCTTTACACACAAAGGTCCTGATTCTGTTTTTACAAGATCTGATTTATTTGAGAATGCCACATTGCTGGCTACAAAAAGTACAATGTAAATCTATAAGCAATTACATCCACAATAAATGAAGTGTCTATTCCACGTTCTGTTTTTCTAAACCTCATTATGGAAAAATTTGAAATCTCTAATGGAATTTCAGCCATCAAATAAGGCCATTTCACTGCTCCCATTTCCTGCTCAGTGAAATTCAAGTCTCTTTTGAAGGCTGGCTTTACAGAACTCAGTACATGGTTGCCCACTCATCTTTTATTTTTAAGCCATGCCTTATAAATCAATTCCTAATAAAATCCACATAAAACAACATTTTGCTCAGTAAAGTTGAAGGTATCAGAGATGCTGGCCCAGTTAACACATTGGTAGGCACTCTTCAAGGTATGTGTATATATATCATAAATTGCTCTCTGAGATGACACAGTCCTTGCTACTGCTTGGAATCTTTATATTTTTTTCTGTTAGGTCAAAAAGGCTGTAATTCGGAAAGTGATCCCTGAACCTTATTTAATGCAGCAAAAATGCAACTGGAAAAGGGGATTGAACTTTAGTGTCTAGAAGTGGAAATGTAATAACTTTCCCCAGTTTTTCTGTAAAGTGACTTGGGCCATGTGATGAACACAGAACCTTGGCTCACAAGGTTTTCCTGATATTATACACTTGTAGCAAATAAGGTTAGAACCTTTAAAATATAGCATTTAGTAATATGTTGGAAATAGCTTCTTCCCGACTCCTTTAAAGGTCACCGCATTTGCTTTCAAGTCGTAATTTTAGTACAGGGCTCCAGTGAGTGGAACTAAGAACATGGTAGTCAGTGCCCCTCCCAGTTTTCAGGGACTGAAATAAAATGACCAAAGAAGTTCATCTATTGCACGTCTGTGTGTCTATTAGATACTTACAAGCTTTCATTAAAACCCTACAGAGAAAGAGAAATGAGTAAATATTAGAATAGAATAGAATAGAATAGAATAGAATCAAATCGAATAGAACAGAATAGAATTTTTATTGGCCTGGTGTAATTGGACACACAAGGAATTTGTCTTGGTGCATAGGCTCTCGGTGTACATAAAAGAAAAGATCATTGTCAAGAATCTTAAGGTACAACACATAATGATAGTCATAAGCAATCAAATTATATTAGGAAACAATCAATATAAATCGTAAGGATACAAGCAACAAAGTTACAGTCATTAGCAGAAGAAGATGGGTGACAGGAATGATGAGAAGATTAATAGTAGTGCAGACTTAGTAAATAGTTTGACAGTGTTGAGGGAATTATTTGTTTAGCAGAGTGATGCCATTCAGGAAAAAACTGTTCTTGTGTCTAGTTGTTCTGGTGTGCAATACTCTATAGCATCATTTTGAGGGTAGGAGTTGAAACAGTTTATGTCCAGGATGCGAGGGATCTGTAAATTTTTTCACAGCCCTCTTTTTGATGCAGTATACAGGTCCTCAATGGAAGGCAGGTTGGTAGTAACTGTTTTTTTCTGCAGTTCTTCAGTTACCTGGGTGATTCTGTGGTTTCTCAACATTTCCAGGGCCATCTCTTCACAGATATTGGTAAACCACTCTGGGAGCCGTTTTGGTTAAATAGCAGGGTGGAAAGGTTTAAAGCAAAGACACAATATGCACAAAATGGAAGTGTGTGCACCAAAAGTCATCTTGATGCACTTTCTAAAGGACTGGCTTGTCTTTTGTAAGCCCAGCTGAATTTTCTGCATGATTTTACAGAACTGTCCCATTTAATTCCTGGTCTGAGAATGCTACCTTTTGCATAGACGCCTTAGCTTGGACAAAGTGGGGTGCTAGTTCAAGGGGGGGGGACACATTCATGGACGGTTGGATGTATTGCTTGTCTGTGCTTGGAAGCTAAGTGGGTTGGGTCTTCTTAGTACTTAGGTGAGACACCATCAAGGAATCAGTAGTACATGATAAACTTCTCCTAAAATTAAAATCCTATGGCATTTCAGGACCCTTACACCACTGGATATCTGCTTTTTTGTCAAACAGACAACAAATAGTTAAAATTGGTAATGCTCTTTCAAATCCTGTTCCTGTCAAGAGTGGTGTTCCTCAAGGCAGCGTTCTTGGACCTACTCTCTTTATATTATACATAAATGATCTTTGTATTGATATTTCAAGTAACTGTGTTCTCTTTGCTGATGATGTCAAACTTTTCAACACCACTGACAATGCATCCACAATTCAAAAGGACCTTGATCATCTATCTGCCTGGTCTAAAATTTGGCAACTACAAATTTCAACCAGTAAATGCTCAGTCTTGCACATTGGAAGAAAGAACCCAATCACAAAGTACATGCTTGATGGACATTGCCTCGCAGATGACCCCCACCCTGTCAAAGACCTTGGAGTTTTTACATCTAACGATTTAAGTTCCAAAGCCCACTGCAACTACATAGCTAAGAAGGCTCTAAGAGTTGTCAACTTAATTTTACGTAGCTTCTTTTCAAAAAACACCACGCTACTGACCAGAGCATATAAAACATTTGTTAGGCCAATTCTTGATTACTGCTCTCCTGTCTGGAACCCTTACCATATATCTGACATCAACACAGTTGAGCGTGTCCAAAGGTATTTTACGAGAAGAATTCTCCATTCCTCTGAAACTAATAAAATACCTTATTCCACCAGACTTGATATCTTGGGTCTAGAAAACTTGGAACTTCATTGCCTTGACTGGATCTGGGTTTAGCATATAAAATCATCCGTTGTAATGTCCTTCCTGTCAATGACTTTTTAGTTTCAATAACAATATCACAAGAGCTACAAACAGATTCAAACTCAATGTCAACCGTTCCAGTTTAGATTGCAGAAAACACGATTTCTGTAACAGAATTGTATATACTTGGAATGCATTACCTGACTCTGTGGTTTCTTCTCATAACCCCAAAGGTTTCACTCAAAAACTGTCCACGGTTGACCTCACCACTTTCCTAAGAGGACTCTAAAGGGGCGTGCATAAGAGCACAAACGTGCCTACCGTTCCTGTCCTACTGTTTCTTTCCCTATGTATATACACGTTTTTAGTACCTCATTTCTCCTCATATATACGTTCATATATTTATAACCTTTTATGTAACGCTTGTATATATTGTTATGACAAATAAATAAATAAAAATAAAAAATAAATAATAAAAATAAATAATCACAAGGCTTGTGAGTTAGTCTGGGAAGCTAAGAAACACTGCTTTTAAAAAAAGCAGTTGCAAATCAATTCAGTCATGGTCTGGAGAACACTGTATGGCTGTGTTACAAGCAGTTCAGGTTGACTTGAGAAGATTCACTTTTGTCAAGCTTTTAAAAAGATTTACTGGGATTGTGTATTTCTCAGTATTCGTTCATATTCATTCAGTGGGTGAATCCCTAATATGGAGAAAGGGATGGAAAGTAGTAGAGAGAAGTAGAACAGAGTTGTGAAGAGGTTCCCTGTGGCAAAATGGCAATTGGCAACAGATTAAAAAATATTTTTAATGCAACAGCACTAATCAGATTGATCTAGAAATGAATACTATCAAAAAAAAAGAAAGAAAGTTACTTTAGAATATAAAACTGCACAAAAGTGCATTGTTAGTTAGTTTCTGCAGATAGGAAATTTTCTATTCACTCAACCATTCACAAGGGATCATTAAACTTGTGGAAGTAAAGTAAAGAAACACTTGGTTAGATCCAGTGTGGAACCCAAATGGAAATCAACCCTGCCACTCCACATTGTTCTTGCAGATCTCCCAACTCATGCAGGAAATAGAAGGGAAAATCTTCCATTTGTGGAAAATGAGTGTGCCTCTTTCCATTTCTATCCTGTCGTGTCAACTCATAGTTCTTTGGATTCAGCATAAGTGCTGTTCTACTCTAGAGATACTTTGTATTTGAGTGTGTTATGCAAAGTATTCACATTTGTGTAATTTTAGCAATAATAGTTGTGGTACAAAGCATCCAGTTGTACATCAGTGCAATTGCTTTAAAACAAAAAAAATGAATGTTATACAAAGTGTTACATGAGAAAGAAATGGTGCCTTCATATTTAACACTGTGGTTTCAAAATATCTTAAAGGTAAAGGTAAAAGTTCCCCTCACACATATGTGCTAGTTGTTCTCAACTCTAGGGGGTGGTGCCGAAGAGCCAGCGCTGTCCGAAGATATCTCTGTGGTCATGTGGCTGGCATGACTAAATGCCAAAGGCACACAGAAAACGCTGTTACCTTCCCACCAAAGGTGGTCCCTATTTTTCTACTTGCATTTTTTACGTGTTTCCGAACTGCTAGGTTGGCAGGAGCTGGGACAAGTAATGGGAGCTCACCCCATTAGGTGGCACTAAGGATTCGAGCCGCTGAACTGCCGACCTTTCAATCGACACACTCAGCAACCTAGCCACTGAGCCACCCCACCAAAATATCTTACAAGTACATAAAATCAGCTGGCAATGCCACACAGTGGGATCACTACTGAATCAATAGTACGTATCTAGGAGGTTATGATTAGCATTTGCATACAAAGCTTTTTCCTGTTCTTCTTGTGCCTAAATTTATTAAAAAGCACAGCAACCAGCTGCAATATTTATTTAAAGAAACAGCATTCAAGCCAGAGATTACAAACAAATGTAAATCTGCTAAAGAGAGTGTTAATATGACTCAACTGCTCACTATATGGAATTGTAATTATCTCTGATACTCCAGAGATGGTACTTGGGGAATCATTATTTTGCACTACAAAACTAAGAAGATTTTTCTTGGGTGCCGAAGTTATTGATTTTGCTGTTCTCCAGCATCCTCCAAAGCACCTGACCATGCTATTTAAGTGTGTGCTAACCAAACACATCAATAAACATAAAACTTTTTTTTTAAAAAACCCTAAAATCCCTTCATAAATAATAATCAAGGACTGAATTATTATGGCACCATAAGTGAAATTGATGTCATTATGATTCAACCCCACAATTTATCCATTCCAAAGTTTTAAAATGCACGAAAGCATCAATCAGGTTTCCCTCCCCACCCCCAACCCCACCTAAACAAAAAAGGAAGAAGAAAAACACCTTCCTGTTGCAGTTTATCTTGCTTAAAAGGACAGTTTTCATGGCTGTTTCATTGGCAGAGGTACCTGCAAAATGCAGATTGCATTTTCAATGCTTCTTTATTTTGTTTTAGCATGTTCACCCACTTTTGCAGTGATTAAAATTAATGGCACTGAGCAAGGGGAAAAAGTTTTCTACAGCATTACTTCAAGTGTGCCACTGCTCGGAGCACAAGCTGTACTATACTTACAAGTGATGACTCAGCAGCAATTACATAATACTTGGAGTACCGTATATACTCGAATATAAGCCGATGAGGCACCTACCGGTTGGGGAAACCCTCCCTCCCTCAGCTGAGAAGGCTGGCGGCTCCCCCGCCCCGCCCTCTCACTGCACCGGCAGGGCTTCCCCGCGCCGTCCGGTAAAATGTGAAAAAAAGAAAAAAAAACAAAACTCGAGTATAAGCCGTATATACTCGAGTATAAGCCGAGGGGCTTAAAAAAAAAAAAACTCGAGTATAAGCCGTATAGACCCGAGGATAAGCCGAGGGGACGTTTTTCAGCACAAAAAACGTGCTGAAAAACTCGGCTTATACTCGAGTATATACGGTAAATATTTCATATGTGTATGGAAGATGGGTAGTAGGCAGTGGTGGAATTCAATTTTTTTTATTACCGGTTCTGAGGGCGTGGCTTGGTGGGGGGGGTGGCTTGGTGGGCGTGGCAGGGGAAGGATACTGCAAAATCCCCATTCGCATCCCAGCCAGAGGTGGTATTTGCTGATTCTCCAAACTACTCAAAATTTCCATTAGTGGTTCTCCAGAACCTGTCAGAACCTGCTGAATAGCACCCCTGGTAGTAGGAATCTTTCACTGCGGTAAGGGAGAGGCCAATTAAACTTTTCTTCATTGCTAAACTATCTCTCTTTTTAACTGTTGGATATCTTTTTAATATTGTTGCCAATTTTAGTATGAAAAATATTTCTATGAGTTTTGTTACTTTAAGAAATACTCATCCACTCTTTGCTTTCCTCCTTGTTCCCACAGCATATTTGCCTTCCAAACTTGATATTAGCTCTTTTTTTAGTGATTTGTGGCCTGGGTTTTCACTACATATAATCATAAGTAGCTCTGGGATGGCAAGGAGAGGCAAATGATTAAACGGATATCACGATGTTGCTGCATAAACTACATATTTACATTATTTACAGATCCCTCACATCCTGGACATAAAATGTTTCAACTCCTACCATCAAAACGATGCTACAGAGCTTTGCACACCAGAACAACTAGACACAAGAACAGTTTTCCCCCAAAGGCCATCACTCTGCTAAACAAATAATTCCCTCAACACTGTCAAACTATTTACTAAATCTACACTACTATTAATCTTCTCATCGTTTTCATCACCAATCTCTTTCCAATTATGACTGTATGACTGTAACTTTTTGTTGCTATCATTAAGGGTTAAATTGCAACCTATGACCATCATTTGTGTTGTAAATGTTGTACCTTTGATGTATTTTTTTCTCTTTTTCTTTTATGTACACTGAGTGCATATGCACCAAAACAAATTCCTTGTGTGTCCAATCACACTTGGCCAATTCTATTCTATTCTATTCTATTCTATTCTATTCTGTTCTGTTCTGTTCTGTTCTGTTCTGTTCTATTCTATTCTATATCTGGTATTAGCATGCAGGTATGAAAGCCAGGGTTCATGTTATAATGTAGTGATGCCAGTGGTGAAATTCAAATTTTTTCTCAATCAGTTCTGTGGGCGTGGCTTGGTGGGCATGGCAGGGGAAGGATACTGCAAAATCTCCATTCCCACCCCACTCTGGAGCCAGCCAGAGGTGGTATTTGCTGGTTCTCCGAACTACTTAAAATTTCCACTACCAGTTCCCCAGAACCTGTCAGAACCTGCTGGATTTCACCCCTGAGTAATGCATGCTTCATCATTTTTTTCTCCTCACCTTGGTTTACATTGGACATCTGTGTGTTCAAGGACATCAGAAACAAATCAGCTTTGATCATGCAAAAAACAGAATCATTTTATATAATTATAGAAGGTGAGGAATGAGAAAGTGTTCAAGAAGAGCTTACTGACTCATGGAGCCAAGCTAACATTTCTTTCAAGTCTAAAAATAGTTCCTACATGCAGGTTAAAAGAGGTAGCATAAATTAACATATATTGTGCAATTTTCAAGAAAAAAATGCCAATTATCATAGTTAATTACTATATTAAGTGTACTATTTTGTGTTTGCTTAGTCACACCTACGTACATGATTGCTTCCTGAAACAAAATTATATTCCTGAGATAAGAACTTTGAATAAGTTATAATACCATTCATTCTTTTCAGCTGTCTGAACTTGCCTTAAGCAACAGAAAAATCTGAGACATATCTCTTGTGGAAGATAAATTGGGCCAAGATCATTTTGAAGTCAGCAAGATCTTAAAATGGAGTTTCCCAGATTGCACATGGCTTTGAGCAATGTTCAGATTTTGAATAGACATCACAAGAAACTTGTTCTAAGTTTATCCTGTTCTACAATCTAGGTTGGTCTGCACAGATGTAGAAGTGTGTGGTAGTTGAAAGAAAACACAACCAATAGTTTGTCAATAACTTAATACACTACAACAACCTACAGAGAGGAACGAGAAAAGTTGATAGAAGTCCGGTTCACCTTGGATTTCTGATGGGAAACAGAGCAGAATAAAGATGAAAAAGGAGGTTAAGCACCAGGGAAATCAGGAGATCCAGGCAGTTCAAACGGGTATAAAGATTTATTGCAAGCTTAAGCTCGCTACAGGAATCTGAGCTATTAACAGCCAAAGCAATTTGGTGGTAAATAAGGAATTCAAGGTGGGTTGGACTTAGGTCTCTTGTGGGTACAAAGGGACTCATGACTGATGATGCGTTTGACCTTCCCTTGGGCTCAGCCTGGTCATCTCCTACACCTTGATCAACAGTCACTTAATCATCAAACTCAGTAATGCTAAGCCATAATTAAAATAACACACCTATTTTACTATTATCTACTCTGCTACATCACTCTGCTAAACAAATAATTCCCTCAACACTGTCAAACTATTTACTAAATCTGCACTACTATTAATCTTCTCATAGTTCCCATCACCAATCTCTTTCCACTTATGACTGTATGACTGTAACTTTGTTGCTGGTAATCCTTATGATTTGTATTGATATATTGACCATCAATTGTGTTGTAAAAGTTGTACCTTGATGATGTACATCTTTTCTTTTATGTACACTGAGAGCATATGCACCAAGACAAATTCCTTGTGTATCCAATCACACTTGGCCAATAAAAATTCTATTCTATTCTATTCTATACTATTACCAGCACTGATTATTTTACGTAGGTTGGATAATGAAATGCTTACTAGGAAAATAAAAAGTGCAGAGAGCACCTGGAGCGCTCATTTAAACCATAAGCTACAAATATTCTTCTTTATTGAATCATTCCAATATAAACTGGGGTTTCATAATCCATGTAATTAAGAAAAGATTTCCTGATGATCAGTTGCAATATATGTGATCATGCTTGCTCCTGTTTCTTCTATCACCTTGTCCTTCTAAGGAAGAGTCTCAGCAAAGAATCTTCAGAGATCCTCTTAGAAAGTATTATGGATAACTTTATATTCTGTTTTGAACATGCATTTCTGGTATGGATACAGTATACAGAATATCCAGTGCTGCAATTTAACTTCTTTTTTATTTTTTTTTATTTTTATTGAGTTTTTACAAATAAGCAAATCTTATTTACATCTTAAGCATATCTGCGACTATTTACATAGCATAACATTTTAATTCGAATACATCCTATACATTTTTACTATATACTTTGATTCTCTGTCTTTTTTGTCTGTTTCTTTTTCATTTTTCAATCCAATCGTACCACTTCTCCCATATTGCATAACATTCCGAATCTATTTGTCCTTTTAAATCAATTGTCAGTTTATCCATTTCTGCGCAGTCAAATTTTTTTATTATAAAATACTTTTTATTTTTTAAAACAACAAGACATAACAAACACTAACATAAAGTATATACTCCTTTTTATTTTTCTAATTATTAAACCTTCGGAAGGTATGTTTGTATTTCTCCAGTATTGTGCAAAAGCTAATCTTGCCACAGTTATTATATGTAAGATAATATATATTATTCTTTTGTCATATTTTTGTTTGTTTAGCCCTAAAATAAATAGTTCTGAGGTGAATTCTATCTGGAGTCCTGTTAATTCCTGAAACCACCTATGAATTTTGTGCATTCAGTTTTTATTTGGTTACATATAGATCTGTATCGATTTTTAAAATTAGCTACATAGCCCTTTTTGTTTCTTTTCCAGAGGGATCTTTTTTTAGATTGAAGCTTTTTTATTGATATGGGTAGTTTGCTTTTCCTGATCTTGGTGGTAGTTTGTGGTACGTATAGTTCGATGACTCTGTTGATTTCGATTAGGAAAACTCTATAGTGGTCTTTAGCAGTTATACAGGTTGAGAACAGATTTTGCCAGTCCAGAAATGAAAGATCATTGTTTATAAGGTCATAATTGGCTTTTTTGAAGTTGTAGATGGGAATGCTATTGATATGATGATTTAAGTGATTTTCTTCCAGTATTTTCTCGTTTCGGGGCATAACCACCATGTATGGTAGAAGGTACCTTGCTTTTGACCACATTTCCAACAGTTCGGGCTGAAATTTGAGTATGTTTTAGTTAATCTAGAGGGTGCCAAATGCCAGCGATAAAACATTTTATACTGGTTCTCTTTGTATGTTGCTGATTTAGTTATTTTATCATTTCTATTCCAAATTTTTCCCCAATCCTCTAATTCAATATTATGCCCAACATTTTTTGCCCATGCTATCATAGCTCCTTTCACTATATCTTCAGCTCTATCAACCTCTAACCTCTAATAAATAATTATAAATTTTCATTAACAATTTTTCTTCCAGGTCAATCAGTAAGTTGTCCAATTGTTGCAGCAACATCTCAATTCCACATTCCTCTTTATCTTTTTTATACTGTGATTGAAGTTGCAAATATGGCCATGATTATGACCTGTTTTTCCAATTCCTGTCTATTTTTTAGGTTTCCTTGACTGTCTAAAATTTCATTATATTTAGCCATTTTGCCTATATCCAAAGTGTTGGGGTGAATCATTGCTTCCATTGTCAATAGCCAACTAGGAACTTTTATATAATGCTTTCTCTTAATCTCTTTCCATATTTGCATCAGGGCTTCCCTAACTTTGTGTCTAAAAAAATATAAATGAGATTTGTTCTCCCTGTCCCATAGGAAGGCATGCCATCCTTTTTGTATGTCATGCCCTTCCAGTGTGAGTAGCCTTCTATTTCTCAAATTAGTCCACTCCCTAATCCATGCATATGTTGCTGCTTTGTAATAAAGTCACCAATCTGGAAGGCCAAAGCTACCTCTGGCTCTACTATCCTGAAGATTTATTAATTTTATTCTTGCTTTCTTACCTGCCCATATAAATTTTGTTGTAATTCTCTTTATATCTTTAAAAAAATTTCCTGTCCAATTTTATAGGTATTGTTTGAAACAGGTAAAGACATTTTGGCAGAACGTTCATCTTAATAGTTGCAATTTGACCTAGTATAGATAACTGTAATGCCCTCCATTTTTCCAAATCTGATTTTATTTGTTGTATTAATTTTACATAGTTGTCCTCTTTAATTGAGGAATACCTCACTGTCAGCCAAATTCCTAAATATCTGATTTTTTTTGTACTCTGTATTCCCAATTCTTCTTCTAATTCTTTTCTGTGTTTTAATGCTATATTTTAACTATCATTTTTGTTTTAACTTTATTAATTTTGAAGCCAGATACTTCTCCGTATTTCTCTATTTCCTGTATTAAAATAGGTCCTGTTTCCTTTAGGTCCTCAATAAAAAATACTAGGTCATCTGCAAACACCTGTATTTTATATTCCTCCTTTCTAATTTTAGTTCCTCTAATTTCTGAGTTTGATCTAATTTTCATTAATAATGACTCTAACGTCAGGTGACAGTGGGCATCCTTGGTGAACACCTTTTCCTATTTTAAATGGTCTTGTAATGTCTTCGTTTATTATAATATTTGCTTTTTGGGAAGAATATATTGCTTCAATCGCAATTTAACTTCTATACTGGCTCACAGGTAGTCCCATATCGTGGGAGTGTTGGGCAAAGATTTGAGCGTCCTACCATTCAATATGTATGTATGTATGTATTTATGTATGTATGTCTTGGAAGAATTTTAATTCCCCACCTCATCCCCCACTACCAGTTTGCTTCCATAGCTGAAGAAAGCTGAAAGAGGGACTGAGTGGTTTCAATATTGTCCTGAGGGGCTAACCAATATGTCTTACCTCATCATTCAGCTCTCAATTTATCACACCTGTTTTGGAAAGGGAAGCCCAACATTGCTTTGGGCTTTGTTTGCTTCCTCATCTCTCACTGCAGCTGTCCCTTGCCTTTGTTTTGCTCTCACTTGTGTGAACAGAATATTGGAATTCAGTTCTAAACGCTCTGAATTTTGGCTTAAGGCTGGCAATGGAAACTTGTTGATCAACTCAGCCTAATTGGGGAAAGTTAACATTTCTATCTTAGCAATAGAGAAATGAATGCCAGGCTAACAGAGACGTTGCCCTAAAAGTCCACTGCTTTGAAGAATAAAAATAATATTGCATTTGTTTTGTCAGCTTTTGTCTCTGAGGCCTTTTTCCCTCTCTCTGGTATTTTATTTCCCTGTGCTAGCAAAGGATTTGTATCAGTAAGATTTTTCTTAGGGACATTTGACCAATGTATATATTTCTGGCATATGTAGGATTTGACATGCATTTATTGAAAAAAAATACTATTTTTTTTCTATTCATTTGACCCTTTATGGAAGTATTGATACTTTTGAATTCTGGTCTTGGAGAAGACTCCTGAGAATACCATGGACAGCCAAGAAAAAAAAACCAATGATCATCAAACAAATTGACTCAGATCTCACTTGAGTCATGAATCACCAAACTCAAATTATCCCACTTTGGACAATTTATGAAGAGACATAACTTTCTGGGGAATGCTTTAATACTGGGGAATGTGGAAGGAAAGAGAAGAGGATGACCATTAACAAGGTGGATTAACTCCATTACAATGATGATAGGTGAACTGTTGGAAGGTCTGGGGGACTGTTAGGGACCAATTATCATGGAGAAAATCTATGTGATCAGTAATGACTTGGTGATGTGTAATCACTTAAAGAAAAATCTCTTTAGGGTTTTCAAAAGTTCTAGAGACATTTTCTTTGCCCTGTAAAATGTGAACCAGTGGTTTAAACCAGGGGTCTCCAACCTTAGTCCCTTTAAGACTTGCAGACTTCAACTCCCAGAGTCCCTCAGCCAGCTTTGCTGGCTGAGGAATTCTGGGAGTTGAAGTCCACAAGTCTTAAAGGGACCAAGGTTGGAGACCCCTGGTTTAAATCATACCAAATACTTCTTTTTCTTGATTATTACCTTCCCATCCCCGCTTTGTTTGACAGTCCTCTTGTCTAAGCAGAGCTTCAAGCATTGCTCTGGCTACCACCTGCTGTGTCCCAGGAAGTTTCCATCCTGGGGTAATATTTGCAGCTCATGATTTAAAATTGTGATATTTTTTTTTAAATAACAGGACCACAAACATTACCATGACTTATAGCAGAATTTCATTTTAGATTTTTTTCCTGTAGTTGATATGACCTCAAGAATAATCTCTGTGAAAGTTGGCTGATTGAATTCACCTGAGTGCATAAAACATTTTCATTAGTTTTATAAAAAATATGCTATTTAATAGGCATTTTCATACTGTGTCCCAAGTGAACAAAATGGCTGATAGTACAAGCATAAACAAGTCTATCACAGGTGTTCATTAGTTTTATAAAAATATGCTACTTAATAGGCACTTCTGCACTGTATCATAAGTAAACAAAATGGCTGACAATACAAGTGTAAACAGGTCTACTCAGAGATGTTCAATGGGACTTACACTCTGCTAAGTGTCCATAGTTTTTTGCAGTTAAAAGTGCAGTTGTTTACATGCTTAATCAATGTAAATCTTGTGGATAATCTCCTTTCCTTGCTGACTATTCCATCACAGCATGAAGAGGCAACTGCAAGAAAGTGATTTCCTGTGGTTTTAATTCTAGGAAACAAGGGAATCGTCACCTGGCTGAAATATTCTGCATCTTTAACACCAGGTTTGCTTACTTCCTTTTCTAATCACTTAGATAGGGTTGAGATAAATTTGAAACATGTTTTTGAAATTAGTTATAAGTACCCTTCATGTGAGAAGATGATTTGTTTTGAATTCTTTAAAAAAATGATAGGATAGGATGGGACTTTGACGGTTGAGTACTAGAAGGAACTGAATATTACAATTAAAGAAGAACACTAAATTTGACTAACCAATACAGATTGGAGCAAAAATATTTTAACATTCAATATATTGAATGATATTTTTGAACAATGGATACAGAAGCTAATTTTGAGAGTATCTGCCATTATAGACTGATTGTGTTTTACTAGTTTTACCAAACAAGACTGAGACTGATCTGAAAGTGTAGTTGAAAATGATATGCTAAATGACTTTTGGTATAGTATGGAAAAATCATCCACTAGACATAAAAAAGGAACCAGCTAATGTCTTAATAATTAAAAGGAATATACAAATAACAATGTAAGAAAGTGACCAAGATAACCTTCCTATATTTGATTTACAAAAAAAAAAAAAATCTTGTTAAAGCTTTGAAGAATTTTGTGAAAAATTTTATGCAAAATGAAAATAAATTAGTTTAGGACAATATTTGAAGAAAAAAGGACTAAGATTGTTAAACGTAAAAGGAAAGAATATAACATTGGTTTATTTGATCAAGTGTGTGCTATGTGTTCCAGCATATGCCGATGAAACATGGACACTAATCTCACAATTGATACAATAGCTATGAGTGGCACAAAGAGCCATGGAAAGCTGCATCCAGGGCATTACAAGACAAGATAGAAAGAACTGCACATGGATTACAGAACAAGCATAAGTATACAATCATCAAGAAAGTAAAAGAATTCAAATGGAAACAGGCTGGTCACATAGCAAGTAGAACTAATGGCAGGTGGACCAAGGCAGTCATAGAATGGATCCCACTTGATAAAAAGTGTCCATGAAAGAGACCTAAACAAGATGGATCAATGATATCACCAATTATTACAGGCCCAATTGGCAAAGAAAAGCTCAGGATCATATTGGTTGGAAATATGTGGAAAAGGCCTTCATGCTGCAGTAAATAGCTATGATGATGATGATTTGATCAAGGTTAAAATAAATGTTGTTGTCTCTGGTAACTCTTATTAGACTTTGCTGATAAGGATTGAAATTATAAGCTTTTTAAGGATTTGTTCATAGATAGATGGATATGGGAATAACAGATAATTTATTATATTTTAAGAGAATGTGATAAATAATTAAATTTTTAATACCTTGTGATGATGGGGGCAATGGATTCTTTATATGGTTTTTTCCCCTTATATTCATATTTTTTTTAAATTTATTTATTTATTTATTAATTAGATTTCTAGACCGCCCTTCTCCCGAAGGACTCAGGGCGGTGTACAGCCTTATTAAAACACATAGGAACACAATAAATTTAAAATACATTTAAAATGAAATATTTAACCGGCCAATTTAAAACTAAAACGGTCAAACGACCGATATAAAACCCTAAACTATAAAATTATAAATAAATTAATACAGTTTAAAATTCAATTAAAACTAAGTTAAAAGAAAACTAAGTTTTCTTTTCTATTTTTTTTATTTCCTGCACCTTTTTCTTTTGTTAGCTTGTATTAATTTTTTTTAATTGTAATTGTCCTTTTTAATAAAATTAAAATAAAATTACTATTTAAAAAAAGAGAGAACAGTCTCACTTAATGTTTGCTCTTTCTTTGTGATCTGATATAGTCAATAGGACTATTTTATCCTAAGGCAATTCAGTAAGACAGTATTGTAATCAGCTGGTGAGTATAAATCATATATCCCTTTAATACAGCCATTGTCAGGGCTCACTACTATTGTTGAACCACAGGTATAATGGCATAGCCAATTCTTCAGATATTTTCTAAAGGTCAGAAGGGTAGGTTCAATTCAAGCTCCAGGGGAATGATGTTTCAAAGGGCTGGTACCATGTCAGAAAAGCGTCTCTTCTAGATTCCATCATACAACATTCATAATATACCTTTCCTGCTGGATCTGATGGCTCAGGTAGATATAAACAGAGAGACGCAGATATAAACAGGGAGACGCAGCTTCTAAAATACACTTACCCCATGCCACATTGCGTAAGTTCATCATTACTAGCACCTTGAATTCAGAGGTGGGTTTCAGCAGGTTCTGACCAGTTCTGGAGAACTGGTAGCAGAAATTTTGAGTAGTTTGGAGAGCCAGTAGTAAAAATTCTAACTGGCCCTGCCCCCATATATTCTGTGCCTCTCAAGTCCAGTTTGATCGGGAGGAAATGGGGATTTTTCAGAACCTTCCCCTGGAGTGGGGTGGGAATGGAGATTTTACAATATCTTTCCCTTGCCACGCCCACCAAGCCACACCCACCAAGCCACACCACGCCCACCAAGCCACACCCACAGAACCGGCAGTAAAAAAAATCGAAACCCACCACTGCTTGAATTGCACCCATTGAATTGCATGCATTGTGCTCATGGATAAGAAGTATAACATGCTGCTCAAGGAGTGTGCAAAGTCGTCTGAACTTCTGCCTTTTGACCAGCTGTAACTTCTGAATGCTCTTCAAATGCAAGTCCCTGTGCAGGATGTTGCAGTAGTCCATTCAGGAGGTAGCCAGGACATGAGTGTGGGAGAGCAGAATCTTCTAGTGCAATTCCTAAGAAAGCATAACACACAACTGTGCAAAGGCCCTCCTGGCTATGGCTGCCACCTGTTCTTTGAGCATGAGTTGAGAGTCCAGGAGAACCCCCAGATTGTGGACGGGGCCTCCTCATCCAAAATAAGAGATGGTAAATCTCTGGAACCAGAAGGTCCCAAAACCCAGAGGTACTCCGTCTTGCCAAGGTTGAGCTGAAGCCTGCTGTTTCCCCATCCAAACCCCTTCAGCCTCCAGACACTGAGAGAGGACAAAGGCAGTATCACTTAATTTGCCAGCAGTATTAATGGATATTGGCTTGGCTACCGGGAAATAGATTTGAGAAATTACGGTTTTAAGCTGGTGCAATGCAGATGGCTCAAGCCCCCTTAGACCTCTGACTTAATGGTTTGTATCCAGAATGAATACAGAATAAGATGTGTGTGTCTCTGTGTGGGGACACCATCTCAGTTTGAATTTGTAAAAAATAAGCAAAAGACAAACAATTGCACAATCCTGCTTTAATGGTATTTGCCATATTGTTCACAGTCTGTGGTAGACTTCCTTGTAAGTTTATGTCATTAGGATGTTCTGGCTAATTTATTATTCATCTCCTATATAATTAAATATTTATAGCTATTAAGGCTTGTTTCTTTCCTGGCAGTCACGGTGTTAACTTACAGTAGTGACTTGGGCATTTGTCAAGTGCTCATGTGGTTGTTAATTCATTAATAGTGTCCTGAGCCTGGCACAATTAATACCCCTATCACCCATTCTCTTTACACATTATTTGTCTTTTGATCTGTTAGTCCACTATTAATCCTCAGGAAATAACAGATTATGCTATCTGATTAAATAAATAAACTCCCTGGTGCATAAATGAATTACACATTTTGCATTGACTCAGTTATGGGAAGCCACCCAACATCTCTATGAGTTGATATCCATGGCGTTTCTGAGTCATCATCTGGGTCCCGGTTGTCCCAAAGGTGCTTTTTTCCAAAAGGCAACTGGATTTTCTTGGCTTTTTCCTTGAAATTTTTTTCACTTGTCATCCAAAAAGCTTCTTCAGTTCTGGACTATCAAGTTACCTTCCGAACAGGGGACCTTCATGTCTTCTTGTCCCAGCTTCAGTTATGTCCATCATGGGGGGGGGGGGAATGAATGGTAAATTCAACTAAATTGGAAGTAGCTGTTCTTGCTGGAATTGTTTGAAATAGGTTTATGCATATACTTGGTCTGAGAAAGGGCAGTTTAGTGATAAAATTGCAAACTGGATAATGTCATAGATTTCAAAAATGTAAGTGGCATTACCGTATTCTTTTTTTCTTTTTCTATTCTGACTTCAAGTCAGGGTTGACACAAGGCAACTGCCTGGACTAGTCCGTGAAGTTTTCTTGGCAAGATTTCACAAGTGACTTGTGCCCTTGCCTTCTTCTTCCTAAGGCTGAGAGAGAATGACTGGTCCAAAATCACCTAGCCAGCTTCATGCCTAAAGTTCATGCCTGGTTTCTAGCCTGGTGCCTTAACCCCTGGACAAAAGTAGCTCTCTATTGGTATTTTATGCACAGGATAAAAGTGACTGTAATTCTTTCTGAATCAACTGGCCAAAGAGTTCAGTGCTTCTCCTCCCCTTTCTCTAATCCATCCATCCTTCCTTCCTTCCTTCCAAAAGTACTTGGAGGGGGATCTTATGAAGAAGGAATGACTGGCTTTAACCCTATGATAAGATGATAACCCTATTCATTGTACAGTAGTGGATTTCCTTGGAAAGAGAAGCCATTTATGAGCAAAGTGGTTAGAGTGCAGTACTGCAGGCTACTTCTGCTGACTGCCAGATACCTGCAAGTTACAGTTCAAATCAAGGTTGACTCAATCTTCCATCCTTCCGAGGTGGGTAAAATGAGGACCTAGATTGTTGGAGGCAATATGCTGACTCTGTAAACTGCTTGGAGAGGGCTGTAAAACACTGTAAAGCGGTATATAAATCTAAGTGCTATTGCTATTTATTTCCAGACGACATTTTGCTTTAGTGTCCTGAGCAGATTCATTTCCTCCGTATTCATAGAGTAGAGCTTTATAATTCAGCTGTTTCTCAGGCTTTTTCTTTTAGTAGTATTAGTGGATGTATTTATTAGAGAATTATGACAGATTTGAGGAGCAGCTCTGGTTCTAAGGCAGCTCAGCCTCTTGTAGAAGATGAATGACTCCAGAGGCTACTCTGGGACTTTCACCCCACGCCACTCCACCAGATGCAGCCTGCTCCTTTCTGGCCAGCAAATAGCTAATCATATCCCTATGTGCTCAATATGCACAGCTGCACGTCTGACTTCTCTGATTCATCTGCAGAAGGCAACACACAGGCCAGCTGTTGGGCTATTGCAAAGAATCATGGTTAATGAGAACATTCCTGGAGAAAGGAACCATCTTTGCCGCTTATCCATTCTCAGTCTCCATTCTTTTAAAAACTCTTCTACCTTCAGTCTCTCAGGAAAGTAAGAGTATTTGCTACAACTTGCTGAAACAGTGACAGTTCCTGCTTTTTGCAGGCATGAGTTACTTTTCCAGGTGGGTTTCCCCCACTTGTTGCTATCCTTACATCTCCAGATTTCCTCCCCACTCCCTCCCTGCCCCAGCTGAGACAGTATGACTCAGAAAATTGGCTGGCCACCATGTGCCTTTGGGCTTTCCACACCCTTCTTCGCTGGCTGACAGAACCCTTGCTTCCAGCGTAAAGAAATTATTCCCTGGATCTCTCACTTCCTTCTTTGGCCTGCGTCTAATATGTGTTTCCAGAAGACCAGAAAGACCATGCTTATGGAGCGCTACCTCAGTTTTGCTGCTTCCAACTCACCAGGGTGGGCTGGAGAGGCTGACTGGTGATGAATTGGATCAGGCTGGCCAAGTATCCCCCCCCCTCCTGCAACCCATCAGAATGCAATCGTCAGGCTTTTGTAAGCATAGCCTGACCATCTGCAAAGCACCCCAAAGCTCCCTTTGAAGTCAAGAAGGAGACCCCGAGTGTATAGTCTTGACATAAGCATGTGGCTCATAAGTCTTAAAACTCTGGCATCTCTTCCAGTGAGAAGTGTCATGTCTTTATTAAACACTTTCAAGGGACAGCTCGTGTTACATTTAATAGGAACTCAGCTCGCTTTGTGAAGCCAGGAGACTCAATCCAAAGTCCAACCTGCTCCTGAATCACATTCTTGCAAATATCTACGGAGTGGCTAAATAACTCTGAAGTTATTTTTAATCACGTTACAATAGGAAAGGTTTTCCACTCGGTTTATTTATTAAAGCAGTTGTTGAAATAGGATTTCATAGACATTCCCCATTTTTGGCTTTTTGAAATTATGTAACTTTGGGAGTTTGGGAAGAATATACTGTACATTTATAGAGCAATGAATTAAACTTTTTAATTTTAACAGGAGAATGTTAAAGGACACTCTTAGTTTTTTTCCCCTTTGAAATATTTCGTTTCTCATCCAAGAAGCTTCTTTAGTTTTAACTTACTTGCTTTGGATTTAAGATTTTATGCTCCATACAAGCTACTAACATTCAAAGATTATAAATTTGCACTTGTTTGCTATCAAATTTAAAACAAGGAAAGTTTTAAAATGAATATCTTTCCCTTCTACTCCAACTGTATGTAATTTGGCTTTGATAGCATCTCATTTGATGGCTTATCTTTTCCTTTGCCAAATAAACTAGTTATGGCATGATTCAGCCAAATCAACAAACCCTATCTTTTTCCAGTGTGTACAAAGTCCAACATGGTTAGGTTCTATTATATAAATGCAAGCATAGGCACGTTAAAGAGTATTTGTATGAACAATGCTTGTGGAAATCTGTTCTTATCACCTATGTGGACGAGGAATTTTGGTAAAGAAATTGTTTTATGGACAAAAATCCATTGCATTGATGAACATGTTCAACATCACCAGTATTAATGGGTTTAAGGGTATTTAAATCTTATGGATTTTCCTAGAACTGAATGCTTTATTCCTACTAAAGTTTGAGAAAAATCACACCTCTAAAGTGTCATAAAGAATTTCTAAAAGTAAGTATTTAAAGGGTAGACTGACATATAGTCTCTTGGCAATAGAAGGCATTCTGTAAGTAGAAAATCGATGAAAGAACCATACGGGCTAACATGCTTCAGTTTATAGGTAAAGGGTTTTAGAGAGGAACCCTTTACTCTGCCTTTCCAATAAGCACAATAATGTTAGAAGTATCAAACAAAAAACAATCAACTGGTTCTGAACAACATATCCCAATAAAGTGATTGACTATAGGCAGTGACACTGACAAGTAACAGATGTTTAGCATTATTTTCCTTTGGGGAAATTGTATTACTTAGCACCAAGATAGGGGGGGAAATCATACTTTTTAAAATAAAAAATGTGGGATCATTGTCTTCCTTTGATAAAAGAAAAAGCATAGAAATCTAAAGTTTTCTGGTAAAGCATCAGTTTGATCCTTTCTCCACCTATTATTCAACTGTGGTGAAAAAAAATATCAAGAGGCATTTTCCAGTCATTTTATTTTTTATTTTTTTTTATTATTTAAATTTATATACCGCCCTATCTCCCAAAAGGACTCAGGGCGGTTTACAGGCATATAAAACATCAGTATACAAAATTAAAATAATCTTTAAAAAACTTATTCCAGTGCCCTATCATTTAAAATAGAAATATAAATATTAAAATCAATTTAAAACCCCTATAAAATTTAAAATCTAAGCCAGTCCTGCACAGATGAATAAATGTGTCTTGAGCTCGCGACGGAAGGTTCGGAGGTCCGGAAGTTGACGGAGTCCTGGGGGGAGCTCGTTCCAGAGGGCGGGAGCCCCCACAGAGAAGGCCCTTCCCCTGGGCGTCGCCAGACGACACTGCCTAGCTGACGGCACCCTGAGGAGTCCCTCCCTGTGAGAGCGCACGGGTCGGTGAGAGGTATCTGGTCGCAGTAGGCGGTCCCGTAGATAACCCGGCCCTATGCCATGGGCGCTTTAAAGGTGGTCACCAAAACCTTGAAGCGCACCCGAAGGCCACAGGTAGCCAGTGCAGCCTGCGAGGATAGGTGTTATCACGGGAGCCACGAGGGCTCCATCTATCACCCGCGCAGCCGCATTCTGGACTAACTGTAGCCTCCGGATGCCCTTCAAGGAGCCCCATGTAGAGGCGTTGCAGTAATCCAGGCGAGGCGTCACGAGGCGTGAGTGACCGTGCATAGGGCCTCCCGGTCCAGAAAGGCGCAACTGGCGCACCCGGCGAACCTGCTAGAACGCCCCCCTGGAGACGGCCGTCAAATGATCTTCTAGAGACAGCCGTTCATCCAGGATGACGCCTAAGTTGCGCACCCTCTCCATCGGGGCCAGTGACTCGCCACCGATGGTCAGCCGCGATTTAGCTGACTGTGCGGGATGCGGCATCCACAGCCACTCTGTCTTGGAGGATTGAGCTTGAGCCTGTTTCTCCCCATCCAGACCCGTCGGCCTCCAGACACCGGGACAGCACTTGATAGCCGTTGGGGTGGTCCGGTGTAGAAAAGTACAGCTGGGTGTCATCCGCATACAGCTGGTACTTCACACGAAACCACTGATGATCTCACCCAGCGGCTTCATGTAGATAAAGAACAGAAGGCGAGAATCGACCCCGCGGCACCCCACAAGTGAGGCGCCTCGGGGCCGACCTCTGCCCCCCTGTCAACACCGACTGCGACCGGTCGGAGAGATAGGAGGAGAACCACCGATAAACGGTGCCTCCCACTCCCAAACCCCCCAACCGGCGCAGCAGGATACCATGGTCGATGGTATCGAAAGCCGCTGAGAGGTCTAATAGGACCAGGGCAGAGGAACAACCCCTATCCCTGGCCCTCCATAGATCATCCACCAACGCGACCAAAGCCGTCTCCGTGCTGTAACCGGGCCGGAAACCGGACTGGAGCAGGTCTAGATAGACAGTTTCATCCAGGTGCAAGGAAACTGATATGCCACCATACTCTCTACAACCTTCGCCGGCGGGTTGGAGACCGGACGATAATTACCTAAAACAGCGGGTCAGGAAGGCTTCTTGAGGAGGGCCTCACCACCGCCTCTTTCAAGGCGGCCGGAAAGACACCTCCACCAAAGAAGCGCCAGAATCGCCTGGAGCCAGCCTCGTGTCACCTCCTGCGTGGCCAGCACCAACCAGGAGGGGCACGGGTCCAGTAAACATGTGGTGGCATTCAGCCTCCCCAACAACCTGTCCATGTCCTCGGGAGCGACAGGGTCAAACTCATCCCATACAATGTCACCAAGACCACCCTCAGCCGTCTCACCCGTATCACCGCAATCTTGGTCCAAACCATCCCGAAGCTGAACGATTTTATCGTATAGATAACCGTTAAACTCCTCAGCACGTCCCTGCAACGGGTCATCCCGCTCCCCTTGGTGTAGGAGGGAGCGGGTCACCCGAAACATTTACTCATTCATATACGTTTATATACGTTCATTTACTCATTCATATACGTTTATTATCTGACTGCAATTCTATAATAGAGATCCAAGTGCAGAAAATGGAAAAGAGTAGTGACCAAAGCAGGGAAATATTTCCATCAACAAAACTTTCTTATTTTTTATTTTTTATTATTTAATTTATATACCGCCCTATCTCCCAAAAGGACTCAGGGCGGTTTACAGGCATATAAAACATCAGTATACAAAATTAAAATAATCTTTAAAAAACTTATTCCAGTGCCCTATCATTTAAAATAGAAATATAAATATTAAAATCAATTTAAAACCCCTATAAAATTTAAAATCTAAGCCAGTCCTGCACAGATGAATAAATGTGTCTTGAGCTCGCGACGGAAGGTTCGGAGGTCCGGAAGTTGACGGAGTCCTGGGGGGAGCTCGTTCCAGAGGGCGGGAGCCCCCACAGAGAAGGCCCTTCCCCTGGGCGTCGCCAGACGACACTGCCTAGCTGACGGCACCCTGAGGGGTCCCTCCTGTGAGAGCGCACGGGTCGGTGAGAGGTATCTGGTCGCAGTAGGCGGTCCCGTAGATAACCCGGCCCTATGCCATGGAGCGCTTTAAAGGTGGTCACCAAAACCTTGAAGCGCACCCGGAAGGCCACAGGTAGCCAGTGCAGCCTGCGCAGGATAGGTGTTATGCGGGAGCCACGAGGGGCTCCATCTATCACCCGCGCAGCCGCATTCTGGACTAACTGTAGCCTCCGGATGCCCTTCAAGGGGAGCCCCATGTAGAGAGCGTTGCAGTAATCCAGGCGAGACGTCACGAGGCGTGAGTGACCGTGCATAGGGCCTCCCGGTCCAGAAAGGCGCAACTGGCGCACCAGGCGAACCTGGTAGAACGCCTCCTGGAGACGGCCAAATGATCTTCTAGAGACAGCCGCTCATCCAGGAGGACGCCTAAGTTGCGCACCTCTCCATCGGGGCCAGTGACTCGCCACCGATGGTCAGCCGCGATTTAGCTGACTGTACCGGGATGCCGCATCCACAGCCACTCTGTCTTGGAGGGATTGAGCTTGAGCCTGTTTCTCCCCATCCAGACCCGTCGGCCTCCAGACACCGGGACAGCACTTGATAACCGTTGGGGTGGTCCGGTGTAGAAAAGTACAGCTGGGTGTCATCCGCATACAGCTGGTACTTCACACCGAAACCACTGATGATCTCACCCAGCGGCTTCATGTAGATGTTAAACAGAAGGGGCGAGAGAATCGACCCCTGCGGCACCCCACAAGTGAGGCGCCCCGGGGCCGACCTCTGCCCCCCTGTCAACACCGACTGCGACCGGTCGGAGAGATAGGAGGAGAACCACCGATAAACGGTGCCTCCCACTCCCAAACCCCCCAACCGGCGCAGCAGGATACCATGGTCGATGGTATCGAAAGCCGCTGAGAGGTCTAATAGGACCAGGGCAGAGGAACAACCCCTATCCCTGGCCCTCCAGAGATCATCCACCAACGCGACCAAAGCCGTCTCCGTGCTGTAACCGGGCCGGAAACCGGACTGAACGGGTCTAGATAGACAGTTTCATCCAGGTGCAAGGGAAACTGATATGCCACCATACTCTCTACAACCTTCGCCGGCGGGTTGGAGACCGGACGATAATTACCTAAAACAGCCGGGTCCAGGAAGGCTTCTTGAGGAGGGCCTCACCACCGCCTCTTTCAAGGCGGCCGGAAAGACACCTCCACCAAAGAAGCGCCAGAATCGCCTGAGCCAGCCTCGTGTCACCTCCTGCGTGGCCAGCACCAACCAGGAGGGGCACGGGTCCAGTAAACATGTGGTGGCATTCAGCCTCCCCAACAACCTGTCCATGTCCTCGGGAGCGACAGGGTCAAACTCATCCCATACAATGTCACCAAGACCACCCTCAGCCGTCTCACCCGTATCACCGCAATCTTGGTCCAAACCATCCCGAAGCTGAACGATTTTATCGTATAGATAACCGTTAAACTCCTCAGCACGTCCCTGCAACGGGTCATCCCGCTCCCCTTGGTGTAGGAGGGAGCGGGTCACCCGAAACATTTACTCATTCATATACGTTTATATACGTTCATTTACTCATTCATATACGTTTATTATCTGACTGCAATTCTATAATAGAGATCCAAGTGCAGAAAATGGAAAAGAGTAGTGACCAAAGCAGGGAAATATTTCCATCAACAAAACTTTCTTATTTTTTATTTGAAAGCTATGTGTCTTGATTCTCACTGCTTGCTCCAAATTATTTCAGTTGTGTGCCATCCTTTGCTTTGAGTGCAAATCTAGGTAAAAGAGGCAGTGAACAGACTCACTGGAGGGTCTTAAAGAGATCATAGACCAGGGCTATCAAACTCACAGCCCACAGGCTGGATGCATCAGGCACTGGCCACGCCCAAGCCTGGTTTAGCGAAGGGGAAAAAAGTCCCAATACATCAAGTGATGACGCTGTGATGATGCGAGTTTGACACCCCTGTCATAGACTGTTCTGCATAATTATATCACTCTTCAGCCCTAAGTAGACTGTATGGAATAGACTAGCTGACCAAATCATGGAGGCTGAAGCCAAACACCCTGATTCACTGGCCATTGTTTTGGGAGATCTAAACAAGGCAAACTTAAGGAAAGAACTACCAAAATACTTTCAGCATGTCAATTGTCTCACCAGAGGCAAGAATACTCTAGACCATTGCTACACAACACTAAAAGATGTCTATCGGTCTTTGCCACGTGCAGCTGTAGGACACTCTGATCATTGCATGATTCACCTTGTACCTGCTTACAGGCAAAGACTTAAAGCCATAAAACCAATAATTAAATCAGTGAAAACCTGGACGGAGGAATCAGATTTAAAGCTACAGGCATGTTTTGACTGCACTGATTGGAATATTTTTAAAGATACCTCTGCAGACCTGGATGAACTCACAGATACTGTAACATCATATGTCAGCTTCTGTGAAGACCTATGTGTACCTACAAGGAACTTGTGAATACACAGTAACAACAAACCTTGGTTTACACCTAAACTTAAGCAGCTACGGCATTCCAAAGAGGAAGCCTACAGAAAAGGTGATAAAATGCTGTACAATCAGGCCAGAAATGCACTAACAAGGGAGATAAGAGCAGCAAAAAGAAGCTACTCTGAAAAGCTAAAGAATCAATTTTCAGCAAATGAACCAGCAAACATGTGGAAAACTCTTAAAAATATTACCGGCTATGGCAAACCTCCTTCCCAGGCTGAAGGTAATCAACAACTGGCAGATGACCTGAATGAGTTTTACTGCAGGTTTGAAAGGAAACTACAGCCACCTATCTCCACAACCCCCATCTCAGACACACCAACAACAGCCAAGCCTCCTACAACTGACCCCATTTCATTGGGTTCACAACCCCTAGTGATCACAGAAAAGGAAGTGCAGGACCTATTTCACAGACAAAAGCCAGGAAAAGCTCCAGGCCCAGACAAGATAACTCCTTCTTGCTTAAAAGTCTGTGCTGACCAATTGGCCCCATCTTCACCCATATTTTCAATAAATCACTAGAGATGTGCTATGTTCCTTCTTGCTTCAAACACTCTACCATCATCCCAGTGCCAAGAAGCCCACCATCAAGGAACTGAATGACTACAGACCAGTTGCTCTAACATCTGTAGTCATGAAAACCTTTGAAAGGCTAGTGCTTTCCTACCTGAAATCCATCACGGATCCGCTGTTAGACCCCTTGCAATTTGCATACCGAGCAAATAGATCAACAGATGATGCTGTTAATATGGCTCTGCACTACATCCTACAACATCTTGAGTCTCCAAAGACCTATGCAAGGGTCCTTTTTGTAGACTTTAGTTCAGCATTCAATACCATCATTCCAGACATTCTTCTAACTAAGCTAAACCAGCTACAGGTACCGGAACAGACTTGTAAGTGGATCACAAGCTTCCTAACAAACAGGAAGCAGCAGGTGAAGCTAAGCAAGATCACATCAAATACCTGTACAATTAGCACAGGGGCCCCCCAAGGCTGTGTGCTCTCCCCACTTCTCTTCTCTCTGTATACCAATGACTGCATCTCCAATGATCCATTTGTTAAGCTACTGAAGTTCGCAGATGACACAACAGTGATTGGTCTCATTCGAGACAATGACGAATCCGCATATAGACGAGAGGTTGAACGACTAGCCTTGTGGTGCAACCAAAACAATCTGGAACTGAACACACTCAAAACCGTAGAAATGGTGGTAGACTTTAGGAAAACCCCTCCCATACTTCCACCGCTCACAATACTTGACAACACAGTATCAACAGTAGAAACCTTCAAATTTCTAGGTTCTATCATATCGCAAGATCTAAAATGGACAGCTAACATCAAAAACATCATTAAAAAAGCACAACAAAGAATGTTCTTTCTGCGCCAACTCAGTAAGCTCGAACTGCCCAAGGAGCTGCTGATCCAATTCTACAGAGGAATTATTGAGTCTGTCATTTGCACCTCTATAACTGTCTGGTTCGGTTCTGCAACCCAACAAGACAGACACAGACTTCAGAGGATAATTAGAACTGCAGAAAAATAATTGCTACCAACTTGCCTTCCATTGAGGACCTGTATACTGCACGAATCAAGAAGAGGGCCGTGAAAATATTTGCAGATCCCTCGCATCCTGGACATAAACTGTTTCAACTCCTACCCTCAAAACGACGCTATAGAGCACTGCACACCAGAACAACTAGACACAAGAACAGTTTTTCCCCGAAGGCCATCACTCTGCTAAACAAATAATTCCCTCAACACTGTCAGACTATTTACTGAATCTGCACTACTATTAATCGTTTCATAGTTCCCATCACCAATCTCTTTCCACTTATGACTGTATGACTATAACTTGTTGCTGGCAATCCTTATGATTTATATTGATATATTGATCATCAATTGTGTTGTAAATGTTGTACCTTGATGAACATATCTTTTCTTTTATGTACACTGAGAGCATATGCACCAAGACAAATTCCTTGTGTGTCCAATCACACTTGGCCAATAAAAATTCTATTCTATTCTATTCTATAGAACTCTGACCAAACTCAGTGGTCATATTGAGATATTTTTTTCAGCTTCTTAGATGCCTTTAATATGTCAGGTAAATCTAGTCCCCAGGCAATGAAACTCAACTCACAACCTCGTGCATTTCAAAACACCAGAATCCACTAGAGGTTTGTGCCATGTTTATTTGGGAAGTCTTTGAAGAGTTCTGACCAGGACATGACATCACTTTTTGGTGGAAACAATATTCAGGGTTCATTTTTGTTACATTTAAAGGTTGTGATTTATTCTTTGTTTGATGGACAAAGACCTCCCCTCCTTAAAACTGCCTTTTTTGGCAACTTAAATTAAAAGATAACCATCACCCCCATCATACTATCAAACATCACCACTTTACTCACCCCTGATTTATATCCTATTCCAAAGCATAAGAGAGGTATATTTGATACTACTAAGCTGTGTTCCATTTAGGCAGTGTCTAGGCTGATGGCTAATACTGAAAAAGTGTGTCTTTACATCAGTTTCCAAGTCTATAGCCTGTTGTACCCAATCAACATGGTTTGCATATGCAAAATGTAAAAGGGTTCTTATCAAAAAGCTGAATAACCATAATGTTTTCATTCAGTTTTTACATTATGCAACAAAAGGCTGGAAATGTTTCAAATGGAGGGGTACCCAATTATGGAGCAGACATCTTCCAAATGACAGAAACAAAATATTCTTCTTATTTATTTATTTATTTATTTATTTATTTATTTATTTATTTATTTATTTATTTATTTATTTATTAAACTTTTATACCGCCCTTCTCCCGAAGGACTCAGGGCGGTGTACAGCCAAGATAAAAAGCAATAAGTATACAAAGTTAAAATCAATTTAAAATACCTATTCAATAGTGGCCGAATTAAAACCGTCAAATTGACCAACCTAAAATACCCCATATAAAATTACAGAAGATTTAAATATTTAAAATTTAAAATTTAGAAATTTAAAAATCTAAAAAATCAGTCCAGTCCTGCTTGAATGAATAAATGAGTTTTTAATTCCCGACGAAAGGTCCGAAGGTCAAATATTTGGCGCAAACTGGGGGGAAGGTCGTTCCAGAGAGTAGGTGCTCCAACAGAGAAGGCCCTTCCCCTGGGGGCCGCCAGCCGGCATTGCTTGGCGGACGGCACCCTGAGGAGACCCTCTCTGTGAGAACGTACGGGTCGATGGGAGGCATAAGGTAACAGCAGGCGGTCCCGTAAGTACCCGGGCCCTAAGCCATGGAGCGCTTTAAAGGTGGTAACCAGAACCTTGAAGCGCACCCGAAAGACCACAGGTAGCCAGTGCAGACTGCACAGGAGTGGTGTTACCCGGGAGCAACGTGGTGCTCCCTCAATCACCCGCGCAGCTGCATTCTGGACTAGCTGAAGTCTCCGGGTGCACCTCAGGGGTAGCCCCATGTAGAGAGCATTGCAATAATCCAGGCGAGAAGTGACGAGAGCATGAGTGACCGTGCATAAGGCATCCCGGTCCAGAAAGGGGTGCAACTGGCGAACCAGGCGAACCTGGTAAAAAGCTCTCCTGGAGACGGCCGCCACATGGTCTTCAAATGACAACCGTCCATCCAGGAGAACGCCCAAGTTGCGCACCCTTTCCGTCGGGGCCAATGACTCACCCCCAACAGTCAGTTGCGGTTGCAGCTGACTGTACCGAGATGCCGGCATCCACAGCCACTCCGTCTTGGATGGATTGAGTCTGAGTCTGTTTCTCCCCATCCAGACCCGTACGGCCTCCAGACAACGGGACAGCACTTCGACAGCTTCGCTGGGGTGGCCTGGGGTGGAAAAGTACAGCTGAGTATCATCAGCGTACAGATGATAGCTCACCCCAAAGCCACTGATGACCTCGCCCAACGGCTTCATATAGATGTTGAACAGGAGAGGCGAGAGAATCGACCCCTGCGGCACCCCACAAGTGAGGTGCCTCGCGGTCGATCTCTGCCCTCCTGTCAACACCGTCTGCGACCGGTCAGAGAGGTTTCTTTTAAATATCCTTTAAAGATCATGAACATGCATTCTTATGATGGCAGTAGATTGCTCTGAGTACTCTCTTGACAGCTGGTGGAAGCTGGAAAAATAAATTCCCTCCAGGTTAAGTGTGACTTTCTTATTTGAAATTTTTAGCAGTGACTTATGTGGCATCTTCTCACTATTTTTCTCATTCCAAACAAATAGATTTTGTCTTTCTATATTGAAACATTCAAGAAAATTATAAATGGATGCATATTTGGTATCTGCTTAGGATATAGGATTAAGTTATGCAAAAAACTAATCCAAACCAACTAACAATCCTTCTTGGGAGGATTCCCTCCTTCTTTCTCTCCCTCCTTCCTTCCTTCTCTCCCTCCCTTCCCTTTTACAATTCACTCAAAGGATGCTTTTCAGAAGGTGAACGCTAGATGAAATTTGAACATTACAAATGGCATATTTTATTGTACCTGTTGCACAAATATCCATAAAGCACACCAGGCTCTATTACAGGCAAAATTTCTCATTATTTTTGAGCTAGTTAGCAAATGCTGAATTGATCCAGGTTACAGGTTTGCACGATTTAGGGAATTTGACTTCCACAGTTCATTTTCTGAACTGGTTTCCCATTCAGATAGCTTCTGATCCGGCATTTGGTGTTCTTTAATAACTCCAAATTGGTGTTCTGAAAGAACAGGGTTTTGAAAATCAATGCAAACTGTTCTTGGATAGCTTATGTTGAGCACACCAGTTTCTAGTTTGAGACATCCATAGTTTTATTTAATTGAACAATGGTTTTCTGAGGTGAACAAGTCTATTCATATGATTGCATTATTTCAGATTTCACACTAAGGGAAATTGGAGACCCAAATAATTATGATAAGATCTGGAAATAAGGGCTATGGCAGTTAATCTTCTGTTATATATGTCTGAAGGGATAGGAAATGTTGAGATACAACTGGTTTTACATAAAAAGTCAACTCATACAAAATCAGTCACGTTCCAAACCAAAAAAAAAAAAAAAAAAAAGATGACGACGAAGAAGAAGCAGCCCTACCACTTTGGAGAGTGATTTAGTTCCTAGTCCAGTGTTTCCTAACCTTAGTAACTTAGTAAGAGATGAACTTCATCTCCCAGAATTCCCCAGCCAGCAATGAGAAACATTCACCTCCTAGTCCCTTACCTTTTCTGGCATGTGCTTTACATCTTCTGATGAAAAGATTGAGCAAAGAAATGAGCAAGGATGAGAAATCCTTAGCACGCAGGGCTGAGGTGAAGGGATGTAGACTACTATCATGTTCCATCTAGTTCTAGACACTCACAGAGACTCAATAAACATATCAGCATTGTTAAAATGATGAATGGCCAAAGAGTTGAAGGTAAAATGCCATCAATAGATATGTCATCATTGATCTCTCCTAGGCTTAGCAGCTGAAAGATGCTTTCAGCTAGCAATCATTGATAGAAACCTGAAAGGAAACAACATACTGGGACAGACAGCTGACAAATTTGATTTGGGCCCCATTAAAAACTGGTGATGAATTTGCCAGGAAAGCATATATTTGTGTAAGGGGTTAGCTGGTATCTATCATAAATTTGTCAGCTGCACCTCTGCCTTCGCAAGCCTGGAGTGAATAATGTCCAGCGATTTGTCGCCTTCCCCTGGCGAAAGCACCATCAGTCACTCCAGGGTTATTTACAAAGCCAGCCGTCTATCCGTTACAAGGACATGACTTTGCCTGAAAAGATAACAAAAGAGGAAATCAACCAGTGGCCTTCCAGTGAAAAATACATCTTCTGACGAAGGAGCTTTGGAGTGGAATAAATGAGGGGGACAGCGATAGGTCCTTCCTGGCAGAGTGCCTGGCATGGGTTGCATAGAGCACATTTACCCCTGTTGATTAAATTAGAAATTATTAATAGGGGTCTACAGAGTAGAGCAAAGGGGTCATGGAGAGTTTAATTCTGTTCTCGGATAACTTCATTTCAGCTGATGGGGTTGTTATTGGCGCAGGTTTTATATGTTTATAGGAAACAATATACTCCATAATGAAGTCATGCATCCTTCCTGCAAGGTCAGGGAAGCTATTGTGCAGCTGGATGGGAGCTTTCGCCGTCATGTTAATTAAGCAACAATGATTTGACGTTACTTTCCTCGTAAAAGTGTGTTCAAGAGGTGGCGAAGAACTGCTGAGAATGTAGTCTGTCTGCTGGGCTGAGGAGAGCAAGGGCTAAGCAAGGAGGCATCCGTGAGCACAAAACCCCCCTGAGCAGTTCTGCACCACTCACTGGGTGTAATGGTAAAGATCAGAGGGGAAGTGTCCTGAAGATACCTGCTGGTTGTTTTTTTTTAAAAAAAATCACACAAGCATAACAATCACAATTACAAACACTCCTTTTGGGAAGAAAGATTTCATAAAGCACAATGGAGTGATAAATAAGTAGTAATTAAGTACACAGGAAATAAGTAGTAAGTAAGTAAGTAACTAGTAGAAGTGCTATTGCTATTCCACTGAAGTGGCTTATTATGACCTGAAATAGGAAAGTATTGATGGTATCCTCCGTTTTTCCTAACATGTAGACATAATATTACTTTTGGGTATGCCAATTTTCTGCAACTGGGTACTTTCCAGATGTATTGGATCACAACTCCTAGTACCCCAAGCCAGAGGTGAAATTCAGCAGGTTCTGACAGTTTCTAGAGAACCGGTAGCGGAAATTTTTAGTAGTTTGGAGAACCAGCAAATGCCATCTCTGGCTGGCCCCAGAGTGGGGTGGGAATGGAGATTTTGCAATATCCTTCCCCTGGAGTGGGGTGGGAATCAGGGGTGGGCTCTACTTACCTTTACTACCAGTTCGCATCGTGCCCGCATGCTTCTGCGCATGCGCAGATCGCTTTTGATGATGTTTGGGTCAGTGGGCAGAGCCTCCTGCCGGTTTTACAACCGGTACTATAGAACTGGTCTGAACTGGGGGCAACCCACCACTGGTGGAAATAGAGATTTTGCAGTATCCTTCCCCCAGGAGTGGGGTGGGACTGGAGATTTTGCAGTATCCTTCCCCTGCCATACCCACCAAGCCACGCCCACCAAGCCATGCCCATAGAACCAGTCGTAAAAAAATTGAATTCCACCACACCACTGCCCCAAGCCCACCTATAAAGAAGGAAGAAGAGAAGTACAATGGTCATTGCAGCTTGATAACAAAGTTACATCTGCATTTGCGTTTCCTCCTAGTATCTGTGTTCTGATTTGAAACCTCGAGGAAACTTGGCCAAGATCCACCTTCTTTGTCTCCTGCCTTAT
Source organism: Ahaetulla prasina (assembly GCF_028640845.1). Taxonomy (NCBI): domain Eukaryota; kingdom Metazoa; phylum Chordata; class Lepidosauria; order Squamata; family Colubridae; genus Ahaetulla; species Ahaetulla prasina. The sequence continues at coordinate 174,673,011 of NC_080539.1, forward strand.
TCCCTGTTGAATCGCACTGCATTCCATTGTGTTCTGCTCTTGCTCTTTTCAAGGCTGCACATATGAGAAATTATGCAGTTTACACTACATTATTCACACCTAAGTGCCATTCAGATTCCAAAGTAGCAGCTGAAAGAAAAACATAGCAGAGCAATGGAAGGATGGGAGGGAGGAAGAGAACGGATGCCAGAAAAGTGGGGAAACTCCAACCAACTGCAGTCAGATTGAGCTAACCACACATTTAATTCATATATGTTGGAAATAACAACAAAGAGCTCCCTTTCTACACTCCCTTCCCCCTCCGTTAATTGCTGCATCAACATCTCACCTTGAGTCAAATCCACTCAAAGTTAAGTAGAATGAAAGCCTCTGTGTGATTTTTGATTTTTAGAAATCTAGCCCTGTCTGCAGATTAGCCAGTGGTGATTTATCAGCATTAATCAACGGTTCCTGTATATTACAAATAGGCCATGTTCTCCCTCTCATTTGAAAAAGATGTTCGCTGTCTAATGGCAAGAAAGCAAATTTCCAGCAAGCCAATTAATGAACGGGAGGCAATGTTTGGTGTGTGTATAGCCGTGGTTGCCAGATGACTAGCAAGCTGGAGGCATTGCCTGGATCTTAGTACAAGCCATCAGGTGGCAAATTCACCAAGGAGTCAGCCAGCTGTTTGACTTCATTACAGTTTATCATTATGTCGACCTTCTTTTTTATTCCTACATTTAATCACCTAATATCACTTTTATTGGCTTGTCAGGATGTCAGAGATTGTGGCTGGGAATTCATTTCAAACCAACCCAGCATGCATCCACTTTAGTAAAATATTACAGCAAGCTGATATCCATCTTCTTTGAAAAATAGGGTACAAGTGAATTAATTAAGTACATGCCAGAGTTTGGATCTCATCTAATTGGGGAGAGACAGAAAGACAGACAGAGACAGACAGACAGACACAGAGAGATTGTCTGAGGCCCCAAATCTTAAATTCTTCACCTGGATTGTACAAAAGTGAATTGTTGTAGAAAGAGATGCTTGATAGCTTGGTATTAGAAAGTGGTTTTTGACGTAATAAGCTTGGCCCACGAAAGACAGACAAAGAGATAGCTTTATTTTTTTTTCCTCACCAGGAGGTTTACCCATTTATAAATTGGTACTGGGTATTCAATAACTGTATAAGTATTTCTGCCTCTCTCTGATTGCATTATTATATTATAGTGGGATATTTCCCACAGAATAATTTCTCCTATATCACTAAAATGTATTTTCTAAGATTTTCTGGCAGTTTATCAAAGAACTGTTCTCCAAAGCACCTGAGGGTAGAACAAGAAGCAATGGGTGGAAACTAATCAAGGACAGAAGCAACCTAGAACTAAGGAGGAATTTCCTGACAGTTAAAACAATTAATCAGTGGAACAACTTGCCTGCAGAAGTTGTGAATGCTCCAACACTGGAAATTTTTAAGAAAATGTTGGATAGCCATTTGTCTGAAATGGTGTAGGGTTTCCTGCCTGAGCAGGGGGTTGCACTAGAAGACCTCCAAGGTCCCTTCCAACTCTGATATTATTATTATTATTATTATTATTATTATTATTATTATTATTATTATTATTATCATCATCATCATCATCATCATCATCATCATCATTATTATTATTATTATTATTATTATTATTATTATTATTATTATTATTATTAACTGTGGGATTTGCTGATTTGAAAAGAAGTAAAAAAAAAATCCCCATTGGCCATAGCTAAGCCCGGAGGTATGCCTAACAGACTACACTGTTACACTGAGTTTCCTTCAGCAGTGGTGGAAAAACAGGGCAACCCCCTTCCCTTTCGAAAGAAGCCGTTCATCCTGCACTGCTGTTGCTTAATATAAGGAGCTAGTAGAACCTGGCAGCTTGGAAATTAAGTTAATTTAGGCCTGTTTAAATAATTGGATAGGAAACCACTAGGAAATGCTAAAGAAATGTAAAAATGTAAAAGAGAGAGAGAGAGAGAGAGAGACAGACAGAAAGAAAGAAAAGAAGAAGAAGAGGAAGAAGAAGAAGAAGAAGAAGAAGAAGAAGAAGAAGAAGAAGAAGAAGAAGAAGAAGAAGAGGAAGAGGAAGAGGAAGAGGAAGAGGAAGAGGAAGAGGAGGAAGAAGAAGAAGAAGAAGAAGAAGAAGAATACTTCTGTATTGTTGCTAAGATTTGTATACAGACAAAAGGACAGGGTGGATGAGTGTTACCTTGCCTTCCCAATGCAAGCGTATTGACTATAATATCAAGTGTATTAATATTCCCATTTTGGAAACCACCATGTGGATTAAGGTTACCCTGGCAGGGAAGGTACTTTGATATCTCTATGTTCTTCATCTCAAATAGAATAGGAATTTCAGAACAGGAAATGGATGCTGTTATTCCCATACCCAAGCACATAATACCATGAAAGGTAGGGTTGTAATCTGAGAACAGGGACAAGAGTTGTGTTCTGTATTGAGAAAGGGAGGGTAGGGGGAGGGAGATGAGGGAGAGCAAGGTGAAAGGAAGGAGTGTGGGGAAAAGAGAGGGAAGGGTTCCAGCAATAAATGATTCGGAACCATGCTTTTCTCCTCTCACTTTCTGATTTTCCTGCACTCCTGCCTCCCAGTCTACAGTTCTAGATATCTTCTTTTCTTCTCCTATTGTCTCTTATAATTTTTTTTTACTTGACTTGATTTGATTTCTCTTTCCACAAAAACCACATGGCTTCATGACAATAGATGTTTGTGTATCTGAAATATTTTGTACATTTCTAAAGATTCTTTGCAAAATCGATACGTGGTTTTCATCATCATTTTCTTTGGTGAATTTTTAAAAAGACAAAAGCAGAAAAATACTGCTTAGATAAAAAAAAAGTAAGAAAACTATGACAATTTGAAAAATACCTGGAAATAACCAGGTTTAACACAGGCTCCCTAGAATGAAACTGTACAGATATGCAATTTATGAGGAAAACCAATGCAACATAACGGTGTGAGAGATGGAACAAAGTTGGGTAAACCAAGGTTAATATTCTGCTTTGGCCATCAAGCTTCTTAGGAGTTATGGATCTACTTCTTTTTCTTAAGTCGCTTCGGCACACAAAGTGTTTTCCTTTGTGGCAGTTTCATGGCGCCAGACAACTTTCCTCACTGTTGCGCTCTCTCTCTCTCCTACAGCTCGCACACCATCCCTCCTTCCCTTCCCTTGTTTGCTTTGGCACTGAGGCAAAGGTGCTTTTAAACCCCCATCCAGCCATTGTGAGGGGCAGCAGCTGAGCTTTCCTTGAAGGAACTGGGAGGAACAGCCAAGATGGTGCAATGCCTTGGCTACAGGACAGAGGGGAAAACTGGCTGAAGCCTGGGAGGTGACTGGAGCAGCATTCCTGCCAGTAGAATACAGGTGCCCCACAGCTCCAACAGGGATGCTATAAATCTGCCATTGCAGCATTTCCTCTGAAGCTGAATCCATCCTTCATTAGCTTGACTTTCTAAGCGTCATACAGACCTCCACAACATTGGCAAATTGGCACGGCTCACATTGGTGGTGGGGCTGAGTTTAATGTACTTGCTCAAGTTATTCTGAGGGGAAATGAGTAAGAGTGGGGTTTAGGGCATTTAAAAGAACTTTTATGGAGAGAGGGGGGGAGGGAGGAGAGAGAGAGAGTTTTGCTGTTTTCTTTCAGAGGTGAAGAAGAGTCTAGACTCCCTTTAGCGATCATTTAAACTTTATTTCAGCTACCCATTCTTCCATCCTTTCACAGATATTCCTCTGTAGTGTTATAGCTTAGTTATAACTAAGCTATATGTAGTCCTCGGCCTCAGTGGTGGGTTTCAAAAGTTTTTACTACTGTGGTTCTGTGGGTGTGGCTTGGTGGGCGTGGTATCGTGGGCATGGCAGGGGAAGGATACTGTAAAATCTCCATTCCCTCCCCACTCTAGGGGAAGGTTTGCAAAATCCCCATTTCCTCCCGATCAACTGGGACTTGGGAGGCAGAGAATGAGGGTGGGGCCAGTCAGAATTTTTACTACCGGTTCTCTGAACTACTCAAAATTTCCACTACCGGTTCTCCAGAACTGGTTAGAACCTGCTGAAACCATCTCTGCTCGACCTACAACTGTTCATTTGGTGAATGTTTGAAGTTACAATGGCATTAAAAAAGTGACTTATGACCATTTTTCACACTGCGCTATCCCCATGGTCACATGATCAAAATTAAGTTGCTTGACTCACATTTATAACCGTTGCAGTGTCTTGGGGTCGTGTGATCCCCTTTTGTGACCTTCTGACAACCAAAGTCAATGGAAAAGCCAGATTGACTTAACAACATGTTAATTAACACTTGCAGTGATTCACTTAAGAACTGTGGCAAGAAAGGTCATAAAATGGGGCAAAATTCACTTAGCAAATGTCTCACTTAGCAACAAAAAATTGGGTACATTTGTGATTGTAAATTGAGGACTACCTGTATATAGCTATACTGTAGCTCGGCAAGGATAAGGGCTATAAATTTGTTTTCCAACAAAATGAAGAAGAAAAGTTAATATTCTCAAAAGTTGAGTTCCATATTCTCCCTTATCTAGCATTTCTGGAGAATCTACTTCAAGAGTGCTGTGCAGTTCAGATGTTTTCCTAGACTCACAGCTGCTTCTCGATATTCAGGTGGCAACTGTGACCACAAAGGCCATTGCGCAGCTTCATGTGTTGCACCAATTGTGCTCTTTCCTAGATTGGGAAGCTCTTCAGATAGTCACACACGCTGGTCATTTCATGGCTTAACTACTGCAGTGTGCTCTACATGGGGCTGCCCTTGAAGACAACCCACAAGTTTCAAATGTCATGGGCAGTAGCAGGCATGTCTTAATATGCCCATGTAACATCTTTGCTACTCAAGTTATGCTGGTGGCCAGTTTGCTTCCAAGTCTAAGTGCTGGTTATTACCAAGAAAAACCTACATGGCATAGGACCTGGTTATTTGAGGGACTGCCTGTCTTCCATAATATCTGTCTGGCCAATTTGATCTGGCAGAGTTGGCACACTCTGGGCTCCTTTGATTAAACAATGCTGTCTTATGGGACTTGAGAAATATGCCTTGTCTGTAGCAACAACACTTGTCCTCTGGAATGATTAAGTTCCCCCTGAGATCCAGACGGCTTCCACCCTGCTAATATTTCAAAGAACCTAAAAGATCTGCATCCTCACCCAGGCCCTTGGTCAGTAGAATAAAAACTCCTTTTGATTGGATGAGTTTGTTTCTCTATTGTTCTTTCTCTATTTTTTTTTTGTCATCACTGCCATTTTTAACTGTTTTTATTTTTATCTATTATTGCTTTCATTTTGTTTTTAATGTTTCTACTTGTGAGCCAACCCAGAATTGCCTGGGAGTCAAGCATCATGCAAATTAATTAATTAATTAATTAAATAGTCATAACTTGGAAAACAAAATCTCAAGCCCTGGCATGCAAGAAAGTTTGTCCTCCTGCATTATGATTAATTGCAGTCTGATGATAAATGCTTCACAAAAGAAAAAAGAAAGCAAGAGAGAAAGAAAGAAAAATAAGGTATTTGGGATCACTTCAAAGAAATTAGTTCTAAATGGGTCAAAATAGTTTTAAGAGGAATTGTCCACAATCCAAAATAGGCTAGCCCTCTGAGATATGTTTTAGGGCAGATTTCTCTCTGAGAGTTCTCCAGTTGCATCCCACTTGGAATTTGGAAAGATCTGTTCTGGCCTGAATTCTTTTTGATAAATTTCGTGGTGTTGCTCAATAAAATGGGATTAGAAACATCCCTGCTGTTCTCCCCAAGCAAACAACAAGCTGTAGATTAACATTTGGCTGATCCTATGCACATTTAGAGTCATGTGTACATCCTATGCTTTGTAAGGGACACATTTGGAAGCATCTTGCCATGAGTTTTATAAAAAGTTGACACCTCCATTTCTGGGATTCTAAGGAGCAACACCCGTTGCCAACAACCTGGTTGTCTCAATGGTGTTGGTGACTGCCTGCAATTGACCTCTTTCCTCTCAACAAGCTGATTAAATATAATAGCAATGAATCATTTAGAAAGCTTGCAAATCCAACATCCAGAAATTTTTCTGGTGAACAATACATAGCCTGTATTAATAAACCATGTAAGCAAGATACATCCCTCTATCATAAATGAAATATTCACTAGGGTTTGCCATTTTTTTTCTTATTATCTAGACTCACAATCTAATACGTGTAACCACAATATTCAATAATGTGTCTATGAAAGACATTGCTTTGGTGTCTAGATAAAAGATAATGAACAAGCGTAACTAGTTTCAAGAATTGCCACAGAGAGTAAAATTCTAATTTTATTCTCACTCCCAGAACAGATGTACCTCCAAGTCTATAGACTGCACTGCTTAACTGCAGCTACTCAGCTGTGACCTTCAGCCCCAGGCTCACTGCTATAAAATTTTCATGCAACCATATGGAAGAATATTTTAATAGAGATTTACTGTCAGTAAGTGTCCCAGAGGAGCAAATAAGGAAGCTGTAACATATTGCATACAGTAAATCAAGGGGACTTCAATGGAAAAATGAAACCTCCCTCAGGCAAGCATCTTTAAAATTACAGGCAACACTTTGTACAAATATGTGTATAAAGGACAAGAGATGCACTTGGCTAAGCAGCTCAGAAATGCTTCTGATCCATATATCTAATTATTGGAACGTGTGCATTGCATTGAGTAAGTGGTGAGAAGTGGAGGATTGGGCCAAGTGCTTGCCAAATACTATGCAAGTTGTTAGGTAGATAGCACAACAGAAAAAGGAGGCAAATTCTGGTATAGGCTGAAGGTGAAGTAGATGGATCACTTGAGATGTCCAATGACATGATAGAGAGAGTAGGGAGGGAGGGGGAGGGAGAGGGGGGGCAGGCGGAGGGAAGGAGGGGGAGGGGGAGTATAGATCATAACTTTTTGCTTGCCCTATTGCTATTGCCTATGGCCTACTCACCATTTCTCAAGTGCAAAAATGAATGATGCTGTCCTCCTTTCCCTCCCAGCCAATCAGAGGTGTGTTCCTTATCCATGTCTCCCACCTTCAGTCAAAAATATCTTCCTGCCTGAGTAGTCTTGAGCCCTGCATTCCATTTTAGTACAGCCCACTTCTGATTGGCTGCAGTGGCTGGTATGACTCTTTCCCTCCAGTGACTGGTTGGTACCCTGGGTAGTGTTTTGTCTTAGACTGCCAAGCTGTTATATTCTCTATTGGTCAGCAGTTGCAATGGTGTTTTTTTTTAATAATTATCTTGGGCTTGATCTATTGATGGCCTGATAAAGTTAAGTGAACTGTTCTCAAGCATAGACACTCAAACACCATTCAGTCCTTATATCTTCCAGGAGACAACTTTGAACCAATAAAGGGGACTATTTGTAGCACAAATGAGAGGTCCTTGGTGCCCTGTGAGCTTGATGGCTATCTTGCAGACGTTTCATTACCCGAGCTAGGAAATGACCCTAACTAGGTAACAGTGCTAGTAAGGAGTGTGGTTTGTTATCAGTTTATATTCTAGTGGGGGTAGTGGCAGGGATTTTTGCTACTGGTTCTCCGAACCACCCATCACTATTGTTACTGGTTTGTCTGATCTGGTCCGAACTGGGAGCATTTCACCCCAGAACCAAGGACCCCTCAAACACCCTTGTATTTCTGCTCAGATTGGATTAAGCTTGCTTTCCCATCCCCTCCAATAATAATGCAAACATTCTCTTACCTTCCAGTGAATGAGTGAATGAATGAACGAACAAATGAATATATTATTACTTTATTTCCAAGGAGCTGAACTTCCTTACTATGTTTCCATGGATTTACACAGGATTGTAGACACGAACAATCTATTTCCTATTGCTTTGATTACTGTAGCACATAAAGAGTAAAAAGAAACGGTTTAGCTTAGTCTTAAAGGGGAAGAGCTTAAATTCATTTCTACAAACTTCTGGGAAAGCAAAAGAAAAACATGAAGACTAGCGAGGAGGGAACAATCCCTAAAAACAAAAGGCCAAAACAGATATCTGGTCCACCCAGATATCAGCCAGCCAGGATTTTTTTCTTTTTCTTTTGCACGGGATAAACAAGAAGCAGAAGAGCAACCAGTCAGGTCTTGTGGTGGCCATTGTCCAAATTGGGGGACAGCTCCGCCTTTGGAGTACAGTCTGGAATTTCTGATCTTGGCTCAAGAAAGAGTTGGGAGCAAATAGACACATTTTCCAGATGAAAAACAAAAACACATTCTAAACATCTGAAAGGAGATATGTAAACAGTGAAAGTAAGATGTTAAAAGAGAGTTTACACCAGTCAAATCTGCATTTTCAAATGCCTGCATCAGAGATAAGTTTGTGTTAAAAAATAAAAGCTAAAAGGTTTAAATTGAGAAAAAGAGACCTGGAGACATACAACATGAGATGCCCAGAAGTTGTGTAGGATTTCCTATGTTGATGTAACAGTGGACAAATCTTTAATCATCAAGGAAGTGTGAACATTTACATAAAGGAGACACTTTCTGCGGTAGCTCATAATTATTTTTTTTAAAAAAAAACCATGGCAAAGTGACAGTAGTTTTATGAATCAATGGATGGCAAAAAGTGGAGGGAAGCGGGGCTACTCAAATAAAATTTTGGGGTCTAGTAGGGCTGAAAAGTCTGCCATGCATGTTTTGCTTAAACTGAGCTATCATGTTTGTGTTTAATGGTTATAAGCCACAACATTGGAGCAATTAATTCATAAACATAATTATAGAGTAAATTAGCAGTCATTATTATTAGTGCAATTAATTAATTAAAGCAACCGAAATTCCTAGGTGGCATGTATAACTTTTCAACTAAAACATAATAGAGCTAATGAGCAAAAGCATCGGTTGTGAAGAAGAAAATTAAAAACTGTATTATAAAGGTGTGTATGTGGGGGGGGAATTCTACTGTTTGATGTATACGAGTGGTTTGTAAATATATCTCCTCACACATTACGAATGAAAGCAAATATATACATGTCCCAGGATAATGTTGCAGGATCCAATCTGAGTCGGTCACCGGGATCAGAGGGTTAGTCTTTCTAGCTTTCAGACTTGTGCTGGAGCCCATCCTTAGGGAACGTCTTCCTACCGAAATGGGTAGAGATATTCTGGTGTAGAGACATTCTGGTAGAGAGAAGTTGCCTGAGGATGGGCTCCAGCATGAATTTAAAAGCTTGGAAGAAAGATTAAACCCCTGGTCCCAGTAACTGACCCAGATTGGATCTTCACACATTTTCCACATGGATCCCAACATATAAAAATAAACCATTCAGATTGTGTGTGATTACATAGTTTCTATTGATTTATAGACTGCATTTATTGTTTGAGGTATAAAATATTCCAGTACACCAAAAAACAAACAAACAACCCCCCCCCCAAAAAAAAAGCAGGTAGGGGAATATTCTATCAATTTTCCTTATTCAATTTTCCCTGAAACCCTTGTCAAATATTCCCCTAAACAATGTAAGCTCTCATAAGTACATGCCAGTATTTATACTGACATTAAGGTCAGTATTTCTAATTGAATGTTGATTAGCAATTTCGCATGGACAAGACATCCTCAAACTCCAGCTTTACTGTCAGTCCTGAAATCCAGGAAAATGGGATGGTCTATCCCTTCACCTTGGCATTGGACTCAAGTGGGTAAGTGTCAGGATCTGAGTTTTAACATAATGATTCCCATTCTTTCACTTGCTCTTCCTGTGGATATCTATGTATCTTGGCCCATTATTTTCCAATATTGCACTCCAACCAATAATAACAATAATAAATATCAAGAAGATATTTTTCAACTTGTAGACTAATCGACTTTTAGCTGCAGAGAATTAAAAGGGCTAAACCTGCTATATGTGTCATGTAAAATAAATACTTAACTGTTCATACACTCCTAATTGCTAGTAAACCCTAGTTTACAATTGGTGAGATTGAGAGTGTCTATCCCATCTTTCTTTGCTAGACTTAAAAGAACAGAATCTGAAACCACCTCACTAGACAAACATTTTAAAATTTGGTAATTTTAATATTACTTTGGGACTCCTACCTTTGTGTTTTGTATCACCAGATTTACTGTCCAAACTCACAGTAACAATCTCACACTACACAGTCTCTACTAAGATAGTTTGCCTGAGTTGGACTTCATTCCTGTAAGCCAGAAGAAGGAACATTCTAAAGCAGGGGTCCCCAACCTTGGTCCCTTTAAGACTTGTGGACTTCAACTCCAGCTGAGGAACTCTGGGAGTTGAAATCCACAAGTCTTAAAGGGACCAAGGTTGGAGACCCCTGCTCTAAAGCCAACCTTGTCTGGCACTCTGCACTCATCCCCATTTTTCACTCCCTTTGTTATATTTTTTTAAGGGTGAAAGGAAATGGAGGGAAGCCAGAAACTATTTGGGAAGCAGTGCTTTGTCTTCTGGAGGAAGGAGGAAAATCCCAGAGACATGAAACCGAAGAAAGCAAAATTTACATTAAAGAGAAGCTGCTTCATCTGACATTTGAGAAGTTGCATAAAATTTTTCATCAACACATTTTCCTCTGGAATTTGAGCTCAGGCAATTGCAGATAAGATTTTGGGAAGCCTATCAATGTAAGGAAGATGCACAATGGTTGATTTCAGGTTGACTTGTCTCTTGCACATATCTACAACGCAGGGGTGGGTTTCAAAACCTGTCACTACCAGTTTGCTCATGGGCCCGCGCACGTGTGCAATGCTTCTGTGCAGAAGCGTCCGGGTGGGTGGGCAGAGCCTCCTGCTGCCACCGCTACCAGTTCGCCCAATCCGGGGCAACCCACCACTGCTACAGTGGCATAAACAAGTGATTCTTTGGAAGAGACTAAAGGCTTGTAGTGTAGATTCCCACAGTGGCATAGTAGATCCCAGTGGAAGGCCCATAAGCAGCAGGGAATTCCCACTCAACCATTCATGGATTTCATAGCAGAAACATTCTCTGGTAACCTGTCTTTAAATTCTGATTTTATTTTATTTTTTACTGTTTAACTTCATTGGATGATTCCAGCTTTAAAAGAGAGAAAGGAAAATCTCTACTCATTTTCTCCTCCCCCACCCCCCACCCCCCACCGCATCTTCTCTAGCTCCAGAATTTTCTTGTTGAGATGGGATGATCAGAATTATACAACATTTTTAAGTTTGTCTGCAAACATTAAATATTGTTGTCGTTATTTGCGAAGTCGTGTCCGACCCCATTGACAAAGTTCCTCCAGGCTTTCCTGTCCTCTACCATCCTCTGGAGTTCATTTAAGCTCACGCCTACTGCTTCAGTGACTCCATCCAGCCACCTCATTCTCTGTCGGCCCCTTCTTCTTTTGCCCTCAATCTTTCCCAGCATTAGGCTCTTCTCCAGTAAGTCTATATTAAATACAGCAGCTGATTTTTAAAAACAAAGCTTGATTTCCCTATAAATAATCCCTTGCATGGAACCTACTCTTCTAACAACAGTTACATATCTGCAGGTTCCTTTCCTATGACAGGCAATCAGTGCATGTTTGCACTTTATCAGTACATATATAAACATGTGCAAAATATGGCCCTTTTGCCCACATATATAGCAAGAGAATAAGCTTGATTTTTTTTTTAATGGGGGGTTGCTCTAGCATGCCTTCCTAATGTTCCCCTGTGTATCTTTCTTTCTGAATGAACATCTCAAGAACTGATTTGGGCGACTAATGCATTTTGATGGGGAAAGTTGAGTTCTACCAGCTTTTTGCAATAATATTGTCATTTTGGAATGAGTTATTATTATTGCCATCTCAGCTCTCAGAAACTGGAAAGATTGCTAGAAACATCCAGGACAGAGTCTTTTTTTAAAAAAGCAAATTGCTCTCAGCTTGTAAGAATCACAAAGGACATTCTGTTCTGGTTCCTTTAATCACCTTCTAGTATCCCAATTATAAAGAACAGAATTATCATCCCAATTAAGCAGCAGCCCGTGCCACACGGTGTCATTAAACTTTTAATTGGGTTCCTTGGGAAAGGTCCTGATTAAGTTGATTACCTGATGAAGCATGTCCCAATTAGAGAGAATGCTGTAGATGGTTCCAGTCATGGCATTATAATTCCTCTTATACTTCCTGATCCACTTTAAGTAACATTAGTAGAATTTAACTATTCTTGGATTTTAACTGTTAAACTAGTGGATCCTGAAGTGCAAATATTTACTGTCAGTCAAAGTCAAGAAAAGGAAAACAAATGTAAGAAAAACTCTGTGTCCAGTGAGAAATTTCCTCACACACACCCCAAACTCTCACACCTAAGTGCAAGAACAAATCATTTGGATTCAGTTTATTATCTTTTATTTGTAGAAAGATCCAAATTTAATCCCTTGCCATAATTAACAGCTTTTCTTCCCTGTCTCTTTTCTTATTTCCAGATATTGGAAAGCTTGTGGTTGCAATTGGTTATTATGCACACTGCTGGAAAATTATGAGTTTTCCCAACTTAAGTTTTGAGATACATAACAAGAGCTGAAATACTGACTGAAAAGACTGAAGAAAGGTTACAAAGCAGCTCTTTGGCAAACAATAGCAATTTCCTCAATGAAGCATTCATGCCACGCAGGTGACACTTTCCACCTTGTCAAGACATGGAGATGTCACAACTTACATCACTGAGATCCTTCATGTTGTTCCCATTGCTTTCTCTAACACATCAAGTGGTTAGTGCAGGCCTCTGCTAGAACGGCTGTCAGAGATCATCAAAATGACACGAAAAGAAACAAAACTGCAGCATCATTTCTCTCTTGATAACAGTGGAGCCAGATTACTTCACAAAGCAGCTTTAAAGGGATGTTTCATTCCGAACACTGTCCAGATGAAGTCCCCTTTTCACTTATGAGCAGAACTCTACTAAGAAAGCCTGAGGCCTTAATGTCCTTAAAGACAAAGGTAAAGGTTCCCCTTGCACATATGTGCTAGTCGTTCCCGACTCTAGGAGCTGGTGTTCATCTCCATTTCAAAGCCGAAGAGCCAGCGCTGTCAGAAGACGTCTCCGTGGTCATGTGGCTGGCCTGACTAAATGCCAAAGGCGCACAGAACACTGTTACCTTCCCACCAAAGGTGGTCCCTATTTTTTCTACTTGCATTTTTTATGTGCTTTCAAACTGCTAGGTTGGCAGAAGCTGGGACAAGTAACGGGAGCTCACCCCGTTATGCGGCACTAGGGATTCTATCGGCTGAACTGCCGACCTTTTGATCGACAAGCTCAGCATCCTAGCCACCGAGCCACCACGTCCTTATGTCATTGCTTCCTTATAAATCAACCCTGGCACCCAATTTTGAGAATCATATTTCAATTACATATTTTCCTTAATATTGATTTGCATTAGGCATGTTCATACCAACAACTATTGTGGGGCAGCAATAGCCTTTTGAATTCCTCCATGGCATTTGTGGGGAGAGAAACTGAGGGGAAATTTCCCCAGAGGAAGGAATATTTTCCAACGGTCTCTAAATGGATTCCACCTTAGCAGTGATAATAATGTTGCTTCTGAAAACTCAGTGGGAAAAAAAATGTTTCATGATGTCTTCCTTCCAATTTAATTGTAGGATGAAAAAGTCAGGAATCTGCAGACACTGGAGGGATGTTTGTTCAACATAACAATTCACGTAGACCCTTGGCTACCTTTTAATAAATTTAAGCACATACACCATTTTCTCCAGAATCCTTTTCTCCTCAAAGGAATTTCTAAAACAAATTCTTGTTCATCAAACTGATTGAGCATTGGTTGAAAAAATAGGTAGGAAAATGCCTCTGTCCGGCACTATTCCCAAGGTTCTGCTATGCTGATAGTAAATGAAGGTTGAAAGTCAGGAATTTCCAGATATACAGTACAATTGGATTAATATGAGTTTAATTTTGCTATTTAGCCTAGCACAGTATGACATGTCTACTGATGTAGTGATGGAAAATACATAAAATATCCAGGGCATAATTGCATCCGACTATTACTTTTTGTTTAGTTTTGAATAACAGTATTTTATTTCTAGGTGGCTCAGGGGTTAGGATGTTGAGCTTGTCGATCGAAAGGTCGGCAGCTCGGCGGTTCGAATCCCTAGTGCTGCCGTGTAACGGGGTGAGCTCCCGTTACTTCTCCCAGCTTCTGCCAACCTAACAGTTTCGAAAGCACGTAAAAATGCAAGTAGAAAAAATAGGGACCACCTTTGGTGGGAAGGTAACAGCGTTCCGTGCACCTTTGGCGTTGAGTCATGCCGGCCACATGACCATGGAGATGTCTTCAGACAGCACTGGCTCTTTGGCTTTGAAACAGAGATGAGCACCGCCCCCTAGAGTCGGCAACGACTAGCACGTATGTGCAAGGGAAACCTTTACCTTTACCTATTTTATTTCTGTAAAACAGCTTATTTTTCTTTGTATATTAAACATTTTCCTGCTAATTTTGAAAATAAGTAACAGTAACAGAGTTGGAAGGCACCTTGGAGGTCATCTAGTCCAACCCTCTGCTCATGCAGGAGATCTATACTAGGGATTTGAACCGCCGACTTCTCTGATCGACAAGCTCAGCATCTTAGCCACTAAGCCACCTAGGGAGCCGCCAAATCTTTACTTTTTCCCAGCTTTATAGATATTTGAAAATAACCAGTCAACCAGAAAACATAACGAACTCTGAGGAAGAATGTGTCCCCAAATGAAGCAAGAACATAAAAGTAAAATAATCCTGAAAAATAGTGCAGGCAGAAGGTGAAGCAGGTGGAATAAAACAGAGAGGGAAGTAGCAATGGAGGCCCTTATTTACAAAACTGAATCACTCTTCAGTCTAGGCTGTGTTTCTTTTGGGCAGGGAAAGTTATGAAAAACTACCAGGAATCTGCATTAATGAACTGAAGACACTTTAGATGCAATCATTCTAGGGAAATTGTAGGGATTATAACAGTTGCGATCAAAACTTCTGGAAAATAACCTACCCTTGCTGATCCTACGTTTAAAGTTAACAGTTGAAATAGTAGTACAGTACTCAGTAGTAGTACAGTACTCAGTGTGAATAGTTAGGGTCATTGAATGAGATTTATGTTCTAGTCCATTTTTGATCAGCATTTGGAAGATTGCACATTGCTCCTCAATTAAGCTGATATAGATTCTTGTAAAATGTTAAGGTTTCTAAATCACAAATGGATAAGTAGAACCCTAAGTTGTCTTTTCATGGTGATATTTACTCCAATTCACAGCGAGCAGGAGGATGGTGATGGAGGTAGAAGAGATTAGGTGCACTATCTCCCTCTCTTCCTTTTATTCAGAAAAAAGAATTGGGAATAGGACTATATGAAAATCAAGCTATCAGAGACCAAATAAATTCCATCTTTATTTCAACATGGGTGGAACTAAAATTCTAGTTGTTTTGCAGGCATTATTTTACATACATTTTGAAAAATTAAGGGTGTGGTCAAACAGTCAAAATTTTACATTAAATGTTTGACCTTACTCCTTAACCCCCCTTAATTCCCTCAATAGGTTCTGGACTGTCCACTTTTAAAGAGCAGCCCTCAACATTCCATGTATTTTTCTTGGGATTGATTATTAATCTGACTTCCATTACTTTAATATATATTGATGGAGATTTGGCTAGATAGAATTAAAAATTTGATTTCTTACTATGATCTCCTTTAAGTTGAAGTTATTCCCTGGTAATTACATGGATATGGTCATAGAGTTTTCTTGGCTAGAATGTAGTCAGAATTCTTTCAAGATATTTTTTTCCCCATCTTCCTAATCTAATCTACCGAACTGGGATTTCAAGAATTTCATTTCATACTACCACCCAAATACAAATTTTCCATTTTCAATAAATGAGAGAAGCCAAGGAGCGTTGCATGGCCTAGAATCATATTCTTCAGCTTTCCCAAGCATAGTATCTTTTGTGCAAGTGTAGACATGTCCAGATAACTTTGAAACTGAAAAGGATGGGCAGCAACATCTAAAGTAGGCAAAACTCAATTGAGAACTCTTAGTTTCAACTTTCAACCCATTGGTGCTGTTAACATTTCTGTTAGCCTGTCCACATTGAATTTTTGATTATCTTCCTATCAGTTCGTCTCCTCATCTTCCCAGCATCTTCCTGCTGTTGCTTTTGATTTTCTTGTCAGCTGCAATTCAATTCAAATCTTTATTGTCAGTGCACAACAAATGTACAATGAGATTGGTTGAGCTCCCAACACAATACAATTCACAGTGAAGACAGAAAATCCCTAACCCAATAAATCATATTAACAAAACACCCAGTCCTATTGCACCAGTATGAACATGTTACACATTCTGCCGGCCCTGCAGTCCATCATACTACGTAGTTATGATGTTATTTCTCATTCAAGAGTCTGACAGCCCATGGATAAAAACTGTTTTTCAGCCTGTTTGTGCAGCTGGGTATACTTCTATATCTCCTTCCCGATAATAGGAAGGTAAAGAAGTGATGACCAGGGTGAAAGTCATCCCTGTATGTTCTTTATGTATATGTTCTGCAAAAATTGAGATGAAATTTAGGGGAAAAAATATTAGAACCATTTTAACTGGACTGAATAAATTTGACAAAATTCCTCACCCATGGACCCATCAAGGTCCATGATACCAGTCAGGATTTGTTGCTTTTAATCTTTGGAGGAAGTCAGGTGACAGGCTGTGACAGGGAAAAGAAACAACAGAGGCAGGATAGGGATTGACAAACAGGGCAGCAAAACATAAGCCAAAATAATCTGCTATTTCTAGGCAACTCAGTAATGAAGTTTCTCAATGAAGAAAGCTGAACCCTCTTGCAAGGAAGTTCCGGGTTTTTTTATTATTATTTAAACAACATACCACATGAAAACTCACTAAACAGTAAATATCCCCTCCCCGCAAAAAAAATTGTGGTGTTGGTTTTCCTGGAAAGACGCATTAATTCCTTGGCTTTTTAATAATATTTTGCTTCCATTGCACTGTCAAGAGTACACTAAAACAATCAAGTAGTGCTCAAGGGACAAGAATATGCAACCAGAATTTCTATGCTTGGCTTGCCCTTCTGTCTGCAGAACTGGATGCCAGCCAGGGAAACCTCCCCTTTTTAAAAATATCATCCTCATATTCTATTTTAGAAATTCTAGTATGGACAGGTCAGGTCTGCCTATTTAGTTTAGACATTGAATTAATTGCCTTACCCTGATGATTTCGCGCGCCCCCCTTCCAGCGGACCTAAGAATAGTTATTTCATTCAATAATGGGAGCTGGAGAACAGGCTAATTTGGAAATACTATTGACTGTTCATTATTTGGATGCAGTGCCAAAGAGCTGAGAGGCTGTGTGCTGTTAATGTGATCTTAAACATTACTATCTACGGTAAATCAGAAACAGGGCACACAAGTACTATAGCTGCTGTTTAATGATGTATGAAAAAGCTGCCTGGTAAAGTGCACCATTAAGAAAAGCTAAAACCGGGGCTCAACAAAGGCCTGATGAAATATTGATATATTTTCAGCCAATGTCTTGGTTTGCTGAAGACAGGCAGGTTTCGTTTCGTTTCCTTCCTTCCTTCCTTCCTTCCTTCCTTCCTTCCTTCCTTCCTTCCTTCCTTCCTTCCTTCCTTTCCTTCCTTCCTTCCTTCCCCAGCCTATGATAGTGAAGTCAGAGCCAGGAAAGTGTACTGGGAAGGGTGGGGGGAAGCAGACAAGGAATGGAGCTAAAACTTAAGTACATTAAATTCCTATTAGTCTATTAATAGAAGACATACCTTTGCCTCTCTTACACGAGGTGAATATCACAGTCCCATTAGCCCCAATCTTCAGCATGGGAAATTAGTCAGAGTCTTCCTGCTATTGTAGAAAGGAGAAGGAGCATCTCAAAAATGCAGCCTCATGAAAAATGGTCCATCAGTCAATTTGCTAGCAGGGCTAGAATCCAACTCGATCCAAGTTGCCTTGCCTTGCCTGTAAAAATATGTACGGTACATTGCTTACTTAGATGCAGGAGTCACTTTGATGTGCTTACCTCTACTTCTGCACAACTGTTTCTTTTTCTTTTTCTTTCTTTTTCTTTCTTTCTTTCTTTCTTTTTTTTTCTTTCTCGATAGGTGGTCTGTAGTCTGCTCAGTAATGCATCTGAAAAGGGTATCCTATAGATTTTTTTAGATGAAACAGAAAATAAAATGATTATCTTGTGGTTTGGATAATTAGGGGGGAAAATGATAGGAAAAAAAAGAGAGTGGATTTTGTAACCTTAGGGTAAGAGGTAACTTGGTATCTGGGAATCTATGACTCAGCGAGTAGGTGCTTCTCTTCCATCAGAACCTGTTATAGCCATGCTGATATGTTAATGATTATACTGAAACTAAAATAAATACTTTGGGAAAACTTTCAAGTTGATTCAGTGGCAGCCTGCTGGCACAAAGATATGTTGCAATGATGAATGTACACTTGGACTAGTTGTGAAAATATCTATAGCGTTATTCCAAGAATGTGGTAGACACATCCCCCCTCCCCTAACACACACAACCACACACAGCTCCCTGCCCAGGTTAATAGGCTGGTGGTATGCTGATTACGGGCAGAGCACCAGCTAAACCTAACACCCTGGACCCAAGTGTCCTCTTTTGGGTATGAAGATTTATAACGAAATCTCTATGAAGATTGATGACTTAAATGCTCCTGAAAGCATCAGTCCGTGTGATTGTCTGCTTGTAGACTGGTATATATCATACCAGTCTAAGAGCACAAATCAAGATTGTTATGAAGAGCAGATCAGAGAAAAAGGGTTGGAAGGTAGGCACCTGGCTGAATTACCACTACATTTGTCACAAAATCTATCAGAAATTATGCAGACAGCAAGACTGTTGGGAGAAGATGTTAAAATGCCATTTTGAGACTGGATCAGCCAAATATGAAGTGGGGGAACCTTAGGTATCACCTGAGGATGAGACAAAGGCTATGTCAGGAGAACAGGTCCTGAAAGAAAGGTTAACAAGGCATTTTTCAGGGAGTTAGGAAGATCCTTACAACTACAATATGTAGTTTCAATACTCAAGAAAATGACAGGAAAAAAATGGTAGGTAGGGCAAGCTAAAAAGCAAGGAAGCAAGAAAGCTAATGAAAAGAATGCTGAAAACTGAAGAGCATGGTTGAAATACTTTGTGGCACTCTTTCAAGATGCTACTGGTGTAGGAGAACTCTGTTAGTCTCTGATAACAAAACAAAAACAAAAGCAGAGGGCAATATTTCTGTGTGGGCAGGGTTGGCTACATAATGCAACATATCAGTGGTGGGTTTCAAATTTTTTTACTACCGGTTCTGTGGGTGTGGCTTAGTGGGCCTGCCATGGCTTGGTGGATGTGGCTTGGTGGACGTGGCAGGGGAAGGTTACTGCAGAATCTCCATTTCCTCCTGATCAGTTGGGACTTGGGAGGCAGAGAATGGGGGTGGGGCCAGTCAGAATTTTTACTACTGGTTCTCCGAACTACTCAAAATTTCCGCTACCAGTTCTCGAGAACTTGTTAAAACTCACCTTTACAACATATCCTCAAATAAGGCCATAATGTATTTCAAGAAATGATAGAATTCTGCAATGAAATATGGGCTAATATTTCAGTACAAAAGAATCCCAAAACCTTGGAATTAGTCTTAGAAGCCAAGTCAAACCAAGTTCAGAGTCCTCTTAAAAACTCAAATCAACCAATATAGGTACTCAAGAAAGGTAGTCAAGAAAAAAAAAAGAAGTGACCAATTTCAAGGTCATTTACAAGTTTCAAAACAAAAGGGCAGAAAAGATTTAATATCTCCAAGGCTAGCCTCAGGATGGGACACAGCAAGAAGATCAATAGTTTAATTCTGGTAAATGAAAAGAAAGCTCAGGAAGGCTCCCAGCTACTTGATTGAATTAAAGTGCACGAACTGAAAAGCCATATAGTTTGAGACAAGCAATTGATATGCACCATACAAAAATATTTTTAGATAGAAATATACAAAAATATTTTTTTGCAAATGCATTTGCAAATGATGAATTTTTTATTTATTTATTTTTTTGCAAAAGTTCTGGGTTACTCAATATATAGGGTTTTGGTTATCTGGCTGTGTAAAACTAGGCAAGCGAGTATTTGCATGTATCTGCAGATTTATGAGAGCAACGCTGCCTCACGGAATAAGCAGAAACAAAATTAGGTTCTGACCCCTGGCAACCAACCAGCTATTTTTCACATCCAAGGCTGCCTTTCAACCTTGATATCGTTTAACTCTATAAAGTAGACTTTTTTTTTTAGTCAAGGTGTTAGGATGATATCAACAAAAACACATTGTATGAATCTGCTGAAGCTTACTGTGTCCAAGTGTCTTTGCCAGAAATCTGGCTCATAAATGTTAAATCCATACTACATAATAATATATGTTTGTGAATATATCTGGATGCATCCAGTGCAATAGCCTGTCAAACTCATACACTTAGCTAAATGCCTTTTTGAGAAAGGAAACTTTCTAAAATCAAATATAGTCAGAAGCCGAGTTGGCTACAGAATGAGGAAGTATACTATTTCATGAACTGCTTGGCATGAGAATAATTTAGAAACTATTTACATTCTCCTTTTTAAATCTAAAAATTACAGCCCTTTGAGGGGTGTACACCCTTTTATCTTATTGTTTCTCCTGTATATGATTATATTGCTTTGAGATGACAGATAGATAGATAGATAGATAGATAGATAGATAGATAGATAGATGGATGGATGGATAGATAGATAGATAGATAGATAGATAGATAGATAGATAGATAGATAGATAGACAGACAGACAGACAGACAGACAGACAGACAGACAGATAGGATAGGGATAGGGATAGGGATAGGGGTAGGCATAGGGAAATATAGATATATAAATATGAGATTTTTGTTTTGACTAAGGATTTGAATTTCTTAAAATAAAAGAAAGGAAAGGAATGGGAGAAACTTCAGATATCAATATTCTTTTTTAATCAAGAAGAAGATTTGGATTCACAAGTACCGTATATACTCGAATATAAGCCGATCCGAGTATAAGCCGAGGTCCCCAATTTTACCCCAAAAACTGGGGTAAACTGGGGACTCGAGTATAAGCCGAGGGTGGGAAATGAGGCACCTACCGGTTGGGGAAACCCTCCCTCCCTCAGCTGAGAAGGCTGGCGGCCCCCCCGCCCCGCCCTCTCACTGCACCGGCAGGGCTTCCCCGCGCCGTCCGGTAAAATGTGAAAAAAAAAAAAAAACTCGAGTATAAGCCGTATATACTCGAGTATAAGCCGAGGGGCTTAAAAAAAAAAAAAAACTCGAGTATAAGCCGTTATAAGCCGAGGTCCCCAATTTTACCCCAAAAACTGGGGTAAACTGGGGACTCGAGTATAAGCCGAGGGTGGGAAATGAGGCACCTACCGGTTGGGGAAACCCTCCCTCCCTCAGCTGAGAAGGCTGGCGGCTCCCCCGCCCTGCCCTCTCACTGCACCGGCAGGGCTTCCCCGCGCCATCCGGTAAAATGTGAAAAAAAGAAAAAAAAAAACTCGAGTATAAGCCGTATATACTCGAGTATAAGCCGAGGGGCTTAAAAAAAAAAAAACTCGAGTATAAGCCGTATAGACCCGAGTATAAGCCGAGGGGACGTTTTTCAGCACAAAAAACGTGCTGAAAAACTCGGCTTATACTCGAGTATATACGGTACATCTGAACAGGGTCCCTTTGATATATGTAGACAATTTTACATTTCCTCCTATTTTGTGACACAGCTGTCACAACAAAATAATAAAGAATACACACAGAGACATAAAGTAAGTTTTAAAACATTCTAAGAAATTTCTTATATACTGTAGATTTTTAAAGAAAGAAACTGCCACTAAATATGGAATGAGGGTAGAAAAGATTGATCTGTCTGTTCCTATTTTTCTATCCCTCCACTTTGCCAAAGCTCTTGACACAAGAAAAGAACTATCAGTGGGATTATATCTACCATTGTGTCAAGAGGGTTTTTTCCCTTAATGATTGACAAATATCTATGTGTGATGCAACCATATATGGACCCTTCAAGAATGCATTGTGCCAAACATGCACATCAGAAGGAGAAAAGAGGGGACTTAAAGCTCTGGAAAAGTTTGTGTGCTAAATTTGGGACAAAATATAAGAGATAAACAGAACAACACAATTCAGAAACAAGCTCCCTAAATTCAGAAGATATTGAAAGGTGTGATTATACACAATTCATTTAGAAATGCACAATTTTGCCTTCAAACTTGCAACTGTTGAATCCATGTTTCACAAATTTTCACATGTGTCTTTTTCTCTTTGGTTTTTTTCTTTCTAAACACTATTTAACCTTTTGCTCTTTATTATTACTATCACGTATCATGTTCAAATGACATAAAAAGAAATTGTGATCTTGCTACTGGAATAACTCGATCAGGGCATCCCTTCATTGTGGGTTAACTTGAAGGCCGCTGGCTTAATCCATTTAAAGAAAAGGGCAATTGCTATTATATCACAACCCCTTATTATAATGGCCACATAGAATTCTCCCCATTACTTTCTCTAATAACTGAAGTAAAAGATAAAGTATTATGTATGGATTGCATCAATAGGAAAGAATGAGCTTCCAGACAGTTAGCAGGCATGTCATTATATAATGAGGTATAGAAGTAATTGAGGGAAGGTTTTATAAAATTAATAAAATGTATTGACCAGATGAAGTTTTCAAAATGTACAGCAATGTGGGAGGGAGGCATTGATTCTTTCCAATTCTGTTAATGTTCCATCATGTCATATAATAAGTTGCCTGAGAGAAAATGTAAAACAGAGATATGTAACATTAATCTGTATTATCTAACTATCTGTTTCACAGTCTCGCCAATTTAATTCTATTTTTATCCCCCTTTAAAAAAGACACCATTTACCTGAAAGAGTCTTTCATTTCCATGCATCACACAGTGGTTAGAATGCAATATTGCATGTTGTTTCTGCCTACTATCAGGAGTTTGATCCTGACCCGGTCAAGGTTTACTCAGCCTTCCATTCTTTTAAGGTCAATACAATGAGGACCCAGATTTATTCATTCATTCATTCATTTATTCATTCATTCATTCATTCATTATTTTGTCAAGCACATATTAGATAACAGATATAGGTATAAACATGGTTATTAATACATGAAATGGATATGAATAAAAGGGGACATTAGGACAGGGACGGTAAGCATGTTGGTGTACTTATGCACGCCCCTTACAGGCCTCTTAGGAATGGGATGAGGTCAACAGTAGATAGTCTAAGGTTAAAGTTTTGGGGATTTGCGGAAGAAACCATAGAGTCAGGTAGTGTATTCCAGGCATTGACAACTCTGTTGCTGAAGTTGTATTTCCTGCAATCAAGTTTGGTGCAGTTTACCTTAAGTTTGTATCTATTGTGTGCTCGTGTATTGTTGTGGTTGAAGCTGAAGTAGTCATTGACAGGTAGGACATTGCAGTGGATAATTTTGTGTAGTACAGTTAAGTCATACCGAAGGAAGCATAATTCTAAATTTTCTAAGCCCAAAATTTCAAGTCTGGTGGCATAACATATTCTGTTGCGAGCGGAGGAGTGGAGGACCCTTCTCATGAAATACCTCTGGACTCTCTCAATTGAATTAATGTCCAATATGCAGTGCTGGTTCCAGACAGATAAGCTGTTTCGAGAATTGGTCTAGCAAATGCTTTATATGCTCTAGTTAGCAGTACAATATTATCAGAGAAGAAGCTATGCAAGATTAGGTTAACAACTCTTAATGCCCTTTTGGCAATGTTGTTACAGTGGGCTCTGACACTTAGATCATTAGAGATGAGTACTCCAAGGTCTTTGACAGAGTGAGGGTCATCTACAAGGTCGTGCCCATCCAGCTTGTATTTTATGTTCTGATTTTTTTTTTTTTGCCAATATGTAAGACAGAGCATTTGTTGGTTGAGATTTGAAGTTGCCACTTGTTTGACCATTCTGATACATAGTCAAGGTCTTCTTGAAGGGTAGCAGCATTGTCGGTGGTGTTGAATAGTTTTACATCATCAGCGAAGAGAATACAGTTGCTTTTAATATGATCACAAAGATCATTTATGTAAAGTGTAATGAGTGTTGGTCCTAGAACCTTGTCTTGGGGGACACCGCTGTTAACAGATACAGGATTTGATAGGGTGTTCCCTATTTTGACCACTTGTTGCCTGTTTGACAGGAATGCATGTTGTTGGGTGTAATATGCTGACTCTGTAAACTCTTAAGAGAAGGCTGTGAAGCACTATGGGGCATTATATAAGTCTAAGTACTATTACTATTGCTATCACCTAACTATTGTCTTGAAGTAATATAATATAGTGACGTTTCAAACTAAAACCAAGCTTCAGATTTATATAAGGTTAAACCACTTCGGAAATATTTTAGTGAAGACATAGCACTTCAATATTTTCTTAAATCATAACATCTGTACGATTGTGATCCATACTAATTTTCAATTCTGAGTCATTTGATTTCCATTTTGCAGGACAAATTTTTACTCTGGAAGATTTAGGTCCAGAAGATTTAGGTCCAGAAGATTTAGGTCCAGATTTGTTATGAAATTTCAGGACTTAAATTTGTTTGGCTGTTTGTGAGAAGAAGTATACTTCCATCTGCAAATACCCTGTTTTCCCGAAAATAAGACATCCCCTGATAATAAGCCTAATCGGGCTTTTGAGTGCATGCACTAAAATAAGCCTCCCCCCAAAATAAGCCCTCTCCAAAAATGTTTAAACAAAGAACTGGAAATCAGGTAAGATGGCAAGAGGAACCACATCTTGCTCCACATGCCCCAAAATAATAAAACCTCCCCAAAAATAAGGCCAAGCATTTATTTTGGAGTTCAAAAAAATATAAGACAGGCTCTTATTTTTGAGGAAACATGATACACAAAATGAGATATGACTTTTGGCTCCCCTTCCCCCTCCTCCACAGAAACAATGTCCTGAAGAATCATACATTTCTGCCAAAGCTTTTGTTTTAATTTTTTAAGAGCTCCCACTTCTTCAAAGGGGTGAGGGGTGACTTTCCTCAGATTCTTCTTTGCAGAATTTTTTGGTATAACTCTGTGACCACATAATAATTCAAGGTCATTTTGTGCTACACCAGCATCTAGCAGGGGGTAGATCCTAAATCAGGATTTCCCAAAATGGTCAGTATCAAACCTTAGAGATTGCTTTTGTGCTATTATTAATTGAAATAGCATTTATAAAATTAATTTTATATAATGAATGTTTAAGAGTTCATGAACCATCTGAAAGTTCATGAAGGGGTTGATGAACTGAACAGTTGGGGACTCCCTAGCCTAAATGGACAGTTCCAACTATATGATTCTATATAATTTCAGAAATCACTGAATTGTTGAGAAAACATGTATTGTCTTCCTGTTTTCCTTCATATTCATATCACACATTTCTGATTATATAAGCAACTTCTGCTGAAAAGAGAAACAAAAAGTCAAGAGCCCAAGTCATCTTATATATCAGGACAAACTCTATTCAAATTTCATTTATGCCAATGTTCATCCTACCAAAAATGCAAATCTACCCCTTGCAAGATTGGTACCTAAATCCTTTGACACCCCTATTTCTTAATCTCTTCACTCTACTTTTGTAAAGGGACATTGCCTTCATAGTGAAATTATCAGCATATGTGACTGTTCCATATTTGCCCTTGTTACCAATGATCTATAATACAAATGCCTTTAATTGGCTAATCTGTTACTGATCTCCACTTTGGCTTGAAATGTTGCTTAGACCAGGAAAGTACTCATCTT
The DNA here is from genome assembly GCF_028640845.1 of Ahaetulla prasina. NCBI lineage: Eukaryota > Metazoa > Chordata > Lepidosauria > Squamata > Colubridae > Ahaetulla > Ahaetulla prasina. The sequence goes on from NC_080539.1 coordinate 174,698,835, forward strand.
TTTTTTTCCAGAGGAACTTTAATGAGTGCAGACATCTCTGGATCTGTATAAAACCCATTCATTTTACTATTTATGTTAGTAGGGAGATATTCTGATCTTTAAACAGATTCTCAATGCATCTTCCTTGAGGCATCTAGTTTTTAAAATGCAATTTACCTGATGATTTTTATTCTTTTAAAAAGGCAATTTCTCTTGTTTGTAAGCAAATTTCAGAACCAAATGCTCTTTTGCAAATATATCTTACTAAACCAAGTTGAATTTGTGTTGCATGCTCCGCCATGTGAATGTGTGTACTCATGCCTACATTTAAGACTGAAGAAAGACAGATGTTAGCGGACTACATTCTAGTGATGTTCATTTTAGAAGATCTTGGACATTCACTTCCATAAAAATCTATACCAATTGTTTGGGAACTACTTTAATTGCCATTCCAAAAATAAGGATAGAAAGGCGTAGGTGTATGTTTACCAGTGAGAATTTTGCATTCAATGATTGGGGCACATAGATGAATACATGAACCAATCAGAATAGCTGAAAGTGATCTTTTTCTCGGAAACATATGGTAGATACCATATGAACGTAGATTCCTGTGGGTTAAGTCTCCACAATAAGCCATTCATGTCCATTACCTGATGATCCTAACAGGCAGCACCAACATCAGCAATTCAGCTACAAGCCCTCAAGTGTTCGATGCCCAAACATGTGAGAGGCAGACAACAGAAAGCAAGAAATCAGTTGGGTGGAGAAGAGAGTCTCGTGGCATATCTATTCTCCCTTGCTCTAAATAGGTAAGAGAATTGCCGTAGCTGGGTATGATAGGTATGTGCAGCACAGAATTGCTTTAAAAAGAGCATGAATCATTAACGCAATTTCAACAAAACCCAATTTCTTGGTATCTCTCCACCCCACCCTTTGGGCATCTGTCATTCATGTATGGATTTAGAGTGAATTGTTTTGTTTGGGCGGAGTGTCTTCTTTGGGCTGACCTTGCCTATATTTGGGTTGCAGCCCCTGGCATGCCTCTCAAAGATCAAGCACAGCCTAAAATAATAATATTAATTAATGCTCCTTCCCTCTGAGCTACAGCTATAATTAATAATGGGGAAAATTGCTGGCAAAGAAGTGGGAAAACAAGTTAATTACCCAGGCTTCCTAGTTCACTTGAGTAAAACGTGAAGCAAAAGGGAGCCATTTTTTTTTGTAAAGCAAACATTGCATTAAGATACCAATTAATGAGATTCAATCATAGACTCAGTTGTTACAAAGGTTTCTGCCTTTCCCCTGCATTACAACTAGAAGTAGACATGCAACAACTGAACTTTTTTTTTTCTGCAAAAAGACAAGGAAAGTTAGTAAAATTGCTGGCCGGGCTGCTATTCGGTTCTTTAAAAGGGATTTCCAGAGGAAAGAGGTGATTTTGCTGGTGGTAAATCAACTGGAGACTGGTAAGGGGCACCTTTTTCTTACCACTGTTTTTCAGCACAAAGACATCTGGAATTGTTAAGCATGTGTCTGTTAAAGGCACAAGATATCATCTAAAGAAAACTCCCCTGAACACCTGCTTTCCATACAAGAGAAAGGATATGCGCTGTGCACTTTTTCCATCATGTTTGATAATCATAAGATAGAGTACAATACTTCCTGTCCTTCAGCACCCTTTTACTGCATGCCACCTTTAGGTGTTTCCCCCACCCCCAAAATACTCCCATTTCTAGCAGCTACTATTCCTTAATGCTAACAAGTCTGTTCCATCTCTTCTCTTATATTCAACATTGGTGCAACAGTAGGCATTCATCCACATCTTTCAAGTTCTCAACATTAATTTAATTACAATTAGCATCTTTATCATCAGCCCCCCCCTTCCCATTTGATAGAGCATAAAGCATACCTGTACATTTTTGGAGTTGCTGACATAAACTCCTTCTCATGGTGTTTGGTGGGATGTTGCTTGTCAGCTGTCCTAATTAATTACTTAATTGTGATGCCCCTGCCCCTTCCCTGCTGATAAAAAGGACCAAATCCATGTCATGATGCAAACATCTTTTGCCCAAACTCTCCAGGAGCTTATCTGATTCCTCCTTGCATAACTGAATTAAAACAGACAAGAAATATGTTAGTACGTGTGAATTTGACGGGTTGGTGTTTGGCAGTTTTCCATGTAACATTATCTATCTCCATGTCAATGAATTTACATAAAGAAATAACACAGGAAGACAAAAAGATATTTGAATGATTCCTGTAGGCTTGTCAGTATGGATATGTTTGCATGGTTGGTACTCTGCCTAAATTTATCTCATAGTAAATTAAAAAAAACGCCTATCATCAATCTTTTGCAGGTGCCACTTTGATATGCTCATAACATAAGAGGATGCAGTTGTGGTTTTCACCATTCTGAATGCACTGGTCTTTATCTTATTCTGTCCAGTATGAGTCAAGGTACCTCCTGATAGTTTCAGAATTATTTGATATTGGAGAGTAGTCAAATGTAGTCCGGACCAGTTTTTGTATGGGAATGGCCAGTGTGGGAAATATGCAACTTCAATGGATAGTTTGCTTAATTTAAAGGATAAAAGCCAAAGGCAGCCAATAAACTGAATTTTAAAAAGTGATAATGTAATAGATAGCAGTTTACTTCCTTTCATCACTTGAATCTTTTCTCAGGTCAGCTATCCCAAAACTAGGTAACTGTCAGTATATAAGAATTTTAAAACTGGAATACCTATAACAACGTCAGCCAATGGGAATTGTTTGGTGACTGAGAGCAGAGGTGGGTTGCAGCAGGTTCTGACCAGTTCTGGAGAACCGATAATGGAAATTTTGAGTAGTTTGGAGAACCGGTAGTAAAAATTCTGACTGGCCCTGCCCCCATCTATTCGGTGCTTCCCAAGTCCCAGCTGATCAGGAGGAAATGAGGATTTTGCAATAACCTTTCCCTGGATTGGGGAGGGAATGGGGATTTTATAGCATCCTTCCCCTGGAGTGGGGAGGGAATGGAGATTTTACAGTATCCTTCCCCTGCCACGCCCACCAAGATATGCCATGCCCACCAAGCCACACCCACAGAACCAGTAGTAAAATTTTTTGAAACCCACCAGTGACTGAGAGCCACGTCAGACAGCTCAGAGCCTGGATGTGGCTTAGCTTGACTGATCTGTATCTATATGAGTTGGTTTGTTCTTGCAATATTATTATTATTATTATTATTATTTATTGGATTTATAAACCGCCCTTCTCCCGAAGGACTCAGGGCGGTGTACAGCCAGGATAAAAAAAAGAACAATATACAGTTAAAATACAATTAAAAAACTTATTATACAGTATGGCCGAAATAATTAAGAATTATGAATCTAAAAACCCCAATTAAAACCAGAGAGAAAATTTAAAATTTAAAATTAAACAATTTAAGAAAGCCCCGCACGAACAAACAAATATGTTTTCAGTTCGCGGCGAAAAGTCCGAAGGTCAGAAATTTGACGTAAACCAGGGGGGAGTTCGTTCCAAAGAGTGGGGGCCCCCACAGAGAAGGATCTTCCTCTGGGGGCCGCCAGCTGACATTGTCTGGCGGACGGCACCCTGAGAAGGCCCTCTCTGTGGGAGCGTACGGGTCGGTGGGAGGCATGAGGTAACAGAAGGCGGTCCCGTAAGTACCCAGGTCCCAAGGTCATGGAGCGCTTTAAAGGTGGTTACCAAGACCTTGAAATGCACCCGAAAGGCAACAGGAAGCCAGTGCAGTCTGCGCAGGAGAGGTGTCACATGTGAGCTATGCGTGACTCCCTCTATCACCCGCGCAGCTGCATTCTGGACCAACTGAAGCCTCCGAGTGCATCTCAAGGGGAGCCCCATGTAGAGAGCATTGCAATAATCCAGGCGGGAGGTAACCAGAGCGTGAGTGACTGTGCATAGGGCATCCCGATCAAGGAAGGGGCGCAACTGGCGCACCAGGCGAACCTGGTGGAAGGCTCTCCTGGAGACGGCCGCCAAATGATCTTCAAACGACACCCGTGCATCCAGGAGAACACCCAAGCTGCGCACTCCCTCCTTTGGGGCCAATAACTCGCCCCCAACAGTCAGCTGCGGCTGCAGCTGACTGTATCGGGGTGCCGGCATCCACAGCCACTCCGTCTTGGAGGGATTGAGCTTGAGCCTGTTCCTCCCCATCCAGACCCGTACGGCCTCCAAACACCGGGACAGCACTTCGACAGCTTCGTTGGGGTGGCCCGGGGTGGAAAAGTACAGCTGAGTATCATCAGCGTACAGTTGATATCTCACCCCAAAGCCACTGATGATCTCACCCAACGGCTTCATATAGATGTTGAACAGGAGGGGTGAGAGAATCGACCCCTGCGGCACCCCACAAGTGAGGTGTCTCGCGGTCGACCTCTGCCCCCCTGTCAACACCGTCTGCGACCGGTCGGAGAGATAGGAGGAGAACCACCGATAAACGGTGCCTCCCACTCCCAATCCCTCCAACCGGTGCAGCAGGATACCATGGTCGATGGTATCGAAAGCCGCTGAGAGATCTAATAGGACCAGAGCAGAGGAATAACCCCTGTCTCTGGCCCTCCAGAGATCATCCACCAACGCGACCAAAGCTGTCTCCGTGCTGTATCCGGGTCGGAAACCGGACTGGAACGGGTCTAGATAGAACAAAATATTGATTTTGTGCTTCTGTAGCTTCTGTGATTTCTGGTTCTGGCTTCTGCTGCATGGGTATTGTATACATGCATCATGTTTTATATTATTGAATATAAACAAGTTTCTTCTATAAATGAATCCTGCTAAATTATTTACTTGTGTGCTAGTTGGATTGCTGCAAACTCTAACAATAACCATGAGAACCCTTGAAACAATGAAAAAGCATCCTGCTAACCATGATTTTTATTACAGTTTTTTTTTTATAAAGTGAGTCAGGCACCCAACACTATAATATTCCCATCTGACCAAATCGTCGTCCTCCAGTTTATCCATAGCATATACATAATTTGGAAGATGAACTTTTGTTTGCTGACAATATTCAAAATCATAAAACATGTATTTCACACCCAGTTGTTTGTAGAAAGAGACTACTTGGGGGGGGAAACCACTTTTAAAACTTTGATGGTTTTAATAAAATCCAACTTTGATGGTTATACCATCAAATAAATACAATAAAAAATTGATGGGAAAAGACATGTATCTGTGAAAACTAAAATAATTAAAATGTATTTATACTAAGATGTAAATGAGAATCTTAAGAGTTACTCCAAGATGGTCTTCAAAGTTGTGGCTATGTGAAAATTAAACCATCTTTTCAGTAAAGAAAATAAATAAATTCCATTCTGTGATAGAGAGCTCTAATAATGTTATGTTTTGTAAAAAGCCCAATATCTAATCCAGCAGATCTGGGAAATTCACCATATATTCTACCTTGAAATTGACCATATGGTGTCTTTTGTTCTGTAGATTTTGGTTAAACAACACAACTTGTCCTAAAACAAGTCCCTATCTGTTCTCAACGAGGGAGACTATTAACTGTAAATCATCACTGAAAACATATCCACGTTTCTCTGTAACATGCTTTCACCATGTTCAGGAATTCATTGCATTTTAAATCACCCCATGCTTCCCAACAGGAAAAATGGGGTGATTCAGCCCATCTGCATACATCCTGAGTTCTACAAAATCATTCGACCTAATCCCTAGACATCATTGCAAAGACTTCTTATTGTATTATGAGTCATATCTATGGTACGTGTGAATGAATGGATAGGATCATGATTGATGAATGAATAGTTTGGTAATATTTCATAGCACCACAATTCTGATAGGTTTCTCCTACATGTACATCATGCATATTCATAGGATAGGATAGGATAGGATAGGATAGGATAGGATAGGATAGGATAGGATAGGATAGAATTTTTTTGGCCAAGTGTGATTGGACACACAAGGAATTTGTCTTGGTGCATATGCTCTCAGTGTACATAAAAGAAAAAATACATTCATCAAGGTACAACATTTACAGCACTTAATGACGGCTACAAATAAGCAATAAGCTTATTTTGGGTCCTTGGATCCTCTGATTGTGTCTCATGATTGTTTATATCTACCTCTAGCGGAGCTTCCAGTATAGTCTTCCCTGGGTTGTTTACGTTGCCTGAGAAACCTCCAGGAAACCTTCCACCATACATATTTACTTTTTTGCATGGTGTCTCTGAATAAAACAGCAGAAACAAACAGAACTCCAGGAAAACCACAGTAACACCTTTACAGCATGCCTGGCCCTTAAGCTTGTTTGGGGTTGAATAAAACACAGCAAATATTTTTATGCTCTAATCTTCCTTTTTTTTTTTAATTTGCATTTATATCCGCCCTTCTCCGAAGACTCAGGGCGGCTTACACTATGTCAAGCAATAGTCTTCATCCATTTGTATATTATATACTTATTTCCCCCAACAATCTGGGTCCTCATTTTACCTACCTTATAAAGGATGGAAGGCGGAGTCAACCTTGGGCCTGGTGGGATTCGAGCCTGCAGTAATTGCAAGCAGCTGCTGTTAATAACAGACTGTCTTAGCAGTCTGAGCCACCAGAGGTCCTTGTGCTGCATTGGATGTAGAAGAATGGAGATCTTCTACAACTTATTAGTGTAATTGTGCATTAGTGGGCAGTGGCAATTCTGGAGCGATTTGATCATCCAACCAAACTCAAAAAAAGAGAGCAAAGAGTCATGACAGTGGCCAGAATTTCTATAGAAATGCTTCAAAGGAAGCTGAAATTCCATCAGTATTTATTTCCATGAAAATCAATTTATGTTCATAATTTTTCAGATATTGTAAATCTAATATTTCATTTTGTTGAAGAAAGAAAACAGAAAATTCACAAATACTACAATATTTTGCTTCTATTAAGGTTACATTAAAAGTAAAGTTACATTTATGTCTATAAATCTATCTATATACAGTACATGGCATCCCTTCTAAAAAGGCTCTTCTCAGCTACGAAATGGTAGCTTGATAAGGCAGAAAACTTCATATTGAATGAGCTGCATATGTTTCTGACTTTAAGACTCACGTCAGTGCCACAAATTAATCACATCAGACATAAATTTGTAATATTTTTGCAAAATCTGTCAGATTAAGGAAGAGATTTAAATAGTATGTTGTTTCAAGTTGATTAAATTGTATCTGTTTTACAATATGACATAGTTAAACAGGGTTAGCTAAAGAAATAAAACAGATTTTGTTTTACATGTAAACATGTTTTATCACAAAATTCAATGTTAATATCTTGCAGCTGACAGAAAGTTTGACATACCAGCCTTTTCAGAACTAATAAGCAGTTTGGCCCCCGTGTTTGATGTTAGTAAAAGTGAATAGAATCATCCTTAATGCAACCTATGAAGGCTGCCGTTTCAACAAAAGTATCCTGTGTGAAATATAATTTATTAACTTTAATGGAAATATTTATGACGATCCAAAGCCCTCAGATCTGGAAAGTCTGCATCAAAAGCTTTTATTGAGCTCTGTTTCAGGTTAGCCATCAACTTGTTTTGCTTGGTTATGTACAGAACCCATCAAACAAGGAGGAAGGATGTGTATGATGCAAGCTTTCCAAATTTATGTCATACTAACATGTTGAGACCTCACCATTTTCAAAAATAATGTAAAATCAGATTAGGATGTTTGGTTTAGCGTTCAATTGAAATACTATTTTCTTACTCTTTATACTTAACACAAGGCAATGTAACTCCATTTTGCATTATCCCCAAGGGGGTTGCATAGTTCAGGAGTGTGGAAGCTCTTTCTTCTCCCATTCCTTCCCTTCGGAGCCTCAGAGGTCATTTTTACCTCAGACAAATCAACTTCCATTCTTGCTTTTAAAAGGTCCTGCTTCTGCCCCTTTCTCCTTGCTGAGTATATTTTTACCTGCTTAGTGTAGTTATTTTAGACTCCATGGCCATTACATGCCCAGACACATGACAAACCTTGCAGGACATACTTTGTATGTGTCTGTAGTCATATGAGGGAATGTCTCTGTTTGGTTAAATCTTTAATACATATATGGATTTAAAGGTATGCGTTGGTTTTTATTTTCTTTCATAAAGTGTCACTTTCTATTTCGGTCTAAACTGCTTAACCTCTCCCAGAACACATGTTTAGGGGGGAAATGAAACATTATGCAAAGACAGAAGGGAGCCGAATGCCCTGCTATCTAAACACTCCAGTTTGTACCTCTCTGAACACTGGTCATATCTCCTATAGCTCTTGGACAATATTTTTCACACAAATAGCAGCAACCAAACATACATTCTATAGTATGATATGAGGTAATTTGTTTGGCTTTGATTTAACTTCCATTGCTTTTCCTGCAAATTCTTTTTTTCTGCACTCAATGCAAATGCCATATTCTGTTCAATAACTTCAAGCAAACTATTCCTAAGGTAATCCTGTTCATCTGCGTAGATATCAATGTCTTAGAGTTCAATGCAACCTAGTCCCATATAAATAAATATAGGATTATGGTCTGAAGGGCAAAGTTTAAGTCTTTGATAGGCCAGTAGTTGCTGTCATTAAACCATCCCCTCATTCCCCTTTGCCTAAACAGAAATTTAAGCTAAAGCATCTATGTACTCACCTGTGGCCAGCTCTCACTTTAATGGGTCTTCACATATCTGCTCAAACTTTTATTATTGTCTGCAATAGCAGCAATTGATTGTTCTGTTTACATTACAGGACTTTAAAAGGCAAGACTGACATGACAGGAAAAAAATGCAGGAGTGCCATAGCTATTAAAAAAATTAAGCAAATGAAAAGTAAGATTTTTACAATAGTAGGCTTCATAGGCACAATCCATTAGATGTTAAATCCTTTCAAACTACACTGAATTTTACTAATTTTACACATGAAAATAAATGACCTACCTCTTTAGTAGGACATACCTGTCATTGAATTCCAAGGACATATTGTTAGGTACAGAAGCCTACCAAGACAATACAGTGATTTATTCTGTGATGCTTAGTTCTTTGTAGAGGTCAATATGATTATTATCTTAGATATGCTTTTATTTGAGCGGAGTAATTTTATTATGCATTGCCTTTTTATTCTACCTTTACAGGAAACATGAGGTGATTCCTGATTCTTTCCTCAACTTATTTTTTTTCCTTGTTAAATAACATTATCAGAGATTATGATTGCTAAGCTTGATGGCAGACATAATAAGAAATTTTCAAAATTTCATTAAGATCTTTCTACATTTCCCCCAGTAATCCAATCACTGTAGGAAAATGCCTGTTATAAGCAAGACACTATGTGCATTGTACATTATGCAGTGGGGAAGTAGAGACTATGATATTCGATAAAAATTTGCAAGAAAAATGTTATACCCTTTTTTCCAAATTACTAGATTTTTTGGTTACAAGTATGTGGTTTTAGGTTTACAGATCAAGCCTTGAGAAATCTAAAAAAAAACACCAGAGAAACTTCTGGCAAAAATTTCTTTTGGTGTACTTTACTAAGCAGCCAAAGATCAAGAAAGTATGCACAATTACAGAAACAAAACATTACAGAATTACGCATGAAGGATCAGAATTTGACTGGTTGACAGTGGCAGTGGCATCTAATTTTTCTTGATATAAGATGTATTGAATACAGTAGTATTTCTATATTCTCTCTCTCTCTCTCTCTCTCTCTCTCTCTCTCACACACACACACACACACACACACACACACACAGAGAGAGAGAGAGAGAGAGAGAGAGAGAGAGTGTCAGCAAACAGAAATCCACAGTTATAAATGTCACAGTAAGAGATCTGGTAAAGAATATAGCTATATTTTCCAGGCTGGAGTAAAACACACCATTTCACAGGTAAAATGAGAAGACTAATCAAGATTATTTTTGTTTGTTTTGGGCCCCATCCTCTCTTAGAACTTTCTGTCGTGCTGTCTGTAGATCAAATAGTAGAAGGGGGCCATTCAGAGGACTGAAGCAAGCTGCTATGTTGTGTAAGCAACTTGGCCCCCAGCTCTCTCCCACCGAATCACCCCCCACCCACCCAACACACAGTGGCTGAGAATCAGCCAGCTTGCTGAGATGATAATTATCTCCCAATGAACAGGGGAGGGACCAGCCTCCAGCATTTTCACTCTTCTGCTTAAACAAAGAAAAGCGTGGACAAATATGTTTGCATCACCAAGCCCTTAGTCTGCGCATTTCCCTTTCATTCGCACCTTCATAAAATATTCAGGAGACAGTATCTTTTTGATTACTAATTTATGCTGTTTACAGACTCGGTAAGGGGGGGCGCGCGAAAGGAGAGAATGGTGTGGAGGGGGGAGTAACCAGATGGGTGTCTTCCTATTAAGAAAAGCACTGACATTTGTTGAATGGGAAGCCTTTCATTTACAGAGTTTTCCTTTTATTAGGAGGCAGGTTATTACTGTATGTCAAATAAACATTCTCAACAATATCAGATTTTTTTAATCCCTCTGCTACACAGAAGTGCAATTAATTGACATTCTTGCTCCACAAATATCGGGTGCATACCTTCACCTGATGCCTTGTCAAACCCAACCACGGGTGAAATCTACTTACCTTCCCTACCGGTTTGGAAGTGCACGTGCCATCGTCATGCCCTATTTTTGACCCTATGCGAATGCGCAGAAGGCTTTGCGCATGCGCACAGGGTTAAAACTTATCCACTGCAAAAACATATGGACTACTAACCTTGATCAAGGAAAAGCAATAGATGCAATCTACATAGACTTCTGCAAAGCTTTTGACTCAGTAGTACATGATAAACTTCTCCTAAAACTAAAATCCTATGGCATTTCAGGACCTCTTCACAATTGGATAAATGCCTTCCTGTCAAACAGACAACAAGTGGTCAAAATTGGCTACGCTCTATCAAATCCTGTTCCTGTCAAAAGTGGCGTTCCCCAAGGTAGTATTCTTGGACCAACGCTCTTCATACTATACATAAATGATCTCTGTGACCTTATCTCAAGTTATTGTGTTCTTGTTGTGACCCAGGTTCCTGGACCCAGACTCCTGGACTCGGATGATTCAGAAAATGAGGGAGAAGACCTGGCAAGCCCTGCTTCTCTTGAGCCCTCTCCCTCCCTGGCACCCACTCAAAGGGAGGGGTCGGCAAGGCCTGATTCTCCCGGGCCTTCTTCTGATTTGGCAACGCCCCAAGAACAGTTTTGGAGGGACGCAAGGTTACGAAGGCTTGATCGGCGTGCGCAGCAGCGGAAGAGTTGGGACAAAGCCAAGTCATAATTGTCATGCAGTGACATCTGCAGAGACTATAAATAGGAGGCGGGACTTCCTGGTTTTTTGTCTCGGACAAAGCAATGAATTTGGGGCAAGCTAATTCATGGAGGGAAGAATATATTCGTGAGTAATTCTGGCCTTATCTATAATTTCCTCGTTATCTCCAGAAACTTGGCAGGCCCGTGGGTAGACGTGGCCAGGACATGTATCTATGTAAATAAAAGGAAAAAAGGAAGGCCTCTGACGGACTCTTTGCTGGGAGTATTGGGGGAAGGGAAACAGAACATTTTGTCCAAGACCTGACTAAAACATCTTCCACCAAAGATGGATCAGCAGCAGGTACAGCAGCAGTTAGAGCAGCTACCCGCGGCTAATCAACAGCTCCAGCAGCAAGTGGCTCACTTGGCAGGCCAACTTGCTGCCAGGAATGTGCCTGCAGCCCCCCCCCATCCTCCCACTCCTCCTCCTCGTCGCAAGTGCCCGATAACCGTGCCGGATAAGTTTTCTGGGCAGCCTGAGATGTTCCCGACCTTCTTGGGACAGTGCCAGCTCTACATGGCTATGAGGCCAGAGGATTTCCCAGACGACCGGGCTAAGGTGGCCTTCGTGATTAACCTTCTTTCCGGCTCGGCTGCTCGATGGGCCACGCCCCTCTTGCTCCAGGACAGCCCCCTGCTGGCGGACCAACAGCGTTTTTGGCAGCACCTACGCACCATGTATGAGGACCCCGTTCGAATGCTGACGGCAACCAGGCGCCTTAAGGAACTCCGTCAAGGGAAACGCCTGCAGGAGTACATCGCCGAATTTCGTCTTTTGTGCCAGGACTCTGACTGGAATGATGCAGCGCTGGTGGGCGCGTTCAGGAGGGACTCTCAGAGGAATTGCAAGACGAGCTGGCCCGCGTGGAGGCGCCGCGGACCCTCGACAACTTGGTGCCCTTTGTCTCCGCCTCGATGCCCGTCTGCAACGGCGACCGTCCGTCGCACCCCGGGACCCTCCGTCGACATCTGCACCCCACTTCCTGCACCACCAGCACCCAGGGTCGCCCACGTTTTGTAACCGCTGCGGAAGAGCCCATGGAGTTGGGAGCGCCAGACCTCGCCTAACAGCCCAGGAGCGGAACCGAGGCGCCAAGGGGATTGTGCCTGTACTGTGGGAGCCCGGCCGCCGCGCTTCTTGCCCCAGAAAGCGAACTGCGGCACGCACGCCGGTCCCCGAATCTCAGCGTGACCAATCGGGAAACGGAGCAGGCCCGACCTCGGGAAACCCTAGGTCGGGCACGCATTAAGCCCCACTGGGCGTTGCGGAAGTAGACTCTGGGCCCCCTCGGCATCTGATTCTGGACACACGGTTATGGTTGGGGAACCAGTCGGACGGGCTCCAGGCGCATGCGCTGGTGGACTCAGGGGCCACAACAAACTTTATGGACCAGGCCTTTGTGACCCAGTTTGCGGTCCCGTGGTTCCGTGGACCCTCCGATGCGGTAGAGACAATTGATGGACGAGAACTGGTGTCCGCCCCATTAAATTCGCCACCCAGCCTTTGCGCCTGGCTATTGGGGACCATGAGGAGGCGATCCAGTTTTATGTCACGGCGGACCTTCATTTTCCCTTGGTCCTTGGTTGGCCTGGCTTCGGACCCACGATCCTCAGGTGGCCTGGTCGCGAACGCCATCTCTTTCCCGAGTCTGCAGTGCGTCGATCACATCCGCCACACCTGTGCCGCCAGAACGCCCCACCGCTGCCATCACCTTGCCTCCTGAGCTGACGGACTTCGCCGACGTGTTCAGCGAGAAGGAGGCGGACCGACTACCCCGCATCGGCCCTACGATTGCCCGTGGACCTTCTGCCCAACGCACCACTGCCTGTGGGACGCCTGTATTCCATGTCGGAGCCCGAGTTGGCCGCCTCAGGGACTTCCTGGACAAAAACCTGGCCCGAGGGTTCATCCGCCTTCAAAGTCCCTCTCGGCCCCGGTCCTCTTTGTGAAGAAGAAGACAGGGACTTGCGCCTATGCTGTGATTACCGCCGGCTAAACGCCATTACGGTGCGGAATCGCTACCCCCGCCGCTCATCCCGGAGCTACTGGAAAGGTTGCGGAGGCCACGATCTTCACCAAGCTCGATCTCCGGGGCCTACAACCTGGTGCGGATACGAGAAGGAGACGAATGGAAGACGGCATTCGCACCCGATACGGACACTACGAATCCACTGTCATGCCATTTGGGTTGACCAATGCTCCCGCCGTTTTTCAGCACTTCATGAACGACGTGTTCCGAGACATGTTGGATCGGTTCGTGGTTATCTACCTCGACGACATCCTGATTTACTCCCGGTCCAGGAAAGCCACCTTCGACACGCCAGTCTGGTTCTGCAACGCTATGGAGCAACAACTCAATGCGAAACTGAGAAATGCGTCTTCTTCCGGACTTCCATAGAATTCCTCGGCATATCATCTCGCCCGAGGGCATAGCCATGGACCCATGTAAAGTAGAAGCTTTGTGTAGCTGGGAAGCCCTCGTCGGGTGAAGGATGTTCAGCGCCTACTGGGCTTCGCCAACTACTACCGGACCTTCATCCCGGCTTCGCCACACTGACAGCTCCACTTACCCAGCTCCTCAGGAAGAAGGTTGCATTCCGTGGGGTCCCCGCAGCAAGAAGCATTCACAGCCCTCAAGAAAGCCTTCGTCACGGAACCCGCCCTGAGGCATCCCGACCCGCCCGCCTTTTGTGGTGGAAACGGACGCGTCCAATGTGGCTCTGGGAGCGGTGCTGCTACAGGCTCCGGCGAATGGCGGCACACTTTTCCTGCGCTTACTACTCCCGGAAACTCAACCTTCCGAGCGCAACTACACTATCTGGGAAAAAGAGTTGCTGGCTATCAAGGCTGCATTCGAGGCTTGGCGACACCATCTGGAGGGCCCGACATCAGGTGGAGGTCCGAACGGACCATCGGAATCTCGAGCACCTCACCACAGCTCGGAAGTTGAACCAGCGGCAGATTCGGTGGTCGTTGTTTTGCCCGGTTCAACTTCCGCGTGACCTACATTCCCAGCGGTCACAACCGGAGGGCGGATGCCCTGTCCCGCAAGCCAGAGTACCTCTGCGCCAAGGACCCCTTCCTCCACGGACAGTGCTGCGGCAGAAGCCTTGGCCGCAGCACGGGAGCCAGTGGACTTGCGGGCCCAGGTGCGAGAGGCGCAGCGCCAGGACGCCTGGTCGCAGCAAAGGAGAGCGGAGGTGGGCCCCACGCCTCCTTGGACCTTGGAGGAGGACTTACTCAAGTTTCGGGGCGATTATATGTGCCCACAGGACCACTCCGAGCCCTCGTCATGACCCAGTGCCACGACAACCCTGCAGCAGGACATTTTGGGTTCTTCAAGACCTCCACCTGGTGACACGGACCTTTTGGTGGCCCAGTGCGGCATGATATACATGCCTACGTGACATCCTGCGTACCGTGCGGCAAGCCAAGACCGCCACGGGGGCCCCTCCCGGACTCCTACAGCCCTTGCCGACACCCGACAGACCCTGGGGGGCGATCTCTATGGATTTCCTGACAGACCTGCCGCCGTCCTCTGGGTTCACCACGGTGCTGGTGGTGGTGGACATGCTCACCAAGATGGCACACTTCATCCCATGCCGCGGACTGCCCACAGCCGCAAAAACGGCCCGTCTCTTTCTGCAGCACATCTTCCGCCTCCATGGTCTACCGGACAGGGTGGTTTCGGACCGTGGAGTTCAGTTCACAGCCCGCTTCTGGAAGAGCCTGATGGCCGCGTTGGAGGTGCAGGTATGTCTGTCGTCATCGCACCATCCGGAGACCGACGGGGGTACAGAGAAGGTCATCGGTATACTGGAACAGTATCTCCGTTGCTTCATCAACCAGCAACAGGACAACTGGGCCGACTACCTGTCCCTGGCGGAGTTTGCTTTTAACAACTCTCAGCACACCTCTACTCAGATGACCCCGTTCTTTGCCAATGTGGGGTACCATCCGCGGCTCTTCCCTCTGGCACCACCGGACTCTCCTGTTCCCGAAACGCAGACCTTCCTGACGGAATTGCATGCGGTCCAACAGTTGGTACGCCAGCAGCTGAATCGGGCAAAGGAGGACTACAAACGGTCCGCCGACCGCTCCCGACGGGCAACGCCCCCGCTGGCAGTTGGAGACCGGGTGTGGCTCTCACCAAACACCTCCCGTCCGACCGCCCGGTAAAGAAGTTGGACCACCGATTCATCGGCCCGTTCCTGTCGAGGCAGTCATCAACCCGGTAGCCTACCGACTGACCCTGCCACGATCCATGCGGATCCACCCGTTTTCACGGTCCCTTCTGGTTCCTGAGGCCACACCGAGTCCCCTTCGGTGCCCAACAGCACCCGTCACTGTCGCTGAGGACGGATCTGAGGAATACGAAGTCCACAGCGTACGAGACTCGCTGGCTAAAGGGTCGTTTCCAATATTTGATCGCGTGGAAGGGATACGGGACTGATTTCTCCTGGGTAAATGCCTCCGACGTTCATGCCCCTGACCTGGTGCAGGCCTTCCATGAGCAGAACCCAGCCCGACCGCATCCCGATCGTCAGCCCCGGGGGAAGGGCCCTGCGGTGAGGGATAGTGTTGTGACCCAGGTTCCTGGACCCAGACTCCTGGACTCGGATGATTCAGAAAATGAGGGAGAAGACCTGGCAAGCCCTGCTTCTCTTGAGCCCTCTCCCTCCCTGGCACCCACTCAAAGGGAGGGGTCGGCAAGGCCTGATTCTCCCGGGCCTTCTTCTGATTTGGCAACGCCCCAAGAACAGTTTTGGAGGGACGCAAGGTTACGAAGGCTTGATCGGCGTGCGCAGCAGCGGAAGAGTTGGGACAAAGCCAAGTCATAATTGTCATGCAGTGACATCTGCAGAGACTATAAATAGGAGGCGGGACTTCCTGGTTTTTTGTCTCGGACAAAGCAATGAATTTGGGGCAAGCTAATTCATGGAGGGAAGAATATATTCGTGAGTAATTCTGGCCTTATCTATAATTTCCTCGTTATCTCCAGAAACTTGGCAGGCCCGTGGGTAGACGTGGCCAGGACATGTATCTATGTAAATAAAAGGAAAAAAAAAAGGAAGGCCTCTGACGGACTCTTTGCTGGGAGTATTGGGGGAAGGGAAACAGAACAGTTCTCTTTGCTGACAATGTCAAACTATTTAACACCACTAACAATACTTCTACCCTTCAAAAAGACCTTAACATAACATAACATAACATCAGAGTTGGAAGGGACCTTGGAGGCCTTCTAGTCCAACCCCCTGCCCAGGCAGGAAACCCTACACCATCTCAGTCAGATGGTTATCCAACATTTTCTTAAAAATTTCCAGTGTTGGAGCATTCACAACTTCTGAAGGCAAGTCGTTCCACTTATTAATTGTTCTAACTGTCAGGAAATTTCTCCTTAGTTCTAAGTTGCTTCTTTCCTTGATCAGTTTCCACCCATTGCTTCTTGTTCTACCCTCAGGTGCTCTGGAGAACAGCCCAACTCCCACTTCTCTGTGGCAGCCCCTGAGATATTGGAACACTGCTATCATGCCTCCCCTAGTCCTTCTTTTTGTTAAACTAGACATACCCAGTTCCTGCAACCGTTCTTCATATGTTTTATCCTCCAGTCCCCTAATCATCTTTGTTGCTCTTCTCTGCACTCTTTCTAGAGTCTCAACATCTTTTTTACATCGTGGCGACCAAAACTGGATGCAATATTCCAAGTGTGGCCTTACCAAGGCATTATAAAGTGGTACTAGCACTTCACGTGATCTTGATTCTATCCTCTGTTTATGCAGCCCAGAACTGTGTTGGCTTTTTAACAGCTGCTGCACTGCTGGCTCATATCTAGATGGTTATCCACTAGGACTCCAAGATCCCTCTCACAGGTACTACTATTGAGCAAGGTACCACATATACGGTACTGGTGCATTTTGTTTTGGCCTAAATGTAGAACCTTACTTTTTCACTGTTGAATTTCATTTTGTTAGATAGCGCCCAATGTTCAAGTCTGTCAAGATCTTTCTGTAACTTGAGCCTATCTTCTGGAGTGTTGGCTATTCCTGCCAGCTTGGTGTCATCTGCAAATTTGATGAGTTCCCCATCTATCCCTCGTCCAAGTCATTGATGAAGATGTTGAAGAGTACTGGGCCTAAAACAGAGCCTTGGGGTACTCCACTGCATACTTCCTCCATGTGGATGTAGTTCCGTTGAGGACTACGTTGAGTGCGGTTGGTCAGCCAGTTACGAATCCATCTGGTGGTGGTGCTGTCTAACCCACATTTTTCTACTTTATCTAGTAGTAGGTTATGGTCTACTTTATCAAATGCTTTACTGAAGTCCAAGTAAATTATATCAACAGCATTCCTCTGGTCTACTAATTTTGTCATTTTGTCAAAGAATGCGATAAGATTAGTCTGGCATGATCTGTTTTTGACAAACCCATGTTGGCTTTTGGTTATTACTTTGTTTGCTTCTAGGTGTTCGGTGATTCGTTGCTTGATTATCTTTTCCAGAATCTTCCCCGGTATTGAGGTCAGACTGATAGGTCTGTAGTTTCCTGGATCTGTTTTTTTTTTCCTTTTTTGAAGATGGGAACTACATCAGCTCTTTTCCAGTCCTCTGGCAGCTCCCCTGTGCTCCAGGATCTTTGAAAGATATAGTTCAGTGGTTCTGAGATCACGTCTGCCAGTTCCTTCAGAACCTTGGGGTATAATCCATCCGGTCCTGGTGATTTGAACTCGTCTAGGGTAGACAGGTGTTCACTTACCATTTTCTTCCCTATTTTAACTTGTGTTTCTAATCTGTTTTTTATAGTGCTGTTTTTGATAGGTTGGATTGTTTTTTCCTTTTGTGTAAAGACAGATGCAAAATATGAGTTAAGTAGATCTGCTTTCTCCCTGTTGCTTGTCATCTTCTTGCCACTTTCTCCCAGCAATGGGCCAATTGTTTCCTTGACTTTTTTCTTGTTTTTAACATGTTGGAAGAAGCTTTTTTTATTATTTTTACTTTTGTCGCTAGCCTTTGTTCATTGTGAGCCTTAGCTTTCCTCACTTCATCTTTACAGGCTCGGGCTGTTGCTGATATTCTGCCTTAGTTATTTGCCCCTCTTTCCACTTTTTATATTTGTCCTTTTTGTCTTTCAATTTGTCAGATAGTTCTTTATGCATCCATGCTGGTTTCTTTTGTGATCTACTATTTTTCTTCTTCATTGGTATTGTGTTAGACTGTGCTTTTATAATCTCACTTTTCAAAATTTCCCAAGCTTCTTGAGTTGTTTTCCCCCTGAGGATTCTCATCCATTGAATCCTTCTCAAGATCTCTCTAAGTTTGTTGAAATTAGCTCTCTTAAAGTCCAAGACTCTAGTTTGACTTTGTTCTACTACTTGTATTTGCTTAATGTTGAATTCCAACATTGCGTGGTCACTTGCCCCCAAGGTTCCCGTAGCCTCAACACCCTCTATCATTTCATCTCTGTTAGTGAGAATTAAGTCCAATATGGCTGATCCCCTTGTCGCCTTCTCTATTTTTTGGGAAACAAAGTTGTCTGCTAGGTTTGTTAGGAACCTGTTGGATCTTCCACTTGGTGCAGAGTTTGTTTCCCAGTTGATGTCAGGGTAGTTAAAATCCCCCATTACTACTGTGATGTGCTTCCTACATACCTTAGTTAGCTGACTAGCAAAAAGTTCATCTACTTCCTCTGTTTGGTTGGGTGGCCTATAGTATAGACCTATGGCAATATCGTTTTTCACCCCTTTTCACCTTGACTTTGTATCCGATTGGTCTAAAACTTGGCAACTCCAAATCTCAACCAGCAAATGCTCAGTCTTACATATTGGAAAAAAGAACCCTAACAACAAGTACAAGCTTGATGGACATTACCTTACTGACAAGCCCCACCCTGTCAAAGACCTTGGAGTTTTCATATCAAATGACCTAAGTGCCAAAGCCCACTGCAACTACATAGCAAAAAAGGCTCTAAGAGTTGTAAACCTAATTTTATGCAGCTTCTTTTCCAAAAACTCTACATTACTAACCAGAGCATACAAAACATTTGCCAGACCTATTCTTGAATACAGCTAATCCATCTGGAACCCATACCACATCTCTGACATTAATACAATCGAACGCATCCAGAAATATTTTACTAGAAGAGTTCTTCGCTCCTCCGAAAACAACAAAATACCTTATGCCACCAGACTTGAAATCCTGGGATTAGAAAACTTAGAACTCCGCCGACTCCGACATGACCTGTGTTTAACACACAGAATTATCTATTGCAATATCCTTCCTGTAAAAGACTACTTCAGCTTCAATCGCAATAATACAAGAGCAAACAATAGATTCAAACATAATGTCAACCGCTTCAAACTTGATTGCAGAAAATATGACTTCTGTAACAGAGTTGTTAACGCTTGGAACTCACTACCTGACTCTATAGTCTCTACTCAAAATCCCAAAATCTTCAACCAAAAACTGTCTACTATTGACCTCACCCCATTCCTAAGAGGACTATAAGGGGTGTGCATAAGAGCACAAAAGTGCCTACAGTTCCTGTCCTACTGTTCCCTTCATTATATCAAATTAACATAGTTGTTGTATACTTTTGCTTATATATATGTTTTTCTTTTATGATGTGTTGTTTTATATCGATGTTAGTGTATACTGTTGTGACAAATGAAATAAAACAAAAAACAAAAAAACCAGTGATGGGATTCAGCCAGTTCGCACCACTTCGGGAGAACCAGTTGTTAACTTTCTGAACAGTTTGGCAAACTGGTTGTTGGAAGAAATCATTAGGGCAGAGAACCGGTTGTTAAATTACTTGAATCCCACCACTGGTTAAAACCAGGAAGTAACGACGTCTGGGCTGCCGCTGCTACCAGTTCATTAAACCACGCACCACTTCGGGAGAACCAGTTGTTAACTTTCTGAACAGTTTGGCAAACTGGTTGTTGGAAGAAATCATTAGGGCAGAGAACCGGTTGTTAAATTACTTGAATCCCACCACTGGTTAAAACCAGGAAGTAACGACGTCTGGGCTGCCGCTGCTACCAGTTCATTAAACCACGCACCACCGGCGCTACTAGCTCATGCGAGCCAGACAGTATCAGCAGGATTTTACCACTGCACCCAACCCATTTTGTTCCCAGAAGATCTGCAGTTCAATTTCAATTCAATTTATTACAGTCATAGACCAGAGACCTGGACTGCAGTTCCATAATAGGGCATCTGTTTTGAAGACCGAGGTCCTAGATTCTCAGTAACATAGAAGAAATGAGAAAGGCATCCACTTAACCCCTTGGAAGACTGGTTCCAAGTCAGTGTGTAGTACAGTTTACAGATCTGGGACTGATGTATCTACAGGAAGTGGTTAATGTGATATATATTCCATAAGTGTCAGGAGATACTTCTTTTGCTGGCCATAAAGATGAATCACCTGACTTTATTTATTATTAAAGATTCTTACAATATCAGACTGAGAAGCCAGGCACTCTGTAAGGAAAGCATCTATAGTAAGCACTGGCTTTATCAAGCCTGGCTTTATCCATGCAATGGCTTATGTGAAAGTATGCACCTCACCCCAAGAAAGGAAATTGTGGACTGGGATTTGAGCTGAGAGGAGAAAAATTTCACAGGGGGAAATTAAAAAAAAAAAAAAGTTAAGATGGGGATTGTGAGTTCCTTAAGGGAATAACCATAATTTGCTCTCTAGCATATGAAAAGTTCTTCTGTTTAAAATAATTCTTCACTTATCTAACCTCTCAGGTTTGTTTTGTTGAAACAAACATTGATTTTTACCACTGTGGGTTTTCAGGTTTCTTTTTACCTGCATTGTCCTGAGTGGTATATAATTGAAGTCATACCTTAAAGGAACTATAGTGTGGTGTATTGTTTCAGTAATAGGGGACTTCCCTGTTGCTTTAGAGTGGACATGTAAAGGAATCCTTGAACATTAAATTGAGCCCCCCACTCCCTCTCTACCTCCTTCCCTCTCTCTCTTTCTCTTTCCCCGCCTCTCTCTCTCTCTCCATCCCTGTTGGGAACATAGCATGCAACTGATCCACTAGTTTTCTTCTTACATGCCTTGTGTATGAAGCTAGTATCACTGAGCAGGGATGAAACACTGTTAATGAAATCTAGAAATCCAGCATCCAGCATTAAGTCTTTTGTAACACCCATACATAGTATATCTATGCAGTAGTCAGTCACAGATAGTCATGAACTCTGCTGTGAGAAATCAGAAATATTGTATTACTATTATTACTACTACTATTCACTGAAGCTGTCCTTCTCCCTCTCTGCTTTCTTCTCTCCTTCTGCCTCACAAAGCCTCCATGCCTTTTTCCCCTTTAGCTATCCTCTTGACACAGTATTTGTAGCAAGGAGGAATCTTTTGCAGATGTTTTTCCACTTTGGGGGTTGCTACTAGTAATAAAAATGTAGTTCTTGATTACATTTATATGTCACAGCGAAGCGATCTCAGAGCCAAGCGGGGAAGCTTGCTGACACATGAGAGGAGAAACTACCTCTCCCACTGCTTAAGCAGCCCAACAGCACCATGAATTAGACGCCATGGAACAGGTTCAGCAGCACTTCAGGAAACCAGTGGCCGAACATTCCCAGTTCCAATGAGTCAGCATCCCAGTGAACTGGAAAAGCTACAACGAAGGCTTGCAGCTATATAAAGATGCCAAATAAGTAGAACGGAAAGGCTGTATCATTTGTTACTCCAGATGGAAATAATTTTTTTTAAAAGCAATCCCCCCCCACTTGCAAATCGATAGACGGCAACAGACGGAAAGCAGAGATAAACCTTTTCTTCTTGATGTATGAGACTTCTATTTGCATAGAATGTGTCACCTAAAATTCCAGGAAACTGCATGGCCTCCCAAAGAGCCTTCCAAAGTTATTACTGCTACAGCTGAATATATATATATATTTATTTATATTTATAAATATATATATATTTATATACAACTCCAAATGAATTGAGCACAGCAATATAAATATATATTCATATATATATATATATATTCATTCTTTGGTTGATTGGTTTAGCCAGGGGTCTGCAAACGTGGCTCTTTTAAGACTTGTGGACTTCAACTCCCAGACTCTGGGACTTGAAGTCCACAAGTCTTAAAAGAGCCAAGTTTGCAGACCCCTGGTTAAAGGGTTTTAAAGAGGGAGGAGGGAATAGTAATAAATGGGGAATAATCATATGGACTGCATCAATTCACTGGCAGCCACACGTTCTAGCCTCGGTTGACCCTGATCAGTACTTGGAATCTGGAGCTGTTGGCTGGATCGAGAAGCTGGGGGAAAAAAAAACACCATGCTGGAAGGAGGAAGTGGCAAACTACTTCTTTACTGTAGCCAAGACCATTTGCAAGGATATGTCCATATATAGTCACCAGGACATTAGCTCAAAGGTTTCTCTACCATAAATTTAAATTCAATCACATTCAGGAATGAGGGTCCTTGGTGCTCTCTGAGCTTGCTTGTTTTCTTGCAAACGTTTCATTAGCCTATCTCAGTAACTTCATCAGTGCTAGTAAGGATTTTGAGGTGGCTGTTCTAAACGTCTTTTTCTTTGTGCGTTTTTGCCATATTTAAGGATTAGCCTTGAGCATATCATTCAAAAGAAAATTGTTGCACGTCCCAAATTCACAGGATTTTTTTTCTTTCTACTAGGGGAATGTTGAAGAGTTCCAGCTGCAGTATGAAGTCCTGTATTTTTCTTGCCATCTCAGGATTCCATCACCTAAGACATCTGCAAATTTCTCTTAGCAAGGACAGTAACTAACTTGCCTATCTTTTATTTTAAATCTATGTATATTTTCAGTATTTTTTTAAAATTGGGTTCTGCTCTTTCAAATTATCTTTCTGGGACAGCTTTGTAACATTTATAAATAAAATAAATCAATATAAATAAGAGCATGATGATTTTACACTCAGGCAGCTGTTACTATAAACAGCTGGAAAACATTTCTTTACATGAAATGTATAAAAGCACATAAGCTATGATCACCTGCAAGCACAGAAAAAGGAGTGGAATGAAGAGCTTTGTGCAAATTTCCCAGAAGAAGAAGAAGAAGATAACTTCATCAGTGAAATGTTTACTTATATGCCTTAAAGTTTAGCATGCTTAAACAGTTTAATCTATTTCAGTTGACATAAACAAAGTTCAGCTCACATTAAAAAAATATATATCTGTGTTTGGAAAGAATGCTTGCCTGGCTAGAGAACAAGTTATAGAAGATTCTTTAACTTTTGGCATTTTTGAAAGCACATGGAGAAAATGATATAGAGGTTGCAGATACAAATGTAGCGTAATTGTGGATTTTCTTGCACACCCTGTTTCTTCAAGTGCACAAAAAGAAATGAATTGTTACATCTGGCAGAAATTTGCCAGTTGATACAGTCTGGGTTTGGGATCAGGACATTAATCGCTGCAAGGTTGATGATTTTTTTTTTAGCAGAAGTACAATTTTCATTCAATAAATAAAACTATTTTTGCTTTTATGAGGTTTAAAGATTATTTCCAATTATTTCATAAGCACAATTACATTATTAAACCTACAGGATAAAGAACTTTGTGTGTTTTAGGAAAACCGATATGAAAATTAGTCAATAGAATCAAATAGGTTTTTGTTCCCTCCAGAACTTGTCCTAAGGGTCGTCAGAACAAGGATTGGAAAGAAAAAAGAAGAAATTAAAAAGACACACTAGAGGTCACTGTTGCTATTCGAGCAAGAAGCTAAGTTGCTTCTCTGGAGCTTGTTTAAGACTCTAATGACAGATAATACACATCAAACATTTCAACACGACCAAAAGAAAGTATTTCTGGGTGTACATTTCAAAGTGTGGAGAAATAAGAGCATCTACTAGAATAAAATAAGATACTGATATGAATAAGAATATTGTGTTAATGAATGTGAACTTGCTTCATAATGTGGGTGAGCCAAAAATTGAAGTTCAACAAATATCATTTTCTAATGTCTCTCTCTCCCTCTCTTTTTTTTGGTTCTTGAATTTGCTCCATGGCTAAATCAACTAATTTATTTTTTACAAATAAATAATATGTTCTCTGCTATGCATGTACACCTAAAGGCTAATCAATGGAAAGCTTTGTGCAAACATAAAATATAACATGTAAGCCCAAACTTAACAAAGAAGTTTGAATAATGAAACAGGAAATTACTTTGTTCATCTTAAATTGTTTAAGAAAGGAAGTCATTGTGTTCTCTCATAAACAGATCCATTTCAATGAAGGAGGGATTATCTTTTTCATCCATACAAAACTATCTGTGAAGTACATTGTGATGTGTAGTACTTCTAAAGCATAGGCAATGGCCTGTAATAGTTATTCCTTACTATGTTCTCCAAGAGAAAACAATTCTGTATTTAAGGTTGATTTTAAAAAGATTGAAGAAATGGAGAAAAAATATTATGAACCAAATTAAATATCTGGTATGCTGCCCAACTTTTCTGTTTTGTCAACTATAGTTGCTGATGCTCACCCCATACCCAAGAAACATAATTTATATTACTAGGTACATTATAGACATATACAACTGATCAGATGCCTATCAAAAGCTAGAATAAAAATAGATAAATTAATAGTTGAAATAATGACTAATGATTAAAATAGATTGGTTGAAATTTAAATCGAACTATTTGTAAAACATATTGACCCCCCCCATCTTTATATAAACATGCAAGCTCCTTAATAATAATAATAATAATAATAATAATAATAATAATAATAATAATAATAATAATAATAATAATAATAATAATAATAATTGTTATGTTCGGGAAGTAACGAGGCTGGAGACCAGGGTAGTGACAACAGCTCTTTAATATATGGTGAACCCAGCGACAGGCTGGGGGAAAACCTCTCCTTTTATACAGTTCTACTGGCGGCTTCGTCCAATCAGCAACGTGCTGATTTCCCGCCCAAATATTTAAAGGTACATACAAGAATACATAACACTCCTCCCCTCCCAGAAAACACTTTGCCTCTATTTACATATTATTTACATGTTATTTTTCGACGTAGTCACGCAAATAACCTGGGCGTCTCCTAGTTCTTTCAGACCTGCGCGGTTCAGTCCTGGGTGGTGTTTTGAGCTGTTCGGAGGGTCTGTTTTCTCCTCCCAGCTCTTTCTCTAGGCCATTGGGCCCTGGATTACTTGCAGACTCTTTTTCTTGGCCATCCGGCCTTGGATTACTTTTGTAATTTTCCCTGCCGTTTCCCTCGGGAACCTGATGGCGTCGCTGGACCTCCGGGACCTCAGCTAAGTCTTGCGCCTCCCCCGGGTCATGGTCAGCTGTGGGTTCAAATAAGGAGTGGTCATTATCTGTTTCATTTGGCTCGGGTTGTTCAGTTATTCGTCTCCTTATCTGATCTATGTGGCGCCTCCATACTCGGTTGTCTTGTAATTCGACCAAGTATGACTTTGGACCGGTTGCTTTTATTATTTGCCCTGCGAGCCAACTTGGGCCGTCCCCGTAGTTGCGGGCCCACACTCGGTCGCCTATGCCCAATTCCCTTGTTTTGTCTATTTCCCCCTTGTAACCCTCTGGTGTGTAATGGGGACTCAAACGGTCAAGTGGGCACCGGAGTTTCCGTCCCATCAATAATTCGGCTGGGCTTCTGCCTGTAGCAGTGCTTGGGGTTCTGTGCTGAACGGCCAGAAAGAAGTCTATCTTTGTTTGCCAGTCACCTGGCTTGAGCCTGGACAATGCCTCCTTAGCGCTCCGGACGGAACGCTCTGCAAGGCCATTCGACGCAGGGTGGAAAGGCGCAGAGAGGGCATGTCGGATGCCCTCCTCTGCCAAGTATTCTTCGAACTGGGCTGCCGTGAATTGCGGCCCGTTGTCGGACACCAGAGTGTCAGGCAACCCGTGGGTTGCGAATAGGTGGCGCAGGGCTGCGATTACTGCCTCGGCCGTAGTGGATTTCATGAGTATGATCTCCAACCATTTAGAGAATGCGTCGACAACCACTAGGAAAGTTTGGCCATGGAAAGGGCCAGCAAAATCAATGTGGATTCTTGACCAGGGCCCTTGGGGTTTTTCCCATTCCCTGACTGGGGCCGTTGGGGGTAGGGGTCTGGACTCTTGGCAAGCCTGGCATTTCCCTACCCTCTCAGCAATCTCTGAGTCCATGAGTGGCCACCACACATAGCTTCTCGCTAGCCCCTTCATCCTGACGATCCCTGGGTGGCCCTCGTGGAGGAGGTCCAGTACCTTTCCCCTTAATTTATCCGGGATTACCACACGATCACCCCATAACAGGCACCCCCCTTGAGCCGAGAGCTCATCACGTTTTTTAACATATTCCTTAAACCGTTCGCCCGGCGCAGCGGGCCACCCTCTTTGTACCCAACCGAGTACAGTCCTTAACATAATGTCCCGGTATGATGCCCGAGCCACTTCCTTAGATGTGACTGGGCCAGAGTCCAAAGAGTCAATAAGCAGGATGGGCGTCCCGGTGGGGTCTTGATGGCCCCTGGTAGTGGGCATCTGCTTAACGCGTCTGCATGCCCCACTTCTTTTCCTGGTCGATGCTGCAGCTTGTACGAATAAGCGGCTAAGAAAATAGTCCATCGGGTCAAGCGTGGCGAAAGTGCCACAGGCGTTGGGCGGTCGCCAGCCAGTATCCCTAGTAGCGGTCTGTGGTCAGTCACAATTTCAAAATTCCGCCCAAAAACATATTCGTGGAATTTTTTCACCCCTGACACAATGGCTAGTGCTTCTTTATCTAATTGGCTGTAGTTCCTCTCTGGGGAGGACATCGTTCTAGAGTAAAAGGCTATAGGGGCTTCTGTGCCGTTTGGAAGTCTATGGCTGAGTACAGCCCCCACCCCGTAAGGGGAGGCATCGCAAACCAGCACTAGGGGCAATGAGTTATGATATTGGATGAGCAGGCTGTCACTCGAGAGCAGGTTTTTTACTGCTTCGAAAGCCCTATTTTCCGACTTTCCCCAAGACCAAACAGTATTTTTCCCTAAAAGCCTATGCAGCGGTTCAGCAACGGTCGCTTTGTTTTTTAAAAAGACCGCGTAAAAATTCACTAGCCCCAGGAATGCCTGTAGCTCTGTTTTGTTTTTGGGCGCTGGAGCCTTTCTAATTGCCTTGACCTTGCTCTCAGTGGGGTGAATTCCTTTCTTGTCTATCCGGTAGCCCAAGAATTCGACGGATTCGACCCCTATCTGGCATTTGTTTACCTTGACTTTTAATCCGGCTGTCCGGAAAATGCCCAGAACCTTTCTCAAACGCTCCCCCAATTCCTCTACGTTTTCCGCTGAAATCAAGACATCATCGAAGTAGGGAACTACCCCTGGGAGCCCTTGCAGAAGTCGTTCCATTAAGTTTTGGAACAGCCCTGGTGCCACACTCACCCCAAATTGCAATCGGGTACACTTGAAGGCCCCCCTGTGAGTTACAATCGTTTGGGCTTCGGCTGTGCGGGCGTCTACGGGCAGTTGTTGGTAGGCTTGAGCCAAGTCTAACTTTGCAAAGACTTGCCCTCGCCCCAAAGAGTGCAGCAAGTGTTGCACCACGGGAACCGGGTAAGCGCTTTTCTGTAAGGCTTTGTTAAGCGTCGCCTTGTAGTCAGCGCAAATTCTAATTGACCCGTCTGGTTTTATTGGGGTGACGATTGGCGTCTCCCACTTTGCGTGATCGACTGGTACCAAAATTCCCTGATTTATGAGCTTATCTAGCTCCTTGTCAATTTTTGGTTTTAGGGCAAAAGGGACTCTCCTCGCCTTTAGCCTAATGGGAGCTACCTGGGGGTCTAAGTTGAAGGAAATAGGGGTCCCCTTGTACTTGCCCAGGCAGTCCTTGAAGACATCTTCGAACTCGTTAAAGAGAATGTCTTTCAGGTTACAGTCACTTCTGTAGATGCCAGTCACTCCCATGCCCAGGGCACGAAACCAGTCTAGTCCCAACAGACTGGGCAGGGTCCCTTCGACGATCGTGATGGGCAGGGTTTTCTTGTGTGGTCTGTACTCGACTCGGACGGAGGTGGTCCCTCGAACAGGGATGCGATTCCCTTGGTAGTCGTGGACTCGTAGCCGTTGTGCTTGCAGGTGGCGCTTCGCGACTGATGGCAGTGACTTCGCCAAAGTGTCCCAGGACATGATGGTGATCGCTGATCCCGTGTCTACTTCGAGCCGGCACCGTACTCCTTCTATTTTGGGTTTGGTGAAGATCTTCTTCTCCACTCGGGTCGAGGCGCGGCCTATGACCACAGTCGTTTGGTTTGAATCCGCGCCTTTTTTGTTTGAGCCAATCGCGGGTCGCCTTGCCGATTCCGCGCTCTGATTGGCCGATTTGAATTTTCGGCGGGAAGGTTGGGCCGCTCGACAAACTTGAGCTAGGTGCCCTTTCTTCCCGCACCGCCGACATGTTGCGTCCTTAAACTTGCAGCGTTGGCGCTGGTGTTGACCTCCGCAGCTTCCGCATTCGTCTCGGTCCCCTTTGTCGCGTTTCTCGGTTCGGCAGACCCCTTCCTCATCTTCACTGTCGGATTCGGTCTGCACCTCCTCCTGGTGTACTGGAATTGGCTTTGTGCTCGCCTTTGGTGGGAGAGGCTTTTGCAGTGTCTCCGCCGCTTGGGTGGACATTTAATGTGCTCTGGCTTCGTCCAGAGCGTTGGCCAGCGTTAGGTTGCTCTTTGCTAGCAGCCGTCGCCGCAAACGGATGTCTCTGACCCCTCGGATGAGTTGCTCGAGGAGCACCTCGTCTAGGTCGCGGTATCCGCAGTCCTTGGACGCTTTCCTTAGGGCGGCCATGTAGTCACCGATGGATTCGCCCTCCATCTGCCTTCGCTCTCCGAATTCAAACCGCCGCACGTATTTGGATGGCGTTGGCGCGAAATGGTTTTTTAGTAAGGTCTGTAGAGTTGGCCACGACACCGATTGTAACGGCGTTGGCTCTGCCAGGGCTTCCGCGATATCAATGACCTCCGGACCACAGTGGCTTAAGAAATAAGCCCTTTTGCGGTTATCTGGAACTCCTTGCAGTTCGTTGGCTTCTAGAAAGCTTTCGAAACGGGTCATATACGTTCCCCATTTCTCTTTAGCCGGGTCAAACGGTGCGGGCGGAGTGTAACTGGCCATCTCCGCTTTTCTGCCCTGTGTTTGCTGGGTTCGGGTCTATCGTGCTTCAGCTCGGTTCTGGTTCTCCTTAGCCTCGAGATCCCACCTTCGTCGCCAGTGTTATGTTCGGGAAGTAACGAGGCTGGAGACCAGGGTAGTGACAACAGCTCTTTAATATATGGTGAACCCAGCGACAGGCTGGGGGAAAACCTCTCCTTTTATACAGTTCTACTGGTGGCTTCGTCCAATCAGCAACGTGCTGATTTCCCGCCCAAATATTTAAAGGTACATACAAGAATACATAACAATTATTATTATTATTATTATTATTATTATTTAATTTTTATACCACCCTTCTCTTGAAGGTCTCAGGGCGGTGAACAGGCAGATAAAATAATATCATATATTACAATAAAAACACTCTTTAAAAAACTTATTCAATATGGCCTAAAATTTAAAATACAATACAAAATATAAAATAAACCCCAATAAAATCCATATTTAAAAACCCTATTTAAGCCAGTCCTGCTCGGAAGAATAGATACGTCTTCTCTCTCTCTCTCTCTCTCACACACACACACACATACACACAGACACACAGAAAATATTTGCTCATTTGCTTCTTTGCTATTCTTGCATTGACTGTAAAACAAGTTAATTCACTGAAACTTTCCATTTTCCACCAGATAAAGACAACGATAAATGCAGACGTTCATGTTCTATCAAGAAGCTCAGGATACCAATAATGTGAGCCAATTTTGAGCACATTGTTTTGAAAATAGATGACATGTTCCAGTGGTGGAATTTAATTTTTTTTACTACCGGTTCTGTGGGCGTGGCTTGGTGGGCGTGGCTTGATGGGCATGGCAGGAGAAGGATATTACAAAAGCTCCATTTCCACCCCACTCTGGGCCCAGCCAGAGGTGGTATTTGCCGGTTCTCCAAACTACTCAAAATTTCTGCTACCAGTTTTCCAGAACCTGCTGAATAGCACCCCTGACATGATCTCTCTCTCTCATACACTTAAAAACTTAAATAAAAAATCCTGACCTCACTGATTATAAATTTTAATTGACTCATTGTGGCCCATCATTTCTTTATCTGGTAGAGTCTATGGATCTAAGATGATTAGTTGAGGTTTTCTTCATCAGCAAGGATCTCAGAACAAGTTAACACCTGGCCATTATGTGTACCAATTATAAAAACAAATCCTCAACTTGAAAACTGTGGTCTTTTTGTCCTTCATTTTTACCCAACAGTACTAGCTCTAGAATGAAAAATCATTCTAGTGTATTGCTACAATTATTACTTTCAAATCTGGTTGACAGTTTCTTTTTGAAAGTATGGAATTTAAGGGTCTTAGTTGCCTGGAGCAGCCATTTTCTCTTTCTGTCAGATTCTGAACAATTGGTTAATGATAAATAACAACCAGTGTGCTGTTTAAGGATGAAAAAAGATTCTGCTCTGTTTTACAAGCCAGTACGTTCCTGAATGGGCAAACTGTCCCATTTTATTTTACTCTAAAAAGGCCATGCTGTTAACACAGAGGCAGACATCTTATATCACTGATAAATGAAACGTTTAAACGTAATGCGAGACACAACATGGCATGAAAACATGTATGGAAATCCTAGTTAAGCTGAACACCCCACTACCCCCCCCCACCAAATTGAAGTTATCCTTGCTGGCATGTAATTGAATCATCCTTGAATCTCTGTTGCCCATTTCATACATGAAGTGCCTTTAAACATTCCTTCTGATTGTGAGAGATTGCTCTTTCTTAAGATGAGAAGGGGGGTAAATAGAAGGGAAATATACAATTATGAGATGAGAAACATAGCAGGTTTCCAAGTTAGAAAGGTACATCTGGGTCTGGATGTGAGAATGTGACTACCCCTAAGAGTCCATATGTCTGCTGGAGCAGAGCCTCCACATAAAGTGGCATTGGATATCAAATCTATTTGAGCCAATCTCTAAGCCAGATGTGTCAGAAAGAGATAAAAAACAATAGCTCAACAATATGGGATATGATACACATTTTGGCCAAAATCCAGCAGAGAGTTAAGTGCACTTAAGCTGATTGAAATCAGTGGGCTTATGTATGCTTAACTCTGTGTTGGATGGCAGCCTTTGTATATAAAACATACCTCATACATATTCAGATAATAATTTATTATTTGGATTTAGAAAACCACACAAAAGAAATTGAACCTTCTGATACTAAACAACCACAGTTAAAGGGGGCGGGGAATGACCAAACCAGGCTGGCATTAGCATGGCCTCCATATGGAGGTTGATGTGAACCATTGAAGTTGCTTATCATATATATCTCAATGAAGGAAGATATTGCATTCGTGTGTGTGTGTGTTTGTGTGTGTGTTTATTTATTTATTTATTTATTTTATTTATTTTTCGCATTTTTATACCGCCCTATCTCCCTAGGGACTCAGGGTGGTTTACAGCCGGATAAAACATACATATAAATACAAAATAAAACATCAATTAAAAAACTTATTACATAAGGCCGAATATTTAAAAATAGCAATACAAATAATAAAAACCCCATTAAAACCAAATTCAAAATTTAAAATTCTAGTCCAGTCCTGCGCAGATAAATAGATGTGTCTTAAGCTCGTGGCGAAAGGTTCGAAGGTCATGAAGTTGGTGGAGTCCTGGGGGAAGTTCGTTCCAGAGGGTGGGAGCCCCCACAGAGAAGGCCCTTCCCCTGGGTGTCGCCAGTCGGCACTGTCTGGCCGACAGCACCCTGAGGAGTCCCTTTCTGTGAGAGCGCACGGGTCGGTGAGAGGCATTCGGTGGCAGCAGACGGTCCCGTAAGTAACCCGGCCCTATGCCATGGAGCGCTTTGAAGATAGTTACCAGAACCTTGAAGCGCACCCGGAAGGCCACAGGTAGCCAGTGCAGTCTGCGCAGGAGAGGTGTCACATGGGAGCCACGAGGGGCTCCCTCTATCACCCGCACAGCCGCATTTGAACTAACTGGAGCCTCCGGGTGCTCCTCAAGGGGAGCCCCATGTAGAGAGCATTGCAGTAATCCAGACAAGATGTCACGAGAGCGTGAGTGACCATGCATAGGGCATCCCGGTCTAGAAAGGGGCTCAACTGGCGAACCAGGCGAACCTGGTAAAAAGCTCTCCTGGAGACGGCTGTCAAATGATCTTCAAAGGACAGCCATCCATCCAGGAGAATGCCCAAGTTGCGCACCCTCTCCATTGGGGCCAATGACTCGCCCCCAACAGTCAGCCACAGCTGCAGCTGACTGTACCGGGATGCCGGCATCCACAGCCACTCTGTCTTGGAGGGATTGAGCTTGAGCCTGTTTCTCCCCATCCAGACCCGTACGGCTTCCAGGCACTGGGACAGCACTTCGATAGCTTCGTTGGGGTGGCCCGGTGTGAAGAAGTACAGCTGAGTATCATCAGCGTACAGCTGGTACCTCATACCGAAGCCACTGATGATATATATATATATATATATATATACACTGTAGGTTTTCATGAGTATAGGTATGTAGGTCTTGGCATATTCGGGTGTTTTCCCGTGTAAGGTTGAGAGTATCTTGGCGACGTTTCGACGAGGTCTCACTCATCATCTTCAGGCTGGTGCTTTCAGCTTTGTGCAAGCAAAGCGTGGTCAGAGCTGCCGTCTCTCTATAAGTAGAAACACCCCCACAACATGAACAAACGTGACGACACCTCCCGCCTACCAGACATCTGGAAACTAGCCTTAGTCAGCAAATGAGTCCCAGCCACGAAAATTGACACCGGACTCAGGATAACACACGACGCCACCACCAATCATCCTCTCCAGATTCTAACCCAAACCCATCCCACAGACGAAACACAACCACCATCCAGAAGCCAGACCATGCTGGCACCAGCGGCTGCTGCGCCCTCCTCTGATCCCCACACAAGGCAAACTGACACACGCCAGGAATACATGACAAGACCTCGGACTTGGAGCCAAACCAAAACCTGGGATGCCGCATCACAGCCATCTGCTCAGGACGTCACATCACAGAACTCCAGAGGCCACAACACCAAAGCTCAGGACATTACAACACAACCTATCACCCAGGATGTTACAGCACAAGACTCAGGAGGTCACATTCCCAGAACTCAGGACATTTCCAGGAAGCCCATTACCACTACAGGAGGTCACATTCCCAGAACTCAGGATGTTTCCAGGAAGCCCATTAACCAAGTCGTTACAACACAAAAGACTAATGGGCACACAACTAGGACCACACCCACACAGGATGCTACGAAACAGCCGACTAATCTGCAACACCCACTCCATCCACCAATCAAGATGCAACCACACAGCCAACCAACCTGCTTACAGCAACACTCCCCACCTCCCCACCAGTATTTATAGAGAGACAGCAGCTCCGACCACACTTTGCTTGCACAAGCACAAAGCCAAAAGCACCAGCCTGAAGATGATGAGTGAGACCTCATCGAAACATCGCCAAGATTCTCTCAACCTTACATGGGAAAAGACCCGAATATGCCAAGACCTACACACACACACACACACACACACACACACACACACACACACACACGTATATATTTGTTTTCTGAGGTTTTCGCGAGTGTTTGTATGTAGGTCTTTGGTTATTCGGGTTTTCTCCCGCGTAAAATTGGAAGTGTCTTGGCGACGTTTCGACGAAGTCTCATTCGTCATCTCAGGCTTCAGCTTCGTGCTTCTTGCTCCCAGAAGCACAAAGCTGAAGCCTGAGGATGATAAGTGAGACCTCTTCGAAACGTCGCCAAGATACTCTCAACCTTACACGGGAAAAGACCCGAATATGCCAAGACCTACCTACCTACCTACCTACCTACCTACCTACATACATACATACATATATATATATATATATATTTTCTGAGGTTTTCACGGGTGTTTGTATGTAGGTCTTTGGTTATCCGGGTTTTCTCCCGCGTAAAATTGGAAGTGTCTTGGCGACGTTTCGACGAAGCCTCATCCGTCATCCCAGGCTCCAGCTTCGTGCTTCTTGCTCCCAGAAGCACAAAGCTGAAGCCTGAAGATGACGAATGAGACTTCATCAACGTCACCAAGACACTTCAATTTCGGAGAAACCCGAATAACCAAAGACCTACATACATACATACATACATACATACATACATACATACATACATATATATATATATATATATATATTTGTTTTCTGAGGTTTTCACGGGTGTTTGTATATAGGTCTTTGGTTGTTCGGGTTTTCTCCCGTGTAAAATTGGAAGTGTCTTGGCGACGTTTCGACGAAGTCTCATTCGTCATCTTCAGGCTTCAGCTTCGTGCTTCTGGGAGCAATGTGTGATTGCAGCTGTTTCTTCCTTTTTAACTGCTAGTGGGGGTTTGAACTGATTGGGTGGGAGCTTGGCTGTCCTCTGATTGGCTGGGGGTTCTTTTGTGCTCTGATTGGCTGGGGGTGTGTCCTGTTTGGGTGGGGGCTTGGTTGTGCTCAGATTAGTCTGAGTTGCAGGGGGATTTGAGCTGGTGAGCTGCATTGCTGTTGTTTGGCTTCATGTTTGTGGTCGTGCTACAAAAAAGAAAATACATTTTCCACCCTTGTGCTATACATAAAAAAAAAAAGGAAGATTTGGGTCTTTGGATATATCCTCATGATTGCCAAAATCCACGTTCTCGAGGTACAGGTACCAAAGCGTCCAATGTTCCAAGCGCATAGTCCACAAATGGTTTCCA
The DNA here is from genome assembly GCF_028640845.1 of Ahaetulla prasina. Taxonomy (NCBI): domain Eukaryota; kingdom Metazoa; phylum Chordata; class Lepidosauria; order Squamata; family Colubridae; genus Ahaetulla; species Ahaetulla prasina. The sequence goes on from NC_080539.1 coordinate 174,733,972, forward strand.
AATCTTCCAGAAAATATCTTCTTTATACACACCACTTCTAATTTTAATATCACATGTCATTTTATCATTTAAAGCTAATTTCCACATTTCAGAATTCCACTCTTCTATTCTAAAAATCACATCTAGTTTCCAATATCTAGCTATTATAATTCTACCTATTATAATCATAATTCTAATCAATTCTTTTTCATATTTTGTTAATTCTATTTCCTTAATTACCAACAATAATATAGTTTCCACTCTCAATGTTATTACTTTCCCCATCATTTCAAGTATCATTTTCTCCAATTGTTGCCAAAACTTTTTAACCTTATCACATTTATACCACATATGTTCATAAGTCCCCAATTCCATCTCACATCTCCAACATTTTTTACTAATTTTTTTATCCATTTGTGACAATCTTACTGGAGTCAAATACCATTTCCAAACAACTTTATAATTGTGCTCTTTAATCCTTATAAATAAGGTTCTCATAATTCTACTATTCCAATTCACATTCCAATCTGACTCTGGTATTTCAATATTAAGATCTTTTTCCCAATTTGTCCTCATCACTCTTTGTAGTTTTTCATCAGAGTTTATAATCTTATAAACCCTGCTAACGAGTCCCTTTAGCCCAATTTCATCTTTCATAATCCGAGATACTAAATATTCAAATTCAGTTTCACATCTATTTATCGAATAGTTTTCCCTTAATTTTTTTGTCCATTTTTCTATCTGTATTTTTTCAAACCAACTTAACCCTAATTTTTCAATAATTTCTTTATTCCTCCTTCATTTCCATAACTTTTAACCAATCTCTAATAGTTTCTATATTTTCATCTTTAATCACTTCATTACGTCTTATATTATTTTTAATCGGCCAATTTCCAATTGTCTTCCCCAAAAAGATTATATCCGGAATTAAAATTTTAAGAAATTTATTCCACATTTTACTTAATCCCTTTAACCAATAACTTCTAATTACACATTTTAAGTTTACTTTATCTAAAAACCACCTTGATCCAAATTTCTCTATATCCCTTAACTCTAAGTCTCTCCAATGATTATCTTCACCTTTAAGTATTTTTACCACTATCCGGATATCATATGCACAGTAATAATTAAATAATTTGGGGATTCCTAATCCACCTTCCTTTTGATTTTGATACCACATTTTCTTCACTAATCTAGGTCTTTTCCCACCATTACAAAATTTGTCCAATTTTTTCTGATATCCTTCAATATCTTTCTCTGTCAAATTTAACGGTAACATCTCGAATAAAAAGTTAAACTTGGGCAGCAACATCATCTTACACATTGTAATTTTACCAAACCAAGACAACTTTAACATTTTATATTTATCTATCTTCTTCTCAATTTCATTCATCACCACATCATAATTAAGTTTTTTCAATTCTTTAACCTTGAGTGAGAGCACTATACCCAAATATTTCAATGTATTTTTAATCCTTATCCCAAATTGCTCTTGCATATTCTCGCGCTCATTACCATTACTATCCATCAATAATTCTGATTTTGACCAATTTACTTTCAGACCTGTCATTTCCTCAAATTCTTTCAAATGCTTATATATCTTTTTCAGGTCTTTCTCTATATTTTTCAAAATAATTAAAGTATCATCCGCATACAAATTTATCTTATATCCCTTATATCCTTCTAATTCTTCATCTTTTTCTATCATTCTTGTCAGGATTTCCATAGCCAATAAAAATAATGTTGGGGACAAGGGACATCCTTGTCTCGTACCGGCTTCTAATTTTATCTCTTCAGTTAATATTCCATTCACCTTCACTCTTGCACTACTTTTTTGATACAATTTTGAAATAACATGTATAAACTTGTTACCAAAGCCTAAAGCCTCCACAATTACTTTAATAGCTTCCCATTGTACGGAATCAAAAGCTTTAAAAATGTCTAATGATACTATACCAATTTTATCACCATTATGTTCAGCTACATCTATAATATTTAATACTCTTCTAACAATATCACTCATATATCTGCCCTTCATGAAACCTACTTGGTTGTAACTTATATATCTATCTATAAATCTACTTAATCTATTACTTATAATAGCAGTAAATATCTTTGCATCCTGATTAATTAAAGAAATGGGCCGATAGGACTCAATCCTTTCTAAATCTTTATCTGGCTTAGGAATTAGGGATATCACCGTTCTATTCCATGACGAAGGTACTTCTCCACCATGTAATATTCCATTAAATATTTTTTGCAATCTTGGTATTATTAATTCTTTAAATTCTTTATAAAACTCAGCAGGTAATCCATCCTCACCTGGAGCTTTATTTTTTGTATAACTCCATTAATCTCATCTTGTGTTATATCTTCTTCCATCAATTCTTTATATGTTTGATCAATTTTCACCACATATTTTTCTAAATAACTTTGCAATTTTCCCCGATTAACTGGTTTCTTTGAATATAAATTCTGAAAAAAATTTCTAACCACTTCACATTTCTCTAATTTTTTGTAACATCTTATACCTTTATCATCTATCAAAGCTCCAATTTCTCTCTTCTCTCTTTTATTTTTCGCCATCTTTGCCAATAACTTAGAGTTTCTGTTACTAAATTCAAAAATATTCCTATTTAAATATCTCAAATTTCTTTTTACCAACTCTGTATCCTCTTCTATCATTTTATTTCTTAACATATTAAGCTCCTGAAGAATTTTTTTCTTTAGTAAGCAAAATTGATTTTCCAATTCTTTAATCTGATTTTATCTCTTTCCATTTTAATTTTATAATTTTTATATTTCCTACTTGATAATTTAATACTCTCCCCTCTAAACACCGCTTTCATCACATCCCAAACAATTTCAAATTTAACCTCCCCCTTATCATTTAATCTCCAACTTTCCTCCAAATTTTTAATATCCAATTTTTATCCTTTTCATTTTTATACAGTTTCTCCTCATATCTCCAATAACTTCTTTTTTTCTCAAAATTAAAATCTAAATCCACCATAACTTCTGCATGATCAGAATCTTTAAAAATTCCCACATCTACCTTATCCACGTTATTCAGCAAATCTTTAGAAAGAAAAATATAATCAATTCTAGAATATGTATTATATATCTTAGAGAAAAAAGTATATACTCTTTCAATTCCTTTGACCTCTCTCCACACATCCACTACGCCGTTTCGGAGCATCCACATATTTAAAATCCCCATTTTATTTGCTCCTCCACAACGAGTGGGGTTAGTACTATCTATTTTATCTCTGATTAAATTAAAATCCCCAGCCACAATTACTTTCCCTACACTTTCATTCTCCAAAATTTTTGTTATTTTTTCAAGAAATTCTCTTTGTTTCTCATTCGGTAAATATAAATTAACAAGTGTCACTTTTTCCTCATTAAGATTTCCCACAATTATTACATATCTTCCATCCTCATCCAAAATTACCTGATGTTTTTCAAAATACACCCTATCTGATATCAGTGTTGCAACTCCTCTGGCTTTTGAAGTTCCAAATGCTTTTTCATATATTTGCATACCTTTTATATACATTCTATTTGAATCTTCAGATTTCTGATGGGTTTCTTGTAAAAATAAAATATCTGGTAAATCTCTTTTAATCTTAAATTCCAATCTTCTTCTTTTAATCTGATTCCCTGTACCCTTCACATTCCATGACATTATTTTTATGACTTCCATTTAAACTGTAAATTTTTCAATCCTATCCCCGCCTCTTCCTTTCTGTGCCCCAAACCCAACATTAAACTCCCATATAACCAACATTTAGCATAAAGAAAATAATAAAAAAAACAGAAAAAGACAAAAAACAAAACAAACAATAGAAAACAAACAATCTTCTTCCCCCACATCCTCGTCGGTTTCGCCTCTTTAAAGAGAATGGGGGAGAGGGGACGTGCCAATGTCCGGGTCACTTCTTTCGGGCTGTCTATTAAAATTCGTCACTCAAGAAAAAAGAAAGTGATGGCTCTCTCCCGCATTCGGCTTCGCATTTTCCAAGACTCTTATCTGCTTCTTCTCCTGCTGTATCCTCACGACTTTTCTTCTGTTCAACCAACACAGGTGATATTTCTTTCCTCTTTAACCCTTTAGGGTCTTGCCCCCCCAATAGCCCCATTTTCTTCTTCTGGGGTTGATGTTTCCACGTGTATTCCACCCATCTTAAGCATTTGATCTTTTATCTCCATTAAATCCTCCTCCTTGATCAGTCCAAGCTCCCGTAAATATAATATCACATCTATGTCTGGGGTAATTGTACGCATCCTTCCTTTATAAAAAAAATTCAATTGTTGTGGTGGCCTCCAGTTATATCTAATTCCATTATCTCTCAAAACCTTTGTAATTGGTTTTAAAAAAACTCTCCATGCCCTTTCTTCTCTTGATATATCCGGGAAGACTTGAATAGTCTTCCCTTCAAACTTCAAAGCATCTCCCATCTCTCTCACCTTGGCCATAACTTCCAGCTTATCACCAAGATTTGCAAACCTGACAAGCACATTCCTGTTGGAGCCATTTTGCCTTCTATATCCAATTCTAAAAACACTTGCCAGATCTGCTATTGTAAACGTAATTTGCGTGTCGAGATCATTAATCCATTTTAAAACCCGCTGTTTCAAATTATCTACCTTTTCTTCTGGAATCCCTTGGATAACCAAATTATATTTCCTCATCTCTTCTTCCAGAAGACAAATTCTTTTGTATTGCTGCTCATTTTTGTAAAATATTTCACCAATTTGCCGATCCACTTTTGCCTCATGTACATGAATCTGCTCAAGTTCATCTTTAATAATTGTCATTTCCACTGTTTGCTTTGCAAAATTTTCATTCATTTCTTGTTTCATTTTTTTCATTTCCAATGTCATTTCCAATGTCATATTATCCATACGCTCCGATAATCCTGCTATTTTTTCCCCAATTTTGTTTAAAGCTGCAGCAACTTGCTGCATTTCCGAAGGTTGTTGAGTCATTTTAAAAAGTTTTAAAAAGTTTTCAAACTAGTATTTCAAACCACTTTTGCAGAGGGTCTTAATGAAGATCAAGGGACAGCAGTTTTTTAATTGGAGCCGAAGCGGCTTATTTTGTACTCGAAAGTTTATCTCTAAACAGCTTGTGACTCATAGTCACTCCACAGAGAGCACAGATAACTTCACAGCTTTTAAACAATAATCAGCGCCATTTTTTCTCCATGTCAGCAAAGGAAAAAGAAAGAAAAATTTACTGCTTCATTCCAACTTAAACTTCGGAGAAAAATCCTCTCCTTTATTGTCTGTGATCATAAAAGCACATAAATAAGCTGTTAATTTCCTCTCAAAAAAAATTATCCATCAGAAGACAATGCCCAGTAAAATCCTGCTGCTCCGGTCAAGTTTCCCACACAAAAGATCAATTTAATCTTCAATTAAATTCTTCTCCTTGACAAATTCAGTCTTTAATATTCACACCTTGACCTCAGCAGTAAAACACAGAACACGATAAGCAAAAACGAAAGACAGCACTTTATTCCAGACTTAATCGTGTCTGCCGGCCGGCTGGTCACCCCCACGCTGTAAAAACTCCATAATTCAAACAGTTTCAGATGACCTACCGGTTTTAAATTCAGTCTGCTAGGCTGTTATCACTTTCACTTCACGATTTATTAACTTTCATCCGTAACGGTGCATTCCAAACACATAAATCCTCATAAATCTTCATTAATAAGCCCTGTGAAGTGAAGGAAAGGTCCTTACCCCACCACGGTCATGGCCACGCCCCCCCAGCAACTCTCTCACTAAGTGATGTGATCATAATGCATGATGTCACATAACCATCTGATTCACGATGGAAGCTATTGCAGTCCCAATTGCCATTGTTAAATGAACAATGCATTTGCAATTTTCCTTGGTCACATGATTGCCATTCACAACTTTCTGCCAGCTTTCCTATTGACTTTGCTTGTTGGAAGTTAACAGAGAAGGTTGCAGTGATCACATGACTGTGCTGTGACAGTTATAACTACAAAGCCCCCTTTGTTACTGCCATAACTTTGAATGGCCACTGAATGAGTGGTCATTTAATCAGGGCTCCTTGTATTTAATTGTATGTAGCACTTTGGATCAGCATAGTTCGAAAGGATTGAACAGCACTTATAGAAATATAAGATGGTCTACTCCATATTCTGTTTTGGTCTTCAACGAGAATGACCTGGATCTGGTGTTATTATGTGATATTTTACTTACATTTTCCAAATATATGACATATATGGTTTCCTTTGGCAAGAACTATTATAATCTTTGCCATATAAAATAGGAATGCACATGAAGTTTAACAATGGGGAGTTTCAAGTATTATTGTTTCCTATAAGAAAAGCCAAACTCAAGTCCTTTGAAACAGTTTATAATTGCCATAAACTACTATATCTCTGATATATAACAGCAATAAAAGTAGCTAGTGCTGACTTTATCAGGTCCCAAGTGAAAAGTTAGGTATGAAAATGGCCAGGTAGAATGTCAGGATCTTAAAGAGAAACCCAGGAACAACAACTATGTAATATCTGTATGCCTTAATCTGGATCCAAATCTTCTTCACTATTTATATAAAATGAAGTATTTGGTCTTGATACTATTCAGCAAATGAGCTCCATGTAGGTTTTTTTTTTTCATTATTTGCTTGGAAAGCCATTGGAACAATTTCATTTTGCATATTAACCTACATATTAACAATCACACAACTGTGACATCACTAATGACCACTCTGTGGTAAACAGTCTTTCTAGGAAGTATTATGACAACCCTGTATTAAAATAAGAATTATTCTGACTTTTATTTTAATCACTGCTCCATCTATTTAAACCATGGCTCTAACATCTTAGAGATGGCTCTAACATCTTATTAGAGAATTTCAAAAGGCTGTTAACATGTGATTGGATGATTGATTGATTGCATGCCATGCATTCAGTATCAACTCTTAGCAACCATATAGACCAGTGATGGCTAACCTTTTCCGGACAGAGTGCTCAAAGCATGCATATGTATGTATGTGTGCCTGAACCCCAAAATACAATGCGCATGTGGCCCCCGTGCATGCGCCTCATCCACCGCAGATGTGTACCCCCCCTGCATGCTCACAGCAGCCCCACACATGCCCGTGTGCTCCCCACATGTGTCCTACCACCCTGTCCACACCTGCGCATGCACGGCACAGACCCGATGACCAGCTGGCTGGCGGGAGGGATGCGCACTTGCATGGCAGAGTTGAACAGGGGTGAAGGCTTGCGTGCCCACAGAGAGGGCGCTTCATGCCATGTGCGGCACATGTGCCATAGGTTCCCCATCAAGGATATAGACAGATACCAACCAATAAGTGACTAATTCATGTAAATGGAGCTTCAGTTGATAAAAACTAAATCCAAACATCAACTAATAATTATTTTTTTCACATAGTCCTGACAATCTGGGAAGAAAGACTGAGAAAGTTTACCACTGTTCGTCATATTACATGTTATATGTATATATGCACACTTATATCTCTATCTCTGTCTCTAATATATCTATCTATCATCTATCTATCATATATATATATATATATATAAAAATATATATGTATGTATGTATGTATGTATATATATGTGTGTGTGTGTGTGTGTGTGTATGTATGTATATATATATATATATATATATATATGTAGGTCTTTGGTTGTTCGGGTTTTCTCCCATGTAAAATTGGAAGTATCTTGGCGACGTTTCGACGAAGTCCCACTCGTCATCTTCAGGCTTCGTGCTTGTGCGAGCAAAGCACGCTCTCACAAGCACGAATGCTCGCACAAGCACGAAGCCGAAAACACCAGCCTGAAGATGACGAGTGGGACCTCATCGAAATGTCGCCTAGATACTTTCAACCTTACATGGGAAAAGACCCAAATAAACCAATACATACATACAAAGATACATACATATATACATACATACATACATACATATATATATGAACTCTATATATAAATTTATATTATCTATCTATCTTATATATCACACACACACACACACATATATATATATAAATATATGTATAACATGTAATATTACTATATATATTTATTTATTTATTTACATTTATATCCCGCCCTTCTCCGAAGACTCAGGGCGGCTTACAGTGTGTAAGGCAATAGTCTCATTCTATTTGTATATTTACAAATTCAACTTATTGCCCCCCCCAACAATCTGGGTCTTCATTTTACCTACCTTATAAAGGATGGAAGGCTGAGTCAACCTTGGACCTGCCGGGACTAGAACCTGCAGTAATTGCAGGCAGCTGTGTTTTAATAACAGGCTTCTTACAGCCTGAGCCACACCGCGGCTTTATTATTAATATAGATTAATATTATAATATTACTATTATAGATTAATAAATTATATAGATGAATAGGTGTCCATGTTTATATTTGTGAATATAGCTGCATCCATGAGGTGGAATCAAAGAAGGCAAGATGGTGGTTATGACAATGCAAACAAAGCTCTGCCCTTTTATACCTGTATGTCACATTGACTCAAGGATAAAAGAGCTGGAACTTCAATTCTGCTTCAATTCTGCTTCAATTCCATGATTGTCATCTTATCTTTTTGATAAGATGACTCAATGGACATTATTACCTAAGGTACCTTCGAACTGGGCTTGATCCTGATGACTGTATGGACTGTATGCCTGCCATCATTATCTATCTCTGTTGATTTTCTTGACCCTATCCATCCTCCTTATTGATAAATTTTCTTTCACTCAATCTTATCAAACGTAGTCATATTTTCCATTTTACTATCTGCTTGCATCACATGGCCAGACTGACAATGTCTGTCTGCTGATCACCACCTCAAAGGAGTTCTATGTTTTGATTTCAGTCAGAAATGATTGACTGATTCTTTTTGCTAAAACTTTTATTAGCAATTTCCAAATCCTTAATTTTATTTTACATTTATATCCTGCCCTTCTCTGAAGACTCAGGGCGGCTTACATTGTGTAATTTGAAGGTGACATCTAATTTATTTCTTCATTCTTGTCAATGTCTAGCTTTCTGAGCTATAACTTGACACTGGAAAGACCACTGTTTTAATTTTTCTGATCTATGTTGTTATAGAAATAGATTTATCCTGAATTATGCTAAATATGTCATTACCTACTTCCCTAGGATAAGGATTCATCTTTTCTTTACTTCTACAGCATGTTCTATAACAATGGTGGGTTCAACATCCATGCTGGCTTTTCCTGCAGAATATTCCAGAGTTCTCTAGAATATTCTTGGAACATTTGCTTCCATACATTTCTACAACAGAATCAGTGTGAACAAATCCTAATATGGTAGAACAGTTTAAATAAAGACATTGGAGAATACAGCAGAGCTAAAACTAGGACTTTTGTCCAAAGGTTCAGTTACAAGATCAAAGCAGTCTCAATTGTATCAGACAAGAAGGATGCAAACCATCCTAATTAAGTATCCAATTTGTTCCAGAGCCCGAAAATAAACAAGCAAACAATCTGGTTGCAACATTACACTGGGAAGAATGATGTTTCAATGCAATGTTGATTTCTTTATGTAATTGTAGCTCCTCGCTTGAAATTATATTTTTAAAGATTAATACTGAAAAGTCTTCATGATCATGTGCATGATACGACAATTGTTACTTACGTTAGAATTAAATCTACTTTTTTATTTTTAATTTTAAAAAGGACTGTATAGTCATTACCAGACCAACCATCCTAGTGACCTCATTCTATTCTTCGTTCTATTGTTGAAACAAGTAATAGATTAATAGCTGCAGGAATCCCTACAGAAAGAATTAGCTCCTTATAAGGTCTGTTTTGGGAGACAGATCTTGGAAATCTGAACACTGAACTACTTTGTTGGCAAGTGAAGTTACATTTGTACCATTTACATTTCACGATTCTGAACGTGGGTCACAACAGTTCAGCCAAATTAGCTCCATCTGGATAAGTGAAACCAAGGAATACCTGTCAAAAATGGATCCAGAATGTCACATTTTAAGTTGGCGCCATATTTTAAAGCTTTTTACAGACAATCATGGATTAGTTCAGTCACTGAGGATAAACTGAGGTTAACTTAACCTTTCAAAGCAGTCACTGGTGGAAGGAAGAGGAAGAAAACCAGTGGCCTTAAATATCAGCAATTTTTTAAAAACCACAACAAAAACAACTTCGCTTTAAAGTACACCAACGATGAACCTTAAAACAAAACTTGAGGAAACATAGTCAGGCAGAGCAGATTATAGAAAATTAGGTAGGTTAATTGTCATATGCAGAACCTCATTTTGTCTACACATAGTTTTTCAAAACCTTACTTTTACTTTTGGTGTAGTTGAATAATTAGTTACCTTTCAGAAGAAAGTAAGGAAAACTATTTGTAATAGTATAAAATAATGTTCTACATTACAATAAAAGTATATCTTTTGTACAGTTTTTTTTAAAAAACTCATTATTTCAACCATAAAGCCTACATTACTTTAACTATAATAAAGGGTGAGGGCTCATCCTCACATTCCCTTAGCAATAATAGGAACATGCCTAAGTAATGGTTTTAAGTTACATGTGTTCGAGATGCACTCAACTTAAACCCAGCAACAGCAGAAGAAGCTTAAAATTGATCTTAGCTGTTCCAGTTTTAATGTAGTGTTTTCCCACTTCTCCTGGCATGTTTTTTTGTATGTTGTGTGGTTTACAATGCAGTTAGAGACTAGGATTTGCTCAGCTTCTACTAGCCAGTTTAGGCAGCTGGGAGCATGCCAACTCGTCTGGTTATTCTCCTTAATTATCATTTTGGCTTAACTGCAGTCTGGATTTTTTCAGAGAAGTTAGTTCCATACTGTCTGACTAAAAAATTGGTAAAGGACTGCCTGCAGATTTTATTCCACTAGTTGTCACCAACTATAACTTATTTGTAACCTATGACTATCATTAAGTGTTGTAAGTGTTGTAACCTATGACTATCATTAAGTGTTGTACCTTGATGAAGGTATCTTTTCTTTTATGTACTGAGTGCATATGCACCAAGACAAATTCCTTGTGTGACCAATCACACTTGGCCAATAAAACATTCTATTCTATTCTATTCTATTCTATTCTATTCTATTCTATTCTATTCTATTCTATTCTATTCTATTCTATTCTAAGGGGCAGTGCTCATCTCCGTTTCAAGGCCATTGAGCCAGCACTATCCGAAGACATTTCTATGTGGCCAGCAGGATGTCACGGAGTGCTGTTACCTTCCCACCAAAGTGGTACCTATTTATCTACTTGCCTTTGCATCTTTTCAAACTGCTAGAATGGCAAGAGCTGGAGGGAGGATGGGTACGCACCCCATCACATGGAGCTCATGGTCTTGAAACTGGTCTGCTGGTTTTCCATCCAACAAGCATAGCATCTTAACCACTGAGCCCCTGTGCCACCCCAGTACTGTCTGACAGGGGCTTTTATATCTTTCTCCAGTTCCTGTAATGCACAAAATCTTGGTCTGAGCCAGGCAGAAGAGCCAAGTCCTGCTTATTCTGCATTCCTGGGTTAGTCACCAATGAAAACATTATATATTTTTCATTATTTCTGCTGATAAGAGATTTCATATTGGCATACTCCTTGTATTACAGGTAATGTATGTTTGAAGTTATTGGGGTACTTAAGACCTAGATTTGAAGGTCCAGTGGTCAACGTCCTCATGCCTGTGGTCACATGACTGCACTTCAGGCACTTGGCAAGCAGGCCATATTTATAGATATTTGAAGCATCCCATAGTCATATGACCGTGTTTTACAACGGTTTTGCTGAAAACTGGCATTTAATCATGGTTTTCAGCAAAACAGGCCAATAGTGAACCACAGGTTTACTTAACAACCATGGTGTTTGCTTAATGACTGCCGCAGAAAAGATCATTTACAACCATCACAACCTACGTCCATAATGGGGAAGCTCCATTACAATCATAACTCAAAGACTACCTGCAGTTGGGCTGGAGAGGAGGAATCAGGCTCTTCTGGGTGATGCCAGATATGGTCCCTTGCAACTGTAGCTAAGGATAGCAATTGCAATTGCACTTAGACTTATATACCACTTCACAGTGCTTTACAGCCCCCTCTAAGCAGTTTACAAAGTCAGCATATTGTCCCCAACAATCTGGGTCCACAGTTTACCCACCTTAGAAGGATGGAAGGCTGAGTCAACCTTCAACTAATTCCTTACCACCCACTCCCATTTAACCCACACTCTTCTTTCATGAGGGTGAAAGCTCAGTTGGGCTATTTTTCGACATAAATCGAGTCCTCCTTCACAAAAGCAATAGAATCAACTCCAGAAAAAGCTCAAACAGTAATGGTATTCACTGACCTTTGCTACCAGTTTGGAACTGTGAGCGAGTGTGCGTGCTCATGCGTGCCACCTCTGCACATGCACAGAGCCTTCTGCGCATGCGCAGAGCATCCGTGATGACGTCCGGATGGGTGGGCAGAGCCTCCCGCCGCCACCACTACCGGTTCGCCAGAACTGGATAGAAACGGTAGAATCCCACCCCTGGGCTACAAGAATGAAGATCTGTATCTGCAATATCACCATTGGGCATATTTAAGCATCCTTCCTACATTTACCGCACCCCATCCCATCACAGGTTAAAGAGAGTGATTGCTGGCTGGTGGTATTCAGTGGAAGGGTAACTGAAACCAGTCTTGATACTGTGACAGAATAAAGTCAGGCATCAGAGTACCCAATGTTGTGCTGACATGCTTTTCTGTCAGCAGAGAAAGATATATCTTCAAAGGAAAGTTATTCTCTGAAGAAAGCAATTTTGACAAAACTACAAATGCTTGCGTAAGAGCAATAATGCTGTTCTGAACTGGCTCAGTGGAGCACCTACTGCATGTTTTAGAAGATCTGTTTTGTTGGCCTGAAAAGAATTCATTCAAAGGAAGCAATAAATCAAAGCCAAACGACAAAAGTTCTTTGGCCAAAATCCTTGCTACTCTACTACCAGGGCAAGATTTAAGATGAATTTAGATACTTAGGTGCGAAGAAGGGAGACAAGGGACAGAAACGAAATCCTAAAAGAAGGGATTGAACTAAATTAATACTTGTAGTTTTGAAAGCATATGGCAGAGCTTCTAAGCTGCACATTTGAACTGGAGACAAGGACATATTATTCTGAAGTACAAATTTATTTAGCAATGGAGGTAAAGAAAGGCCTAAAGAAGGATAGAGTCACACTCCCTCTTTACAGACCCACGCAAGTTGGAATTTGCATGTGATTGGATAAACTGTCAGGCATTTCATTGGATATAGCATATCAAGTGCCTAGTGAGGTCCTATGGGCTAGATGATATAATGGAACAAAACTACAAGGACAATGGAGTTTTGAAAGAACAAGGAGACCATCTTTCAGAAACATTGTTAGTTTTAGAGACTTACTTTCTTTCATGTTCTCTGAGCTCTGCTTCTCTTCCAGTATCTTTTATCAAATTATCATTACTTGGCCTTGGCGGCTAAGCTGACATTTTAGTTTTGCTGGGAAAGTATAGGTAGCCTCAATTTAGGAATGGTTGCTAAGCGACTGTTTGAAGTGACAACAGCCCCCCCCAAGGTACTTATGACCCACTTCTGAAGTTTTGATAGATGCCCCTCCCCCCAACAGTCACATGACTGAATTTTTGGGCACTTGGCAACTGACCTGAATTTTTGGCCATTTGCAGCAAATTCACTTAACAACTATAATGATTTACTTTTATGGCAAAAAATGTCATAAAATTGGGTCAGTCACAACTTTACAACTGTCATATTTTAAGACTAAAATGCTCCATTACGGTCATATAAGTCAAGGATTACTTGTATTTTTGTAATGAGTAGTCCCCCAGTTTGATACCATATAGCTGAACCAGTGACTTCTTTCCCCTTGGAAAGAAAAGTTTGGCTTAGGAGCTTTTAACTTAGTCAAAAGAATTATTCTCCAGTTTTAGAGTGATATGATAGCACTCTTAAATTACTAGAAGTGTTATGGTTAGAAAGTCCTTGTTTCCTCAACATTATCCTGGAGTGCAAGACACAAAATAGTCATATTAAGTTAAAAGAAGGCAGATTCTGGTTAAATGTTCGGAAAATCTTCATAAAAATCAGTTACTTGGAACAGCACATATATTACAAAACAACTTTAACTAAGGAGTTGATAATCAAAAGTACCCAATCCAATCCAAACAATCAATCTAGATTGTGTAAATAGCAATAATAACCAGAGCAATAAAACATACATTTCTATGCCATGAATCTTTTACACTCATGATACAGCAATAGAAAAATAAGACTAAATCCGACTCCAGAAAATAACATAAGACAATTTAGTTTCATTAACAAAATCAAAAACACAATAACAAAACAACAACATTTAGACATGCCCTAAGCTATCATGCACGAATGTCCTTGAGGAACTGAGGTTTTCATATTAGGGACAAAACAATATTTATGTATTTCCCTCCATACTTGTTGTGACTTGGTCTCGTGTGTGTGTGTGTGTGTGTGTGTGTGTGAGAGAGAGAGAGAGAGAGAGATTCATGCACCTGCTTTCTGACCACTAGAAATATTAGAATGAAGGAATCTGCACTTCTATTTCCTCCCCTTAAAAGACTTAATGTACGTGTCTCTGTTTACCATGCTTCCTGCTGCATATCTTCAGTGTTTTCCTCATTTCCTTCTCTCAGTTCAATTTTTTTTTCCTTCTAACCCTTGAATGTGCAGTTCAGATTTTCATTTGATTTGTTCACTTTGAGGAATGTACCCTTCAGGCTCTTAAGTGTAAGTAGAGTCATGTAACTTGGAATTTTCTAACATTATGTTATTTCTTAAATAAGCTTTATTTTTATTTTCTTTCATGCATGCATCAGTCACAATAATATTTTTTTATATAAATGTAAGGGAAAGAAGTAAAGTTAATGTACCCTTAACTTTACTATTTTTTCTTCCTATTTATTTATTTATTTATTTTGCTCTATAAACCACCTTCTTCTAACCAATATATGATTCACTTGGTGACCAAGATCCCTGGATTCGTCATCTTCAGGCTTCAGCTTCGTGCTTCTGGGAGCAATGTGTGATCGCAGCTGTTTCTTCCTTTTAACTGCTAGTGGGGGTTTGAACTGATTGGGTGGGAGCTTGGCTGTGCTCTGATTGGATGGGGTTTTTTCTGTGCTCTGATTGGCTGGGGGTGTGTCCTGTGTTGGTGGGGGCTTGGTTGTGCTCAGTCTAGTCTGTGCTGCAGGGGGATTTGAGCTGGTGAGCTGCATAGCTGTTGTTTGGCTTTGTGGTCGTGCTACATCTTCATAGTGGGTGTCAGTCTGCTGCATGAATGGATTGGAGGGGTTTGAAATGGCTAATGTTGCAGCTGCGGTCTGGCTTCTGGTCCTTGGTCGTGCTTCATGATCAGTGTGGGTTTGGGTCTGCTTTCTGGGTGGATGTGCGGTGGTGACATCCTGTGTGGACCTTGTGAGTGTGGGTCTGGTGTCATTCCTCGTGTTAGGGACTCGTTTGTCAATAAGGGCGGGTTTCCAAATGGCTGGTAGGCGAGAGGTGTCATCTCGTTTGGTCATGCTGTGTGGGCGTTTTTCTATCTCAATGGCTTCTCTGATTATTCTGTTTTTAAAGTGTTCAGTTTTGGCGATAGTTCTGGTCTTTTTAAAGTCAATATCATGTCCTGTGACTTCCCTGGTCCAACACTTTAAAGTCACAGGTTTTGGGTTCTGCTTTCAGATTTTGCATTTAAGTTTCAATAAAGGTTTGGGTTCTATTTTTGGATTCTGTTTCTGGGTTCCAAAATTTTGGCTTTTTGTGCCGAAAACTCACCTTGCTAAAGAAATACTGCCTTAGTGTTCTTGGCCAAGATACAAAGATCCTTGTCCTGTTATTGCATGAATATGAAACTCCATTCATAATCACCCCAGATGTTGGCTGTGTCAATCATTGATGTGCTGATAAATATTTAAGATACAGCTCTGCTGGCTCCACCAACCAGCTTGCAAAATTCCAAAAATATTAACTATCAGTTCTTATGAGTTTGTGCAAGTTAGTTCCAGCACACCCCTGGTATCAATCCGTAAGTGTTGATAAGCAGACATTGTACTATTTGTTTTTCTTGCTGGATCAGTCTTTGCATTCACATTGCATGCATACTTTTATTTACTTCTGTTGGATCATTGATGAATTGAACAGTCAACCTTACTGAAAATGCCATTGATGTTTTATTCAAAAGAATTACAACAATAAAGCAAAAACCAGTCAATACTCCAACTGATAGCTAATGTTAGACAAAGTTCATAAACCTGGGATATCAAACAGAGGTGGGTTTCAGCAGGTTCTGACCAGTTCTGGAGAACCAGTAGAGGAAATTTTGAGTAGTTCAGAGAACCTGTAAATACCACATTACTCACCCCGCCCCCATGTATTCTCTGCCTCCCAAGTCCCAGCTGATCGGGAGGAAATGGGCATTTTGCAGTATCCTTCCCCTAGAGTGGGATGGGAATGGAGATTTTAAAGTATCCTTCCCCTGGAGTGAGGTGGGAATGGAGATTTTACAGTATCTTTCCCCTGGAGTGGGGTGGGAATGGAGATTTTACAGTATCCTTTGCCTGCCATGCCCACCTAGCCACACCCACCAAGTCATGCCACATCCACCAAGCCACACCCACAGAACTGGTAGTAAAAAAATTTGAAACCCTCCACTGGTGTCAAAGTCAATTTCATTGAGGGCCACATCCGGGTTGTGTTTGAACTTGGGGGGGTGGGATGGGCATGGCCAGCTCGACGTCACTCGTGTCGGGGCGCCTGTGATGGCCCAAGTCCTCTGCCAGCAAAAATGGGCTCCTGAGCTCCATTTTCGGCTGCAATGGCCTCCTGCAACCCTCTGCCAGTGAAAATGGAGCTCGAGAGGGCCGTACTCAGCCCTCCTAAGCTCCATTTTCACTTGGAGAGCCACTATGGGCCAGTCCTTTGCTGTTTCCAGGGCGGCCCTGCAGGCCAGATCTAAGCACCCCGCGGGCCTGATCTGGCCCACGGGCCTTATGTTTGACACCCCTGTCATAAATCATCACCCAATCATGTCCCTTGCTCTTATATACATTCAGATATATAGTCAGATATCACAGAGCACACTAGTACAGGTGTAGAGTGGGGGAAGTAGCCAAATTTGTGAAAAGGAAGCCAAATTATTTGGGTTCCTTTTCACAAACTGATTCTAAGGAGATTCTTCAAACAACATATTAAATTATGTGTAGTTGTTTGGACTTCGCTGTTTGATGGCTCCTGATTTCACTGAATCTTTAGTGAAGGGTTTCATATATATAAATCAGAGTTACAATATTATATTGAACTAGGAAACTTTTCCCATGCACAATAATCCAGTCTAAAAGGGACACCCTATAAAGTGTATGAATCATTGTTTTCTTATTCTTCTGATGAGCATCATCTCAGGGAAGTGAAGAATTAATTAATGAGTCCACATCCCACCTAGAATTTCCCCATTCGAGATGGTTGTCTCTTTAGTCAGTAAAAAAATATATTATGATATGTAATAAAATAATTAGAAACATGGCACAATAAAAGAATTAAAGATAGCAGATTAAGACTACTTGCAGTTTATACCATGACAACAAAAACAAATATCTAACAAGAGCAATTCAGTTTTCTTATATGCATTAGAAATGTTTGCAGGAAGGCCCTGATCAGATTCCACAAACTGATCTCAGAAAAGGAATTGGTATGGCAAGAGGCACTCTTTCAAACCATTTAGCGTTTTCAATTGCTCCCCCTCCAGATATTGGAATGGAAAGTAATGAAACTCTTTTGGCTGGTATGTTGGTTTCTCTGTAGCCAATTCTGAGCAATTGCTTGTCATGTTAATCCTACAGTTTCTGAAAGCTGTTCAAAAGCAGCCCCAGATAAACTAAATTATAGTAATCAAGTTGGGCTATATATAACTATTCATAGCTTACGGTGAGATCATATTTTATCTTGAAAACAGAACACTACTGTAATCCAAGTGAATAAATCCAAGCTGTAAACTTCTCAAGAATATAAATTCTTGAAGGGCAACATGCAAAATATTGAATGGTTGCATATACATTTTTTTAAACAAAGATGCCCTTAGCCATTGCTGCTAGAAGAACAAGAAGCAATTCCAAGTCCAAGAACATACTGAAATTGCAAAACTGAGCCTGCATAAGTATATTTAATATCTTTATCATGGTTGTACAGTGCTTTGGATTCAGTTCCGGAACCTTCAAATGTGGACAAATATGAATACAGCTCTGGTCTGTGTCTACTTAAGGCAACCACATCATTTCCTGAATCATGTGGCTGCTATGTGGTGGCACAATCTGGGTGACAGGTGCAGCTGCTTAAATGAACTGTGGATAGATGCTGTCTTATGCTTCTATATATTTTGACATACTTTTTTCCAACTGGATCCAAAGCATGGCATATGTTTAATATTAATCCCCCAAGTCAGTAATATCCACCATTAACAGCACTTCTACCTTTACCAGATTAAATTTCTTTTTCTCCTCCAATAATAGTCATACATTTCCAAAATGTCCTATATCTCAAGCATCAGGTGTAGGTTGTACATTTTTTGATGATTCCAACTAGGATGCATGAACTATTTTCATTTAAACAAATTGTATTAAAATCAACATAATATGGTATGAGAGTTCTGTCAGTGGTATCTAATCCATGTGGTCTCATTCACTTATGCATGTCACTACACATTATGTAAGATCCTTGTTGAAGGGCTATATCTTTATATATTCCCTATATTGCAAAGACCCTTGGAAAGAAACTTCATAATAATGATCAAATGAGTTATTTTCAGGGGTGAGAAACTGTTTTGCCTCATTGTAAGGATGTCTACAACATTCAACCTAGGCGTCAATCACTATTAACCAGATTCCTGATCCCAAATGGAAGTGCTCTTACCCAGCTACATCCTGAAAGAACTATTGTCAAAGAAAAGGAACATGCTTGCACATTATCGAGAGGTGAAAACATTTTTTCTCTCCTAGATCTCTTCAGAATATGAATTTTGAAGCAAAATAAACTTCAGACATTCTCTCATTAGAGTGCTGCCCGAGGTATGCTTTCTCATTAGTGTGAGGCAGTTGCTCTTTTTAACATCTGATTGTTGCTTTTTGACAGTGTTTTCACATTGGCAGCAGCCGCATTTTTGAACAGGAAATACAATGAAAATAGTATAAAGCTAATGGAATGCATGCAATGGAATGGATTGTAACTAGGGCCGCCACAAGTGTCACTATGACTACCAGATTCTTGGTGAGGCAGTTGAACTGCTATTATTTCCAAAAAGCACTGGAACTAGAAAAATGACAATGCGCCAAGGGTATTAACTGAATTACATTCTGTGTAACATTTACGCTCCTTGATACCATCCCCTCATCAATGGAATCCCCAAGTAAGCTTGGTGAATGGTAGATGTCAGCCATTGCATGATGGCTGATAATCAATCATCAGCTGTCAGTTATTTCTGTCTCCCTGAGTTAGCCTTTATTCAAAGCGTAGAATAAGAATGTTGCCAGACCACAGGAACAAGCTCTGAGCTGTTTGCAGGTGCTGTTCTTCACAACTGCCAATTAAACTTCTGACATTTCCATAATGGCCAAGAGGCAAAGCATATGCATTTGATATAAATTGCTCTATGTGTGTGCAGGAGAAGGAGGGGAAGAGAGAAAACTTTTAATCTCAGTTTATCAATATTTCACTCTAAAGTAATACACACAACATCCTGCTTAGCCTATTGTTCACTTATTGTGAGACGAAACTACAAGATGGAAATAAGCCAAGTCATTCATTTCTTTCCCCAGGACATGGTGTAGATTCCAGTGGCATATTTCAGCTTTCAGTTTATTGAGGAGGAAAGAAATGTGTAAAAAAAAAACCTCTACTGTCATAAGAAAAAATGTATGGCTTAGTTTTTTCTCATGTTTGCACACATATGTTAGCACCAGAGATTAACAGTTAACTCTGATTTAATTCCAATCCCTAAGGGCTGGGACTAGCGATAGGTATTTGGCTGCATCTATCCAAATCGAGTCTTTATTTGTCAGGCTGTCTTGTCCACACATGCACCTGCCCCCTGGGAATGAGATTCCTACTCCCAACCCCCCCAGATCTGAATGCCACCCCCCCGCCCACTCCATTGGTATTTCAAAGGACCCTAAAGACCAGGTTCTTTACCCAGGCCTTTGGCAAGAGTGAGTGACATCTTTGGATTGTATGGCTTTTTTTTTTAATTTACATTTATATCCCGCCCTTCTCCGAAGACTCAGGGCGGCTTACAGTGTATAAGGCAATAGTCTCATTCTATTTGTATATTTACAAAGTCAACTTATTGCCCCCCCAACAATCTGGGTCCTCATTTTACCTACCTTATAAAGGATGGAAGGCTGAGTCAACCTCGGGCCGGGCTTGAACCTGCAGTAATTGCAGGCTGCTGTGTTCTAATAACAGGCTTCTAACAGCCTGAGCTATTACGGCTTGATGGGACTTTTTTTTTTATTGTTTCTGTCTGTTTTTGTTATCTTCATCTTGTTTATTCCTTTTTGCCTCTTGTTTTTCAATGTTTTGTAAACCGGTCAAAGCACATACATTTAATAAAATTATTCTTGGTTATATCACAAACATTCTCATGGAATCATAACTACTTCACATGCAGCTTTTTTGTGAAAATGTGGGGCGTGTTGCTGTTAATTATGCTACAAAGCTGGGAGCCAATATTGGAAATCTCCTGCTATAATGCTGGCTATTTCCACTTACAAGAGGTCATTGCATTATAGTATATAGATCTTGCTGTCTCTCAGGGCCAATGATTGCTGTACGTAAAGCCATCAGGGCAGAAGTAGCCCCGGAGTACACTATTAATGGCATTTGGGAATAAGCAGTCAGGAAAGTCAGGGCAGCTGTAGAACAAAAATAAATCTCAAGGAAGAGGGGATCCCAAACAAGGGGTTCTGTTGCTAATGAATTGTCTATTGACAGCTAAAATGATGTAGCATGGCCTTGGCCCCATCTCCCAGTAGACAGCCAGAGGTGGGTTTCAGCAGGTTCTGACCAGTTCTGGAGAACGGTAGTGGAAATTTTGAGTAGTTCAGAGAACCGGTAGTAAAAATTCTGATTGGCACTGCCCCCCATCTATTCTCTGCCTTCCAAGTCCCAGCTGATTGGGAGGAAATGGGTATTTTGCAGTAACCTTTCCCTGGATTGGGGAGGGAATGGAGATTTTACAGTATCCTTCCTCTGGAGTGGGGTGGGAATGGAGATTTTACAGTATCCTTCCCCTTCCATGCCCACCAAGTCACGCCCACCAAGTCATGCCATACCCACCAAACCACACCCACAGAACCAGTAGTAAAATTTTTTGAAACCCACCACTGTAGACAGCTATCACTCACTCAGTCAAGACTGTCTCATTCTGAGAAGATAAGAAATGACATGCTGGTGGCAACAGAAATAAGACAAATGCAGAGTCTAGTTTTTTTGAAACTTTGGATATCTTATAGAAGGGGATCTCCAATAGCTGGTTTTGAAGAGGATCTATTTGGCATCAGTTTTCTTCTATGAATAAGATGAGAAGAGAAAAGAAAATTTCTTCACAGATCAGATAAGAATTCTCCTTTCTACCCTCTTCTTCCCCTCATAAAGAGAAAGATATAGTTATCCAGGAAGAAAAGAAAGAAAGAGAAAGAAAGAAAGAAAGAAAGAAAGAAAGAAAGAAAGAAAGAAAGAAAGAGGGAGGGAGGGAAGAAGGGAGATAGAGATAGAAACTTTAAAAACCACGTCTTTCAGTGATGGGTTGTCCCCGGTTCAGACTGGTTTGCAAGAACCGGTAGTAAAACCGGTGGGAGGCTCCACCCAGTGACCTGGATGTCATCAGAAAGCTTCTGTGCATGTGCAAAAGCGCACGCATGAGCAAAGCAAGCGTGTACCCAAGGCCCCATTGCAAACTGGTAGTAAAGGTAAGTAGAACCCACCCCTGATGTCTTTCCTTATGTCTTGTCACAATCACCACATTTGTATGAATTTATCCTCCAAAGTGGTAGTCAGCATGGTACCAGGAAGATTCAGATTCAAGCTGATGTTCAGCTGCAGGGTTCAATGGACCAGCCACATTTTCCTTGTTCTGTCTGCCTTACAGATTTGGGGGAAGGGGAGAGGGAGGGGGGAGAAGGGTAAATAGAAAAAAATGTGGAAAAATTGCTATGAATGTCACTCAGAACACCAGAAAGAAAAATGGGACATACAAAAAATAAAAGAAATGGTGATAGGCAGCTGAAAAAAAAGGAAGGAAGGAAGGAAGGAAGGAAGGAAGGAAGGAAGGAAGGAAGGAAGGAAGGAAGGAAGGAAGGAAGGAAGAGAAAAAAGAATATAAATTGTTAAGCTGAAATAACACCTGAGGATTACAGCCATGTTTGCATCGGTATGTGAGATTTGCCATACTTTTATTCAGCAGACCTGTCCTTTTGAAGCTCAAAGCCCATATAAATGGAGCATTCCCGATCAATCAATCCATAGCTCGTCTAATTCAGCAAATCTACTTGGAGGCAAACTTCTAGACATTTCTCACTGTGACTGATAGCTTACTAAGTCACCAAATGTTCATTTTCAAAATAAGTCCCCAGTTCTAATGAACCAACCTGTCTTCAGCTATTTCCCTAGGTCACCCTTAAAACACTAACATGGGAAGTTACTGAGAGCTAGAATAAAGTCTGCCAGGCTGCAGATTTCCAGGTTGTGACACATATTACAGTAAAATTGGCTTTCGTGACCTCAAATGTAATAAAAAATAGTCTGGCTTTAGAAGATGAATGTTACATTTTCCCATTCAATTCAAAAGGCACCAATGGTGGCAAAATGTACTGAAGCCAGTAGACACCGACTAGAGCAAATGAAGGAGAATATTTTAATTTTTGTCCCTTCTGGAGATTATAGAAGCAGACACATGGGAACACAGATCAACTGTTGTTCAGAGACACCTATTCTTACATCTTTTCTATGCTTGAAAAGATGTTCTCAATCCCGTTTATTAATGTTAATGATTAATATTGTAGTATATGCATCACCCATAGAATATACACATATACTTCAGTAGCACTGCTTCATTCCCTCCTTTCCCCCCCCCCCCAAGGGGGGGAAAATAATTATGTCTGATGGAAACAAGCTACTCTTTATTGCTGTGTATTGTTTCTAGTTGGAGTATATTTTTAACAACAAAAAAGAGAGAACAACCTCTGTTCTGCCCTTCTTTTGTTTTCCACTTTTAGCTGTTTATAGTTGTGATGCCCTGATCTAGAAGTAAATATTATAAATAAGACCACAACTGAGCCCAAAATTTCTGTTGCAGAGTGAGACATTTGTTAATTGAAATTTGCCCCATTTTACGACCTTTCTTGCCGCAGTTGTTAAGTGAATCACTGTGGTTGTTAAGTTTGTCACCCAGTTATTAAATGAATGTGGCTTCCCCATTGGCTTTGCTTGGCGGAAGGTCATAAAAGGGGATCACATGACCCCGGAACACTGCAACGGTCATTAATATGAGCAAGTTGCCAAGTGTCTGAATTTTGTTCATGTGACTGTGGGGATGCTGCAATGGTCATAAGTGTGAAATCGGTCCTAAGTCACTTTTTTTCAGTGTCGTCGTAACTTCTAATGGTCACTAAATGAACCCTTGTAAGTCCATAACTTACAATAAATTGTAAGCTAGCTGGCAATTTGAGTTTTGTTATGGAATTTAAAGACCAAACATCAAAGGAGGAAAAAGAAAAGGAGAATAGAAAAGACAGAGAAATGAGGGAAAGAATAAATATGAGGCAAAAGAAGGCAAACAACATACAGGAGAAAGAGGAAAAGAAAGCAAGAAATAATAGGTCACCACAACAGGTGCAGAAGATTAATAGCAGTTTAAAGCCAGATTTTCTCACAGTCTGTGTTTTTAAAACCAATATGAGCTTGAATTAGGCAAGTATATAACCATTGTTTATTATTGCTGTGAACTATTATATTCATTGGATGAACATGCATTTAATTGAGTTAACATTTTAATAGAGAGTGAATCCTTTCCCTATGTACAAAGGGAAATGGGGGGGGGGAAAGCCTTGAACCCAGGAACACTTTCAAAGATAAATACACACTAAACAAAGGCTACATGTGGCAAATAAATTGTTGAGCATCTTCAGATATAAGGCTTATAACGTCTTGGAATCTCCTCTATACTATGTGTGTGAAAGCCACCTGAGTATAATTCTTCCAAATTATAGGTAACAAAAAGCATTTGAAATATTACATATGAGGATTCTGAGGAAGAAAGCTTTTATATTCTAATTACTAATCCACTGAAGCAAAATCTCTTTGAGATGCTATATCAAAATTGGCTATTTTCAGAGAACCATTTTGTTGTATCTGTTGCCCAGTGCAAATGCTGAAAAGTGCATGTGCAGTGAAAGTTACGCCTATGACACAAACTCTAGAAAGCGTGAATTAGATCCCCATGGAGCTTCAAAGAAGTACTTCCAGGTGACACAGCTTGAGTTGAAGCCTACTTTTAAAGCAAATCTCCCACCTGAATCAATCATCCCTCGATCTGGATCCAGAAAGAGATTTCTAAATACATGATGATCCTTTTCACCAGATTGAAGTGGCAAGCCAAATAGTGTTAATTCCTTTGACGCTTCAGTGAAATAATTTGATTTTCCAAATAGAGATACTGTCTTGTGTTGGTGAGCTGTAGAGATCCAGTCTTAAGCAATTCCTTGAGGGATATCAGTGCTGAAGGGTCCTTGATGTTGTCTGATCTTGGTTGTTTTCTTGCAGATGTTTCATTACCCAGACTAAGATGATGTTACCTAGATTAGGTAATGAAACATCTGCAAAAAACAACCAAGCTCAGAAAGCATCAAGGACCCCGAAGCTATAAAATTAGAAGGACCTTTTTGCCATTGGTTTACATATTTACAATTGAAAGAAGGGCTTAATGTGGATTTTAAAAAGCTATGGCTATGACTTTGTAAAAAAAAAATGAATTGGAAAATTTTGTGCTTGAGGTGGGAAAAAAATGAAACTTTGATTTGGGGTTTTGCTGATTGGATAGGTTTGTTGTTATACAAATGGCTAGTGTATGTTATTATATAAAATCGTCGTTGAAGTTATATGTTATTACCTTATTCTACTACACCAAAAAGAGTCAGAAGTAACTGCTTTTCTTTTTCTTTTTCCTCTTTACATAAGAATGAAATGGAATGGAATGGAATGGAATAGAATAGAATAGAATAGAATAGAATAGAATAGAATAGAATAGAATAGAATAGAATAGAATAGAATAGAATAGAATAACAGAGTTGGAAGAGACCTTGGAGGTCTTCTAGTCCAACCCCCTTCTCAGGCAGGAAACCCTGTACCATTTCAGACAAACAGTTGTCCAATCCAAACCTACATTTTTTCCTTTTCCCCTTTTCCTCTATTTTCTATTTTCCTATTATTACCATTTTTCTGTATTTTATATTTTGATAAACTAATAAAAATAAAAAACTCCTCTATCCATACCAGTATTACCATGATTTCATAGTCATAGTTGTACCATGAATAGACTATTAAAATCATACCCAAGCAGAAACAGCACTGGATCAAGAAAGTCTAAGAAATCGGATCCACTGAAATAAATCAGGCTTAATTCATGGTAAAAGTCAATGGGCTTGCAGCATGTTAGAGCATACAGATAGTCAGATAGCTATTTGGGTTACAAAACTTAATCTAGTTGCAGTGTTAGATGAATTAGTGTTGGGAGCATTAATTGCTGTTGCTACTACATGAGATCTTAAACACTTACCATATTTTTTGATACTGGAGTATAAGACACACCTTAGTTTTTGGGGAGGAAAATAAGAAAAAAGCTGATTGGCAGGTGAATTGGCATCCCGGAATACCCCCAATCAGCTGTTCCCAGGGGTGAATTTGACTCTGAAGCTCTGTTTGGAGGCTTCGTTTCTGAAGCTTCATTTCTGATGCTTTTATTTTTATTTTTATTTATTTATTTTGTCACAACAGTATATATAAGCATAAGCATGAAATAACTATAAGATATATAAGCATAAATATGTAATAACTATACGAAATTTGGATACAATCAAAGGGAACATTAGGACAGGAATGGTAGGCACGTTGGTGCTGTTATGCACGCCCCTTATAGACCTCTTAGGAATGGGGTGAGGTTGAAAATAGATAGTTTTTGGTTGAAGCTTTGGGGATTTTGGGAAGAGACCACAGAGTCTGGTAATGCATTCCAGGCATTAACAACTCTGTTACTTAAGTCATATTTTCTGCAATCAAGATTGGAGGGGTTCACATTAAGCTTAAATCTATTGTGTGCTCGTGTATTGTTGTGATTGAAGCTGAAGTAGTCTTCAACAGGAAGAACATTGTAACAGATGATTTTATGAGTTAGACTCAGGTCATGTCGAAGGCGGCGGAGTTCTAAATTTTCTAAACCCAGGATTTCAAGTCTGGTGGCATAAGGTATTTTGTTGTAATCAGAGGAATGGAGAATTTGTCTTGTAAAATATTTCTGGACACGCTCAATTGTATTAATGTCCGAAATGATGTATGGGCTCCAGACAGTCGAGATGTATTCAAAAATTGGTCTAGTAAATGTTTTATATGCTCTGGTTAGTAGTGTAATGTTTCTGGAGAAGAAGCTACACAAGATTAAGTTTACAACTCTTAAAGCCTTTTTTTGCGATGCAGTTGCAGTGGGCTTTGGCACTTAGATCATTTGATATGAAAACTCCAAGGTCTTTAATGGGGTGGGGGTCATCTGCAAGGTAATGACCATCGAGCTTGTATTTATTGTTCAGATTCTTTTTTTCAATGTGTAAGACAGAGCATTTGCTGGTTGAGATTTGGAGTTGCCAAGTTTTTGGCCATTCTGACACAAAGTCATGGTCTTTTTGGAGGGTAGCTGTATTGTTGGTGGTGTTAAATAGTTTGACATTGTCAGCGAAGAGAACGCAATTACTTATAATATGGTCACAGAAATCATTAATGTATAATATGAAGAGTGTTGGTCCAAGAACGCTGCCTTGGGGAACGCCGTTCATTTCTGACCTACAAGAAAAACCAATCATAGACATGAAACTGTATGCAGATGCTTTTCACTTTAAAAGCCTTATTCATAATTAAGGTTTTTTTTAGAATGACTGAATGTAAGGAAATAAAAATGGTGCAGTGGATGAGGTGAAACAATGATTTCAGGAGATGAAGCAGAGATTTTGTTCTCTAGAGCTGAAAACTTTTTGTGATGGATTCACAGGGGAAAACTTATTTAGCTTGAAAATTCTGATAACCAACATAGCACAGAAGTAGAAATGGTATTTAAAGTCAATAAAGACGTTCAAATAAAGAATAGTATCCACTTTGTAGAACCATGTTATGATTGCTAATCGTTTCTTAAAACTTTAAGAAAGATCTGTGTCATAATATTTTATATGGAAAAATTCTTACATGTTTTTTTCTTTTTTGCTTTGCAGTCAGAATACATACTGGAAATTGAAATTGTTTATCATGTGGGTTTACATTTCCATTCAGTATAGAAATCCAGAACAGATAGATTAAAAAAAAAAAAAGATCTACCACATAGGAACATATTCTCCATTTGCTTAACAAGTGGAATCTTTGAAATAGAATGTAATGATTTTTTCTAGATCTATCTCCTGAAATGCATGCTATCCTCTAAAGTTGGTTTAGCAGCAAAACAGACTGGAACTAAACAACAGAAAAATATTAATTTTTTTTCCATGGGAACAAAAAGCTAAAATTAAAGAAAAGTTTTTTTGTTTTTATATGGAAATTTAGAAAAGTTTATTGATCTCCATATTCACCTGATATAAAAAACTGGCAGTGTTTTTAATAATTTTCACCCCATAACTTATAGAGGGAAATAACTTTGGCTTAGATAGCAGGTCCTATATTGTATCCGCCCAAAAATCTCTATTAAACTCTATTAGTTTTTGTTCATTTATATTCATTTATTTATTTTACAAATAACGTCAGACAACTAAAGGTAAAGATTCCCCTCGCATATATGTGCTAGTTGTTTCTGACTCGAGGGGATGGTTCTCATCTCTGTTTCTAAGCCGAGGAGCCAGCACTGTTCGAAGACGTCTCCGTGGTCATGTGGCTGGCATGTCTAAATGCCAAAGGTGCACTGAATGCTGTTACCTTCCCACCAAAGGTGGTCCCTATTTTTCTACTTGTATTTTTTACATGCTTTCGAACAGCTTGATTGGCAGAAGCTGGGACAAGTAACGGGAGCTCATCCCGTTACGCAACACTGGGGATTCGAACCGCTGAACTGCCCACCTTTCAATTGACAAGTTCAGCGTCTCAGCCACTGAGCCACCGTGTCCAACTACAGACAGCTACACCAGTATAAATCCAAGATGCATAATTATAAATCCAAGCTGGCAGGAATAGCCAACACTCCAGAAGATAGGCTCAAGATACAGAAGGATCTTGACAGACTTGAACATTGGGCGCTATCTAACAAAATGAAATTCAACAGTGAAAAAAGTAACATTCTACATTTAGGCAAAAAAACCAAAATCCACAGGTACCATATATGTGGTACCTTGCTCAGTAGTAGTAACTGTGAGAAGAATCTTGTAGTCCTAGTGGACTACCATTTATATATGAGCCAGCAGTGTGCAGCAACTGCCAAAAAAGCCAACACAGTTCTGGGCTGTATAAACAAAGGGATAGAATCAAGATCACGTAAAGTGTTAATACCACTTTATAATTTGGAATATTGCATTCAGTTTTGGTCGCCACGATGTAAAAAAGATGTGAAGATTCTAGAAAGAGTGCAGAGAAGAGCAACAAAGATGATTAGGGGACTGGAGGCTAAAACATATGAAGAATGGTTGCACGAACTGGGTATGTCTAGTTTAATGAAAAGAAGGATTAGGGGAGATATGATAGCAGTGTTCCGATATCTCAGGGGCTGCCACAAAGAAGAGGGAGTCAAACTATTCTCCAAAGCACCTGAGGGTAGAACAAGAAGCAATGGGTGCAAACTAATCAAGGAGAGAAGCATCTTAGAACTAAGGAGAAATTTCCTGACAGTTAGAACAATTAATAAGTGGAACAACTTGCCTGCAAAAGTTGTGAATGCTCCAACACTGGAAAAAAATTAAGAAAATGTTGGCTAACTATTTGTCTGAAATGGTGTAGGGTTTCCTGCCTGGGCAGGGGGTTGGACTAGAAGTCCTCCAAGGTCCCTTCCAACTCTGTTGTTGTTGTTGTTCTCCTCCTCCTCCTCCTCCTCCTCCTCCTCCTCCTCCTCCTCCTCCTCCTCCTCATTATTATTATTATTATTATTATTATTATTATTATTATTATTATTATTATATAAACAAATACAAAATATAGAAAATATATATAAACAATACTACAATGTGAATAAAGAGACAGGAGCTGCACCTGTACAAATGTACAAATGTATGGTAAAATATACCATATTATAGCTAGTGAGTAAATCATAAAATCCATTCAAGTTTGATAAAATTGTAGTTCCTTTCTCTGATAGCTCATTATTTAACTTTATCTGTGATTGTGATTTTTTTCTAATGCGACAATTAAAGAGAACATGTTAATTCACATCTCAAATGTTACATTACCTAGAGTTTTCCAAGGTTGCACAATTATTATTTTGGCTGCTAAAATTAAATAGATAATAAGTTGTTTATTTTTTAATTTGAGGTTTTTCCCCTGTAAATAAATGCCACAAGCCTAACTCTGGGTAGCATTCAATTCTTTGTTTGACTGTGTTCAAAACCTTTACGCCAAAAGAGAATAAGTTTATCACACAACTGCCACAAATGAAAAACTGACTCCTTGGTTTGGACAATTTCTCCACCATTTGGAAGAATAATGTTGATATACATGTGCCAAACAGAAATCAAGTGTCTGCAATGAATAATCTTGCACTGAAGTGGAGTGTCTGTGGAGATTCTCAGTCCTCCAGGTCATGGTTGTCCCAAAGGTGTTTTTCAAGAGGCAACTGGACTTCACTGAAGTGGAGATGAATCTGCCCAGTTTCCATAATCTCTGCCAATTTCTTTCCTGTGTGAGATTATCAAGATTTGTATCCCAAGGTTTCTTTAAGCCATTTGGCGGACTTCCTATATATTTTTTTTAATTGCAGTAATAACCTATAATTTTTTTAAAAAATCTTTCTTTTCATTGTTCTAAATAGTGAAGTGTTAAATACTTGAAATTGGTATAAAGCCATGTGGCTAAAATTCCAATGTTTCTATTGCCCCAAAGAAATTTGAGTTGATACCAAAACAGCCGTTCACCTATTTATTGATCTTTATTGAGAGATACTTTATTACTGTAAAGTATTTTATTTTATAAATATTGTATTTTCTCAAATATTTCACTTAACTAAACCATGTTCCAAATTTAAAGCATTGTTTTAGTGAAAACATTTTCAATTTGTTTCATTATTGAAAAATATTTTGGGTGAAAAAATATTGGTTTATCATATTATTTGATACATTTTAAGTTTGGCTCCATTGTTTTAAAAAATATCACCTATAATAAATGGAATCTTCCTTCCTTCCTTCCTTCCTTCCTTCCTTCCTTCCTTCCTTCCTTCCTTCCTTCCTTCCTTCCTTCCTTCCTTCCTTCCTTCTTTTTTCTTTCTTTCTTTCTTTCTTTCTTTCTTTCTTTCTTTCTTTCTTTCATGTCTTAAAGCCTATACTGGAATTTCCACAGGCAGGCATTGAAATAAAAAGTTGAATCATGAAAAGATTTTCATTTTTACCATTGTAATTCACCCTAAGGTATTAAAATGTTTCAAAGCCCAGTTTTTCATATCCCTATTTAATTTCTTCCATGTTAGTAAGCGTTTATTAGTAAATAATTAGTAAAAGTTTATTAAAATTCT
The DNA here is from genome assembly GCF_028640845.1 of Ahaetulla prasina. Classification (NCBI taxonomy): domain Eukaryota; kingdom Metazoa; phylum Chordata; class Lepidosauria; order Squamata; family Colubridae; genus Ahaetulla; species Ahaetulla prasina. Next base: position 174,764,979 of record NC_080539.1, read on the forward strand.
TAGTAATAGCAATGCCTAAATATGTAAAGATTTATATACTATTGGAATTCCTAAAACTGTATAAATTTTGTTTTGGAAAAAAAATCAGATGTGATTTGTGAAAATTAAGTGTAGTCCTAACACCTGTGCAAATTCCTCTAAGTCCTTCTTAATATAGTTAGCTGAATGGGGAATATTTGAGAGAGTCAGAACCATATCATCTTTGATTTAGAAGATATATCTTGTCACCCAATTTTATCCCAGAAATCTGACTGTAGGATCCAACTGCTATTTCTAGTGTTTATATAGCTGGTTGAATAATACAGTGATAAGAAAGAACACTGCTTGGTACTTAGTCCTAAAATCATGATAAAATCTGAGTCATAATTATTAAGCCTTACCTGGACTTTAGTTGGTCCCCTTATATGTTCAATCATCTTACAAACTCAAGCCTCAAATTTAAATAATATTTGTTTTAAAAGTGGTAGTTCCAGCGTTTCAAAGGCTCTAAATATATCTAAAGAACACATAACTTGTAAGAATTTAGTAACTTTAGTCATTTGTATAATATTTAATAATTTCCAAATAGGAACAGATATATTTTAATTTGGAGTAAAACCTGATGGATCTTTATGCATAATTTTACTTTAAACCACTTTTAATCAATTATCTAAAAATTAAGCTAATATAGTTAAACTATATTTTTTACTTTATAGTCCATATTGAGAATTAAGATGGGCCTATAAAATGAAAGTTCCTAAGAACTTTTACCCGCTTTAACTATCAAAATTATCTTGGACTTTTTTCAAAATTTTGGTAAGGGGTCCCTTTGGTGCAAAGTATTGCATATGAATAGAAATTTGCATTTTTCACTTTGAATAGAATTAAAGACTTCAGAGATTTCTAATCAAAATTTCTGAAATAGAGAAAGGAGATATCATAAATTGTATCTTCTGGAGCTAATGCTCGGAATATTAATCTATTTAAATATTGATTATTATTTTTAATTATTGATATATTTGAGGAAAAAAACATTTGAATTTGTTACTTTTATTTTGCTTTTAGTCACTCTTTGGCTATTTCTGTTTTTAAATGCATTAATACATTTTCTTCATTTTTTTTCATTTGCCAAACAAAAACACTGAATATATATATATTTTTAAAAAATATTTGTTATTTTGTAAATGTTGTTCTTTGTTATTTCTTTAGGGTTTGCTGTTCAATGCTTTATTTTTTTTCCTTTTGATTACTAAAAGTTTTTGATGTTTCTTTTTAGTTCTTCCAAATTTTTTCTCTATTAAATGAAAACTATTTCCTATTTTCTTTGACTTTGTTATGAGATACTGCTCACCTAAGGAAAAACTGGAGAGACAGTTTGGTATAGTGATTAAGGCACCAGGCTAGAAACTGGAAGACCATGAGTTCTGGTTCTGCCTTTGGCACAAAACCAGTTAGGTGACCTTAGTCAATCAAACCCTCATTCTGAAAAGGTGTGCACAGACAGCACCACCACCAGATGGATTCGTAACTGGCTGACCAACCACACTCAACGTGTAGTCCTCAACGGAACTACATCCACATGGAGGGAAATATGCAGTGGAGTACCCCAAGGCTCTGTTTTAGGCCCAGTACTCTTCAACATCTTCATCAATGACTTGGACGAGGGGATAGATGGGGAACTCATCAAATTTGCAGATGACACCAAGCTGGCAGGAATAGCCAACACTCCAGAAGATAGGCTCAAATTGCAGAAAGATTTTGACAGACTTGAACATTGGGTGCTATCTAACAAAATGAAATTCAACAGCGAAAAAAGTAAGGTTCTACATTTAGGCAAAAAAACCAAAATGCACAGGTACCATATATTTGGTACCTTGCTCAATAGTAGTACCTGTGAGAGGGATCTTGGGGTCCTAGTGGACAACCATTTAGATATGAACCAGCAGCGTGCAGCTGCTGCTAAAAAAGCCAACACAGTTCTGGGCTGCATAAACAGAGGGATAGAATCAAGATCACGTGAAGTGTTAGTGCCACTTTATAATGCCTTGGTAAGGCCACACTTGGAATACTGCATTCAGTTTTGGTCGCCACGATGTAAAAAAGATGTTGAGACTCTAGAAAGAGTGCAGAGAAGAGCAACAAAGATGATTAGGGGACTGGAGGCTAAAACATATGAAGAACGATTGCAGGAACTGGGTATGTCTAGTTTAATGAAAAGAAGGACTAGGGGAGACATGATAGCAGTGTTCCAATATCTCAGGGGCTGTCACAGAGAAGTGGGAGTCGGGCTGTTCTCCAAGCACCTGAGGGTAGAACAAGAAGCAATGGGTGGAAACTGATCAAGGAAAGAAGCAACTTAGAACTGAGGAGAAATTTCCTGACAGTTAGAACAATTAATAAGTGGAACGACTTGCCTGCAGAAGTTGTGAACGCTCCAACACTGGAAATTTTTAAGAAAATGTTGGATAACCATCTGTCTGAGATGAAGTAGGGTTTCCTGCCTGGGCAGGGGGTTGGACTAGAAGGCCTCCAAGGTCCCTTCCAACTCTGCTGTTGTTACTTTGTTACTTTGTTACAAACACACACACACACACACACACACACACACACACACACACACACACACACAGAGAGAGAGAGGATAAATCACAAATGCTTCCTAAATTGGGTAATCATTAATTTTTTTGCCCAGAAATATATATATTTCCTCATGAGAAAGATCTTTTATCTAGAATATTTGTTGTTCAATATATAGAAGTGGAAATTCAAAAATTACTAGTGAGGAATTAGTCAAGGACATCCTTTGCATTTTACACTGGAAGTTTTTTTTTGTTTTTTTTTGCTTTTGGCCTTTTTTTTAGGAAATCCAAAAGCATTTTAGGGATAAAGTATCTGAAGCTGAATATGTTGCTAAGATATGGGATTTTACGTGTATGAATGCTTTACATTAAAATGTATTGATACATTTTAATATAACAGTTTGGTAAATGTTCAAATTACTCAGCCAAAGTGTTAAGCAATTCCTATAAACTGTAACGTAACTATGGAAATCTGTAAAAATTATTGTCTTGCTTGTTGTTTGAATTATTTTATTTAACTTAAATCAGAAAAAGAATGCTATTAATAGAGGTAAGCATTTTTTATTCCAGGTTAATATTGGCATAAATACTGTAGACGGTAATTCAAGTATATTTATATAAAATTTTGCTTCACAATTTATGTACATTTCCAGAAGCATACTCACATTAATACCTTTAAGATATTTCAACTAGAATGATACATTTACTGATAATGTTTTTAAAGAAAGGACAAATCCCAAGATTTTCTTTGTTATGTACCATATAAGGAGTGAGCTATAGGCTTCACTCAGGTCCTCCAAAAAGGAGGGAAAATATAGTTAAGCCGTCTGACAGCCCTCTATAAAAGAGGACACTGTCAAACAAGCTAGTTGTTGGGTTGTACTGGTCTACTAATAAAAAGCTGTTGTTACTAAAATATCTGTGTCCGTCTCTTCATCGAATCTAACATCATCATCATCATCATCATCATTATTATTATTATTATTATTATTATTGGATTTTTATACCGCCCTTCTCCCGAAGGACTCAGGGCAGTTTACAGCCAAGATAAAACGACAATAATATACAAATAAAACAATGAATTAAAAAACTTATTAGACATATGGCCAAATTAAAACATTAAAATAATAAAACCCCATAAAATTTATAAAATTATGTCAAATATTAAAACTATTAAAATCCTATGCCAGTCCTGCGTGAATAAACAGATAGGTCTTCAGCTCGTGGCGGAAGATCCGAAGGTCCGGCAGTTGACGAAGTCCAGGGGGAAGTTCGTTCCAAAGGGTGGGAGCCCCCACAGAGAAGGCCCTTCCCCTGGGGGCTGCCAGCCGACATTGCTTGGCGGACGGCACCCTGAGGAGTCCCTCTCTGTGTGAGCGTACGGGTCGGTGGGAGGCATTCGGTAATTTATCCAGGTGATGATAACCATGTGATAACAGAGGTGTTGACTTCAAGTTTTATTGCTGAGATATATTTTAGCTGCCTTTGTTTAATGGAATCCAAAGTGATTAAGCCCCAGAGTCACACTATGGGCACAATTAGAAATGTATTATATGACTCTCTGGCCTACTAGGGATCAGATGCTTTTTTAATCAAAATTTTGTTGCCTTTCCAATATTAACACCCGCAACACATATTTAGAAGTTATGGGAGCTTAAGTATTATTTTGATCCTTACTTCCAAGATAAGGTAATACTTGGAATAATCCTAATCTGAAATTTTCATTTTTAAAAAACTTTGTATTCATTCACATCACTGAAGTTATTACTAATATAGCTCAGCTTGTTGCAAATCATCACTCAAGTTAACTCAGGAGGAATCTAGATTATCTAAAATTGAAACATGGCACTATATTCAACTTTTGATTTCACAATGTGGTTCAGACATATTGGCAGCATTAAAAATTATTGGATTACTCACAGCATTGAAATGTGTCATGGATGACTTTAAATCTACATTGTACATGGACACACACACATTTACATATGTAAACATTTATGACCTTTAAGGAACATTATTAAGATGAGCATTAGTAATTTATCAAAACTATTGAATAAAGAGTTGGTATATCATATGGATATATATCAATAGGAAGAAATCTTTAAAATATTAATATATTTTTATGCTTTGAACCAGAGGTGGGTTTCAGCAGGTTCTGGAGAACCGGTAGTGGAAATTTGGGTAGTTCGGAGGACTGATAGTAAAAATTCTGATTGGTCCCACCCCCATCTATTCTCTGCCTCCCAAGTCCCAGCTGATTGGAAGGAAATGGGGATTTTGCAGTAACCTTCCCCTGGAGTGGGGTGGGAATGGATATTTTACAGTATCCTTTCCCTGCCATGCCCATCAAGCCATGTCCATCAAGCCATGCCACGCCCACTAACCCACACCCACAGAATGGGTAGTAAAAAATTTTGAAACCCACCACTGCTCTGAACATGAGATTAATTCAAGTAAATATTTTTTTTTTCATGTTGATTGGGTATTTTAAAAAGTTTGGCTGCCAACTCCGTAATATTGCAACTGCAAAATAATAGAAAGGAAACTTATGCATATGATTTAGATTTGTCCCAATATTGTGATTCTGAATGATATTCCAACAGTTTGGAATGTATCATTATATAAAGAATCATGGATTTCTTGAATATAAGTATAATGGAAACATTGTGCAGTCAAAGTTTAGGACTGTGTTTTAAAATTGAGTAATAATGCGTGTGGGGGTATGTGAGTGTGTGTATGTTTTTGTTTTTTCATCTTTCCCTTTTCTGTTTATTTATCTTTTTTCCTATATATGAATGCAAATAAAAATGTAAAGAGCCCTTCCTGTAACTGATGAAAAGCCGTTCTCTTGAGATCTCCAAAGAATGTAAAAATATGGGCTCTGTAATGTCAGTTAATTTTCAAATGTTGAACTATAACATTGCCATAGAAATGTGAACACAAAGGGGCCTGCCTCAGCCAATCAAAACAAAAGTGTCAACTGAAGCTACATGCTGATTCATCACTTCCATTTTGGAGATTAGGGTGCTACAGATGAAGGAGAACAGATCTGTCAGATCTTGTCCTGGTGATCCTTGAACCTGGATTTGAATCCATGTCCATGCTAAGCCTGCTTTGGAGACTCTGTTAATACGAACCTTATATACTTAATGCAGTTTCATTCATGGCAACCAATACTTCTTAAAGCTTCTATCGATGTGGCAAAAAAGAAAATGAAGCTAAGTCACAGCAGGCTCACATAATAAAGTTTAGAGATGCTAAAATAGGCTCTGGTTTTACACTGGCCTTGCCTGCTTTGTGCTATGCCTGGAATTCATCAATATGGAGTAAATATACATGTTTGATTACACACATAGCCATTAAAGCCATCTGGCATTAGTGTAGCTCTTCAAGGGAATTCAAAAAGTTTTCCCAGTAACTTGCAGAATGTGAGAAGAAAGTAAATATTTGCAAAATTGTGCCAAAGTATGACAACATATCTACAGAGACATCTGCAGCATGTACCCCCAGTAGAATTAAACCAATGAAATTTAGAAAAGAGAACTCGAGCAAAACCGTTGAAATGTGGGGACGTGTGCTTACCATTTGTATACTAGCAGTATTCCTCCATTCCTGCTCTAAGGATCAGTCTCAATCATTCTAATTACTCCAGAACCACTAAATCCGTTATAATGCCTGTTGCTGATTTATTTTCTGCTGATTTAATGACTTCTATTTAATTATTACCACAACTTATTAAATACTATATATTCATCTTTTCCTTTGATGGAATCTGAGTTACTATGCTAAGGCCACTATTTTTTTTGGGGGGAAGGGATGTCAGATTTTTGTGAACTTTAATTATTTTACATGTTTAGTACTTGTGTAAATTGTCTGGAATGTAGTGGAGCACAACAGAAAACTGCTTGAACTTCCTGATCCTGCAAGTTATTTCTTGCCTGATAACGTATCTTAAGAGATTTGCAAATTGGCTTTGTAAGAGAGAGGAAAAATATGCCCCACCCTCTTTTTTTCCCTTTCTTCCTGCTGGGCACCCCTTTGCCTTTAAGCAGCAAAATAGTCAAACTATATAATCATCATTATCATCATCATCAACAACATCATCATCATCATGTATTATTTTCTGTGTACTTTTCCCCTCTTCTTTGTTCTGATTGATCTTCTATTATTTTCTTTCTGAGAACTTGTCAGTTATGTCTTAGCCATGAGGTAAGCTAATTAAAAATAATTCCCCTGGTTTATTGCATTTCAAAGTCAATGTAGCAGTCCCTAAAAGATAGTGGATTATCATTAGAGCTGACAGTTGTCAAATTTTGCTCTTTAGAACTGTACTGTTTTTAAACTTGGGTTTGTCTTCCTCTACTGATAATATTTTTGCTGCTACTATTCTTAACAATGGTTACATTTATACCTGATGTTCAAAAGTTTTATGCATTTGACAAGGTGATTTGTGAAAAGACAGCCTGGCCTTTAGGATATCAGGGGAAATGACACAGGATTCCCCAAAGGCCTAAATATTTTCTCTTAAAAATTGCCCAAGGTGTTTTCTGAAAGCAGTGGCTTTACCAGGTCCTATAGAATTTGGGACAATCTTTATAAAACCAGACAGTAATAATTGGAATTTATTTCTTGCATTTATATAACCTGTTTTCACTGTTCCCCTTTATAGTAAATAATATTTAGAATTATCCTACTATTTTGGTTTGGTACAGTTGTTTCATTCACTTGTAATCTAATTACCCTCTCCTGTGAAGCTGAATAGATTAAAATGGGCCAATTGTCTCTAAGCTTAAGCTGCCTTTCAAGTTTGTGAAGATGACACTTGGGTAGGAGGGAGGCTCCCTTACAAACAGGAGACTTTTCTCCTGATTCCACCTTGAAAAGGCCAGTCTAGCTTTATTAAGAGACAATGTCCATGTCACAGAACTAGGATGCTATAAATGAGAAAGAGATGAGGATTTCCTGGATTTTCTGTCCACATAGCAAGGTGCAAATATCCTATTCTTGATTTAAAATTTCTTTTTTTATATATAAAAAGTTTTTTTTATTTTGAACACATTAAAACACAATATTTATATACATTTCACTGTTTCAAAAATTCTTGATGGGGATGAATTAGATTACAAATAAAAGAAATAGAAGGCTTCCTATTTAGGAAGTTTTATTTCAAGGAAATAAAGGAAGTTTACTGTGCTGTTGTAATAGCAAAAACATTGGAACCTATTCATATAAATCATTTGTTTTCTTCAGAATTTTCTTGAAATAAAATTTCCTAACTAGGAAGCCTTCTATTTCTTTTATTTGTAATCTAACACATACCCAATATGGGCAGAGTTATTTGAATTCTGAAATGAAATGAATGCAAGTTGACTCCTAGGATTAATGTAAGCGTATATATGTATGTGTATTTGTGTGTGTGCATGTATGTATATGTATGTAGGAGAACGGTTGATATAAATCTACATGCAGCTTGCATGCTATGACATTTCTACTATGTAACCTGTTTTATTATTTTTTTTGCTAGAAAGTAGCTTCATAAAATTGTTCTTCTAAGTGCTACTAAATCAGCTTCAGTTATGTGTTTGGCCTGTTAGCCAGAAAGTCTGGATTACAAGTGAACTTAATAGCTCTGAAATTTGTTCTCCCCACAGATTTGGGATACATCTGTTAGAGAAGGCACCAGGGATCTTCTTTGACTGAATGCTAGTGATGACTCCAGGAGGCAATTCTGCTTCTTCATGGCAATAACTCTCTTTCTTCAATCAGTCTCCAGAGAAAAGAAAATGTCAGCACACTGGAGTCTCAGAAAGTGAGTTTTCAATCTTCCAGAAAGACAATTGCATCCACAGAATTATCCTCCTGAGGAGGAACTGCAAGAGTGCAGTGTGATAGACCAGCTGCGCTACTTTGCATAAACTCCACCAACTTTCTCAATTATCAGTCTCAAAAATATATTGTACACAAACATTAATTTTGTCCCCATTTTTATCAGTGCAAATAAACATACACTAATAACTTATTTTAACTGGCCTTCCCCAGCAAGTCCTCTTCCCGTTACGTACTGGGTACATCAAGATCAAAACAACAGAAGCCCATGTAGCAGGTTCTGTGGCTCTTTTGTTTCTTATGCTTCATCTGTAGAATCTACATAAGTCTTACATTCCTCTGTCATAATTCATCACTGTCATTCTAACCTACTGGGAGGTGCTGGCCACAGAATTAGGAAGCATTAATTCTACTAATGTGACTTGGACAACTTTCATAATATTTTCAAATTCTGGAGGATTAGCCCTTCCTATTGCTCTCCACTAGCCAAGATGGCTATAATGTTTTCCTATGTGGGTGGGATGTTTGCTAACCAACAGTGACTATATGTGGAGATATGTGGCTCAAACTCTCAACTTGATCCCACAGGCAGCTAACAGCTAGTTTCCTTCTCACTTCTGAAAGCCGTCTATTGATCAGTTTCATTGATGGAACTGGTCGATGGAACTGGTGAATGGCATGGGTCCATTATTTTGTTATTATTATTTAGATTTGATATATCTGCCCACTCCAGTGGACACTATCTAGCACTAGCACAAGCAATAGCATTTAGACTTATATACTGTTTCACAGTGCTTTATAGCCCTCTCTACAGAGTCAGCCTATTGCCCCCAACAATCTGGGTGTCAGGGTTACAAGGAACACCCCCCAACGAAATAAAGCTCTGAGGCTTGAGGTTCCTCAAAGTTCCAATTTATTGGAGATGTCATGTTGGCACAGCTGGGAAAACCCAAAACTGAAAGCTTCCAGGTTTTCCACACCCAGTTGACAGTTCACAGCCCTGCCCTACACCCACAAGTTCATCACATTGTCCAATCAACTCTTCACACTCAATTGGATACAATCTTCAGGAACTTTCCATCATGCGCAGGATGTCCTTGAATACGGAATGTTGTTATGACTAACTTTCTACCACTCTAACAACAACCCCCTCCCAACTTCACCAGCTAAAATATGTGGCAGTTAAGTAGCAAAAAGAAAATTGCCTTCCAAAACTGACACTGGGTCCTCCTTTTACCGATCATGGAAGGATGGAAGGCTAAGTCAATCTTGAGCTGGTGAAACTTGAACTTCCAAACTGCTGGCAGCCAGCAATCAGCAGAAGTAGTCTGCCTTACTGCATTATAACCACTTCGCCACCATGGTTCTACCCTGATATGTACACTATCTATATGTTGCATAGTTATGGAATCCTTACTTTTCTATTATGGTACTTTTGGAGATAAGACAGTATTGTGTACTTTATCCCTGCATAATTTTCTCCATCATAACCAAAACTGCTTTGAAAACCAAAAGATATGGAATGTGATTTTATAAAGGATGGGAGTGGGCACTTAACATAACATAACAACAGAGTTGGAAGGGACCTTGGAGGCCTTCTAGTCCAACCCCCTGCCTAGGCAGGAACCCTACACCATCTCAGTCAGATGGTTATCCAACATTTTCTTAAAAATTTCCAGTGTTGGAGCATTCACAACTTCTGCAGGCAAGTCGTTCCACTTATTAATTGTTCTAACTGTCAGGAAATTTCTCCTTAGTTCTAAGTTGCTTCTTTCTTTGATCAGTTTCCACCCATTGCTTCTTGTCCTTCCCTCAGGTGCTTTGGAGAACAGCCCGACTCCCTCTTCTTTGTGGCAACCCTTGAGATATTGGAATACAGCTATCATGTCTCCCCTAGTCCTTCTTTTATTAAACTAGACATACCCAGTTCCTGCAACCGTTCTTCATATGTTTTAGCCTCCAGTCCCCTAATCATCTTTGTTGCTCTTCTCTGCACTCTTTCTAGAGTCTCAACATCTTTTTTACATCGTGGAGACCAAAACTGAATGCAATATTCCAAGTGTGGCCTTACCAAGGCATTATAAAGTGGCACTAACACTTCACGTGATCTTGATTCTATCCCTCTGTTTATGCAGCCCAGAACTGTGTTGGCTTTTTTAGCAGCTGCTGCACACTGCTGGCTCATATCTAAATGGTTATCCACTAGGACTCCAAGATCCCTCTCACAGGTACTACTATTGAGCAAGGTACCACATATACGGTACTGGTGCATTTTGGTTTTTTTGCCTAAATGTAGAATCTTACTTTTTTCACTGTTGAATTTCATTTTGTTAGATAGCGCCCAATGTTCAAGTCTGTCAAGATCTTTCTGTAACTTGAGCCTATCTTCTGGAGTGTTGGCTATTCCTGCCAGCTTGGTGTCATCTGCAAATTTGATGAGTTCCCCATCTATCCCCTCGTCCAAGTCATTGATGAAGATGTTGAAGAGTACTGGGCCTAAAACAGAGCCTTGGGGTACTCCACTGCATACTTCCCTCCATGTGGATGTAGTTCCGTTGAGGACTACACATTGAGTGCGGTTGGTCAGCCAGTTACGAATCCATCTGGTGGTGGTGCTGTCTAACCCACATTTTTCTACTTTATCTAGTAGTAGGTTATGGTCTACTTTATCAAATGCTTTACTGAAGTCCAAGTAAATTATATCGACAGCATTCCTCTGGTCTACTAATTTTGTCATTTTGTCAAAGAATGCGATAAGATTAGTCTGGCATGATCTGTTTTTGACAAACCCATGTTGGCTTTTGGTTATTACTTTGTTTGCTTCTAGGTGTTTGGTGATTCGTTGCTTGATTATCTTTTCTAGAATCTTCCCCGGTATTGAGGTCAGGCTGATAGGTCTGTAGTTTCCTGGGTCTGTTTTTTTTCCTTTTTTGAAGATGGGAACTACATCAGCTCTTTTCCAGTCCTCTGGCAGCTCCCCTGTGCTCCAGGATCTTTGAAAGATATAGTTCAGTGGTTCTGAGATCACGTCTGCCAGTTCCTTCAGAACCTTGGGGTGTAATCCATCCGGTCCTGGTGATTTGAACTTGTCTAGGGTAGACAGGTGTTCACTTACCATTTTCTTCCCTATTTTAACTTGTGTTTCTAATCTGTTTTTTGTAGTGCTGTTTTTGATAGGTTGGATTGTTTTTTCCTTTTGTGTAAAGACAGATGCAAAATATGAGTTAAGTAGATCTGCTTTCTCGCTGTTGCTTGTCATCTTCTTGCCACTTTCTCCCAGCAATGGGCCAATTGTTTCCTTGACTTTTTTCTTGTTTTTAACATGTTGGAAGAAGCTTTTTTTGTTATTTTTTACTTTTGTCGCTAGCCTTTGTTCATTGTGAGCCTTAGCTTTCCTCACTTCATCTTTACAGGCTCGGGCTATTTGCTGATATTCTGCCTTAGTTATTTGCCCCTCTTTTCACTTTTTATATTTGTCCTTTTTGTCTTTCAATTTGTCAGATAGTTCTTTATGCATCCATGCTGGTTTCTTTTGAGATCTATTATTTTTCTTCTTCATTGGTATTGTGCTAGACTGCGCTTTTATAATCTCACTTTTCAAAATTTCCCAAGCTTCTTGAGTTGTTTTCCCTCTGAGGATTCTCATCCATTGAATCCTTCTCAAGCTCTCTCTAAGTTTATTGAAATTAGCTCTCTTAAAGTCCAAGACTCTAGTTTGACTTTGTTCTACTACTTGTATTTGCTTAATGTCGAATTCCAATATTGCGTGGTCACTTGCCCCCAAGGTTCTTTTTAGTTATGCTTAGTTTAGTTATAACTTAGTTCTTTTTGCATATCCATTCTATAATGGTCTGGCAATGCATCCTTATTTGTAGCCTATGACTATCATTAAGTGTTAAATTTGTACCCTACGACTATCAGTAAGTGTTGTAGCTTATGCTTCTTGATGAAGGTATATTTTCTTTTATGTACACTGAAAGCATATGCACCAAGACAAATTCCTTGTGTGTCCAATCACACTTGCCAATAAAATTCTATTCTATTCTATTCTATTCTATTCTATTCTATTCTATTCTATTCTATTCTATTCTATTCTATTCTATCACGACATCATGGGCTTCTTTGAACTTTGTGAAGCTGAGCCTATTAGCTATCAGCTCAGCTGCTGCTTCAAAGGAGACACTATATAAAAAAAAGATTTCCAGTATCTTCTCTGATGTGAACTCTGATTCATTTACCTTCTGATTCTCAGGAGTGCTCCCATCCTTTCAAGTTGGATAGTACCATTGCACTTGGCCACAGCCTCACCATTCTTCTTAGTCATGTCAAGGAGCTACTTCATTCCTTCCACTCAATAGTAGACTGAGGTTTTTTAAAAATTATTTCTCCCCCTTGCCACAAAAAGGAGCTGAAGTGAGAACAAGAAGCCTTGGCAGGAACTAGATGCTGTTTGTAAGTACATCTCTTTTGAATGACTGAAGATAGGACTGTCAGATTTAGGAGGAAGAAGTGAGGATAATGTGCTGCTTACAGCAGTGGTTGGAGGTGAAACCAGAGGCCACAAAGAATCTAGATATTTCTTTGTTTGTTTGCTTGTTTGTTTAGCTAATTATTCTGGCTATGGGCTGGCTACTTTGAAATGGAATATTACTTTTAAAAGCATAGGCCATAGTATCTGACTGCTACCAAAAGGGCAAGATTTTTATTGTTTCAAAAAATGGTGGTGACTAAACATTCTTTGCTGTTTCTTTGGGTGTCCCAATTCACAAAGGTCCCTTTGTGATATAGGTATATTTGTGCCTTGACAAAAAAAAACACAAAAAAACAGAAAGCGCATTCAGAGAAATGAAAGAAATTGCTTAATCGGAAACATGGACTGAAATTGAAACACCAAGTTTCTTAGAGGACCAGCAACTGTCGTTTTTTTCCCATGTGTAGAATTAATCAGAAGAATGGAGAATTCTTATTGGCAAAGAGATTTGGGAGAAGGAAAGGGAGTTAAGCAAAATGCCCGTCAGTTGTGCCATCATCATAAAATGTGGAGTTTTGGCAACGTCCTCTTCCTTTAGCTTCTTAACTCTTAGGGAAGTCCAGTTCTAATGCAGTATGTTTGGCTCTGAAAGTCAAGCAATTACTTTTGCACTGGTATCCCTTCAGTATTTTTATGTCTCTTGTGGTTGTCTCTTTCATGGCTAGCCACCTTTTTTTTCATGGCTAGCTGGTATTATTATTGGCACGCTTCACATTCTGGTGTTGTTTCAGACGTTCTTCAAATGTGAAGCACACAAGGTTTTTTATTTCTCTTCGACCTACTGAGATTATTTGAACTCCTTATATGTAAAGCCTCACGTTATGTAAGAAATTAATCATATCGAGGTAAAGTAGCTACTGGGCTTTTGCCAAACACCATAAACATTGGTCAGAATGCAAGCCAGGCATTTACCTATGGATTAATAAAAGCTCTGGATTCAGTTGAGAAAATAGAACTTTTCACTAGAAATTATACAGCTTGCCAGATGTACAGTGTAACATTATCCAAGGCACTGTATTACCTAATATTTCTGATTATCATTTATTTTAGAAACAAGTATTAATCTAGAGGAGTGAATCTTTCATCACCCGTGTTTTGTTCTTTCTATAAGCTTACACGAACATAACTTATTGCTAATATTAGATTGTTTGCTGGCTAACAGTTCACATTGATCAGTGATAGCCTCTATGGTTCTTCCACAAAGTGATTTAAATGAAAGATCTCCAAAATCTAAGGGGAAGTGAAGTTGTGGTCTTATGGATACTGTTGGACTAAAACGCCAATCATTTCATTCTGGGTGGGCTGATAGAAGTTGGAATCCAACAGTAGCTGAAAGGCTAGAGGTTCCCTACCTATGATCTCACAGGTATGACCTGCACTTTAGCTCATGGACCAAAGGAGTTTTTAGTTATGAACCACAAAAGATGAGAAAAGTGAGTGGCTTAAGAGTTTATGGGAAGAGAGATTTGGCACAAAAGATATAGACTTTGGATTAAATTATACATTGCTTTCTGTGGGGAAATGGTGCTGCTGCCTGTTTTTAGAACATTTGTTTTCTTCCAATATGTTCTGCTTTGAAAACACAAATATTGCATTGAGTGCTCTTCCAAAATAAACTAAAGTGTGCAGCACTGTCTCTGGAAGATTTTACTATTTGCAAGTGAGGATAGTCCAGGGAAATCTTATGAGAACTGGCGTGGGTATAGCTGACGTGGACACGATCTAATAAAATGCACTATAATTTATATCTTTAGTAATATACTATCCCCTTCTGTGTAGAAATATGAAATAAGGATGTTTAAAATATTTGCACTTGAAAAGGGATGCTTACTTTGTCAGATTTCCAAGGTTTCCGCAGAGGAAACCTTGGGATTTTTTGTTCAGCAGAGCTGCTCTGCTTCTCTTGACAATTGCGGCTTCTATCTTGGTGCAAAACAGTTGCAGACACCACTGTTTGTGAGGGTGGTCCAGCAATCTCACTTGAAGGGGCCGGATAGCTCAGGCTGGTACAGCCTGTTATTAAGAACACAAAGCCTACAATTACTGCAGGTTCGAGCCCGGCCCAAGGTTGACTCAGCCTTCCATCTTTTATAAGGTAGGTAAAATGAGGACCCAGATTGTTGGGGGGGCAATAAGTTGACTTTGTAAAAATATACAAATAGAATGAGACTATTGCCTTATACATTGTAAGCCGCCCTGAGTCTTCGGAGAAGGGCGGGGTATAAATGTAAACAAAAAAAAAAAAAAAGTAATAGGATGTATATTTTCAAGTTATTTTAAGCCACAAAGACAGTATGAGCTGCCTCAAGAAAATATAGCATATATGAAGAGCCACAGATTCAAGGATGTCTGTTTGTTAACACAACATAACAGAATAACAGAGTCGGAAGGACCTTGGAGGTCTTCTAGTCCAGCCCCCTGATCAAGCAGGAGACCCTATACCATTCCAAACAAATGGCTGTCTTTTCTTAAAAGGCTCCAGTGATGAAGCACCCACAACTTCTGAAGGAAAACCGTTCCACTAGTTAATTATTCTCACTGTTAGGAAATTTCTCTCTAGTTCTGCTTTATAATAACTAAAGAGAGAAAGAACAGAAGAACAACAAAAAAAAAACCTTCTCTCTTTGAACAAGTCAAAGAGAGAACTTTGCTTTTTGTTCTATTCTTTTTCTTTTTAATTATACTGATTTTGATAAAATTAAATAAAAAAATCATTTTGTTGCCTGTTCATTTTGCAAGAGTGCTAAATATGTGCAGATTCCTCTCACTGAAATCGGTGTGACTGGAAAGCATTCAATGGGGAATGGGTCACTTCTTAAAATATATAAAAAGAAGGAGATAGTGGTTCTTCAGAATTAATCATTAGGAATATTTTCTTCAACAGAGAGAAAAGCATATGAAGCTGCAGTATACAGAACCAGACCATTTTTAACAGAACTGCAGAAACTCAGATTCCATGACAAAAAATTTCCAGCCCAACTGATAAACACTAGAGATTGAAGCTAGGATTGTCAGGACTCAAGCCAGTTGCTGTATATGCAGCCCTATTGTCAAACTGTAACAAGGCTAGTGCTATTACACCTCAGTGGCAAACCTTCAGAGGCCACCACATGGCAGCAAACAGAAAGAAAAAAAGTTCTTTTTGCTGCCATCTGTTGGTGATCTGCACTTTTGGGACAAATTGTGGAAACTAAATGAAATACTGCCTGCTGTCCAGAATGAAATGCCCCCTGATATCCATATGTCTCCCACCTGCATAGCATTTGGGAAATACCTGAAGATCTGGGTCTTCTCCCAGACCTCGGGCTAAGATAATTGGGGCACCTTGTTGGCTATGTGTGGCTGCTGTTAGCCAGACTTGTCATTTGTATTCACCATAGTAAGTATTGTCACCCATAAGAGGCTGCCAAAATGTATGCTTGATGCTTGCACACATTTAATGATTCTTAAAACCTGAAATAAATCATTTTTATTCTCTGCCCCAAATTTCTTGCATATTGCCAATATTTATTTTAATAGATCTAAAACTGCTAGTAAAATTTAATTGTTGATTTAGGTGAAAAAGAACCTTCTCCAAAACATTTAAAATCAAGGGTAATTGATTTTAATCAATTTGATCAAAAAAGGTAATAATGCCATTCTTTTGCTGTTGTTGAACAATTATATTCTATCTGCAACTCTTCAAAAGTTTTAAAAGTATTTTTTATGATTAATTGATTCCAAATAATAATAATCCCATTTTCAGCTTCTACTTTCAAAAACCCCAATCTTCCCTTCTCACAACAAACTTCACCTCACAAACCCTCCATTCTTGAAACAAAGATTATCCCAAAGTTTCAATTTCTTATGAGAACATGGATCAAATTTAATTTCTTCCTGATATACGTGATCATTTTTAGTGCTGGATATATAATAGAGCTCATATTATTTTTAAATGCCATCATTTCGGGGGATCCAAATGGTGCAACTGTTCAATGGGCCTATAATGGTACATAGTTAATATATACAGTATAGATATGCTCCATAATAAAAGGGAAAATCAGGAAAAATAAATCCCCATTGTTTTTCCTAGGAAGTTACAGCTAGCCATGTTTGACCATTCCAGAAAATTTAAGTATTAATAAAACAACTTGTTTAAAACATGTAAGTGGAATTAACATAGACATTTTTCTTAAAATATATACCAACCTTGAGCTAATATACATTTTCACATTTATTTTTCCCTATAGCCTTATAGGCATTTTCAACCTCTATTAAATGTCACCATTAATCTGCATTCTATATTTTGAAATAGAAATATAGTAACATAGTAAATTGATGGCAGAAAAGGACTCAGTGGTCCATCAAGTCTGCTCTTTGAGTTTTTGTCTGTCATTCATTCATCATTCATTCATTCATTCATTCATGTGACATTTTATTGGCCAAGTGTGATTGGACACACAAGGAATTTGTCTTGGTGCATATGCTCTCAGTGTACATAAAAGAAAGGATACGTTCATCAAGGTACAACATTTACAACACAATTGATGATCAATATATCAATATAAATCATAAGGATTGCCAGCAACAAGTTATAGTCATACAGTCATAAGTGGAAAGAGATTGGTGATGGGAACTATGAAACGATTAATAGTAGTGCAGATTCAGTAAATAGTCTGACAGTGTTGAGGGAATTATTTGTTTAGCAGAGTGATGGCCTTCGGGGAAAAACTGTTCTTGTGTCTAGTTGTTCTGGTGTGCAGTGCTCTATAGCGTCGTTTTGAGGGTAGGAGTTGAAACAGTTTATGTCCAGGATGCGAGGGATCTGCAAATATTTTCACGGCCCTCTTCTTGATTCGTGCAGTATACAGGTCCTCAATGGAAGGCAAGTTGGTAGCAATTATTTTTTCTGCAGTTCTAATTATCCTCTGAAGTCTGTGTTTTTCTTATTGGGTTTCATTCATTCATTCATTCATTCATTCACTTATTTTAACTTTTTGCTTTTATTTTAATTTATTTATTTAATTAATTTTTGTCGGATGAAAAGTTCAGACTTACCAAGAAGAGCATTTTCCTGATATTTTCCCTCCAAAATTTCATAGAATCTGAATAAAAGTTAATGTCCCTTTTTTGTTTTTCATTTTACCATAGAAACCTTGTTGGTGATTGCCAAAATCTACCATTTTTATAATTTATTATAAACTGAAAATGTTTACCATAAGGAAAACTTAGCATATCATTCACAATCTAGGTTTTGATAATAATTAAAAATGCTTAAAATATCATTTACATGCAGGAACAACTTGTTTTCAGATTCTCCTATCTGTATACCTTAAAAAACATTGGATTGTTTAATTGTACAAGCCAAAGATAACATGGAATGAAATACAAAAGGAGATAAAGCATGTCCTAGATGACTTTCCAGATACATCATTCAGAGGAGTAATAATTGCATTAATAGTTACTGAAGTGAAAGAACTGGAATAATATAAATTAGTAAAAAAAGATAAAGTTTAATGGAAATCCATTTTATAATTAGTTCCAAAATCTTAACTTGTATATCACATCAAAGGCCTTTTCTGAATCTGATGAAGCCACTATAGGCATTTCATAATTCTTAAGACTGTATTGCAAAAATTTCTACCAGTCATTTGATATTATCAGAACTTGGCGTCCTTTCAATAAAACCAGATTGTGCAGGATAAATTATGAATGATAATACTGCTGCAATTTCTGTGCCAGAGTTGCACTCAGTATTTTTGCAGTTACATTTAACAGAGATATTGGGTGTTAACTTGCACAGTTTATTGGATTCTTTCCTGTTTTGTTTTTAAACAAAAACAAAAAACACTGTATGAAACTCTTAGAAGAATTAAATGGTCCCTTAAAAAAAAAAAAAACTTTACGTCAGACAGTTGACCTTTTTATACTGTTCTATAAGAAATACTTCTGGCCTTAGGGCTTTTCCCAATTTAAAAAAAAACAGTGTTGTCCAATATCTCCTGTGATATTAAAAGTATATCTAAATTCATTGAATGACTATGAGAAATCTTAAGATATATTCCACTTCCCAACACTTTCCCAGAAACTTCTGTTACTAAGACAGGACTGTTTTCCATTTAACCTAATTCTACACCTATGTGTTTCTTAATTTATCTGCCATTTCTGTTATTTGTATCCCCAAGCAAGGAAATTAGGAGCGATGCTTATTCGTTCAGTTTATATCTTGTCTAGCTACACAGCATGAATTTCAGAAAATTCCAGTGAACATGACCAAGAATCAACCACTGTTGATTGGAAGCAAGCAGAATAATTGAAGAATGGCAAGTTTCATACATTTCAGATGGCACAGAAGCAGCAAGGCAAAACAGGATATAAGCACAGTGTGAAGAGGTCCTAAATCAGCTTGACTCTGGCCCATTTGCAAAGAAAATATGGGTTGATGAATCGGAAAGACATCACAAAACAACTGTAAAAATGCCAAGGGGCTGAGAGGAAGATTTTAGAATTTACTTATGTACATTGGGTCAGTCCCAACACAATCACTGGAAGGAAGAGTATATTATCTAAATGCTGAATTTCAGATGGTGGAATTTAATGTCTTCTACTAAAATACTGGCAAAAGTTAAAATCAGAGCCATATTTTAATATTATGAGGAAAACAAGGATATTCTTCTATAAAGCAGACATCTGCTCTAAAGTACTTTTCAAAATATTTGATTGCATTTCATTTTTACTTATTTTTTATGATTCAACCTGAAAATATCCTGGTCAAATTGTGGAACAAGAGCAATCCAAGCAACAGTTATTAATGAAGGGGCAAAGAGAATGTTTGATACACAGGATCATCTTCAGAAAATCACTAAGAACTCTGTAATTTGCCGATCTGAATTTAATGTAATTAACACAGTTTGAGTTAATGCTGACCTCATAATATCTGATATAGCTCTAGATGAACAATTTGCATACTCACTTCCATGCAGTCTGAGAAAATATTTTAGATTGTAATCTGACAATAAAAAGAGAAAGAAGTCTGTGACTGGATATTAATAAATCCATGGGCTTAGAAGTGGAATGGGTAATTATTTTTAGTGCATTGATTTCTCAGCTCATTATTTTCCAGCTCAGTTTTGCTTTATTATCTTTTAAACTTAGAATCTTACAGCTTGTAGCTATAATTTTTGGATTAGTTTTATATTTTTATTGAATGTACTAAAGTTGTAATTTCAAATAGTCATTTAAGATAATTATGAAATGTTTTTTATTGTGATCTTTATTTTATATTATAGCCTCTTAACCTGCTTTTACTACAACAAAATTGTTGTATCATATTGTAATCAGAGTTGCTACATAGTTAGGAGTGGGGTTGTTGTTTTTTAACCTTGATTTTTCAGCAGTTTTTCAAGATTTATAAACCACAGTTTACCTTTCAAACTAAACTGAACCTTTAAGGTGGCTTTTAAAAGCAATTGATGTGTGATATTTGTTAAATGTGCTTTAAGGAATGCAGGTGAATAAGTCACTCAGCAACTCTGAGGGATGGACCAGAGAAGTGGTGATTCACTGGAGCAGGAATGGAGGATCTGTGTGAACTGTCAGATATTGCACTTGATTCAGCCTCCATGAAAATAGTCATAGGAATTCTAGTGCAAAACCATCTAAAGGGACACAAGCAGGGGTGAAATCCACCAGGTTCTGACAGGTTCTGGAGAACCGGTAGCGGTAATTTTGAGCAGTTCGGAGAACTGGTAGCGGAAAATTTGAGTAGTTCAGAGAACCGGCAAATACCACCTCTGGCTAGCCCCGCCCACATCTATTCTCTGCCTCCTGATTCCCAGCAGATCGGGAGAAAATGGGGATTTTGCAGTAACCTTCCCCTGGAGTGGGCAGGAAATGGAGATTTTACAGTATCCTTTCCCTGCGATGTCCACCAAGCCACACCCACAGAACCAGTAGTAAAAAAAATTGGATTTCACCACTGGACACAAGCTTAGATTAATCCAGTGATCTTTATAGATGGAGGTGGCCGACATTGGGTCAGTCTCGGTTAATAAGTGGAAGGATCACTAGAAAATTCTAGGTTTGTAGACTGAACTGGGAAACAAAAACAAACAAATAAGGAACTAGACATTTTATTATGTCAAGGAAACTGCATGGATAAACCAAGTAAGTCACCTGAATCTGGCTCAACAATTATTTTAGTTGTTAACAGTATTACTTGGCATTGTGCCTGCAATAGAAAGTTGCAGTATAACTTTTTCAATATAGATAGATAGATAGATAGATAAATAGATAGATATTACATTCTTTTCAGAGCTTTCTATCAACTACAGCCCTGCAGACATAGTATATTGATTTTCAGCTTTCAAAACTTCCTGTCATGGATTTAGGAATGATGGGAAATGAATTGCAGGATGTCTAGAGGGTCGCTAATGGTCACTAGGGAAGGCTATAGAAGCCATGCAGTGCTCCCATATTAAAAGAGTATGCAAAAAAGTTGAGCTTCTGTTTTCTTGTAGGAATAGTATTAGAAAATGAATTACAAAAAAAAAAAGCTATATCTCAAAAATGATTTATGTAAGAAAAGTAAAGGAATCATAAAATCACCATAGAGGTCATATTGTTCCATCCTTTGATCAGTGCAGGATCCATCCAAGCATCTCTGGCAGAGCTACTTGGTCATCTGTTAGCATCTCTAACAAATGAGAATCCATCATGTCCTTTGGCAGTTTATCAAGTTCCTCCTGATGATGGAGATCCTTCATAATAGTTTTAACCTGTTACTTCTTTGGGACAGAATAAAATAAGTCTCTCTTTGGCATGTCAGTTCTTCAGATGTTTGAATATTGCTATCACATTCTCTTTAAGGACTCTCAAGGGCTTAATAGTAAAAACGGTGTATGGTCAAGAAAATGAGGAACATGTGAATAATATATGATTATTAGTAACCCATCTAATGGCAAACTTGACTTTATTAGACAATGGACTAACTAATTAACCCATTACCACTTATTAGTCATGTTTTCAGAATGCCCTGTAGGGTGTATACAATGCAATAAACTACTGTTTACAATGTCACTTGATACTAACTGCACCTTTTAGGCTGCATCTACACAACACAGTCTGAAACAATCTGATTTAAGGGAAGTGAAAAAGAAGATAACCCCTAGAACCATCTTAGTTTAAAAAGGGCGACTGTAGTAAGTAAAGGTGTTGTAGGGAAACGGGATGAATGTATGATGGTTTTTGGTTATTACAGCTTTCAAAGTTGTCAAAAACTTCTTTGAAAAGTTCACTTCCTTCCCAGTCTTGGACTTGGTGACCTCAAGGAAGGGCCGTAATAGCTCAGGCTGTTAGAAGCCTGTTATTAGAACACAGCAGCCTGCAATTACTGCAGGTTCAAGCCCGGCCCGAGGTTGACTCAGCCTTCCATCCTTTATAAGGTAGGTAAAATGAGGACCCAGATTGTTGGGGGGGGGCAATAAGTTGACTTTGTAAATATACAAATAGAATGAGACTATTGCCTTATACACTGTAAGCCGCCCTGAGTCTTCGGAGAAGGGCGGGATATAAATGTAAATAAAAAAATTAAAAAAAAGGAAACCAAAGTGAAAAGCAGAATACCCTTTTGGATGAAATCCAATTGTATTATGGGAATTCCCAAAAAGGAACCATGGTGTTTGGGGTTTTTTGGGTTTTTCTTCTAGTCGTTAAGCCAGATTTGAATTAGAAAAACTTAGTAGAAATTACTACAGTTATTTTTTTTTCTACAGTAGAAAAGAAATAATGAAATATTCACATAAAGTTCAAAAAAAGCTGTGAGTATTAGATAGTCGGGTGATGTTTTGAAAGGGCTGGCCAGACAAGCAGTTTTTGGGAATCTGCCCTTATTCCCACCACCCACTCCGACACAAAACCTAGGAAGTCTATTTGTCTCCTGCTGCCACTTGCTCAAGGGCTGTGTAGCCCAAATTTGGCACTCCCTGCCACTTGAGATTGAGGGGGGCTAGGAGGACACTGATTAACTGTAGGACTTGGAAAGGGGGGACTTTGGTGATCAGTGACAGTCTTTGGAACAGTCTCTCTTTTTCAGTCCAAACTATCTCATAGATTTGTTCTATGGGGATGAAAAAAATCTTTTGAGTTCTTAGAGAAAAGGTAGATGTCAGTGGTGGGATTCAAATAATTTAACAACTGATTCTCTACCCCAATGAGCAGCTGGGTAGGCGTGGCTCAGTGGTGGGATTCAAATAATTTAACAACTGATTCTCTACCCCAATGAGCAGCTGGGTAGGCGTGGCTCAGTGGTCATGTGACCGTGTGGGTGGGGCCAACTCAACATCACTCAGGTTGATGGGCGCTTCACCTTAGCTGTTACAATGTAATAAGGGTTAACCTAAGAGGCAGTTTCTGTAAGCAGAGCAATAAAGATTAGGCTAGAAACAACATCAGAATGTTTCCTTCCTGCCTTCCTTACAGGATTAGCCCTGTAAAGTGGAAAAAAGCAAAATAAGATTTCTTCCAACAACTGGTTCTCCAAACTGCTTAGAAAGTTAACTACCAGGGACATATGACAAAAAAATACAATATTTAATTATACATATTACAACAGCGGCAGAAATAATATATGCACAAAATTGGAAAAATAATAATACACCAATGGAAGAAAATTTGATTAGAAAAGTTTTGGAGTGTGCAGAGATGGACAAGCTCACAAAAGAAATACAAGAAAAGGAGGAAACAGAATATTACATGGTATGGGAGAAATGGTATGAATGGCTAGAGGAGAGGTATAAAGAGCAAGGAAAGAGTAAATGAGCAAGTTACAGGAGCTGAAATGTAGTAACAAACGAGTGGAAATAGAATGGACACAGAATTTATGGTTGAAATTGAGTATATTGTTATCTTTATGTATATAAATCAATATTAGAATCATATGTATAAATGATAAATTGAAGTAAGGGATAAAAATAGATATAAAAAATGTTTACTGATGTGAAAATGTTGAAAAGAAGAAAGAAATTGTAAAAAATTCTTTTTTTGTTTCAAAAAATCTATTTAATAAACAACAACATCATCATCATCATCATCATCATCATCATCATCATTATTATTATTATTATTAATTATTATTATTATTTTAAAAAAAGAACGTTAACTACCGGTTCTCCCGAATAGGCGCGAACCCGCTGAATCGCATCACTGGATGTAATTAATGTAATAAATAGATAGAAGATATTATGAAACATGAGTGATTGACCTGCCTAATGCATTGGTCAGGGAAAGAACAGTGAAGGGGAGATTTCTGCTGCTTCTCCCAAATTAGCTGCCAATTGTTCAGAGACTGCAGAAGTGGAAACCACCTTGCCATAAGACAGAGATAAAAGCTAATTACCAGTTACCCAGAATGATTTAAGCAAACTTCTTCCCATCATCAAAGCTTATTAAAGAAATAAAAGAAAATGTACCAGAAGTTCTCCCTCTTTTTCTGTGTATGCGTGTTAAAAGAAATGAACTACTTCTAATTTTTCACATAATAAACACATTTATGATACATTTGGAATTCTAAATGCATACTGGAAGAGTTAGGGTTAGGGTTTTTCTCACAAATGGCTGCTTTGCTTAGTATAGCAAGTGACAAGGCACTTATTTATAAAAAGTCTGTCTACTTCTTCTTCTAGTCTCTCAAAATTGTCACTATTTTCAGCTTGCCTTTGTTTTGGAACTGATGGGGATACATTCAAATCCCTGGGCTACCATTTTTATCTTCAAATAACATCAGTGAACTCCATCAATGTGGGATTCAAAGATAATTTTGAAAATAAGGGTGACGGTAAATGGTCATGATTTATTTTTTAATTTGATAGCTTCTTAATTAACATTTTCTTAGTTAAAAGAATGAAAAAAGCAATTAGATTGGTAGAAATCCTATAGAGTTCTAAAAGAGGTGCCTATACTGCATAATTTACAACAGGCATATGAAAAATTAGAATGCTGATTTAAGAAGAAATGTGTTGTGTATCTGCACTTGTCAGAACAAAACCTCATTATTTAGCATAAGTTGAATGTAAATTCAAAATTCTGCTCTTTTCATGTGACATATGAATCCTACTACGTCTACTTATGACAGTTCACTTGACTGGAAGGACAAATTACCGTATATACTCGAGTATAAGCCGAGTTTTTCAGCACGTTTTTTGTGCTGAAAAACGTCCCCTCGGCTTATACTCGGGTCTATACGGCTTATACTCGAGTTTTTTTTTTTTTAAGCCCCTCGACATACTCGAGTATATCGGCTTATACTGAGTTTTTTTTTTCTTTTTCACATTTTACCGGACGGTGGGAAGCCCTGCGGTGCAGTGAGAGGCGGGCGGGGGCCGCCAGCCTTCTCAGCTGAGGGAGGGAGGGTTTCCCCAACCGGTAGGTGCCTCATTTCCCACCCTCGGCTTATACTCGAGTCCCCAGTTTACCCCAGTTTTTGGGGTAAAATTGGGGACCTCGGCTTATACTCGGATCGGCTTATATTCGAGTATATACGGTAATCAGAAGTAGATTCCAAGTCATTGGCCGGACTCCCACATCCAATGAGGCAGTGAACCTCTGGTCTTGATCTATTCTGTCAATGATGAGTTAGGAAGCTCTTTGCAGCAATAATCAGCTGATATATCACCTTGTAACCAAGTCATTTTTAATTTTCTTCATTTTAGCCAAGCATCATTGGAATTCAAATCAATTTGTAATTTCATTAGAGTACAGAAAAGGCCTGAGGTCTGTTCCTGGCAAAATGTATAAAAAGGAGGGGTGGAAATGGACTATCCGAGTAATTCTGGCAAAATTTCACAAAAGATGTTAAACCTCTAATTAATTTCATGTTTCAAGCAAGAATTAATGTGGCCTGCAATTTAAGCTGAAAGTGTCTTGCCAAGAAGTGCATTTTGTCATACCTTCCCCTCCAGGAAAAGCTCTTTACAACCTTTGTGGCAAGATATCTTGCCAACTAATGAGTAGCTTTGAAGAAACATTCACAGACCATTTGCTTTGATGACATTTGAAGTTCTCCTCTCCCCCTTCCCAGCCATGCAGCCTTCAATTTTTTCCTTCCATTCCAAAGACTCCTATAGCTATAATGTCCAGGCTGCAAAACCATTGGAAAACTAATCAATACCATAAGATCTGTCAGTTTTCAGTGAAAAGAAGATCACATCTTTTAACTCTTGACTTAGTGTACACATTTTTAAGTTAAACCTTATGAAGGGAGCTGAATGAATGATGCTTGCCTATATCCACAGGCACACAAGTGTGACAAAGATTTCCTTCTGTGCATTAACTTCAAAAGCTCCTGACAATCTGTGTTGGTTAGCCTTCCATAAAACTAAAATTATACGGCCATCATCCATAATCTATTGATTGATTGCATCTGTCAGAATGTCACAAATAATGAATGTGTACCACAGTTATTCTGTGAAATTCATGATACTTACTGTACAAAATATAAAAACTACACATTCATTTAAACCATGGTAAAATCTTACAGATATCAATCAAATAGGCATCATCTTTTAGAACTTTCCCAATTGGATCCATACTGCTGTTGTCCTATCAGGCTCAACTGATTGATTTAGCAGCCAATCCTCATTTAGGATATTATCTGGGCACAATGTCAGAAAGAGGAGCATATGGGTTTAGATGAAATGAGCTCAGCACTGTGTCTAGATCAGTTGATCAGGAAACTGAGAAGAGGCCAAACAAGTACCAGATATTTCATCTTGGATCAGTCTTCATCACCAAATGTATGTCCATTTTATTACTGATGCAACTTGATCTTTTCCTTGTCCTTCAGTCCATTACTGTCTTGCTCAAAAATGATCATGTTATTGTTTTGCAGGATCAGCAAACACTACAGTTTGGTAAGTGATAAAGCAAATTTTGCACGCCTTCACTTTTTTTTTAAAAAAAAGATTTTATTGCAAGATTCCTCCAATGCCAGATAAAGTGAAGGAACAATTTATCTCTAGGAACCAAATCTATCTCACAGGAAATTAAGCAATTACTGATAAGTTTAATGGAAAATCCATTGCTGTTTCAGATTGACCAACCTCCAACTATCAAATATATGATACGTATGATGTGATATTACATTACTTCTTAGAACAATGAACTTTTTTTTTTACAGCTCTCAACATCTATCAATATTCTGGAAATATTGTGTGCATGCCTAGGGACTGATGCACAAATAGCACTAAATTTAGATCTGTTAAATATTCTGCTTCACATCTATCAACTCAGGAATCCTTATAAAATTCCCTTGGAAGTTAAGGTGATGGTAGAAAGAGAGGCTGATATACACTGGCTTTCATAACAACAATTAATCAGATTAATTTATTATTTTTGTCCCTAACTTGGCTCTCACCTCATAAGACTGTGAACGTGTAGGAAGAAGGAAAGTCTGAAGAAAAAAGATGATTTTAAAAAATCAACATTCTTTCCCTACTGGGGTATCTTTTCCATATTTGTTCAATCCACCAGATGCCATTAATCAAGGAGTAGGTTCGGTATGGTTCGGCAGAGGAATTATGTGACTCAATCAGAAGTTGTTGCTATGGACCATCAAATCAGTCCTGCCTCATAATGATTGCAGGAGCAAGTCTACACAATTTTCTTGGCAACCTATTCAGAAGTGGTTTGCCAGTACCTTCTTCCTAGGACTGAGGGTATGACTGTCCCAAAGTTCTCCAGCTGGCTTTCATGCCTAAAACAGGACTAGAACACTTGACTTTAATTCATTGCCTTTCAGTACTTTACCAAATGAGTCAAATGAGTAAACAATAATTATTTTTAAATTAATATTTATTGCATTTATATAGAACTTATGCTTTGGAAGCTCAAGATGACAGGCCTGTGGACTTCCCTAATTCTGTCCTTAGGGTAACAATCTATGATGTAGCCTGATTGGCACAAAGTCATCCTGTGAACTTCATGAATTTACAACTTCCAAGTCCACAATAGGTTTTAAAGCAGTTTGTACAGGTTTTTATTGTTGTTTAAAATCAAGTTCTATAGGCTACAGAGAAATTAATGTAAAACAAGATAGCAGCATAGCTAGAATTATTTATTTATATATAGAAATTTGGAAATACTATCATAATACTAACAGAACCATATATAATATAAACCATATAATATCTGACCATAACAGAGCAGCTTGTGATCTAGGTGACCTGATCAGAGATTATTTCACGATGATGAGTTATACTATACTGTGGTTTTTTTTCAGTGAGTCTCTAATCTGGATGATTAACATTTTCAAAAACACTTCTTGTTCCACATTTTTAAACTTTTGTTTTAATTGAGATCTGATTTGGAATTAGCACCCTGTTAAATACTGTCAGAAGCAACAACAGGGTTCTCCAAATGTTGAGACTTACAACTCTCTTAACTGCTTTCAATTCATTGTGCTATCAAGTGTTTACTATAGATCAGAGGTTCCCAATCTTTTTCGCCCGCGGCTCCCCCGGAAATCCGACCTGCAACTGCGCATGCGCACCAGACGCGCCCGCGGCTCCCCCGGAAATCTGACCTGCAACTGCGCATGCGCACCAGACGCCCCAGAAATGGCGCATCAGCGCCGGACCCAGCGGGCGCAGATATTCCGCGGCGCCCCCATGACGATAGCGCGGCTCCCTGGGGAGCCGCGGCTCACAGTTTGGGAATCACTGCTATAGATCACAACTTTTTGAAAGTAGTAGGGTAGCCTCTTCCTACAATAGAAGTACTTTGGAACAAAAACCCTTCATATAGAGGGCTATCATGTCTGGAAGAGAATACCTGGCCACTTTATGACACAATAAAGCTGACTACAAAACTTCTGTGGTGGTAGAGCTCAGATTGCGTGTACATTACTTTTGTTCTTCTAGGAATAAGTCCCATCCCTCCCCCCCACTTTGTAAGTAGAAAAGTCACACAGGCAAGCAAACAGAGTTGTTCCCACTCAATTCAACTCTGCATTTGTTCTGCAAATATCTTAAGCCTGTGAGAGCCAAACGTATGTAGCTGATCTGTCACCGGTTGTTTGACCCTAAATATCACAGAGATGAGAATGTGGCCTTGCAAATTCCATTTGATTGTAACATTTCTCTCCTTTAATCAATGTTAAAATCTTTAGGGTGGATTTCTCATTTGTGAGACTTTGTATAGTGCGTCTCAACCATATACCCCATCTAATTTAATAAGGCACAAGCTAAGGAAGTACTTAAGTTACTTATCAAGGGTTTCGGATGACACATTATTATTGTACTCAAAAGTCAATATTTGCTAATCATGTTAGTACAGGAACTCTTCCAGGTCTACAATTCTCAGAGTGCAAAGACATTTAAGATTAATTAAACCTATTTCTTCTCTCATTCCCCTGTGCACCAAACTCCTTACTTTCCCCCTGCCCCTCCACTGGAATGGACAAATCAATGTCACCATTACAGAATCCTCCATAGCTGACAGCTTCATACAGAAGAGCTATTGAAGTTCTTAACTCTTATTTTAATAGACAGTGTTCTAGTCACTTAATGCTGGCATATTGGAAATACCAGACGCTCTGCCATTGCCATTAAAGCTAATGAAAAATCAGCCTGTCTCAGATTCCCTTCTATTGCATCTCACTTCAGAATCAGTCTGATAATAAGATGCTATGGGAAGGGAGGGTGCTACAATTTAGTTTTGCTTGCCCGTGGTTATTTAGAATAGAATAGAATAGAATAGAATAGAATAGAATAGAATAGAATAGAATAGAATAGAATAGAATAGAATAGAATAGAATAATAACAGTTGGATGGGATCTTGGTGGTCTTCTAATCCAACCTCCTGCTCGAGCAGGAAACCCTATATCCATGATGGTGAACCTATGGCATGCACAAAGACCAGCTGGCTGGAACTCATGTGTGTGCTGGAACCTAGAAGAGAGCAGCTGGCCAGTGCACTTGCATGCTGGATAGCTATCTGGCCCACATGTGATGGAACCCAGAAGTGTAGCTGGCCACCGTGTGCATGCGCACCGTCCAGCTGCTCTCTTCTGGGTTCTGGTGCTCTGGTCCACGCGTGCTCCAGTTTCGGCACTCAGTGCCAAAAAGGTTAACCATCACTGCCCTATACCATTTCAGATAAATGGTTGTCCAATCTCTTCTTAAAAACCTCCAGTGTTGGAGCATCCACAATTTTTGGAGGCAAGTTGTTCCACTGATTAATTGTTCTAACTATCAGGAAATTTCTCCTTAGTTCCAAGTTGCTTTTCTCCTCAATTTGTTTCCATCCATTGCTTCTTGTCCTGTCTTCAGATGCTTTGGAGAAGAACTTGACCCCCCACTTCTTTGTGGCAGCCCCTTAAATATTGGAACACTGTTATCATGTCACCCCTAGTCCTCCTTTTCATTAAACTGGACATTCTTTTCATTAGACTAGACATTTTCCTGGTTTAAAGGTGGTTGGCCGCGCAATCTTTTCGACAGGAGAGGAGGGTGACAATTTCATGATTTATTTTATACAATGTCAGAGGGACACCTGAGGTTTTTGATAGATGTCCCTTTTTAATGACTCAAAGCTGTTGATAAATTTGGTGTTCATAAAGCAAAAGATGAATTGCGTTTCCAAAAGCCATACGCAGAGGTGGCCACCTCCTTCCTCCTCCTTCCTCCTCTAGGCTGTCAGCATGCCCCAGCCAGGATTTTCAACACTTCTGCATTTTGGTGTCTTAAGAGTCCTGAGAGCAGATCCAAATGGTGACAGGGTTGTGGAAAATTTGATATGAACCTCATGCTCATGCTTGGATGTTAAATAAAAATTAATTGGAGATGTTCTGTTTTATTTTAGGATAAGCTGAATTTGCAGATGGGTATTTCTCCCCCTCCCTCTTCTTTGCAGGGGCGAGCTTTTCTTTTCCTCCTCTCCTTGCATTTTTCAGAGGAGACTGCAAATGGAAATTGATGAACACAGACAAACAAAATTCTATTTTTGTATCATTACGCTTAAGGAAGTGTTCAGATCTTACTAACAATAAAAGTCATACAGCTACTTTTTTGTGAAACTTTTGGTAAAATTAATGAGGTGCAATACCAGATCCAGTGGTGGGATTCAAAATTTTTTGCTACCGGTTCTGTGGGTGTAATTTGGTGGGCATGGCATGGCTTGGTGGCCGTGGCAGGGGAAGGATACTGCAAAATCCCCATTTCCTCCCGATCACCTGGGACTCGGGAGGCAGAGAATAGATGGGGGTGGAGCCAGTCAGGGGTGGTATTTACCGGTTCTCCGAACTACTCAAAATTTCTGCTACCGGTTCTCCAAAACTGGTTGGAACCTGCTGAATACCACTTCTGACCAGATCCCAGAAAACAAGCTGAGAGTTCTAGTTAAAAGCTCTCACGGATATGCTGTGCTGTTTTTCCTAACCCTTGATTGCTGTTGGTGGATGGACTGTCACTAGTGTTTTGCCTTACAGCCATGCCTGGTAAAAATCTGTGATTGGATAAAAGAAGGTGAATGACTCAGAATGGCCAAGGGATGTATTTGAATCCCAACTAATGGCTGGAGGATATCCTGAGATCTTTTCCGGAATGTGTGGAATAGGAAAAATGACAAAGCTGGACAGACAACTTGATTCCTCTTGATTAAAGGAACATTTGAATGTTAGCTTGACTTGACTTGTGACTTTGTACTAACCTGAATTGACTCTGTCTTTCTCCCTTTTAATTTAGCTTTACCTTTTCCTTTGTGGATTATTATAACTCACATTTTAATATTAGTTAAGCTAACAGGACTGCATATAGAGTATCTATAGTTTAAAGTAAAGCATTAGCAGGTGCATTTCCTGATGGATGTAATAGCTTTTCACATTTGAGCCTATGCTGGCATAAATAATTATGGATAAATATTTAATATATGCAATTTGAAAAGCTTATTTGATCATATCCATAAGCATATTTTTTTTTAAAAAACTGGCAAGTTGAAATGTTTTGAAGGAGATAATAATTCAGTGTGAAGGTTAGAAACCTAAATGTCCAAAAGTCACTTAAATCTGTATTTCTGATTTGGATATATACTTGTCGAGAGTTGATAATGCTCTAGGATAGAGAGTCTAGTTCCAGACAGATGGTTTGGATTCCAGCTGCATAATTCGTTGCCTTTGCTCATACTGGTTGGAATCCAAAACCTCTGCAGACTGTAGAGAAGGGGTGTCAAACTCAAGGCCAGGGGGCCGGATGTGGCCTACTGAGTGCTTAGATCTGGCCTGCGGGCCACCCTGGAAAGAGTGAAGGATCGGCCCGTGGTGCCTCTGCCAGAGAAAATGGGCTCCTGAGCTTTGTTTTTGGCTGGGATGGCCTCCTGCAACCCTCGGTCAGTGAAAATGGAGCTCAGGATGGCCGCATGGAATAGAATAGGATTTTTAATTGGCCAAGTGTGATTGGACACACAAGGAATTTGTCTTTGATGCATATGCTCTCAGTGTACATAAAAGAAAAGATACGTTCAAGAATCATAAGGTACAACATTTAATGATAGTCTTAGGGTACAAATAAGCATTCAGGAAACAATATCAATATAAATCATAAGGATACAAGCAACAAGATTACAATCATACAGTCATAAGTGGAAGGAGATAGATGGTGGGAACGATGAGAAGATTAATAGTAGTGCAGACTTAGTAAATACTTTGACAGTGTTGAGGGAATTATTTGTTCAGCAGAGTGATGGCATTTGGGAAAAAACTGTTCTTGTGTCTAGTTGTTCTAGTGTGCAATACTCTAGAGTGTTATTTTGAGGGTAGGAGTTGAAACAGTTTATGTCCAAGATGCGAGGAGTCTGTAAATATTTTCACAGCCCTCTTTTTGACTCGTGCAGTATACAGGTCCTCAATGGAAGGCAGGTTGGTAGCAATTGTTTCTTCTGCAGTTCTAATTATTCTCTGAAGTCTGTGTCTGTCTTGTTCGGTTGCAGAACCAAACCAGACAGTTATAGAGGTGCAAATGACAGACTCAATAATTCCTCTGTAGAACTGTATCAGCAGCTCTTTGGGCAGTTTGAGCTTTCTGAGTTGGTGCAGAAAGAACATTCTTTGTTGTACTTTTTTGATGACGTTTTTAATGTTGGGTGTACATTTTAGATCTTGCGATATGGTAGAACCTAAAAATTTGAAGGTCTCTACTGTTGATATTGTGTTGTCTAGTATTGTGAGAGGTGGAAGTATTTTCTCTTCTTGTTAACAAGATGCTTTTTAAAAAAAAATTGCATTTATATCCCGCCCTTCTCCGAAGACTCAAGGCAGCTTACACTATGTTAAGCAATAGTCTTCATCCATTTGTATATTATATACAAAGTCAACTTATTGCCCCCAACAATCTGGGTCCTCATTTTACCTACCTTATAAAGGATGGAAGGCTGAGTCAACCTTGGGCCTGGTGGGACTTGAACCTGCAGTAATTGCAAGCAGCTGTGTTAATAACAGACTGTCTTAGCAGTCTGAGCCACCAGAGGCCCTCTGGTACCTAAGTATCATTTGATAACCCAAATGACTGTGGATTACAGAAAAGTTTATAGTTGGTCAGTCTTAGAAGCAAAGAATAAATTTCTGCTGAGGTGGGGGGGGGGTTGGACTGGAAAATCTCCAAACGCCCTTCCCAAATCCCTTCAAGTCCTGTAATTCTGTGATATTAACACTGAAAACCTGAGCTATCACATCTGGGTTTCAAAGTTCATGATGATTATTAGATGACAGCAAAAAAAAAAAAAGTATACTATTGTCAGAGTTCCAAGTAACACCCCCAATGAAATAAAATTCCAAGGCTTGAAATTCGTCAAAGCTACATTTTATTAAAGATGTCATATTGGAACATCTGGGAAAACCCAAGGAAAAGTTCAAATCTCTGCCCAACACCCACAAGTCCATCACTTGGTCCAATCAAACATCGTCCCAACTGGGGATGCCTCCTAGTTCCAGCCTTCCAGGTATAGGGCAAGTTGTCCTTGACTTCTTGAGAAAATAATGTTATTATGACTATTATGACTATATATCAGCCATGCTTCATACAATCTCCCCTCCCAGTTTCCCACAGTAGTAAATGTGGCAGGGCTGAAGGCCTAATACAAAAGATGGCTTCCAGGCCTGACAGCTATATCTCTTTGCTGCCGTCTACTGTTGTGGATTTTTAAGCCCAGAGCACAGATAGTCCTCAGTTTATGATTGATCACTTACCAACTGTTTAAAATTATGATGGACCTACCTGGGGGATATTTAAAACCCAGATTCAGAGTTCTGACAGTCACCCTACTCTGTGATCATATGATCACAATTAGCCATGGGTCCATGGCTGTTTGCAGTGTTCCATGGTCATGTGACAATGTTTTATTAGTGCTTTTCAGAAAACTGGTGTTTACTTCAGGGTTTTGGCAAAATTGACCAATAATGAATCATGGGTTCACTTAATAACTGCCACAAAAAAGGTCATAAATCATATCAGTCACATAGCTGATCCATTTTATGACCATGGTGACTTATGACTGTAATTGGCAGGCTCCATTATGGTCATAATTTGAGGACTACCTGTAGGCCTATTAAACTCTAATACAGTAATAATTTTCATGGTTTTTTTTGGCATGCTGAAGGGCTTTCTTTATTGTATAGAAAGAGTAAAGTTAATGTATTCCTCTGTTTCAATTCTTTATTTTTAAAACAGATATCCAAGTTTCTGATGGTTTCAAGTATGCTTAGAGGAAAAAGGAACTCTGTTACAACTAAGACAAAAAAATAGATATTGCCAAAATTTAAAGCAGTTTTCCACAGCCCAATACATTTAAGGTTAGCTGAATTTATTCTTCCAACATATTTATTCTTGGCTGGCAAGATTTCTGCAATGCTCAATATATTGTGAGAACCCTAGGATGGGAATGGCTGCCTTAAAGATGAATTGATTTGTCATAATATGCATGTTTATGCCACAACGTATCTATTATTCTATAAAGGGTCATGATGCTTTTTACTGGGTTTTAATTCGTGTGCTGATGGGTTGGTCCAACACAAGTCTAGACAACCCTTTCTAAGTACCACTGCATTTTATGCTGCTTAATACATGAATGCAGAAGTTCAGAAAATTGCAATTGCAAAGAACTTGGATTTCATGGTTCATGATTTTGATGTACAGTTGCATTCTGGTTTATGGAACTGAGACTTTCATGATCAAGCTTCTTATACATATGTGAGGCCAGAAGTGGGTGGAACAAATTCCATCCTCAGACACTGGAATTT
This sequence comes from Ahaetulla prasina, assembly GCF_028640845.1. NCBI lineage: Eukaryota > Metazoa > Chordata > Lepidosauria > Squamata > Colubridae > Ahaetulla > Ahaetulla prasina. The sequence goes on from NC_080539.1 coordinate 174,800,155, forward strand.
ATTGTGCTGACAATCAACCTTTTAATTTCTATTTTCCACAACTGTTAAGGAGTTGCCTGCAGTGACATCATGATCCAAATTCTATTTTTATATAGAAGACAAAATTTGGGGCAAGTATGTAAGTCACGGGTTTACACCTAGACATCTTCACATACGTTTAATTACTTCCCTCCTGCTCCTGTTTTGCCTATAGATGTCCAAGTCCTTCTGCTTCTGTTCTGCATTCCATCATCCAGTCTTATCCTGTTGCACTTCAGGTGATTTGGTGATATTAGAATTCAATGCAAAACAAACGGAGAGAAACTTTAAACAATATGCCATTCATTAGAAAGTTCCAATCACAGTTCTTCTGGAATCTTGCAGATGCTAGAGTTAGTATTACTAAATCTAGTTAATATTACTAAATCTAGTTTTCAAATATCTAGAGATCCACTAAGTGGGATCAGAGTAAATCTTTTCTGAATTGCTTTCTGCATCTTATAGTTCTTTTAGGAGTGAAGATGTGGCAGCTTTAGTAGAATGGGGGAACCCTGCTAATTTAAATTAATGTTTCTGCTAGTCCAGTGGTTTGGGTTATATAGTGACAAACCAGATGCGTTCAGTAAGTTCAGAAACTTGGGCAGGAGGAAACTTCCAGTAGGTTGGATAACTTCCAGTAGGTGGTAGGTTAAAGGTTGGGCATTTTTTAAAACTGTTGGCGGCATAAGCAAAGCACTGTTTCCAAACTCCTTTGTAAAACAACATATTACTTATATTTGCATGTGTAATATAAATGCACTGCATATTTGCCATGCTATGAGTTTGAGAGTTGTGAAAATTTTAAATACAGTGGCAAAGTAAATATTTCTTAGCAACTGTTTTAATGATTCTTTCAAATTAATTGCAGCATGGAGAAAGGGCCCAGAAAAATAATTATCCGTAGCAGAACAGCTACAAAAATTCTCACACACGTTTTGATTGACTATAGTTTATGTAAGAATATATACATGTATGTGTCTGTCTGTCTGTCTATCTATTACATACACAATCTACTTAATGATCATCTGTTCATGGCAAAATAACTGCCGTGATAAGGAAATGGAGATGAAGTCTAAAGCAAGCAGTCATAAATTAATTTATAATGAAACATGACACTCGTAATTCAGTAAGGAATGTATTTAAAATTTGTCCTGCTAGTTATGTTGGTTTTTCCTGTTGCCCCAAGGAATATGTGACACACTATAGTGTCAGAATATTAAACTTCTTGTGAATACATTTGTAACTATGAAATGGCTGTTTATGAACAATCTCAAATGTCCTCAGCAACAAATAATATGGATGAGTCAGAAACTTTTTGTATAACTACTGCCACAAATGAGTTCCCTGTCATTATCTATCCAAAGTCTGTCACATGTCTGCTCAACGTAGCCACTGATCACAGTCACTCATGCCCTTATGACCCCTGGTTGGATTACTGCAATGTGTTCTATGTGGAGTTGCCCTTGAAGACATTTGGAAGTTTCAGCCAATTAAACTTCAGTTAATTATGCTGGTTATTCCATGCATGTGACACCACTGCTCCATGAGCTTCATTGATGTCATTCTGGGTGCAATTTGAGCTTTCAGTAGTTAACCTTAAAGCTTTATATGGCTTGGGGCTAATGGAACCTTATCTTCTTGGTTGTCTTTACTAGTCATATCCAATCTAGCAGGAGGGACATGCCACAGGTATCATTGGAATGTCAGCTGGTGGAACCCCCATAGGACAGGCTTTTCTGCCATAGTAGCCATCACCCCTCCAGAATTAGGTTGGCCTCAACCCTGCTGGCCTTCCAAAGGTCTTAAGAGAACCTGAGAAAACATGTTTTTTCTTGTGCTCCAAGGCAAAACCTACACTACCTTTTGTGTCTTCAACTAGAAAGTACACAATTATAGATGTAGTACGGGTGTCGGCAACCCACAGCTCCAGAGCCACATGCGGTTTTTTGGGCCCCCTGCTGCAGCTCCCTGTCCCATCACTGGCTGGCCTCACCCATTGCCGTCCCCTCCCAGTCACTTAGATACAGATACAGGTACCCAGATACAGAGAGAGGGGGGATAAGGAGGGGGAGAGGGGAGGACAGAGAGACATAGAGAGATACAAAGAGAGAGGGGAAGATACACAGAGAGGGGGAAGATACAGAGAAGGGAAAAGAGAGAGAAGGGTTTTGTGGTTCTGGGTGTGGTGTTTTTTAACAACTGGTTCTCTGCCCTAATGATCTGCTGGCTGGGGAGGGGTGTCATGTGACTGGGTGGGAATGAGTGATGTGGAGTTGGCCATGCCCATCCAGATTTTGTGGCTCCTAGTTTTTTTTCCCCTGTGGAAAATGGGTCCAAATGGCTCTTTGAGTGTTTAAGGTTGCAGACCCCTGATATAGTAGTTTGAAGATAGGTTTCTCTAGGTTTGATAGACAAACAAGTGGATCATGTTCATTATTAACAATCTCTAGCAGTCCTGAAGAGAATCAATTTGGCACAGAGGTTCAGAAACCAGGCTGGAAACTGGGAGACTGTGAGTTCTAATCCCAGTTCAGGCATGGAGCCAGATGGGTGACTTTGAGCCAGTCTCTCTCCTGAAATCCTAGGTAAAAGAAAAGAGCAAACCCCTTCTGAAAATCCTTCTAAGAAAATTTCAGGGCCTGGTCCAGGCAGCTGTGAGGAGTCAACATTGAAAGGCATGCACACTCGTGCACTCATGCACCCATACATCCTTAAGCAAAGAAGGAGAATATATTTTTCTGGAGTTCTGCATGACTGATAGCTCCCAATATTGGGAAACAGACTTCAATAAACTATTTACAAAGTGAATTGACAGATGAGGCTTCTATTATTAGGTAGGTAGGGATGTGTGTGTGTGAGAGAGAGAGAGAGAGTGAGTGAGAGAGAGATACTTAATACAGCTACAAAACAAGACAAATAAGAATGTCGAGTAAAGCAAAACAAGATATAAAAATGAATAAACTGATAAATGAAATAAAGCATTACAAATACAAAATATTTCCTCTTATATAAAACACACTACAATTTATTTTTTATAGAATGAATTTAGTTTTGACTTTATGAAATCATGTTATCTAGCCGTTCTTTGATGTCAGTAAAGAGTTGATTGAATACTTCAAGAAGTCTGAAATACTTGAAATATTTCAATATGGCTTTGTGTAATTAACATGGTACTTATGTATAACATTGGCTTTTAAACTGAGCAGCTTGCCAGAAAAAAAAGGGTGAAAATTCTAACTCAGTATGCCAACCAGGATTAAATAAACAGAGATTCAAGCCAGACATTCAGGAAGTAAACAAATCGGATTTTAAGAGCTAAGTCCTCAAAACTTTTTGACCAATTGAATAAATCTGTCAATTTTGGTTTTTCTCAATTATTTTTTAAAAATTTGAAATACTTTATGTCATAATCATGAAGCAATTTTCAAATGTCGGTGTGTTGATATAAGAAATGAAGGAACTAAAATTCCTCTTACCCATATCGTGGGTTGGAAGTATTTTCTCGAAGTACAACGAGATCACTTTAAGTATTAATATCTATATCCAACAGTAATAATTTTCACAGTATTAATGAATATTTTCTGCACAGTATTGATGAATACTGTGCAGAAAATATTCATCAATACTGTGATGATATTGATGAATATTTTCTGAATATATTATTATTTGCTTGGTTAGAACACAGAGTACATCATATTTAATTGACTTGGCAAACTGAGTTGGACGTTACCCTCTGTTAAGTCTCCTAGCTTACAATTCCTTGTGGAAAAGTAGAAATTCTGAGTCAGGAGATCCAGGATCCATTTTGCCATTAGATACAGTATGTGAGGCAATGATCTCTAGTAGCAGCTTCTGAGAAATAAGCAGTAAGATTCTTGAGGGGAGATGTATGAGCCACATAGTTTGCTCTGTTCATTGTCTACTCCAGGGGGAGCATAGACACCATCAAAACATCAGCACTGAAAGCATTTGAATCCAAAAACCTATGGATAATTTGTAGCATGTCCCAAGGTATCAGTTCTTAACATCTTTTAGTTCAGCTTTGAGCTAATAGAAGAATGAATGGCTCCAAAGGTTGGATATTTATTTTTTAGAAATATCCTTTTTTTCTGGTTATTTTCTGCCCCTACCCTATGGACCACCCTGTTAAATTTTAAAATCTGGTCTTCTTGGTATCTAGCATATATTTGAACTTTAGGCCACTTAGCACAAATTGCTCTGAACAAAGCAGGATATCCCCCACAAATAGAAATTTATTTCTGCAATGTGCTTAGAGATTATACTTACACTTAGTGCAGCAAGAAGTAATAAAACATTATAACACTGTCTATAATAAACAGTTGAATCTTGAAAAGCATGAATATTATATCTCTGAAAGCTAACAGATTATAAATTACTTTTAATCATAACTCTAAGCTCTTAAATTTACAAAGTTATTTATTGACATACTTTGTGTATATACAAAAAGATACAAGCCAACTGATATGAGATTCCTTGGAAATGTGCAATGTTGGAAGATTAAAAAAATAAAACAAATTAAGGAGCTATCTTATTAATTTTAAGACTCAGTAGGACTGAGTTTTCCCCCAGTTTCTTCAAAATAAAATACTTGTGCAAATACTGAAGAGAGAAGAGAGAAAAAGAAAATGGTATAATGAGTTGGTTCAGTTTTGTCTTAGGTAAGGTAAAAGTAAAGGTTCCCCTCGCACTTATGTGCTAGTCATTCCTGATTCTAGGATGTGGTGCTCATCTCTGCTTCAAAGCCGAAGAGCCAGCGCTGTCTGAAGACATCTCCGTGGTCATGTGGCCAGCATGACTAAACACCAAAGGCACACAAAACGCTGTTACCTTCCCACCCAAATTGTCCCTATTTTTCTACTTGCATTTTTTTTACGTGCTTTCGAACTGCTAGGTTGGCAGAAGCTGGGACAAGTAATGGGAGCTCACCCTGTTACACAGCACTAGGATTCTAACCACTGACCTGCTGACCTTTCGATCGACAAGATCAGCGTCTTAGCCACTGAGCCACCTTAGTTTTGTCTTAGAAAGCAGCAATTACAAGAAAAGCAATATGGTTCACAATAACAAAAATTTCAAACATGTTATTTCTCTACTAGCTGTACATTTTCTCATCCACTGCGTAACAGAAATATTTCAACAGCCGTCAGACAATACAGAAAAACAGATATAGATTTTCTTACCCTTCAAGTAGCTGAAGCACAACCAAACTTACAAAGCTTCACCCATGGTATGACGGAACTATAAGCAAATTCAGAATGTAGGATTCTTGCTGCAAGTTACAAAGAACTAATTAAGAACAGATTCCAACCTAGAATTTGTGGGATTGTGATCTATCTGATGTGCAGCTGGCAGTCAAGGACCGTGTTAGAAAAAGGGCTTTTGTTAAAAAAAGGTTCTTCCTCATTGACAGAATATTAACGTAGATAATGCATACACTCGCATATAGTACTGTACATAATTAGAAAGGATTTTTTTTGCTATGTAAATAGTGTAATAAAACCATGCTGGATGGGGAGTGGGGAGAGAGATAAGGCTGGACACATGTGGGGTGGGGAGAGAGATAAGGCTGGACACATGTGGGCAAATTCAGTTTAGGTATGGAGGAAAGCCCCCTTATTAAACAGATACTTGTTTTCCATCTTTTTTTTTTTATTGAAAAAGTTTTAAAAAAACAAAAACATTTCCCCCCCCTTTCCCCCCCCCCCCCCGGCTTCCCGGGTCAATCACAAGGTATTGTTATACATAAACCAAACATAGAATAAAATTTTCCCTTCCAATCCAATTAACCTCATCCAAAGCTTTTCATCTCCCAACCCCCTCCCCATTACATAAAATAACTTCCTAATTATTCAAAGGCAATCTGATATTTCTTAATCTGATATCTGTTTTGTAGATAATCAATCCATTTTTTCCATTCAATTAAATATCTTTCCTGCGTATTGTCTTTTAAAAAAGCTGAGATTTTAGCCATCTCAGCCAAATTAATGACTTTCAGTATCCATTCTTCTGTTGTAGGTACCTCTTCTTTCTTCCAGTATTGTCCAATCAACAGTCTTGCTGCTGTTATTAAATTCAGAATCAGTTTAGTCTCAATCCCTGTACAATCCGTTATAATTCCCAAAAGGAAAAATTGTGGCAGGAACTTGTTTTCCATCTTGAATAGCAATAGTCCTCCAAAAACTTCTGGCAGTTTTCCACATCATGCATTACCTAATATCCCATTATTTAATGTCTCTTCCAAGCTTAATTTAGAATTATGCCAGTGTTGGAGATGGAGGTATTTTGCTGCCTCACTTCTACAAGTATAGCAATAATGCTGCAGCCATGCTTTCTCCAGAGTAGCTGCTTCTTCCAATAGACACACATGTGTTTTTCAGCTTTTGCAAATACTGGAAGAAGCTGTAAGACCTTATCACCTCAATTTAATGCTTTAGAGTGCATTTATGATGTGAAACACTTCAAGGCAAAGCATGCAAAGCTAAGAAAATTTGAGAAGGATTAGGCCTAGGACATTCTAAAGTTGCTGATCTTGGACCCTTTAATTCTAGAGCAGCATGTTTGGAAAGTTACAGTCTGACATCTGATAGTTTGTGAAAAAGTGTGCATTTTAAACAGGTAAGTTAAATTTCAAGATGCTATGTTGACTTTTAATGAGTGTTATGATAAATAAACAATCAATCAGAAGATTTAATCATCTATTTGTACCTTGATTTTATTATTTTGATGATAACCTTAATTAAATAATTGCTTGTTTGCAGCAGAACATTCATGCACAGATCCTATTTTATTATTATGGTTGGTGGCACAGTCAGCCAGATGTTTAGATTGGATTTGGCATTTTTATCCACCTATTGAGTCCTAAGGATAGGCAGATGTTATTGTTTGATGGTGTTAAAAGTATCATCAGAGGACCTAAACTGTTCCAAGTAAAACTGCCTTTTGCAATTGACCAATAGTGATATTATCAATGCAAATGTTGCTCAAGTGGCGCTCTAGCTGTTTTGGAATTGCACCCAAGGCACCTATTACAATTAATCCTACCTTTGCTTTCTTTTGCCATGATTATACCTCTTCTATCTGCAATCTTTGCATTTTTTGTTTTTTTCCCCAGTTCTTCTATTTTAAGTCATGTCCAAGTCTTTGTGACACCATAGACTATAACACACCAGGCTCCCCTTTCCTCTGTTGTCTCTCAGAGTTTGCCCAATCCAGACTTTTTTGTCTTTCTTATTAACAGTTGTTAAATCTGGAGCTTGTCTGTTTGAATTCTAAAATCTGAGAGCAGTTTAGTGTAGAGTATAGTGGCTCATGTGGTTAGGATGCTGGATTGGGGGTTAGCAAGCCCTCCTCCAAGACCTGAGTGCTGCTGCGTGGTGGGGTGAGCTCCTATCATCCACTCCAGCTCTTTGACAGGGAAATGAAAGGAGCGCCCATGGTTGAAAGCCACATGCTGCCTTGCACTGTACTATTTGCTTTTCTTCTATTCATGACATTTAACTGAAATTAAGTCATGCTCTTTTCATTACAGATCCACAGACAATTTATGCGATTTCTATTTCTAATGAGGTGAAGAAAAAGGATTACCAGCAGTAAAAGAAATATTTCATTATCCGGGAGCTAAATACAACATATTTTCAATGGATACAGTGATTTACTGATCTCAGATTGCCTTTCTAAAGCAGCAAAAACATTCGGAAATGTCATGATGTCTACCTGCAAAATGTTGCCCCTTAAGTTAGTTGAGGGTCAAGGTTTGAACAAGCTTTCTGACATTTTTCATTCGCACCTGGAAATTGGCCAGAAAGAGAAGTCCAAGGAATAAAGAAATACTTTACTCCTTTCTTACAGTTACACATTACTTATTCAGAACTCCAAGGCTGACCTCCATCTTTCAAAGGTTAACAGGTGTCTCCAGATTGGCCCTGATGACCTCTATCCAACACATTATTTCTTCCTCTAATCATTTTGCACTATGAGATAGAACTTTGCAATGTAAGGAGTGCAAATTTGAAAAGATTGTTGTAAATCAAAGGGAATATCCCAGACTGGCTTTACTCCTCATTTGTATTCTACAGCAAGTACCCTGTTTCCTCAAAAATAAGACATCCCCTGATAATAAGACCAGTCGGGCTTTTGAGCGCATGCACTAAATTAAGCCTCCCCCTGAAAATAAGCCCTCCACGAAAATATTTAAACACAGAGGTGGAAATCAGGTAAGACAGCAAGAGGAGCCCCATCTTGCTCCATGCATCTCAAAATAACAAGACCTCTCCAAAAATAAGGCCAAGCGCTTATTTCGGGGTTCAAAAAAAATATAAGACAGGGTCTTATTTTCGGGAAAACACGGTATATGAGACTAAGTTAAAGCAAGTAATCCACAGAGAAAGCCTCTACACTTGCTTTAGGATTGGTAGATAGGATTGATAGATAGGATCAGCAAGGATGCCTGAAGGCAATGGCACATGGAGCTCTGGAGCCAGTTATGAATTGATGCCATAGTTCTGTGATCCCAGGTATCAACAATGCCAGGCAGCTGAGGCAATTTTCTTTCAGCCCAGCTATGTTCAACTAAAATTCTAGCAGGGCTAGAATTCTGTAGATTTTGGAGTAGACTAATTTATTCCTGGAAGGGACTACCTCCCAACCTTTAGCTCCTTCATCAACCATTACAGTTGCTAAATCACTGTAGCCCCAACCCGCACCCTCACGTCCTTTCCATAGCCTTCAGGCAGTTTTGCAGTTAGTATACTGCAGCTCTTTCTTTTCTTTTCTCTTTTCTTTTCTTCTTTTCTCTTTTCATCTATCATTAATGTTAAAATCTCACAACTGAATAGCTTTTACCCACTAGGTGTCATAGATTAGTGTGATAACCTTGCTAAGATATGGATCAGAGGTGGGTTTCAGCAGGTTCTGACCAGTTCTAGTGAACCGGTAGTGGAAATTTTGAGTAGTTTGGGGAACCGGTAGTAAAAATTCTGACTGGCCCCACTCCCCATCAATTCTCTGCCTCCCGAGTCCCAGCTGATTGGGAGGAAATGGGGATTTTGCAGTAACCTTCCCTTGGAGTGGGGAAGGAATGGAGATTTTATAGTATCCTTCCCCTGCCATGCCCAGCAAGCCACACCCACCAAGCCATGCCGCCCACCAAGCCACACCCACAGAACTGGTAGTAAAAAATTTTGGAACCTACCACTGATATGGATATAAAAATTTGCAGAGGTAACCATCAGTTGATAAGCCTAACCTTGAACCAGACGGAGGGGAAGCATGTGACAGCTACATTGTAAAAAATTTACCAAAAAAAATCAATGATGGGCAAAAAAGCATCAAGAGCCTATGGTGCTTTGTACAGCAACTTTGAAAAGAGGCACATTGCTCAAGTCTCCATAGTGAAACAACCCTTTACTATACTAGGGACAAGCCTAATAACAAGTGGCTTTTCCCTGTTCACTTTCCAGAGGAAGACTTCTTATCTCACCCATTACCAGAAAGTAGGTAGATTGTTTTGGATAAGACAAATCTTGTACATGCACCTGAAAACACCGTACAAGACTGAATGGAACTGAATGTTCTGTGAGATTAAAACAAATCAGTTTTCAAAATTGGATCTGGCCTAGGATTAGATGTCAATTGAGCCTTTTAATAACCTGGAGATTTAGGCTTCAATTATTTTGAAAACATCAACAAAAGAATAGTGCTCTTGGTATTTCTCCAAGCATAATTAACTTTAGAAGTCATGCAAAAGTTTTACGCTTTTTAAAGATTTGGCTCAAACATATTGCCTCTTTATAGAATGATGAAATCCCAGTTTCCAAAGTGAATCAAACCTGTACGGCAATTCCTGTGTGCCGGTGTACGTATGTGTGTTTCTTATTATTACTTTGAGAAGTAGGCTCTGAGCCTGATTATTCAGTTAAACAGTGAGCTCTGAGAATCGGTGATGTTCAAAGGTTTCCCCTTAGAGCAATCGCCTCAAGGAGGAGGGAGTTGGAGTTCCCTTGTCATGATGCTAGCAGCTGGATCAATGGCTAATTGTCATCCTGCTCTTCTCTCGGGAAAGGCAACAGATTCTCTGGCTGCTTGGGGTACCAAGCCTTGGTTTTGAACCAGCTGCAAGAAGGAAGAAAAGAGGAAAGGCAAAGTTAGGAAACAGGGTACTGTTTGTAAATTAGCCTGATAAGAAAGAGATACAGATATTCCTTTGTAAAAATGCATTGCATGAAATTAAATGCAAACCATCTATTTTGATTCACAGCTGTCTCCCAGGATAGGCCCATGTTTTGGAGACATACGAAGATAGAATAGAATAGAATTTTTATAAATTTTTATTGGCCAAGTGTGATTGGACACACAAGGAATTTGTCTTGGTGCATATGCTCTCAGTGTACATAAAAGAAAAGATACCTTCATCAAGGTACAACATTTACAACACTAATGATGGTCATAGGGTACAATTTAACACTTAATGATACAACACTTAAAGATCTAGCTTTCTGGAGAGGTCTGTAATGCTGGGAAAGGTGGGAGGAAACCAGTAGTAAGGTGATGATAAGGTGACAGTGCACCATTGGAAAACCTGAAAGACGTGCTGTGAAAAAGATTGTCATGGAGAAAATCACCTATACAGTTACTAAAACTTAATGCTAATTTGATAGCACATAATCATTATCCTAAAATTATCCTCATAAGTCTCCCTTCTGAGACATAGAGGTTGGCCCTTTGACCAAAGATTTTTATCAGACACCCACAATGCTATTTTTTGGGTCAAGGCTTTTTTATTCTCCAAACATTTTTATTATGTTAAATATCTAAATATTTCAGTCTTCTTTATCAAATATTTTATTTTAATCTCTTATTGTGCTTTTGGTTGTTGCACTTTATAATGATAGGCTGCTTATCTATTTTTGTTGTGATTTTACTAAAGTTAATCACATGACATTATACAACGTCTTGTGGAATGAAGTTAGGAGGTATCTTAGATATTTTTAAAATAATATTTTTACCAAATAAAAGAACACTAAAATATACTGAAAAAAAACAACAACAAATCAGTGACAAAATCAAAACAGACAAAAGAAAAAAAATATTACTGTATATTTCTATATGTGTATAAATTAGTATATGATTTTAAAGAAAACTGTTCAAATGTTAAAAATAATATTAGAGTAAATAAAATAATAAGGGGGAGTATAGTGTTAATATGAGAATAAGATTTGACTATATTTAGCTTTAATTGTAAGGTTCTCTTGCTAGAGTGCCATTTTTTTATCCAAAGCAATATTTCCCAATCCAATGAAAGAGAAAATTTAAATTTCTAATAGGTTGCTGTAGTAAACCAAGCTCTAATAACAGGAACTGAATCAATTTCTTATATGCATTATGAAAAATGGACAACTGACCAAGAGTAGAGTTAATTATGTCAGACTCCTTTTGGTGATTTCCACCAATTTTTAGACCCTTTCAATCAAAAATATTGAGTAATAGGCCATTGCCATCAAAGGTGCTACTCAACTTATGAGTCTTCCCCACACTATCTATAATAAAGATGCAACCTATGGATTACATTATATTTTGTCAATTCCTGATAATTTTCCAAATGAGATTATATAAATTCAATGGTATAAAGAGTTGTAGTGAGATCCACTCAGTTCTAACCCCAAACCATCCTCCCATTTTGTTTAAAGATTGCGGGGAGAATTTGTCATATGTAATATAAGCAGGTTACACAACTTCTATTACTACCGTAATACCTGAAGAATATATCCTTCTTCAAACTGTAAATTGTCTGAACCAATGACACCCAGATATTTTATAAAGAAATGATTGAACTTGATTCATTAAATATATTTAATAAATATATCCTATGATTAAATTTTGAAAAAGCACAGAAGACTGCTAATCCCCCAAATATCCCCCAGAGCTGTTTCTACACTTCAAGTAATTGAAGATGGGTTTCGGTCAATTAAAGCTTTTATTACCTTCTATGCAGAAATATAATGTGGTCTTTATTTTGTTATGAGGATTACAGCATAACTTTTGATTCCACCCTATTTTGAAAATTAATCAATATTAGTTGTAATGCTTAATTTAAAGTGCCTTATTTGATTGCTTGGTGCCCACTCATGTCAACAATCAGAAGATTTGTGGTTATGGAGAACCTAAATGTTTAGAGATTTACACAAGCAAAAGGCTATTTGTTCCTAATCTGCAAGGAATTTAGAAGCAGTCTTTTTTTTCCTTCCAGAAACCTTGTTCAGGTTCAAGAAGGTCAAACATCTTACTGGCAGAGCTCTTGATTAAAATAGATTCAGTTTATGCAATCCTCTAAGATTTTGGCATTCTTAAAATGCAGTCCATTCTGCACGGAAATGCACTTTAGCAACAGAGTTGACTTGTTTCATTTTTCTACTTGATCTGCTAATTTGCGATGAATTCTTGTATACATTTGCGTGAGCTTTTAAATGCCTGTTCCTTATTGTGTACCAATTGGCCCCGTCTTTGTTAAATCGTTAAAAAAGAACCTACATAATTGTATAAGAAGATGAAATTCAGTCCAAAGCAATACTTACGATGTCAAACTTGAATTAAAGTCTAATTAGCTTTCTATAAGGGTTCTTCAGAGACTACCTAATCAACTTCAAGGACTGGATGAGAGATTTCAGAAATTGGCCAGGGATCATTTGAGGGTCATTCTAAAAAAAAAAAAAAATCTATTCATTTCAATCCATGCTCCAATTCTTAAATGGAAAGATTGCCCCTGCAATGTTAAAAGAACCCGCTCTAGGTTGAGTTTGACTTTTTATTTAAAAAAGAAGAAAAATTAGAGCTTGATGGTAATTGTAATATTTCCCTGGTGTAAAAGGATTAGACTGTAGCTCGGGCCTATAAAGTTTTTTTCACCTGTGGCTTTCTTTCTATACTGCATCCAGTTTTGATCACCACACTATAAAAAAGATGTTGAGAGCCTAGAAAGAGTGCAGAGAAGAGCAACAAAAATGATTAAGGAACAGAAGGCTAAAACATAGGCTGAACGGTTGCAAGTACTTGACATGGCTAATCTAGTGAAGAGAAGGACCAGGGAGGACATGATAGCAGTGTTCCAATATTTGAGGGGCTGCCTCAGAGAGGAAGGGGTCAACTTATTTTCCAAAATACCCAGACAAGGAATAATGGATGGAAACTGATCAAGGAGAGATACAACCTAGAAATAAGGAGAAATTTTCTGACAACGAGAACAATCAATCAATGGAACAGCTTGTTTTCAGAAGTTGTGGGAGCTTCATTACTGGAAGCTTTCAAGAAGAGACTGGACTGTCATCTGTCAGAAATGGTGTAGGGTCTCCTTCTTGGGTGGGGTTTGGATGGCCTACAAGATCCCTTCCAACTCTGTTATTCTGTTATCCTACACTCAAGTTGTGAAAGAGACATATACAGAGGCCAAGATATCTCAGAACGTCTCTGGCTGTTCTTCAATTCTCTACAGTCTGGGAATGGGGTTTTCCTAGGCATTATAAAAAAGACATAATGACATTATTCTCTCTAAATACTGTGTTCAGACTACTTTTTTCAGACTTTCCCAAAACTCTAGTAAGCCTCTAGGTTCATCATTTCATTAGGATTTGCCCCAACCATGCCTTTCATTGTATTTGAAGCATCATTTGGATTTGGTTTGTCAGATTATTCCAATTCAGATTGGTGCTTTGCTTTAAAAAAACTGAATCCATCAATTTCAAAATTTCTAATGAAAACAGTTGACTTACTCTTCTCCTTGACCAAGAGAAAAAGGGCTTTCTGCAGGTACAAATTAGAGCTGTAGAACCTGAAATTAGATGGTATTACCACTGAAATTGGCTTTTGGATGGCCTAAATTGCCCATTATTTGTTCGGTGATAAAGAAAAGTCATCAAGGAAAAAGAACATTCACACAGGACCCACATTAAACAAAACTATCCTGTTTTTGCCATTCTTTGATATCTGTCTTTCTCACTCCTTAAAACATATCCTACTTCCCTAATTTGTATCATCTTCCTAGCATCCTACTGTGTGTAATGATGGGCACAGTCCTAGTACAAGTATTATCTCCCCAACTCTTTATTCTTTTTTCTTTCTTGACTTCCTATTTAGTTCACTGTGTACTACACTGAGTATGTCAGACACCCATTTTGAAAAAAAATGAACCTAATGATGATAATGAATGAAAAGGAATTGTGAAGAATCTCGGGAAACAAAGAAAGATCTGGCTACTACCATAGTTTTTCCAAAGGAATAGAAACCAGCAAAAGGACTGGAATATCCATGCTGTTTCAGAACATGAAATTATAATTTACTTACATAGATGTATCTGAATTGCTAGTAATTGCTGATGTCTACACTCTGTGCTATAACATGTTGAACAATGAAATACATGTTTTCATAGGGGCCAGACACAAGAAACCCAATACAGTATGTAACACTCCAATGGGTCGAATCTGTATACCTCAAAATTAAAGCAGATATTGCGACTTTATGGTGATCTACAAAGATGACACATGATACATCAAATCAAGAGTAGAGAAGGTCTCTACAGGACAGGAATTAGAATAAAGCTAGGATATATGATTTGATCAAGTGATAAGAATTAGTAGTTTGAAAGAAAGCACTTTGAACTCGATGAAGTATGGCATAGGTAGGAGGGAAAAGCAAAAAGACAAGCCATGAAAGAGTTGAATTGATGTCATAGATAGGGACCCTGTTGTGAAAGGAATGGAATTTGGAGAGTCATGGAGATCGGCAAGAGATAAGGAAGAATGGAAGGCATTCATTCAGCCCTGGAGTTCTAGACATACAGATAGAGTTGCCAAGACTGGCTACTGCTAGACCTGAAAATAAACAGAGCTCAGCAGCATTCCTACCCCCACACTTACATTGTAAAGAAGACATTGCCTGGTGCTCCCTTACACTGGGTACATTTCTCCTGTGATTGTTTTAGTTATCTTTTTCCCCTTGCTGTAATCAGTAGGAGAAATGGCATAGGTGGAAAACACAGATGATGAACCCCGGCAAAGGGTCTTAAGACCTTTAAACCAGTTATAACTAAAACATACTTTTTTACCTTTGCTTCAAAATAGGACATTAAAGGCATGCCACGCAGAGATGAGATTATACTGACAGTAACAAATGCCTGCAGTATTACTAGTAACCAGGGATGAACCTCACAGGCAGTGGATTCATACTTCAGGTTCATAGCTGGTCGCACAATAGACATTTAATGTGGAGTAGCCATGATGTTTTCACTTGGTCTTCATGGGGTATTTGTACAACAGAGTCAACTAGGGCAATTTTTATTTTCCCTGTAGATCTGAATTTCTCTTTTCATTTGTAGCTTCCTTTTTTGCTCAGTTTTCTAAAACCTTGGTTCAGACACAATGAATCCATTTCATTGCCTTCAAAATGGCCTTATCCTATTAGTACTATTTTAAGATCATGTTTCTGTTTTTCATTGATCCTTTCATTAGCCCTGAAATTAAAGTTCTTAGTTTTTTTTAAAAAAATCCTTTCTTTAAACAAACATAGAGTTTTTCTTTTTTCTTTTTAAAAGGTTAATCCAGGGCTTTGTCAAATTACTTTGATATTTATTCCAATAATTAAAGGCAACATTCAAAATGTTTGGAAAAGAGACTGCCTTAATTTTGGTCAATAGGATAGGCAGGAGGCTATCAGCATGTCCTGGTCTTTTGAGACCTTGTATCAGATTATTAGGGGACTGGAGGCTAAAACATATGAAGAACGGTTACAGGAACTGGGTATGTCTAGTTTAATGAAAAGAAGGACTAGGGGAGACATGACAGCAGTGTTCCAATATCTCAGGGGTTGCCACAAAGAAGAGGGAGTCGGGCTGTTCTCTAAAGCACCTGAGGGTAGAACAAGAAGCAATGGGTGGAAACTGATCAAGGAAAGAAGCAACTTAGAACTAAGAAATTTCCTGACAGTTAGAACAATTAATAAGTGGAACAACTTGCCTGCAGAAGTTGTGAATGTTCCAACACTGGAAATTTTAAAGAAAATGTTGGATAACCATCTGACTGAGATGGTGTACGGTTTCCTGCCTGGGCAGGGGGTTGGACTAGAAGGCCTCCAAGGTCCCTTCCAACTCTGTTGTTATATTATATTATATTATATTATATTATATTATATTATATTATATTATATTATATTATATTATATTATATTATATTATATTATATTATATTATATTATATTATATTATATTATATTATATTATATTATATTATATTATATTATATTATTATATTATTATATCATCTATATATTTTATGTTGACTAAGTGATTTTATGGGAAGATAGCCATGAATGGTACTAAACAGTTACAGGAACAATCCTAACAGGGATAGTGGCCAGTGGAAGAGGCAAAACTGAGTCAAGTTGGCTCCCATTGGCCAGAGCAAAAGGCAGGAGGACCAATACTAGATGGACATTACCTTACAGACGACCCCCATCCCGTTAAAGACCTTGGAGTTTTCATGTCAAATGATCTAAGTGCCAAAGCCCACTGCAACTACATAGCAAAAAAAGCTCTAAGAGTTGTAAACCTAATTTTGCGTAGCTTCTTTTCCAAAAACACCACACTACTAACCAGAGCATATAAAACATTTGCTAGACCAATTCTAGAATACAGCTCGCCTGTTTGGAACCTTCACCATATCTCTGACATCAATACAATTGAACATGTCCAGAAATATTTTACAAGAAGAGTCCTCCATTCCTCTGAAAACAATAAAATACCCTATCCCACCAGACTTGAAATTCTAGGCTTAGAAAACTTGGAACTCCGTCGCCTTTGACAAGACCTAAGCTTAACTCATCTATTGTAATGTCCTTCCTGTTAAAGACTACTTCAGCTTTAATTGCAATAATACTAGAGCAACTAATAGATTTAAACTTAATGTCAACTACTTTAATCTAGATTGCAGAAAATATGACTTCTGTAACAGAATCATCAGTGCTTGGAATACTTTACCTGACTCTGTGGTCTCTTCCCATAATCCTAAAAGTTTTATCCAAAAACTTTCTACTATTGACTTCACCCCATTCCTAAGAGGACCATAAGGGGCGTGCATAAGCGCACAAACGTGCCTACCGTTCTTGTCCTATTGTTTTTTTTCTTTTCTTCTTCCTATATATATGCTTATACCTCCTTATATTTACTCATATATGTGTTTATATACTATATAATCTTTTTGTATGATACCTACATATATTGTTGTGACAAAATAAAAAAAATTAAAAAAATAAATTTTATTATTGATGTCATAATGAACAGGAAGGAAATGAACTCAGTGAGTTCCAGATTGATAAAAGGCCCATCCAGAAGCATCTCTGAAAAATGTTTTTTTTTTTTTAGTTAATGGAAGCAAGGCTGCCTCTAGACTTTCTGATTCTGCAAATGGTAGGCCTGTGCCTACAAAGTTTTGTATACACAGCCAAGGTATGGGCATGCTTTACATAGACAATTAAGTTCTGCCCATGAGAACCTGCATGGATATGGGTATTGAAAGCCAATATGATTAAGATGCTTGACCAAGACCTAGAAAAACCAGGTTCAAATATACCCATTGCTATGGAAGCTCACTAAATGATTTTGGGTCAGTCTCTCTCAAACTAATATATCTCACATGTGAGTAGGACATACTTCATAAATTCCCTTGAGATTCTGAAAAAAAAGGCAGAATATAAATCCAACAATAAAATAAAACATGTATTGACCCAGTAGGCCAATGTTCTATATGCATGTATCTTACCTTTTAATCTCCAGTTTCTGAAAATAATGGGGATTCTAATTATACATTGAAGGCAATATAAGTTCCAGAATTCTTGCCTGTTCAGGAACCCTAATAAACCAGGATCCCCAACTATATGGATAGCTCTGTTAGTTCACCAGCTAAAGGATCTGGCCCCCTAACCGTCTTATGCCAATCAAACTCAAACTGTACCATTCACATGTTCTACATTCTAGTTAGATAGAATGCTTTATGACAGATACAAGTAATAGTATTAAAAGTGGATTGACTTTATTAAAATAAGTATTTTAATATTAATTTGTCTGGCTTAACTCCTATAAATACTTGTACTGGTCATATTATATCCTATTGGTTCCTCCAAATTGCATAGGTCTACAGGCTATCTCGTAAAGCAATACACCCATAATGAACAAAACTCCGAGGCAGGTAGATTCCTCAAATAATAGTTTATTTGGATATATCTTATTGGCACAAGCTGGTGAAAACCAACTCTGAATGTTCCCATGGTTTTCACCTAATTAAAACTTTTCTCCCTTCGCCAAACAATCAGTCACATGATCCAATCAGGGTTCCGTCTGGTTGCCTGGTAACTTCACTCCTCCTCTCTCCGACCACCTGTGAGAATGTCCTTGGTTGCCAGGAGAAAGTATTTTGTTTTGGCTACAAAACTCCAGCTATCTCTATTCCCCTCCTCCCTATCCCTCAGCTCCAGTGTGGCAATACTGAAGCCCCAAAATGGCCTTGGTCAGGTCAGCTTCAGGCTTGACATCTATCACAAGAGGAAAGTTAGATCACGAAGTGGTGTTGCTTGTTCTGATCTCTCTCAGAAAGCATTATAGTAAAATCAAGAATAAACCCAGACTTTCCCATTCCCGGATTGACACTTTCCATGATATCATACTGTCTTTACAAATGAAGAAAACCTTTCTGTTGTGGATGATTTTCATATTTGTCTACTAATCAGGTAGCACAACAAAATTAATCTCTTAGGCTGTCCCCTCAACAATTCTTAAAGAATTTAGAATGCTGCAGCCAGTATAGAGCCATTTACCTCCACAATCTTTTCTGAAGCTTAGATCAAGAATATATCACTATTACAGTGCTAAACTCTTGTAGCGCAAATTTGTAGCATACATCAGTTTTGACATTCTCCCTTTCTCCCATCTTGTAGCAATAAGTGTTTTACACAACTCCAGCAGTATTCAAAAGTGACTAGGGATCGAAAGAAATTAAATAAAAGAGTTATATGGATTTCATCGGATTCAACAGGACACAAGGACAAACTGAAACTGGATGGAATATCAACTTAATGGCCCATAACATTTTTTTCCCCTAAAAGAACATAGGCATCGTTCATATTTTCCTCTTATTAATAGTGTTTTGATTGTTCAGTTGTAACCTTGTCCTCAGTGTACCTTGAAATATTACAGCCAATTCACTTACTACAGAATGTTACTTTAATTTCCAAGGTGACAGCAAATGTAGTTGGGAAAACAGAGGTCAAACAATTACATGTACTTTCACTTTTCATTGTAGGAGAAAACTGTTCACACTTTTTACATGAGATACAACTTAACAGATAACACTCAATACTAAATATTATAATTAATACTGCTTTAAAATTTTAGTTTAGTTTTAGTAACTCTTCACTGGTTTCTGGTTTTATTATTCTTTGGTTACCCAATAGTTTTGAATCTGCTAAACGTGCTAAAATTGACTTTTTTCATGTTTAGCAAGTAAAATGAATATCACATGCTACTAAATGTCATCAGCATCCCACTACCTGCCCTTAGATTTTTTATCCCAAATTTAATATCAGTAAAAAAATAAATAAATTAAAGAGTGACTTACACTTTGTAGATGGGTCATTTTGCAATGTCTTTTCTCGGTCCTTTATTTCATGGCTTCTCTTTCCCAGATGCCAACTCCTCTACATTTGAATCTTGGGCTTTGCTTATGCTCAACAGATTTAGGTCAATCTCTGCATACAGTAGAAAAATAATTGATTAATTAAGTTTATTTTGCCTAAACAACAGAAATGTAATATAACTGTTGTTAATCAATTCTTCAGCAAGCCTAAGGAAGCCTAGAAATTGAGTTTATGTTAAGTGCCTTGTTGTTGTTGTTGTTGTTGTTGTTGTTGTTAGTTGCAAAGTCGTGTCCGACCCATCATGACCCCATGGACAACATTCCTCCAGGCCTTTCTGTCCTCTACCATCCTCTGGAGTCCATTTAAACTCATGCCTACTGCTTCAGTGACTCCAGCCAGCCACCTCATTCTCTGTCGTCCCTTTCTTCTTTTGCCCTAAATCTTTCCCAGCATTAGGCTCTTCTCCAGTGAGTCCTTCCTTCTCATTAGGTGGCCAAAGTATTTGAGTTTCATCTTCAGGATCTGGCCTTCTAAAGAGCAGTCAGGGTTGATGATCTCTAGGACTGACTTGTTTGTTCTCCTTGCAGTCCAAGGGATTCTCAGGAGTCTTCTCCAGCACCAGAGTTCAAAGGCCTCGATTCTTTGGCGCTCAGCCTTTCTTATGGTCCAAGTTAAATACCTGTTCTTATACAAAACAACAAAACAGGAGTTAAAGAAAGGAGAAGGTGAATCACAATGGATTTTCTCTTCCATATATAATAAGAGACAGGAAAGGGAATGTGAGAACAGTAAGTGCCAGTTGACTCAGAAAAGATCATGCCTGATCCTTTATGGGAATGCAGATGAAGATAGCTGAACCTGGGATGAAACACAAATCACAAAGTGTTTGTCCCACTGATTAAAAGATAACCCAAATGGAATTAGGCAAACCTCTCAACTGAGCTGATGCTAGGGCTGAGTGAATCTGTTAAATCAATTCTCTCATGGTTCAATTGAAAATGAATTTTTGCTGTCATGTTTTGGAGCATTACATTCAGTGTCATTACAAATACATTGTTACACCTCTGTGAGCACTTTAGTACCTGGATATGATGTAACTTGCCAGCTTCCTTAATGGGCCATATTCACTATTTTTTTCCTGCAGAGAGTGGGAAAGCAACACATATTTGGTTCCAAATCAGTATACAAGGAAGCAAAATTTGTCCAAAGTCAAATTTAAAATAAGATGCAAGTGCTGTCTCTCTCCTCCCCTCTCTCTTTTTTTTACAAGAAGGTGACTCCTGCATCCACATTGTGTCTCTTTTCAGTATTTTAGCTTACTTTTAAGAAGTTATTCCCTTGCCCTTCCTTTTATCACCAGCAGTGAGATCCTGAAATCTAATTTAAAGAAAATTTCAGAAAAAGGATCAACGAAAGGTTCCACTAATGCAGTTTCCAGATCAATTGCTGACATTCCATTTTTTTTTAATTCAAGATAGAAAGAACAAAGAAACAATGGAGAACTTTCTGGCCACAGGCTCCTTTTCATTTATGCGTTTAGTTGTATGTGTGTTGTGGTCTTTTGAGTCACTCTTGGCTCTTGGCAATTGTGGAAAGTTGATGCAGAGTTCTTGGTAATATTTTGGCATGACCTTCTTTCTGGGGCCGAGAGGCAGTGATTGGCCCAAAGTCACTCAGATGGCTTTGTAGAATAGAATAGAGTAACAGAGTTGGAAAGGGCCTTGGAGGTCTTCTAGTCCAACCCCCTGCTCAGGCAGGAAACCCTGTACCATTTCAGACAAATGGTTGTTGAATATCTTCTTAAAAACTTCCAGGTAATTTCCAATGACTTCTGGAGGCAAGTTGTTCCACTGGTTAATTGTTCTAACTGTCAGGAAATTTCTTCTTGGTTCTAGGTTACTTCTCTCCTTGGTTAGTTTCCTTATTATTCTGCCCTCAGGTGCTTGGGAGAATAGCTTGACTCCCTCTTCTTTGTGGCAACCCCTGAAAGCAACCCTAGAACTCAGAGTCTCCTGGTTTCTAATCTGGTGCCTTAACCGCTACACCAAACTGGCTCTCATAACTGATTCAGGTCTTATCAATTTCAGACAGCAGCACAAATCAGCAGAAGTTTCCGCACCATCCAGTCCAAGCTGAATAAGCTTCTTAGATCAGAAGCAAAATGTCTTCAAAAAAGAAAAGAAAAGAAAAGAAAAGAAAAACAAGAAAGTCCAGTTGCCTCTTGACTTACCTTTGGGAAGTCAGCCGAAGGGCACTAATCAATTAATTAAAGTCACAGAGTAGAGCTTGTTAACTTGTGGTTAGCACTTATAAAGAAAAAAGCTGTTCAGGAAGAGATACTCAAAAAAGCAGAAAATGTTTTGTTTTAAGGCTATGCTTTCCAGATGGAATAAATGAGGACAAAAAGGAGGAAAAGCTGAATGTCTAGTAACCCTGTTCATAATACAATTTCCAAATGCCCATTCTGTTTTGAATTGATTAAACTTTGTAAATGATTGTTCTGAAATCTGTGGTATAATTGGGAGGAAAAATAGACCACATTATAGTAGTTGTCAACATCATAATGTTGACTAAATGCTTAGTAGTTACTATTCCCTCAAACCACTCTTAGGTGCTATAAATACAGTAATATGAACTTGTGAAGCCTCAGGGTTCTTGCTCATTAAATAAGGAAAAAACTAAACAATCCTGGGATATTTGCTCATCAGTATGTAGAAGTTCATAACAAAAGTTTTTTTTTTCATATCCTGTTGCAAATGGTGACTTTTTTTTTTGACCTGTTCAGGATATACTTAGCCTTTTTTTAAAAAAAGTGTGTGATAATATGCATTTACTTACATGAACATGAAAGAGAATGAACATAAAAAAGAGTAGTAAAAAAAATAGGCTGTCTGTTTCTTTGGGAAGTCTGACAAACTTTAATCTACTGTAGATGATTTCTTTCATCAGTGATAAAAGCTGACCTGTGTTTCAGGACCTAAAATTACTGACACTCTCTCACCAAGTGTGGCATAAACCATTAGGTTGTAAGTCAGCCACAAAGGAAGAAAAGCGGCAAGGTTCAGAGAAAACAGATTTCTGATTAGGCCTCAAAGAAAAAGGAAATAATAATTGCTCATTTATTTAAATAAGCTTAGCTTTTGATTGAAACATACACCTCTGGAGAACTTTTAGCCTGCAGTGTTGAATAGCTTGCTGAAGAGCTAATAATCAAAACCTACAAATGTATATACAGCATTTGAAAAAAATTTACTTTGTTTATCTCCAACATGTTTCCTTCCCCACCACTGCCATAAAATATTTCCATGACACATTTTCATAGCTTGCAGTTGAAAAAACAGCTCTGTTAACAAAATGCATATTTTTCCTCTGCTTTTGTAAATTCTATATATTATCTTTCAAGTCTGCATTGCATTAAGTGTAAGCCACAGTTTACATGGAAATGCATAACAATGAAGTCTCTCGGCTCCAGCTGCGTGTGTAACTCCCATTAAGCAGTACACATACTGCCGGTTCAAATGTCGGTGGTGATTAGAAGTTATTACCATCCAACAGCTGTTCGGTAGTCTCCAAGAAGGGAGCTAGTCATCTCAGTTCCGTACCTGATGTCCATTTTATGAAAATTACCACCCCAGCTGGCCTCAATGGCCAGCCTATTTGAGTTGGCCAAGGTTTCAATGGACACAGATGGTATGTGCTAAAAAAATGTGGTTTCTCTAGGTCAAAGCTAGACCTTATTCGTATTGTACCCAGGGTGATCAAATATGATCCCCTTCACCTAATTCTACCAAATATATCACACATGCTCAATAAAGTAGAGGAATGGAACCAAAAGTTATGTGTCATTCTTTGGAGGGCACCCTTTCTATACTAAGAATTTTATTTTTCCTATGATTATATTTTTCAATTTCAGACTTAGATTGTTCTTGAGGTATGTAATGTAACTTTTGGCACAACTTCGATTTGGTCCCCGAATTAGCAGAAAAAAAGCTAATCCCATGGAAAAAATAAGTAGCTAAATACTGTAGCCAATTCTTATGTGTCTCAGGTATAAGGCTGTGCAAAGATTAAATTTCCAGTTTTGATTTGAAGATGATTTTCAGCTTTCCAAATTGGATTGTCATTTTGGATCGATTTATTGAAACAAATTGGACATTCCAAATTGATGTAGCATTTTAGTCATCTTCGGGACATATATGAAAAGGCTATTTTTTTCTGAATTGAATCAATTTGAATCAGTGGCTCAATTCAATGATCCAATTCAGAAACCAAATGAATTATTCAGAGATTGGATTGATTTGGTGAAGTGCATCAAGATAATGATTTTAACTGGATCTGACCTTATCCACACAACTCAGTCAAGCACAACAAATTGCATAAACCAATTTGTTGCAAAGACAAAAAAGCATGGGTGGAGAAGAAAGAAACAACATAATTTAAAGAATTATATTTCTAACTTGAAAAAATATGTAATTGATCTCTCATGAGAGAGGTCTTCATCTCATTCTCCAGATTTATATATAAACTCCCAAAAATTTTAAAGTAGAAAATCCCTGAGGAATTTCCAAAAATTGTTAACTAACTTTTTCGTTTAGCAAAGTAGGGTAAGTAATAGTAAATGATGACTGGACAGCAAATATCTTGGTTATTAATTTTAATGAAATTTGAATGGATGAGAGAAAATGGGAGAAAAGAAAATCATTTCTAGATCATACCTGGCCCCTGTATGGAATTCAGCAACCAGATATGACCCTAAATTAAAAATTGTTATGCATCCCTGTATAATGGTTGGTTCCAAAACTAGAATTCTATAAGCAGATATCATCTGATTATTAAAGAAGAACTAAATATCTTCCGTGTTATGGCATCACAATTGAAAACTGAAAGGACATGCAAATACATTGTTCAACTTGCTTAAAGGTTTATGGAACCTGCTGTTAAAATCATGCTATACCAACAGTATCTTCTGGATTTTTTTTTAACCATTTGCATATAATTAGATGGAAACAAACAGCTTTCAACTGTCAATCAAGGAAAGTGACTTCCCTGATGGAATGCTCTTGGATGTCATGGATGAAGATAAGATGAAAGGTAGCCTCACTTCACCTCAAAACTCCATAAGGCAGAGCACATACTTGAGGAAAGGAATCATAAAGATGGAATGTCCTATCTCTTTCTCTTCTCCCCCTCCAGTATTTATCTTAGTAACAAGGTATCCAGGGATGTGTGCAATTGTGTATCCAGCACACTTCAGCTTTCTCTACATTCCTTTCATTTTTTTCTTCAGATCAAGAATGAGAGTGATCTATAAGGTTAGATCTATAAAGTTATAGAGTGATCTATAAGCTCTGTCTATTCCAGATTATTGTTGTTATCACTTCTAGACCTATTATTCCTATAATTCCCTCTGGAACAATAACATCACTTCAAAAAAACTAGTAAGGAAATTCTAAAATCTCTAACAAAGTGGTAGAAGAACTAAGTAAATTAAATTTAATCTCAAAACACATTTTTTCTTTTGTTGACTTTATTTGGGAGGAGTTAACTTTAACTTATGAAAGACTATTTGTCTTGAAAGGAGTATATGGAAGTCTAGGTGTGCAAAATATAAATTTTTACCCTAATCAATGAAATAGGCACCTTGTTATTAAATATTAGGAAAGTGCAGAAAACTAGACTTTACCAAAGATTGATTTGGATCAATTTGAATATTGGCACATAAGCTTGCTGCTAATGCATGGAACATTTTGTTAGCTGTTAGAGAATGAAAAGATGGAACTGGAAAGAGAAAGGAAAAAGAAAAAAACATCAATTGTAACAGTCTGGATGGAGGAAATCATTACCCTGCCATTCTGCAGCTTCTATTACAGCATTTTCTTTTCTTTTCTTTTCTTTTCTTTTCTTTTCTTTTCTTTTCTTTTCTTTTCTTTTATGTACACTGAGAGCATATGCACCAAGACAAATTCCTTGTGTGTCCAATCACACTTGGCCAATAAAAAAATCTATTATTCTATTCTATTCTATTCTATTCTATTCTATTCTATTCTATTCTATTCTATTCTATTCTATTCTATTCTGTTCTGTTCTGTTCTGTTCTGTTCTATTATTCTATTCTATTCTATTTAGTAGACTTTTGCTGGTGATGCCATTGACTTGCAAAGAAAGTTCTGCTTAGTAGCTTCTGCTACATTTTACTGTCAAGCCAAGAAATATAATCTAATGTGGGTAGACAATATAGAAGTTAATGCACACTGTTTTGCAGAAGGGGATGAATAAATTATTATTATTATTATTTGAGCTGATTTCAGTGGCACAAAATATTTAGTTTGTTATCTGGAAGAAATATTAAAGAAGCATAACTTAACTCTTGTGGCATGTCTGGGGGGGAAATTCAGTCTAGGACATCCTTTTAATTTCCCCCCTTCTAAGTAAATGGCTTCCATTCATTCAGATAAGCATATAAAGCAATGAAATGGAAATTAATTTGAAAAGGCTGTACTTGTAAATATCTTAGGGGCTGCCACCAAGAAGAGAGAGTCAAGCTATTCTCCAAAGCAGAGGTCCCCAACCTTTTGGACCTCAGGGACCACTAAATTCATAATTTTAAATCCCAAGGACCACTAATATGAACTGCCTAATGACTGGCTGGGTGGGCGTGGCTAGGTGTTCATGTGACTGGGTGGACATGGCCAACTCAATGTCACTCACATTGAGGGGTGCCTCGCCAACCTCTACTCAACCCTCCACTCCTAGCCACTCCTCACCTTCCTGCTCAGGCTCCTTAGGGCCCCAACAGGAAGCAGTTAGAGCTAAGCAGCCACCACGAGAAAGAGTTGGCAAAACAGCTCAGTTCAAATTGGATCTGGCCGAGAAGGAGACTCAACAGAAGCACCTCACTGAGGACAAGGAGCATAGGCTTTCCAAGCAGAGGGAAGACTTTTAAGAGTGCAAGGCCAGATACCGGCTCCTGGAGGCTCAGCGGGCTGAGATGGT
This sequence comes from Ahaetulla prasina, assembly GCF_028640845.1. Classification (NCBI taxonomy): domain Eukaryota; kingdom Metazoa; phylum Chordata; class Lepidosauria; order Squamata; family Colubridae; genus Ahaetulla; species Ahaetulla prasina. The sequence continues at coordinate 174,826,855 of NC_080539.1, forward strand.
CAGTCAGTTCCAGGCCATGATGCAGTCCCACTGGAACAAGGCCCTCCGGCTCTTAGCCACCAGTGGCACTTCCCTCCAGCCTTCACCCAAAGCCCCACATCAGGAGGCCAAAGCAGACCCCAAGTCGAAATTTCTGTCCCCCTCTGACTCACACAAAAAGACAAAAAGGGGGAGACTCTCTACATTAACACAATCATTCATTGCACATATCTGGCCCAGGGGCTGTAGTTTGATTTAGTGCAATATAAAAAATGCAAATAATTTTTCTGCGGACCACCAAAATTTTCTCGTGGACCACCAGTGGTCCACGGACCACCGGTTGGTGACTGCTGTTCCAAAGCACCTGAAGGCAGAGCAAGAAGCAATGGGTAGAAACTAATCAAGGAGAGAAACAACCTAGAAATAAGGAGAAATTTCCTGATAGTTAGGACAATTAATCAGTGGAACGGCTTGCCTCCAGAAGTTGTGGATGCTCCAGCAATGGAAGTTTTTAGGAAGAGATTGGACAAACCATTTGTCTGGAACTGTATAGGGTTTCCTGCTTGAGCAGGGGGATGGATTAGAAGACCTTCAAGGTCCTTTCCAACTCTGTTATTCTGTAGTTTATGTAGTTATTTGTTAAATTTATATTCCTCTTTAAGATTCTCAACAGCTCTCAGTAAGAAACAAAATATCCAAAAACAATATATGGTGTCAGATCCCAAAAGCCCTCCTGAAAAGCTCCAGTTTGAGTTTCTTCCAGATGGTCAATAAAGCTGGAGACAAGTGGACTACCAATTTCCAACCATTCCAGAAGACTAGCCCCAGCATGGAATAAGCACACACCTGAGCTTTGCCCCCACAACATCACAATATGGGGAAGAGCCATCTGCTCCTTCTGTCAAAGTGATTGGGCTCACTCCAGTGTAGGGATGTAGTCCCGCAGTTGTGCCTTATGCTATTTGTGAAGCTGTTTTACTCTGGAATTTCAGTGATTGAAAAGATCTGGAAATCTGCAGTTGCCCAATTTCTGGTTTGCTTCTTTTGGCTCATGATACTGCTCTGGAGTAGTATAGCTTCTTTGTCATCTAAGAACACTGGTCAAAAGCATAGAAGAACCTGGTGCCACCCTGGACCTTAGGTTCTTTCTCAATACCTGCAATAGCAACATTGCCAAGTCACGAACTTCTTATTGCATCCAGGACCAGGGGTGGGCTTCAGATCCTTTAGCAATGGGTTTGCTGCAGTGGTGGGATTCAAGTACTTTAATAACCAGTTCTCTGCCCTAATGATTTCTTCCAAAAACCAGTTTGCCAAACTGCTCAGAAAATTAACAACCGGTTCTCCCGAAGTGGTGCAAATTGGCTGAATCCCACCACTGGTTTGCTGGCCTATTGCTGGGTGGGCGTGGCTATGGTGGGCATGGCCTAGTTGGCCACCTGCACCACAGCAGGGGGAGGACATTTTTTCCCTCCCCAGGCTCCAGAGGCTTTCTTTGAGCCTCTGGGAGGGTGAAAACAGCTTCCCCCCGGGGTCCAGAGGCCCTCCAGAGGCCCTCCGGAGGCCAGAAACAGGTCTGTTTCTGGACTTCTGGAACCTCCAGTAGGCCCATTTTTTGCCCTCCCAGATCCTCCGTGTGGCCCCTGCACTTACCTGTAATGATGAACGGGCCATGTGGAGACTCCTGGGAGGGGCAGGGTGGGTGTGGCCAGCCAGGGGTGGCATTTGAGGATTCGCTGAACCCTGTCGGATCACCCAAAACCTGCTGAGTTCCCAGGAGCCAACCCAGGGGTGAAATGCTTCCAGTTCGGACTGGATCACCCGATCCAGTAGCAACGGTGGGTGGGTGGTTCGGAGAACCGGTAGCAAAAATCCTTGACCCCCTCTATGCCCAGCTGTGCCATGCAATCATCAGAGGTTTTTTGTTTTTTTTAACTCTTAAAGCATTTTTTTCTTCAGCCAAAAAATACTTTTAAAAGTAAAAAAAAAAAAAAGCCTCTGATGATCGTGTGGTTCAGCTGAGATCGTCAGAATCTGTTAAAAGTATTTTTTCTACAACCTCTTCGGCTGAAGAGGTTGTAAAATAATGCTTTTAAAAGGCACTGATGATCCCAGCTGAGCTGCCTGATCATCAGAGGCTTTTTTTCCTTTTAAAGGCAAAAAAAAATGCTTTTAAAAGAGAATAAAAGCCTCTAACGATCAGGCAACTCAGCTGGGATTGTCAGAGCCTTTTAAAAGCATTTTTTCTACAACCTCTTCGGCCAAAGTGGTTGTAAAAAATGCTTTTAAAGGTAAAAAAAAAAGTTGGCTACGCCCACCCAGTCATATTACTCTTCCCCCCCCCACACACACACACCAAGCCATGCCCACAGAACCGGTAGTAACAAATTTTACATTTCACCACTGAGCCAACCCTGTACAGGACTCTTAACTACTCAAAGGCAAAAAGGGAGGAAGGATGGGAGCAAGGCAGAAAAGTGGACTTTTTCTTAGGTACAGTATCGTCCACATTTCAGGCCACTCACTTCTGTTGGCATCTTTTGTTATCTTTATTGTTCTCACAGATACCTTCTTGTATGTCTGCCACTTAAATAAGAAACTATAGTCCTATATTACTAGTGCTCCAAGCAGAGGAAAGAGCCAAATACGTGATTTTTAGGACTCCATTTAGCATAGCAAGTATCTCATTAGTTCTTTGAGAAGAATACAAATTTCAAAATACAGCTTTGTAGCACTGAAGAAATGCCTTATACCATGTAGGTGCTTTTTATGCTCACACTAGACTACATACCTTTGTCTCACCTCCTGTGCGATCTTGACTGAATGCTTGCCTGTAACCATTTCCTCACACATTGGCTCATTACAGGATTTACCTAACAAGCCATGAGTTGCACCTCAGCCTCTGAGTTCTTCAGTGATAACTTCTTGGGAGGTGTTCATCCAAGTGTAAATTATGCTGGCTCTTTGAACAGATTTTAGTGGGTGCCTGACAGCTTGGATGACTGGCACGTTGTCATTTTCAGAGCACACCTAAAAATGAAAGTGCCAAAAACTATAAGCAGCTTTAATGTGGTTACATTCCCCTCTACGTCTACATCTTGTCCTTTTCCACCAGGATATAGAGTTACAAAGGCATTGTTTAGATTAAAGAACTGGGGGCAATGTTCATTCATTAAGTTAGGACAAGTCCAGATTCTTTTCTAGGACCCCCTTCAGATTAGAAAAATTACCCACACATATTTATAATGTAATGTATATATTTGCAATCATCTCTGTCTTTTGTTAAGTACTCATATTTTATTTGATTGTTTATACTAGGCCATAAGGATTCAGAGCCAGTCTGGCTTCATATTATATGAACATTGTAAAAACACATATAATATGTGGGGAGATCAGAGCTGATTTGTCTCTTTGAACCTTGAGAGGAGAAGACTAGTGTTTGTCAGTTTGGAATTTTTCAAATACAACGATTATTCAATTTTTCAGTGGCTTCCAAGAAAAGTATCATATTTGTAAAACAAAAGAATGTAAGACAGTGTTCAGGATTAAACAAGATGCAACACAACAGGGTTGATGCTCACATTACTACCTTACTAAGAAACTCTTCTGAAAATAAAAAAAAAATGTATCTATGTGTGTGTATGTGTACATATACAATATATATATTGTATACACACACACACATTTATTGTAGGAGAAGGATAATTAAACTCCTCCCCATTTGCCTCAGTCCCATTCCTGAGCTCGCTCTATCACTGTGGTAATAATTTTGGATTAAAAAAAATTAATTCAGCTTCATTCAGATATATATTTAAGGTAATATATAATTCAGCCCTTAGTTGTAGGGCTTTCATTCTTCTTCTTAGCCATATTAGCTTCTTATAAATGTATCTTGCTAGTCGACAGTTGCACATCTTCACTAGCCACACAGGTTGGTAATGAAATAATAGTATGATATTTCTAATGAAGAAATCCAAAGGTATTGGCTGCTGCAGCTACCATCCTGCTGTTGTTGTGGTCCTTCAGTAGCCTACAGAGCTGGCAACGGAGTTGGACAGTGATGAGGCTGAGGGAGGCCAGGGCCATCGGGAAGTGGCAGAGCCTCCAGAGACTGATAGTAGTGAGGCAGAGGAACAGGAGGAGCCTGCTCCTAATGCATGCATGAGAAGAGCTGCCAGAAGGCAAGAGCAGCTCAAGCAGAGAGGACAACTCAGGAGTAGGGCCAAGAGATGATTGGCCCCTCCCATAAGGCTTAAAACAGACCAGTACCGGTGTTTGGCCTTTGCCGGAAAACAACGTTGTAGCTGCATCTTCTGCTTCGTCTACGTCTTTGTTTTTGTGGCTTCTGGACATTTGCCAGGAAGGGCCTTTGGCAGTTTGCCTAATTGGACTAAGGCTTGTTAGATAACTGAGGAATTTGTGTTGGGAGGCATTTGTTTTACTTTGAGTTGAACGATGCTGGGAATTTATTTATTAAACTTATATACCGCACCATCTCCCATAGGACTCAGGGCGGTTCACAGGCATATTAAAACAATATAAAACAATATAATAAATAAACATTTAAAACCCAGGTTAAAACTAAATATTATCAAAGCCTGATCACTAAAACAATAAGAACCAATAAAACCCCCATTAAAATTTGGTTAAAACATTTTGTTCTTAGGCTAGTCCCGCACGCTGAAATAATAGAGTCTTCAGTTCACGTCTGAAGGTCCGGAGGTCAGGGAGTTGTCGTAATCCAGGAGGAAGCTCATTCCACAGGGCTGGTGCCGCCACAGAGAAGGCCCTCCCCCTGGGGGTCGCCAACCTGCATTGTTTGGTTGACGGCACCCTGAGGAGGGCCACTCTGTGGGAGCGCACAGGTCATTGGGAGGCAATCGGTGGCAGAAGGCGGTCTCGAAGGTATCCCGGTCCTAACAGTAATTAATCCCCAGTAAGTAATTCCCAGCTGTTTGAATAAAGTTTGTTTTTCCACGGACTAAGTTTATTACTACCTACTTGGGTCTGGGTCACAACAGCTGTAATCTGGTACCCAATTTGTCTAGGGGCACCTGAAAGGAGGGTTAAAAGAAAAGAGGGAGGATGCGACTGTGCAATTGTGACTGTCAGACACAAGCAACCAGAGCCAGTCATAAATTGCTGAACAGGAAACTTTATTGTTCTCTACCAAAGAGTGTTCCCAGACCAGAGATGGTATTCAATCAGTTCAGACTGGTTTGGACGAACCGGTAGTGGAAATCACAGGTAGGCCAGCACACCTGCCCCACCTCTATTGCTGTCCTATTTAGGCACATTTTTGAGGCCAGGTGCATGCACAGAAGGTGCACATGCGAGCAAAGCACATGTGCAGAAGTCTGGGCGCATGAACGTACACTCTCACATTTTCAGTGCTGGGCGAACCGGTAGGTAAATTATGTGAATCCTACCTCTGCCCCAGATTGCTTGTCTTCTCCTGGGAATGACCAAGTAAGGCTTTACAGATCTTGAGGGGAGTCAAGTTTATATCTTTTGTGGCTGTTCAATGACTCTAAGCTCAGCCCACGTTTGCCTACCTGGCAGTTTCTGAACACTGCCCCATTTTTATATACACACACACACAGTATATAAGGGTTTGATCACACAGTCATGGCTACTGTCATGTCCTTTTTTTTTTTTTACACACATACACTCCTGCAGAACACCCTTGATATTTGAGCAAAGAACTACTTTTGCAAAGTTTGGAAAAACATGAAATGGGGAGTTGATTATGCTCAAATCTGCAGTTTAGGTTAGGTGAAAGGACATATCAACACCTCAATAATAAAATTGTTTCTTCTGAAAGTGTCATCTCCTACTTAAGCTGTTTTTTCTTTTTTAAAAAAAAAAGGTTTTAAGCCCACTTAAAGACAAGCCAGCTATAATGGGTCATCTCCTCTTGATCCAATGAATGGGGTTCTCCTTCTTTAGTGTGTAATAGTTAGTCCTTTATTTCCCTCTATTAAAACACATGGCTCAGTGAACTTATTGTGGCTTGCTCACAGGGAATTGCATATGGAACTGCTGAAGTCTAAGTATTTATATTGCACATAATTTCATTATACTGTATTTGTCACCCTGCAGGGTTCCAGGGTATAGCATAATGTGTTAGAGAAAACAGTTGTGGTCTGCTCCTCTGAACATCTCTTGAATGCACATGCTCCATAATTAAGAAAAGTCAAAGAAAATAAGAATTAGTTCTGGTGCTCCATTTATTTGTGGCACGAGTATTTGGGTCAGAATGAATGTGCTTAAGTCACCAGCAGACCTTATGGTGTGTTTGTACACCAGAAGGCAACTGCACAAGTACTTTTCTTGCTTTCATTTATTTTACACTGCATGACAAGAAGGCTGTGGAAATGGCTTATTTGAGGTCATTACCCTATTGATTAAATAATGTGGTGAAAAGGGAAAGATAATGCAGTGCAGAAAGATTATTGCCAGACGCTTTGCAAATGAGGCTGCTGAAAGGGTAGCAGTGGTGAGGATTATGGGTAATTAGTAAGCAAGTTAGATTTTAAAAGAAAGGATGAATAATGCAGTGATTAAAGGAAGATTATTTTTTTTTGAGTCTCGACTTTTGCTTATTTGACTCAGGGTTCCTATTGCGGAGATATGGATGTGATGATGCAGAAACCATCACAAGCCTTTTGGAACATCTGCAACTCTGTTATCAGAGCAACTGAGGTTCTGTCTTAGTGTATTAATGGGAAAAACAGTCACCCTTATATTCAACTGCTCTAATTTTCCATGTTTACAAAGCAGCCTATCCTGAGGGGGAAAGCTATAAAGTGACAGGGATGCATAGTATTGTTAATGTTTATTTTGAATCACACAATTTGAATGGAAAAATACAGAAACAATCAAAAGAAAATCATGGGTAGATGACAGAATTCTTAAACCAAACAGCTGCCCCCTCTCCCCTTACTGCAAGCTGTATAAATCAAGGAGAGAAGCAACCTGGAATTAAGGATTTGGCTTTGGCCGGTCTAGAGAAAAGAAGGACTAGGGGTGACATAATAGCAGTGTTCCATTATTTGAGGGGCTGCCACAAAGAAGAGGGGGTCAACTTATTTTCCAACGCACCAGAAGGCAAGATAAGAAACAATGGATGGAAACTAATCAAGGAGAGAAGCAACCTAGAATTAAGGAGAAACTTCTTAATAACGAGGACAATTAACCAGTGGAAAAGCTTGTCTTCAGAAGTTGCAGGTACTTCATCACTGAAAGTTTTTAACAAAAAAGATGGGACAGCCACCTGCCTGAAATGTTATAGGGTCTGCTGCTTGAGCAGGGGGCAGAACTAGAAGGCCTCCAAGGTCCCTTCCAGCTCTATTCTGATTATTTCTATGGAAGGACAACTTTGCTTACTTTGTACAAGTGCTGCAACATACTGGTACTTCTCTTGTATGTTTATTTTTACTAACCTGCTGAAGGGATAGAAACCTCATTTGAGCATGCACGAATCTGTTAGAGGACAGTGGCATCTGCATCGGTAACAGTATGTGTGTGTGAATGATCGTGGGAGATGGGAGGAGGATCCACAGACTAGATTACCGCCATGTAAAAGGTATCTCATTCCACAGAAGGAAAAAGGAGTGTCGTGTCCCACTCCTCCTCTGACGGCTGGGTCGGGGAAGTCCGTATCAAGCGTGGCCGCAAAGCCTCTGCAGCTTTGCCAAAGTTCTGTCAGAGTTCTCAGGGCAGGCAGGAGACCAGGATGTGACTTCAGCAATCCAAATTAGACTTTGCCTGACTCAAAGAATGCCAGAAAGCAGATCCTTTATATAGGCCATGGGGTGTGGCTCCATGACTCAGCACTTATCCAGGCCTGCCCCTCCCTTCCTTTTGCTGACATCGCCTTTCCATTCTTCGGAAGTGTGGATCTATCCACTGCATCGTTTCGTCCCCAGCTGCCAGCAATTCCAGCTCGTGGCTGGCTTCAGGCGCACATGCTATCAGGGGGAGGTTTGTTTGCTCGGTTTGTCTGGGCATGGTGCCAGGGCTGGGGGCTGGAGGCATGCCAGGACATTCTTCTGCACTATCAGTCTCTGGCTGAGATAGCAGGAGATGAGAGGGGCCCGGCTGTGGAGAGGGAGGCGAGCGAGGCGCAACAGGGAGATGGGAAGTTTTCCAGACAGTACGAGGAAAGATTTGCAAGATTCTGTCAATGTATCCTTACCATAAGACAGGGCAAATATTGATTGTTGTGCCTTTTGTCTGGACCACCTCTATGTACCTGAAGCCCTGCAGTCCATCTTGACTTTTTGTTTCCACCCCCCACATATGCCTGATAAGGTTAATCTTGTATCTAGGGAAAAAATATCTTTAGTGGTAAACCAAGGGCAAACTATAACAATAAATATAAAATTAGATACAGTCAATGAATATTTTTACAGAATTTTGAGCATTATAACTTCTCTCTGATTTTCCTCTGAGAAATGAAATGATAAAGAGTCTGTTAAACCTCACAAACCTCACAAAGACCTAATATCCTAGAGAAGAAAGGGCCAATAACTTTTTAAAAAGTGGAGAAAAGAGACTAAAAACATTGGTTTAACATTGGTCTCTTCAATATGTAATTATTCTGTTGATAGCAGCCTTTGGTCACTGAGAAAAGTAACTCAAAGTTTTCCCTCTCAGGGTTAGTTTACACACACACACACATACACACACACACACACACACACACACAGAGAGAGAGAGAGAGAGAGAGAGAGAGAGAGAGAGAGAGAGGGACAGAGAGAGGGAGAGAGAGGGAGAGAGAGAGAAGAAAGAAGGGAGGAGGAGGAGGGAAAAGAAAGAAGACAGAAGAGAGAAGGAAGAAGAGAGAAGGAAGAAGGAGAGGGAAGAGGAGGAGGAAAAAGTAAAAAAATCAAAAGAGAAAAATAAATAGAAAGAGAAGTTGTTTCCAATTTCCTTTACAGCAAGCGTAAATACAAATGCAAAACTACCTTAACTCTATGGTTAACCCTCCCCCAACTCTTTTTTTCTATTATCTATTTTTATCTCATCATCAAAATCATAAGTCATAAGTTCATTTTTTGCATTAATCAAAAAGTCTATAATAAATGTAAATACTGTCTTTTCTCTAATTAAGAAAGTCAATTTAGCCATCTGACTGGCCAAATTCCCCCAACTGGCTTCATGCTTAAGGCAGGATTAGAATTCACAGATTACCTAATTCAAGCCTGATGCTTTAATCACTGCACCACACTGGCTTTCTCAGTACCTCTCTCTGTTCCAGAAAGTTTTTCTGACCCTGTTTTAGGCCATTTCCACATGAGGCCCCATTTCATTTTGAAAAGGGAGTATTTGAGATTAAGTTGGTCTTTTCTTTGAAATTCTGCCACTCTGTGGGTGTTTTTGCCAGTTGCCTCATTGTGCTTTTCAATCCTGCACATCAGAGATTTCAAAGGAAATGATGGCTTTACAGTTTTGTACTTCCCATTCACGGACGTTGCTCAAGTATTTTTTTTTTTTAAAAATCACCAAAAATAAACTCACTGATCAAGTGGAAGTGCAAGCAATGACTTTTTGCATAGAATTGAAGAAAAGAGGTACCGTATTTTTCAAAGTATAAGACGCTCCGGAATATAAAACGCACATTATTTTGGGGGGAGGAAAAAAAAATCTGCCTCTACCTACCAGCATCCATTGGTATTCATCTGGCTAGCATCCTTGCAGCTAACAGCCTGGCTAGCTTCAGCATGTTATCGCAATCTGATTTAGCACAACAGCTGATTGGCAGTTGGATCGGCCTCCCAGCATACTGACAATCAGCTGTTCCAGGCTGCGGGGATGGCCAGAGCCCATCACTGCCTGTGCGCGTTGCATTTTTGGCCTTTGCACAGACCCATTGCGGGGATCACCACAGCACATCGCCGCCGATCGCTGCCCCTGCACATCACGTTTTCGGCCCCTGCGCATCGTATTTTCAGCCTCCACATGCCCTGTTTTTGGCCTCTGCACATTGCATTTTCGGCCAGTTCCAGGCAGCATGGATCATTGTCGCCAATCCCTGCCACCTGGAACCAACCAAAAATGCGATGCACAGAGGTCAAAAAGAGGGCGGGTAGAGGCCGAAAATGTGAGGCAAAGAGGCCGAAAATGGCCGAAGGGTGGGGGCTAGTAAGTGAGCGAGGCTTTGGCAACATTCAGTGTATAAGACACACCACAATTTTCACCCACTTTTAGGGGGAGGAGTGTGTCTTATACTCCAAAAAGTACGATATTTGATCTCTGAAGACATGTGGAAGTACAGGACAAGCACTAATTAAATAACATTTGTTGCTTCTTATTTCTCATGATTCACTATATCTATACTAGATGAAGTACAAGTTATTCTAGATCATCTTTATATTGTTTTTGAGAAATGTTAGTGTTCAACTGCCATTAATGAATAGAAATTCATCTAGAGTTCTGCCGAAACCAGCCAACCTACTTTAATGCTCAGATCTGAGGCTCTGAAATAGTTTAACCTTCACAAGTTATCTCCAACAACTGTTCAGTCTGATTCAGTCCCTGTTCTGATTCAATACAGGCATGATTCAGGAAGAAGGATCTCCATTACACCTGAGAGGATCCTCCTTGTATGATTAAGAATCTCCATTCATTTCATGATGTATTTTTCTCTTCTATTCTTCAGCTGACAAGATAATTGAACCCTAGCTACTGTGGTAAGAGTTAAGACCCATTTTCTTTGCAGTCCAACATGCTCCTTTATTGCACCAGAAGAAAATCTGCTTCTTCAAAGACCTTGATCAGTAGCTGTCTAGATGCCTCGCAAAGCTCACAATAGAGAAAAGATGAATTTCTCCTGAGATTTGGCCCAAACATTGGGACCCAGCAAAATTTTGCCAGGTGCATAGACTTTCCCTTTAGTTGTCAGGCAGGATTGGGTTTACTTAGTTCTTGGACAAGATGGTCCCAGGAAATCTCAAGTTTGTGGGCTAGGCTAGGTAGTCAAAAAACAAACCAGAGATAGGCAACCTCAAAGCACTTCTGTATGGATGGAGGAGGACATGGAGTTCCAGGAGGTGAACTCAACTCACTGGAGACTTGATCATTGAGAATGTCTCATGGATAATACCTCTTTATAGTCCTCTTCAGTGTTCATTTCTCCATAGCCATAATCAAAACCATATAAACTATTGATGATCTGCACCTTATGAGTGACTGCAAGACCGGCCCAGATGTAAATTAAAATAGTTTCAATATATACTAAATTTTGAAAATATTTACAGATTACCTATCGTTTAAGAAAAGAGCACCAAATGTAGTTTGTTAATGCCATTGTTTTTTTCTTCTCTCTTGTGTAAAAAGGATTTCAGTACCACATTCACATTATGCAATCTACAAGTATTTCAAAGCAAGTGAAAAATCAATTGTACTTTCTTTCACTTGTAGAGAACCTTAGTTTCTTTTACTTTTTTGTTTTAACTAAAATATCAATTTCTGTGCCAGACGGACTGAGTGAAACTGCTGAGCTGGCCAAAGCTATAAATTGAATTGGTCCTTTTACTTCTAGAATATGTTAAAGAATCTTTCTGCCGCTGAACTGGCATGCCTTACTAGATCAAGTGCTTCTATTTAGGGGAAATCAGGAAAATACATTATAACTCTAATACTTTCATTCCCAGAAAGCTTGATGTGAACTATAATGTTCAGAAAGGTTGTTTGGAAGACAAGACAAATTACATGTGTGTGTGTGTGTGTGTTAGGGGATGAGAGGGCACAAGTGGTGGAAAATATATGCGTTCCTGATAGTAGAGGGCATATTGATTGTGATTTCACAAATGGTCACAAATAGGTTAAAAAAATAGGTATTATTGTAGTGATACAGGTTTGGAAACAGATTTGTGTTTGTCATCTTGTCAAATCAGTTCCTACACCTGTCGGGATAATTTCATCTCATTCTGAAATATAAGAAAAATTTTTGTGCTAAAGTAGCCATGAAGAGAGATTTTATGCTGCATGTTTTCCAGATTATATCTGAATAAATTTGTAGTTTAGCCTATAATTGCATGTCTCTGTGCAGCAACAGTTCCGGAAAACCGATATCAGAAGTATTCTACTTCAGATCTTTTACAATATCATCTTAAAAGCACGAGAGCAACAACCCTTTCCTTTCTGGGTCAGTAATATCAAAGATTTTTGATTTTCTAAAAGTATCTTCTCATGTGGCACTCATGTGGCACTTTGGACAAAAGATGCTTCGGAGTGTTTCAAGGTACAAACATAGCACCTGTCTAAGATTGTTTAAACCAGGTCCTTGGGAAAAGACTCCTTCACCTTAAAGAGATACAGAACCTGCAACAAACTAGTCACAGTTTAAATATCACTCATAACACAACATTTGCTCAGCAAGTCAGTTGTTTAAGAGACCATAAATGAATGTGTATGTTTGTTATGTGTCTATTTATTGTTATAACATATGTAAGAGTATTAAACAGACACAATCACTGTTCACTTGGGATAACTGAGATCGAGATCAGTGGAGGTTACAGTGATAGATTGCACAACACTGTATTTATTTTGCTAGATTTATACCCCACTTTTCTTCCAGAAGCTCGAAGTAGCATGTATAGGACTTCTTCCTTAAATATTTCCCCACCACAACAACTCAGGGAGGTAGGTTTACTTGGTTGGTTATAACCAAGTAAATTTAGAAGGCCATTGCATTCATAATGACTTTGGCTAGCGTGCAAGTTAAAAACAGAAGCCAGTATAATCAAATAGTTAAAAGATGGCAGTAACAGGGAACCAACCAGAGGTGGGTTTCAGCAGGTTCTGACCAGTTCTGGAGAGCCGGTAGTGGAAATTTTGAGTAGTTCATAGAACCGGTAAATGCCACCTCTGACTGGCCCTGCCCCCATCTATTCTCTGCCTCCCGAGTCCCAGCTGATCGGGAGGGAATGGAGATTTTACAGTATCCTTCCCCTGCCATGCCCACCAAGCCACGCCCACAGAACCGATAGTAAAAAAATAAATACATCCCACCACTGGAACCAACATAGTTTCATTGAGGTAGATCCATATCCTTTCCAATTCAGAATCTTGGGGAAACACTCTTAGGCTTTTCAAATAGTTTCTGGTGTGTTTAAGTGCTTCATTTAATATATATATAGTCAAACTCAACAATATATATAAGTATAAGCATGAAATAACCACACAAAATGAATACAGCCAAAGGGAACATTAGGACAGGAACGGTAGGCACGCTGGTGCTCTTATGCATGCCCTTTACAGACCTCTTAGGAATGGGGTGAGGTCAGTTGTTATATATATATTTGTTGTTAAAAATATATTTGCTCCCAGAAGCACGAAGCTGAAGCCTGAAGATGACGAATGAGACTTCGTCGAAACGTCGCCAAGACACTTCCAATTTTACGCGGGAGAAAACCCGAATAACCAAAGACCTACAACCAAAGACACACACACACACACACACACACACACACACACACACACATATATATACACACACACATACACACACTCACACCTCTGCAACTACAAACATCTTTCAGAAAAGATTAAAAATGAGGAAAAACCAGACAAAATAATCATACATTTTCCTCGCTGCTTTTGAACATAGAAATAGTAGTATCTCCCTAGATTGCTGCCTATGAAATCATCATTTTTTTTGTAGTGAAACAAATGAAATCATACTGAAACACACAACTTTATGTCCCCACCATAAATCCCACCATCTTAAAAGTTTGAGAAACAAAATATTAAAAGACTTAAATTTAAAAGAACAATTATAATTTAAAATAATATTGAAAACACTTTTAAAGTATGTCATTTGCCAAGAAGCTGTGGTGTAAGCACTGAAGACTCTACAAAGCATTTAAGATCAGTACACATGCATAGTTCATCAACAATATTTACTAAAGTACCACTCCTCAAAATCCAATTTCAAAAATATTCCAGTGCTTTTCTGTAAATAATATGATATTGATGATAACTAATATTTAAATTTGGATCTAACGCCCATTTGTTTCATACTGAGACTTCACTTGATTTTTTTAAATGTCTTTTTTTACAGGAACTGTTTAAACAAAGGATTTCACCTGGTAAAGTTTTGCATTTAACAGGCTAAATTACCTTTGTTTTCTCCTTTTCACTTCCCTGCCACACCCATAAGAGCTTTTCCTCAGAAAGAGCACTAGGTGGTGTCCCTTTCTTTTTTGTACCAAAGAGTCTGGAATTTCCCAAGAAAACAGCTTGAGCAGCTGTAGCTGTGAAGACTGCAATACAGGAGATCTGTGTCTTGAAAGTTGTCGTGAGACTGTGACTTGAACTGAAATGAGATGACCTTTCTGCCACAATGCTGGTTTTACATTTGGAAATGAGAAGTGGGGGGGGGGGGAAGGAAGAAGGGAGGGAGAGGGAGAAGGAGAGGGAGGGGGGTTTCCTCTACTAGTAAGCATTTTCAGTGCAGCAGAAAAGAAAAATGTGAATGTCATGCATTCTTAATTAGCCTCTTGTGGAAAAATCAGGTTGATATAGTTCACTCATTAATTTTGTTATTACCCAGAGAGCACAAATGATCAATGCAATCAACCCTAATATTAGAAAACCCTTATTATCCTAAAAAAATGCCATAAAAGTTGGCTAGGGATGAAAATATTTTGTCACCAAGAAAGAAAGAAAGAAAGAAAGAAAGAAAGAAAGAAAGAAAGAAAGAAAGAAAGAAAGAAAGAAAGAACTGGAATAACACAATCTAAATAGGTTAGAGGATATTCTAGGCAATTTTTAATTTGATAATCATAATCGTGCTTAATTGATTAATATAAGAAAAATGTTTTGATTATTTCCCAGTTTCTGCATTTATTTACTTTGATTATTCAGAGGATCCAAACTCGGAAATTCATCCTACTATCTCCAAAGTCATGGATGGTGTAGTAGCAACTCTTTAGATCACTGGTAAACTACATTTTACAAATTTGGAATTAAATTACATCTGGAAGATTATAACATGTCCTTACACGCACATATATCTTTTCAGGAGCATTAAAAAAACAAAGACAAAAGATATTGCTTTTGATAATGCAATTATATTGATAAAGTGATGTAAAGGACTTGATAGCATTTCATCAGAAATCATTATTATTATTTTTTAAATGAAGTGGCAAGGAGTTCATACATCTAATGGCTTTAGATATGACGCTGAAATTATTTGCAACTTTTTGTTCCTTTGTAGTCAAAGGAAGGAGACAAACAATAACATGTTTGCTTGTTTATATGAATTATATAGCTTCCTATCTAACAACAGTACAAGGATTAAAGCAACAACAACAGGATATAACCCATGACACACAAGGTTAAAACAGTAAACCCACAAATCATAAAAACCACATCACCAGCCAAAGCTTGTCTAACCTCCTGGCCTGAGCGCCTGGGGAAACAGCCAGGTCTTCAGAGCCTTACAAAAGGCTAACGGGGTCAGAGCCATCTGGGTGCTGTTCTGAGGGCAGGTGCTACTACAAAGGGAATTTTCAAAATAGTGGTTTAGGATGAGACAAAGGAGTGAGAAGACAGCAAAATTTCAGTGTCACATCAAATAATAGTACTTTGCATGGTACTTTCTCCATTATACGTGGAATCTCAAAAGAAAACATGAACGTCTATGTGGACTTTATGGATGATAGTAATTAGTTAACCTTTAAGCAGATTTTTTTTCTTTTGTTTTTCAGAATAGGCAGTCTTAATATCGACATCTTAGTGGTATCAGCTTTCAAAGTATTTTAGAGGAGTCTCAAAGAAATTTTAAATGTTGAAGACTGCTGGATTGGAGATAACAAACCCATACCCATCACCCATCTGTCCATCCATCCCAGTGGCGAAATCCAACTTTTTTTACTACTGGTTCTCTGGGCGTGGCTTGGTGGGTGTGGTGTGGCTTGGTGGGCGTGGCAGGGGAAGGATACTGCAGAATCTCCATTCCCTCCCCACTCTGGGTCCAGCCAGAGGTGGTATTTACTGGTTCTCCAAACTACTCAAAATTTCTGCTACCGGTTCTCCAGAACTTATCAGAACCTGCTGGATTTCACCCCTGATCCATCTGTCCATCCATCCATCAACATGCATTTCATTTTCAAGCATGAGTCTGGCATTGATCATATGATTATCCTATTATTTGTGTGACTAGACTGAACTGAATTGGGCAGACATCATTTGAAACATTGAAGGACAGCTCCCAAAGTTCTGGAGGGTTCTATTGGAGTTTTCCAGCAGAAGTGAACTCAAATTAACCTAAAAATGCAAATGATAATTTAGGGCATTTTTTGGAAGATTGGTTAATTAATAGTGTGCCATCAATTCATTTTCAACTTCCAGTGAACACACAGACCTTAACCAGACTTTCAAATCTCCTAATCATGTACTCATTGCAACTGTAACTTGTTGCTTATCATCCTCTTCTCTTTCCCTTTCGGGAGAGATTTGGAAGTTTTGGAATAAAAAAGAGTAGCCTGCCTCCCAGAATCCTCTTCTCTCATTCTCAATTTCAAAACCCGCCAAAATCCCCAAACGTGTACCAATTTTGGCATGTTAAAGGAGAATAACAAGGACTTGGTTTCCAAAGTTCTTTTGGTCTCTTTTCCACCCTTAATTTGCAGTGGAAGAGGTCCTGAAGAAGCCTGCAGTCTGATCTAAGCATAGTACACAAAATTGTCTGCTACAACATCTTACCTATCAACAACTTCTTCAGCTTCAACCACAATAATACACGGGCAAACAATGGAAATGAACTCAAGGTAAACTGCTCCAAACTCGATTGCAGAAAATACGACTTCAGCAACAGAGTGGTCAGTGCCTGGAATGCTCTACGCAACTCCGTTGTTACTGCCTCAAACCCTCACAGCTTCAACCTTAAACTATCCACGTGAACCTCACCCCATTCCTAAGAGGTCAGTAAAGGGGGCGTGCATAAGTGCACCAGTGTGCCTACGGTCCCTGTCTTACTGTCCCCATTTACCTGTACTTACTTCCTTTGTTTATGTTTATGTTTATACCTATACATGTTTGATAAACAAATAAATAAAATAAATTTTAGAAATCCTGTGAATTTTCAGCACTTTTTAAGTACTAGGAAGGCTCTGCAGATCGAGTGCTGAATGATTGCTTGTGACCCATTCCTGGATTGGATTGCAGCCTGCCCATTTCCAGATTAAATTTATTAAATTACTTGCAAATGCCATCAGCTTTTGTCCCTTCTACTTCATATGACTGTTGTCTTAATAAAATGAGGAGAGGCTCATGTTTCTATGCCTTGGAGGAATGATTGGATATAAATGGCATCCATTTGGAGGCACAGGGAGAAGAAAGACATTTTCTTCTCAAATATCTGAAGATGTGACCAACTTTGTCAAATATGTCAGAGGGACCTTTGTGGAGGATAGGGAGTTACATATATTCCTGGATTCATCTTAGATCGGGGTCTCCAACCTTGGTCCCTTTAAGACTTGTGGACTTCAACTCCCAGAGTCCCTCAGCCAGCAAAGCTGGCTGAGGAACTCTGGAAGTTGAAATCCACAAGTCTTAAAGGGACCAAGACTGGAGACTCCTGTCTTAGATCACTATTATTAAATTTATTTATAGACCACCATCATTAAGGATCACAGGGCAGTACACAGCACAAATTTCAAACAGGACAGAACACAGAATGGGAAAGGACCTTGGAGGTCTTCTAGTCCAAATTTGCATTCTTTAAAGATATGAAAATACATTTAAAACAACAGATGTGTCTTTGGATTGTGATCTTCTTGGGAGATCTAACTAGAAGTTATAGAATTTTATTCCGATAACTGGGAATAAAACCTCAAACAGGATTAATAGCTTTAATAGGAAAGTGGAAGCAAGAAATATTGTCACCATGTATCTTCTACCTTGGCCCAAGTCATGACATATGGTAGCTTGACTGCTCATTAGTTTCTTTTGTATCAGTATAATAACACATCCCACTGAGTCCACATGTGTTAAATATTAATAAATTGTGGTTCAATCAACTATCTGTGTATGTGTACATATATGCATAGAAACAAATGCTTGAAGGTTAAAAGAAAACTTTGTAATACATTCTCTTTCTCCTTTCTGCTTAGTCTGCACAAATTAAATGTTAAAAATAGTTCTGTTTACTGATTTGAGGATCATATTGAATTATCAGTTGGCTTTACTGAAATATCAATTTATTTTATTGTCTTTGTTTCAGTAATCATTCAATCGTCTTAACTGCAACCTAACAAATAAGTTATTTTCAAATCTGAAATGCATTCAGGGACAAAGAAATGCTGTCTATGAAACAAAGGTATCCTTTAAAATCTTAATTTTAATTTTATGTTCAACCAAATATCTGATAGTAAATAAGAACAGAAAAATATACAATGAGATGCACACTTTAACACACAGAGACAAAATATATCGACATATACTGTCAGTATTACAATATGAATATCAGTATATTTTTCTGTTCATGTAATAGGAATGTCAATATGAATGCCATTAAATGGTGGCTTTTCAGCAATTTTATCTAAATATTGGGAGAAATATGTAATTCTAAAGAGAAGTAATTTTACATTCACTGCTCAATTTAGTTTTGCAAAATAGAGCATTATGTCTACTTGTACATCATGTCTACAAAAAGTACATCATAATGAA
This sequence comes from Ahaetulla prasina, assembly GCF_028640845.1. Lineage (NCBI taxonomy): Eukaryota > Metazoa > Chordata > Lepidosauria > Squamata > Colubridae > Ahaetulla > Ahaetulla prasina. The sequence continues at coordinate 174,845,518 of NC_080539.1, forward strand.
TTCAATGTGATTTCCATAAAGATATCTACAAAACTGTAGTCCGTAACAGATCATGATGTGTACCAATATATACTAATTCCCCTGATGCAGTGGTGAAATCCGAATTTTTTTACTACCAGTTCTGTGGGCATGGCTTGGTGGGCGTGGTGTGGCTTGGTGGGCGTGGCTTGGTAGGTGTGGCTTGGTGGGCGTAGCAAGGGAAGGATACTGCAAAATCTCCATTCCCACCCCACTCCTGGAGGAAGGTATTGCAAAATCTCCATTCCCATCCCATTCTGGGGCCAGCCAGAAGTGGTATTTGCCAGTTCTCCAAACTACTCAAAATTTCTGCTACCGGTTCTCCAGAACCTGTCAGAACCTTCTGGATTTCACCCCTGCCCTGATCTGTGTGCAGTCTTTAAATTATTTGATAATTTTCAGATGTTAAGAACTTTGCAAATGCTTAGCAGGAAGTCCAATAGATTTCCTTGAGAGATTTATCTTTTAAAAGCAGAGAGATTGACTAATCATCTTATCCTGGAAATAAAACAATTTTCCTCTGCAGACCAAACATTTATATCACAGGTTTATATTGATGCAGAAAAATACATTCATAGATTTTATTTAATAATGCGAATTCAAGTTTCTGATTGCTGTTTTCTCTGTTTTATAGGTGTGTGAAGAGAGACTTAGAGCTTTTCCTAGTGTTATCGCTAAAAAGAAGTCAACTTTGTTGACGTAACTTATTAAGGGGATGGAGGGAGGAGAAAGTAATTTATGTTTCAAAAAGAAATGTCTCATTAATCCTTTTGAACATTTCCTGTATGCTTTCATGTCAGATTTGGCCTCTGTACAGAACTGCTGCATTATCATTTTCATCTGAGATTTGAACATATTGGAGGAACTAGAGCTGTTCTTTTTTGGTCCTGTCACTTTTTCCCCCCCTTGGAAATGATGAGCATATGGCAACCACACTCTCTGGATTTTCAAACGACAGGAGGGACTTTCTTGCGATTCCGGCATCCTGTCATCAATGAATCCCCGGACATTTTGCTTTTGCAAAACTAAAGATGGTGCTTCTTGTTTGCCATAAGGACAAAACTTAATGTGATAACGTTTTACCACAGGAGCCCTCCATCAGTTAATTAAACATGATATAAATCACGGCATGGATTTGTAAAGTAAGATTAATAGGACTGCACCAAAACGATTGAGGGATCATCACCAAATGTGGGAGGACAGATATGCCCTCATTTGAAACCCGAAGACTTCTGAATGGTCTTGGTTGGCTTCATCTGTAACCTACCCTTGGTTGCTCAAGATGTGAAGCTGTCATCTTTCACCCCTCAATTTAAGCTTTCAGAACAGTAAACAGAGCAAGCGTTCATCCAACATATTCTTGTTGGTATTATGTTCATAAATTTCATTTTATGGAATGAACCTCTTCTTTTGAATCTCCCTCCCTCCCTCCCTCCCTCCCTCCCTCCCTCTCTCTCTCTGTGCCTCTCTCTCTCCCTGCCTCTTTGTGTGTAAAGATCTACCACATTTCTCTGTTCAACTCAGTTAGGTTTTATACTCTTAATAAAATGATTTCTAGTATTCCTCTCTACTTCCCGTGCTAAAAACTTTCATTAAACTTTGAGCAGTGACAGAAATAAGGCAGGGGCTTTGGAAGATCAAAGGCCTTTGAAGGATGTTCTGTAGGATTTCAGAATTCTGAAAAGGATCCTGTGTACAAAATATAAATATATTGGACTACCTGTGTTAACAACTCTGCATTCGGTAATGCCAAGTATCTGACAGTAAATAGGAATTCATTCTAGAGAGGCATTCAGGAAACTGCATTAGTGGTAAGTTTGCTGTGAAGCCATATTGTATCCCTCCCCAAGCTGGCAACTTCCAACCGTGCTGGGACTGCAGTTCACAGGATTATCTGCCAGCATTGCCATTGGCTGGCTGAGAAACCTGCGAGTTGCAGTCCCCACACATCTGGAAAGTGCTGTGTTGAGGAAGAGAAGCATATTGTATATTATGGCACAGGATAATGTTGAGAATGACTTTCTGGTTTTGCAATATGTATCAGCTGGTGGTCCCAAGTTCTTTATGAGGTTCTTTATGAGGTGATATAATCTGAACCTTGCTGCTTATCTATTTGACTCAATTAACTCAACCCAGAGCCCAACCCATCTGCTGAGCTATCCTGATGTGCATTCTAGCAATTGAATGTGGTACGTCAGCGGGAGTGTCATTAAAATGGGGAGGGGAGCTTTCCCAGAATTCAAACTGAAATGTAATTGTAAAGGTCAGGCTGTAAAAATATATAAGGATGTAGATCAGGGGTGGGTTCTACTTACTTTTACTACCAGTTCGTAACGGGAGTGGAAGCATGCACAGATCACCAAATGTGACGTCAAGGTGGGGTGGGGTGGGCAGAGCCTCCCGCCATTTTTACTACCAGTTCTCAAGAACTGGACAGAACCAGGAGCCACAGAGGAGCCCACCACTGATGTAGATCAACTAACATTAGTCATTCAGTAATAATATGTTTAAAAGTCAAGAGTTAAAGAACTATTTTGAGTTTGAACCAATCTTGTGTGATTATCCTAGTGTATCAAGTTTGTTTTGGGTATATTGTGAATGGCTTTAAGCACAGCTTTACACACACATCCATTGATGAGGGAAACTACATGGAGCACATGCCCTGTTTCCCCCAAAATAAGACATCCCCTGATAATAAGCCCAATTGGGCTATTGAGCACATGGCAATAAGGCCAAGTGCTTATTTCAGGGTTCAAAAAAATATAAGATAGGGTCTTATTTTTGGGGAAACACGGTACATAAACCACTTTCTATAATCTATAAAATAATGAGGTTTGATTCTTCTATGTTTTAAAAAGAACTAGACTTTTTTCTTCATGTTCTTTTTTAATAAAACATTATTGATCTGTGTGCACTGTATGTTTTGATTGTGTTATTCTCTTCACTTGGATTAATTTTTTTTTGCATTTTGACCTAATCTGTAGAGTTTTCAGAATTATTTCTCCAGTTTTACCATGCAGAGTTAGCACATCTTTGCCCTTTCCCCTTCTCCTTTTCTGAAATCTATGTGCCTTTTGCGAGTCTGCATTTGTATGACTCTATATCTGTATCTGTTTATATTAAATATCTGGAGTATTAATAGGCAGGTAAATAGTCAAGGTCCAGACACAAATCTACAAAAATGCTGCAAATACTAATTATATTAATTAATGAACTCTATGAGATTCTATCTAATATTAAAATTTAATCATATTTAATATTTAATTAATTAATTAAATAATGATCTATATCAGTGGTGAAATCTGTACTGGTTTGCTACCGGTTTGCTGTCTGTTATGCGCCAAGTGTGCACTGTGCACACACATGCACAGTTTGCACTAAATGCATGCTGTGCGTGCATGCACAATACACACACCAAAGGGAGGCTTGGGAAGGTAAGTAGAAGAGTGGGGAGGGGGAATCAGCTGTGGTGCATGATCTTCGGAACTTTTTTAAAAACATTTTTAAAGCATTTTTTACTACCGGTTCAGGCAAATAGGTAGTAAAAAGTGCTTTAAAAAAGTAAAAAAAAAAAAAGATTCCAATGATCACAGCTGTGCCGTGCAATCTTTGGAACCTTTTTTTTTTTTACTTTTTTAAAGCATTTTTTACTACCTATTTGCCCAAACCAATAGTAAAAAATGGTTTAAAAAAGTTTTTAAAAAAGGTTCCGACGATCGCGCAATATAGCTGTGATCTTGGGAACCTTTTTAAAAACCTTTTTAAAGCATTTTTTACTAGCAGTAGGCAAATAGGTAGTAAAAAATGCTTTAAAAAGTAAAAAAAGCTTGGATGATCACAGCTGTGCCGCGCAATTGTCTGAGCCTTTTTTTTACCTTTTTAAAGTATTTTTTACTACCTATTCACCTAAACCAGTAGTAAAAATGCTTTAAAAAGTAAAAAAAGCTTGGATGATCACAGCTGTGCCGCGCAATTGTCTGAGCCTTTTTTTTACCTTTTTAAAGTATTTTTTACTACCTATTCACCTAAACCAGTAGTAAAAAAATGCTTAAAAAGTGAAAAACAAAATTCCGACAATCGCACATCACTCAGCTGATTGTCAGAACTTTTTTTTTTTGCATTTTTTACTACTGATTAGGCGAACCACTTCACACAGCCACAAAAAGCTCAAAAACCAACTTTCACACTTTACACACACACAAAACAACACAACACAACAAACTCACACACAATGTAAAAGCAGCTGCACTTCATACTTCACACAGCCACAAAAAGCTCAAAAACCAACTTTCACACTTTACACACACACACCTGACACACACACACACACACACACACAATACCACACACAACTTTCTGAGATTTTGTGTGTTTGTGTAGTTAGAGTGAAACACTACAGAAACACACCAAATCTCAGAAAGCTGCACAAATATTTTATTTTATTATTTTATTTTATTTTATTGTGGACGTCAATTCCCAGAGTTCCTCAGCCAGACAGCATTAATCAGTCAGTGGTGAAATAGATTAGCTAAGTTTAGATTAGTTCTGTCTTGTGCTAAAAGCGAAACTGGGGCTTTCGGGCTGTGAGCAGAGCCATGAGGTCGATCAGTAATCAGGCAAGTGGCTTAGACTCTTTTAAAAGGAGTTTTTCTACATGTTTTCTACAGAAAACATGTTTTTTAAGGTTCTGCTGATGAGGAACTCAGGTGAGATCCCCAGAGTAGCCTTTAATTTTAATTTTAATTTTTAAGTTTAAAGGCTTCCGATCTCAGCTGAGGGGCGGGATCTTCAAAGGCTTTGTTTTTACTTTTACTTTTACTTTTTGCTGAAGCAAAACCGGCTTTTAAAAGTTAAAAAAAAAACAACCCTCTGCAGATGGTGTGGCTCAGCAGAGGCAGGGAGGGTGGGGCCAGGGATTTTTGCTACCGGTCCTCCGAACCAGCAGCTGCCATCACTACCGGATCGCGTGATCCCGTCCGATCCGGGAGCATTTCACCCCTGGTTTGTACCAATATTCAAAATCTCTATCTTTTGGCAATAAGGTGTCAAATTTTTGTACACACATGGCTCCTCAATACACAAACATGGGCCAGTCCTGGAGCCTGGGGAAGGCTCAGACGAGGGCTCTGTATTGGAGGCAGAGGAAGTGCTGCCTCCGGAGCCTCCAGAGTTGGACCTCAGCAAGGCAGAGGAACAGGGGGAGCCTGTTCCCAGTGCGCGCAGGCGCAGAGCAGCCAGAAGGCAAGAACAATTAAAACAAAAGGGACAACTTGGAAGTAGGGCTTGGAGATGATTGGCCCCTCCCATAAGACTTAAAAGAGGAGCAAAGGCACATAGGCCTTTGCAGGAAGCAACATTGTTAATTCTGTGCAGTTTAAAGTCTGAAGCTCTGTTTGATTCTGGACTCCGTGTGGCTTTGCCAATTAGGTCTTTGGCAAGAGAGATAAAGGTGGGTGATTATCAGCCTTATCCCGAAGGAATCTTTACAACTATTTGGGACTCATCTGTGAATGAACAGAATTCACCGCTGTTAAAATAAAACAGGTTTTTGGGACTATTCGTGTGTTTTACTGACTCAGGAAGCCTAGGTCAGAACAACACCTGCATAACCAACCTGTCTCCCCCTCGCTCCATCCCCACCTCACCCCTATTTTAAATCCTATCCCAACCTAGCCACTGTGCACCTAATGAGCTGAGGTGCAACTCATAATTCATCTTATGCTTTTTAATAAAATATGTTAATCAGAAAGAGTTCTGCCAATCTCCTTTTTTTAACACTAATATTGATCTTCTACAGTTTGTGGATAGTTTCTTTCCTAAGGTTGGGTTCTTAACTACTAAGTCATTGCTGCTTTCATTTGTATTTTTGAAGAATGAAGAGTCCCTAAAAGTAAAATCTTGGTAATTGCAGGGATGTGTCCATATAGCTTTCTAGGTAGGTAGCAATGGGGGAAAAAAATTGCCATTGCCATTCTTCTGAGTTATATTTTCCATTTACCAATCTAGCATATGTTGCTTTCACATCCAAGTATTAACCAGATCAAACCCTGCTTTCCTTAATCCTGCTTTCCAGATGTTTTAGACTTCAACTTTTGTAATGGGAATTGAAATTTAACACACTTAGAGAGCTTTGGTTTGGGGCAGTCTGACACTGATTGTTCTGAATGAAGTGGCAGGATGACCTGGAACAATTTTAAATGCTTGGCTTGGTTTCAATGGCTGTTCACAGTGTTCAAAACCCATTAGAAGACACTGAAATGCTAGACTAAGACCTAGTTACATATGTCACATATTACTTTTGTCTTCAGTAATAGCAGGCGTTGCCCCCACCTTCCAAATCTAAGAAAATTTTTTCTAACTGTGGCTTTACAATATTAATCAAAGGTGAGAATGTCTTATTATGTTCTATCATCTTTCAAATATTACTCAGCTGCAATTTCCAGATCCTTCACCACTGCTATGCTAGTTGGATTGGATGGGATTGTAATTCAGCCACATCTGGAGCACCAGAGATTCCTTACCTTGGATATGCATGACACCAATCATGATACTGTCAAAACTGATGCAAAATAACTTCTTCCCAAGCAATAATGCCTTGGCCAAGTGTTGCTAATATAACAAATATGTGGTGGAATAATTGAAAAATATCTTTTTTATTTATTTAACATAGCATGCCAACCAAATTCTTGAATTATATTCATGTTATTTCAGATCCAGAAACAAACCAAAATGGTCCCTAGAAAGAAGCTTGACCTATGTGGCATGTTCTTACATTAAAAAGAGAATGTTCACTAATATGATATTTTCCAGCAAATGCCTAAACCACAAATTTACCCAACCAAAATGAATAAAATACAATCGTCTAACTCAGTTTCTTTTCCTAAAGTGAGCTTATTTAATCATTTCAAGCAAAGAAAAAAACTATTTAATGTACAAAAAATCTTTCTAAAGGCAATTGAATAATTAGAGCTCTGGTATTTGCCATGTCAGAGCTATAAAAAGGAAAAATTAGGGGTATATTTTAAACACACACACAAGGTTGGGGTCATAAAAAGACAACTGTAGCAAAACAAAAAGCACTCCTCTTTCATCAAGAGGAATGAAATAAATTATTTTATTCCAAATACTTTCTGGAGAGAAGTGGCTGATAGTGCTACACTCCATTTAATGAAGTGCAGTCTGGTTATGTGGCATAACACTATAATGAAAACTATTACATTTTAGCATATAACTGTTATAGCATTTTCAAACTATAATGTGAATGACTGGGAGGACCTGCAGTTCTCTTAGCAAAATTTCTCAGAAGTGGTTGCCATTCCTGCCTTCTTCCTAGCAGCTGAGAGAAATGACTGGCCAAAGGTCACTCAGCTCTCTTTGTGGGCCTCACAATCTCACAGTTTCTAGCCCAGGTGCTTTAACCATTTCACCAAACCGACCCTCTGAGCCACAGTAAGTAAGTAAGTAAGTAAGTAAGTAAGTAAGTAAGTAAGTAAGTAAGTAAGTAAGTAAATAAAGTAAACAAGGAAGGAAGGAGGGAGGGAAGGAAGGAAGGAAGGAAGGAAGGAAGGAAGGAAGGAAGGAAGGAAGGAAGACAGACAGACAGACAGACAGACAGACAGACAGACAGACAGACAGACAGACAGACAAATGGATAGAGGAAACATTATCTTTCATAACAGAGTGTATTCATCTATCATCTTGGTTCAATTCCCTTCTAGCATTTATCTAGGATAGACTCACTTATTACTGCAGTGCTTTAGTTATGCTGCTTCTTCAGCTTTATTTAACATTACTCTTCCATATCTGCAACCTGGACTACTTTTAAACATAGTTTTATTTCACTTTCAAAAAAGTGGTTCTCCTTTTTTTCATAAGTATCCCAATTGTACAACTGTGGTTGGAAACACTTCCATGCCTTAGTCCATTCGTTCAGCAACTTGAAATGTATTTGAAAACATCATTCCAAATATCCATGTCCACTTTCACTACTCTGCCCCACTGTACCTTAGAAAGAATGATAGGAGATTGCTGATTCCCTGGCAGATCATGCTTGATAATGATGGTGACCAAAGCTGGCAAAATCTATTGATTACTTTCTTCTGCTTGGATTAAAACTAATAAGGATAGCACAACATATCAGCCTTATTATTGTGGCAGAATAGAACTAGACAATTGAGGCAGCAAATCTGCTTGCTTACCCGGTCTTGGTGAAAAAAGGTGTGACATGGACTAGCTAGGTATCTAGATATCTCTGGCTACCCAGACTCCACTGAAGTTGGGTGGAAATACATTTAAGTATGTTAATAAAAAAAACTGATAAACTTTTGTCTTACCTTAGCTCAACGTCTATCCTTCCTTTTTGTTTAATTCTTATTTCTGAGCTTCCCTTGGCTTCTTTTCTTTATTTATAGTCTGTATATTCTTTAGAAGAGCCTCCTTAATTTAGGAGTCTGTGCCCTTTATTTTCCTCTTGTGGTATATATAAGCTGACATACATATAAGAAACATTTTGGGGCATATGTGTCTGTGTGATTGTATGTTTTATACAATCCTCTGTAAACTGGAGCATTGACTGCAGCTTTGCTGAAATAGAAAAAGGGAGAGTGATTTAGAGACCACCACTTTTCTTCCAACATTTCCTTGGAAGATTTTTACAAAAGGTTTTTAGTCTGCTTTGGTGATACTGGATCATGTCCAGCTTCAACAGAAGGTGTTAAAGCTACAGGAACCTTGGGGGCAAGTGACCACGCAATATTGGAATTCGACATTAAGCAAATACAAGTAGTAGAACAAAGTCAAACTAGAGTCTTGGACTTTAAGAGAGCTAATTTCAATAAACTTAGAGAGAGCTTGAGAAGGATTCAATGGATGAGAATCCTCAGGGGGAAAACAACTCAAGAAGCTTGGGAAATTTTGAAAAGTGAGATTATAAAAGCACAGTCTAACACAATACCAATGAAGAAGAAAAATAGTAGATCTCAAAAGAAACCAGCATGGATGCATAAAGAACTATCTGACAAATTGAAAGACAAAAAGGACAAATATAAAAAGTGGAAAGAGGGGCAAATAACTAAGGCAGAATATCAGCAAATAGCCCGAGCCTGTAAAGATGAAGTGAGGAAAGCTAAGGCTCACAATGAACAAAGGCTAGCGACAAAAGTAAAAAATAACAAAAAAAGCTTCTTCCAACATGTTAAAAACAAGAAAAAAGTCAAGGAAACAATTGGCCCATTGCTGGGAGAAAGTGGCAAGAAGATGACAAGCAACAGGGAGAAAGCAGATCTACTTAACTCATATTTTGCATCTGTCTTTACACAAAAGGAAAAAACAATCCAACCTATCAAAAACAGCACTACAAAAACAGATTAGAAACACAAGTTAAAATAGGGAAGAAAATGGTAAGTGAACACCTGTCTACCCTAGACGAGTTCAAATCACCAGGACCGGATGGATTACACCCCAAGGTTCTGAAGGAACTGGCAGACGTGATCTCAGAACCACTGAACTATATCTTTCAAAGATCCTGGAGCACAGGGGAGCTGCCAGAGGACTGGAAAAGAGCTGATGTAGTTCCCATCTTCAAAAAAAACAGATCCAGGAAACTACAGACCTATCAGTCTGACATCAATACCGGGGAAGATTCTGGAAAAGATAATCAAGCAACGAATCACCGAACACCTAGAAGCAAACAAAGTAATAACCAAAAGCCAACATTGGTTTGTCAGAAACAGATCATGCCAGACTAATCTTATCGCATTCTTTGACAAAATGACAAAATTAGTAGACCAGAGGAATGCTGTCGATATAATTTACTTGGACTTCAGTAAAGCATTTGATAAAGTAGACCATAACCTACTACTAGATAAAGTAGAAAAATGTGGGTTAGACAGCACCACCACCAGATGGATTCGTAACTGGCTGACCAACCGCACTCAACGTGTAGTCCTCAACGGAACTACATCCACATGGAGGGAAGTATGCAGTGGAGTACCCCAAGGCTCTGTTTTAGGCCCAGTACTCTTCAACATCTTCATCAATGACTTGGACGAGGGATAGATGGGGAACTCATCAAATTTGCAGATGACACCAAGCTGGCAGGAATAGCCAACACTCCAGAAGATAGGCTCAAGTTACAGAAAGATCTTGACAGACTTGAACATTGGGCGCTATCTAACAAAATGAAATTCAACAGTGAAAAAGTAAGGTTCTACATTTAGGCCAAAAACAAAATGCACCAGTACCGTATATGTGGTACCTTGCTCAATAGTAGTACCTGTGAGAGGGATCTTGGAGTCCTAGTGGATAACCATTTAGATATGAGCCAGCAGTGTGCAGCAGCTGTTAAAAAGCCAACACAGTTCTGGGCTGCATAAACAGAGGATAGAATCAAGATCACGTGAAGTGTTAGTGCCACTTTATAATGCCTTGGTAAGGCCACACTTGGAATATTGCATCCAGTTTTGGTCGCCACGATGTAAAAAAGATGTTGAGACTCTAGAAAGAGTGCAGAGAAGAGCAACAAAGATGATTAGGGGACTGGAGGATAAAACATATGAAGAACGGTTGCAGGAACTGGGTATGTCTAGTTTAACAAAAAGAAGGACTAGGGGAGACATGATAGCTGTGTTCCAATATCTTAGGGGCTGCCACAAAGAAGAGGGAGTCAGACTGTTCACCAAAGCACCTGAGGGTAGAACAAGAAGCAATGGGTGGAAACTGATCAAGGAGAGAAGCAACTTAGAACTAAGGAGAAATTTCCTGACAGTGAGAACAGTTAATAAGTGGAACGACTTGCCTGCAGAAGTTGTGAATGCTCCAACACTGGAAATTTTTAAGAAAATGTTGGATAACCATCTGACTGAGATGGTGTAGGGTTTCCTGCCTGGGCAGGGGGTTGGACTAGAAGGCCTCCAAGGTCCCTTCCAACTCTGATGTTATGTTATGTTATGTCGTGTTTGTTCACAATAGAAAATCATTCCATAATGCAAGTCTTTGCCCAGGTCAGACCAAGTGAGTTTCCCCAAACTAACATAGTTCGTGTTCTGTCTCCGTCCTCACTCTGGAGTAACGAGCTGGCCTTCAGCCAGTGGATACACGGCTCTTATCAGTCCTGGCCAGGAAAACGCAGCTGCCTGCCAAAAAGTTCTAACAGATTAAGACTTCAGCTCACTTTGACACGGTTTAGCTAATTTGCTTCCCGTAGAACTGAAAGCAGTCCCAAAACTCTTTATATATCCTGTGGGGTGGGGCTCCTGCCCCACCCTTCCCTTTCATGATGTTGCCTCTCTAATCTTCTGAAGCGTGGATCAGTCCAGGCTTGATTGGTATGGTTATCAGCTGCATCTGTAGGCATAGCCTGTGGAAGGGAGGAATCAGGGGATGTTGGCCTCATTACATCCTCTGACTGGCCTGGTTCTGGCTCCTGGAGCCGGGCCAAAGGAATCGGTGCTCCTGAGGTAAGCCTTACCAGCCCTTCCCCCTCACTCTCAGAGTCACTTTCGGGCATGGGGCCAGGTTCAGAGGCTGGAGCCACAACAGTTCAGGGCACTTCTGAACTGGAGCTCAAAATGCAGCATTTTGCAACCTCAAAAAAGATTTATTAACTTATTCAAGCAGCTGTATACAGTATGTAGTATAATTCTTTAAGGACTGAAAAAAGACACTCTGGTTTTAAAGACATTTTGTGCTCATGCTTTTACATATTCAGAGCATCTATTCTATGCACAATCACAGAATCTGGCTGTCAGGCTATTGTATTTTCCATCTCTCTACATACCCACCAAACACCCACCCTTAGTTCCAGCTAGTCAATCATCTTTCCTTCTCTCCAGGAGTCGAACAGTATTCCTTTGAGCAGGTGAATTGCCTGTGAATCAAATTTCCAATGGTGTCAGAGGCTGCACTACCATAAGAATATTGCTCCAAGTTTCTTGGAAGGAAGGCAGATGATAGGCAGATTAAATAGACAGAATACAATACAAATATTCCTCCACAGTATGCAATAAGATTCATTCATACTTTATTCTGTACTTTCGAAATAATTCTGCACTGGCCAATCTGACACTGGTAATATCTCTTTCTGTGGCTTGAAGTATTCTTACGAGGAGGTAATATTAATTTTTAAAAAGAGTCTCTAACAGCACCGTAGCAGGTATAATGGGGAAACTATACCACTAGCCATTTTTCATGGTTCAGCTTTCATTTAGTAGGTCACGTAATGCATCCCTTCAGCTTTACAACCCTAAGCAAAGTATATGTGTCAGACGTCAACTTTTTGATAAATGCACAACAATCTGCTCCACAACATGATTGCACTTTATAACTTAAACAGGTGCCATTATTCACCAGCATTTCGCGCTGAACTTTATTCCCTAGTTTTTTTTACTCCTAACTAAAAAGATGACATGCAATTCACATCTGAAGAATTGTTCTCCATGTTTCAACCTTACGGACATTACAATGGAAAGTTTAAGTTATTTCCCTCACCTGCTCAGATCCATGATTTATGATGGCCAGAATATTGCATACGCACTACATTATATAAATGGCTCTGAGCAGCGTATGCAGACCCCTTCATAGTGGGGAAGGTCGGCTAGAAGCAACTGTATCTGCAGGCAAGGATTTTTTTTTCCTCCTTTCCAGGAGACTTGGAATGAATAACAACCAAAATAATGTGTGGCTTTTCTCCTGATCCAGGCTAAGATTTCTTTAAATTGAAACGCCTCGAGATTCTAAAGCATTAATGTCCATTCTGAATCACAACATGACAAAATTGCACATGAGTGTGTAAGGGTCTATGTCTGCATCATGACTCGTATTTTGTCTTTCTTTACCATGGATATCTCTGTTACAAAGTGTAATTCACCATGGCACACAGAACAAACTCAGTGGGATCCACTAGCTTCTATGTTCGTCTTGTCAAGTGTCTGTAACAAAGAAATAGGAGAGAAAAAATCAGTAGATTACTTGGAGAATGGACAATTTACTTACCAAAGCTTAGAACTAAACCAAATGTTTACTTGGAGAAGGAACAGCAGAATTTGGAAAGGAAAGCATTTACTCTATAGTAAACCCATTGAGTTTATTTCCCATGAGAATTTGCATCTGATTATAAACCTCAAAAAGTTGTTGCATTCTGATGATGATTCTTCCCTTCCTTTCTTTTTGAGAAAGAAAGAAAGAAAGAAAGAAAGAAAGAAAGAAAGAAAGAAAGAAAGAAAGACACAGAGGGGGAGAGAGTGAGAGTGAGAGAGAGAGAGAGAAAGGAAGGAAGGAAGGAAGAAAGAAAGAAAGAAAGAAAGAAAGAAAGAAAGAAAGAAAGAAAGAAAGAAAGTCAGTCTATGGAGATTCTCAGTCATCCAGGTCATAGTTGTCCCAAAGGTGCTTTTTCAAGAGGTAACTGGAGAGCTGAAGAAGCTTCTTGGATGAGAAGCAAAATACCTTCAAAAAAACCCTAAGGAAGTCCAGTTGCCTCTTGAAAAAGCACCTTTGGGAAGGGAGGGAGGGAGGGAGGGAGGGAGGGAGGGAGGGAGGGAGGAAGGAAGGAAGGAAGGAAGGAAGGAAGGAAGGAAGGAAGGAAGGAAGGAAGGAAGGAAGGAAGGAAGGAAGGAAGGAAGGAAGGCTGGTTGGTTTCTGACTAGCCCAATATTGAAATGATTCATCTGTTTGAAAGACAAGAAGTGTCTTTTACCCTGTCCAAAGGAGAAATGTATTAGAATTCCATTTGTTGACTTCATGGAGTCAACATTGTATCTGATTTCCCCTATAGCTGCAGGGAACACTATAACCACTGTTACTGCTGCTAGGTATAAAAGCACCAATACAGCAAGTAATTTCTACCATCTTTAGCTGAGCAGAGAGACTGGTAGGCTAAGTATCTTGTCAACACAAGATACCTAGCCAACCACTTTAGCTTAATATATGATATAAACTCAGTATGTATTATTTGATGACTTATCAAATTTAATAGAATAGAATAGAATAGAATAGAATTTTTATTGGCCAAGTGTGATTGAACACACAAGGAATTTGTCTTGGTGCATATGCTCTCAGTGTACATAAAAGAAAAGATACGTTCATCAAAGTACAACATTTACAACACAATTGATGGTCAATATATCAATATAAATCATAAGGATTGCCAGCAACAAGTTATAGTCATACAGTCATAAATGGAAAGAGATTGGTGATGGGAACTATGAGAAAATTAATAGTAGTGCAGATTCAGTAAATAGTTGAGTAAATAATTGAGTAAATCCAGAGTATGTTCATGATAGATAAGGATGGCAGGTGAATATAGCTACTGCAGTTTCCTAAACTAGAGATAGACAAACTTTCTGATAGTTGGATGTGTCTACACATTTGGGGAGGGAATAATTTTTCTACTCCAATCTTTTGCTTGTTAATATTTAATACATATTAATATTTTCAAATGAGTCAAAAAGAATGTTTTTATGATAGAATAATTGGGATGAATATAAGGACTGAATATAAGGGATGGATGCCCATGATAAATCTATAATGGTAATACATTTCATTATTGTATTAATGAAAATACAATATTTTCAAGGCTCTGCAAGGAAAGCCAGGGTAGATTATAGTGCAATATTATGTATCTGAATGTTATATGCTCTTATTCTCAATGATATTTATTCCTGTATAAATACTGAATATATAAGATTGCAGTCTTAGATTTAAATTCTGAAAATGTATTCTAGTGACCCAGAGAGACTACAAGCAAAATATTTTTCTCCTTCTCTCTTTCAGAGTTTCTCGCCAATGATCTGGCAAGAGCTATTTGTAAACAAAAATTATCTCTTCTAAATAAGGGTACCATCTATACCACAACAAACTGATTTATTGCTGATTACTTATTGGTAATGCATAGCTGAGAGTTTCCATAGACAGTTAACTTTTTGGCAGTCTTATAAAGCTCTGTTTCCTTTTTGAGAAAAGCATAGCACTTTTACATCTGTGATGGAAATACCCCTGCAATTTTGTTGTGACCCATGAAAAACAGATTCAAGTCCATTGAAGAAAAAACATAGCATGACAAAGTTTGATGAATGTAAACAAGAACACTCAAGACTCTCTTAAGATAAACTCAGGATTTCTGAAATCTTCACCACGTATCTTCAAAGTAGCCCTATATTTATCAGTAGGCAGAACTACATATTACACTTAAGCACATGCTCATGTATATAATGAATCTCTTACAAGAAAATTTGGGAGCAGGGCTGCTTACTATCTCCCAGTAACAATTTTCTATTAGAATTCTTCCAGAATTCTTGTATTTCAGAATAGATTGATCCATATAAAGACATTTGGTGTGTCACAGGAAAAACAATTGGGAGTTGGAAGGGGAAAATTATTTTTAAGAATTAAAAAAAAAGCCTTCCCAAACTGCTTCTCTTTTTTCCCTTGGTAAGTAACACTTTCTAAAGAAAACAGATTTTTTTAAACAACTAAAACAAATAATAGCAATAGCAATAACACTTAAACCGATATATCACTCCATAGTGCTTTACAGCCCTCTCTAAGCAGTTTACAAATGTCAACATATTTTCCCCAACAATGTTGTGTCTCGCCCGCTCCCCCTGCCGCAGCCGGGCCCCTCTTATTTCCTGCCGGACACTGATAGTTCAGAAGAATGTCCTGGCATGCCTCCAGGCCCCAGCCCTGGCACCATGCCCGGACAGGCCAAGCAAGACGAAGGGCCTGACGTGCCTTCAGCCCCCAGTCCTGGCACCATGCCCAGGCAAACGGAGCAACTAAACCCCTCCCCCACAGCATGTGAGCCTGAAGAATGTGAAGCCAGTCATGAGCTCAGATTACCAACAGCTGGAGGCTGGAGAGATCCTCGCTTCCGGAGAATTGAGAGGCGACGTCAGCAAAAGAAGGAGGGCAGGCCTGGATAAGTGCTGAGTCATGGAGCCACACCCCATGGCCTATATAAAGGATCTGCTTTCTGGCATTCTCTGAGTCAGGCAAAGTCTAACTTGGATTGCTGAAGTCACTTCCTGGTCTCCTGCCTGCCTTGAGAACTCTGATAGGAGTTCTGCAGAGCTGCAGAGGCACGCTTGATACGGACATCCCCGACCCGGCCATCAGCGGAGGAGTGGGACACAACAAACAATCTGGGTCCTCATTTTACCAACCTCAGAAGGATGGAAGGCTGAGTCAAACTTGAGCTGGTCAGGATCGAACTCGTGGCTGTGGGCAGAGTTAGCCTGCAATACCACATTCTAACCACCATGCCACCACAGCTATAAAATAAATAAATTTATTTTCTGAATATCTGGACTTTGTACTATGAGTCAGTTGAAAATTAGGCAGCTTTATAAATCCAATAAATATATAAAATAGTGTTCCTAATTATCAATAACTTTTTACCTTGGCAGAAAGGGATGATATTTGCAGACAAGATTAACCCTTCAGGCATTTTGCCCAAGAATAGCATTTTCAGTTTGGTGAGTTTCAGAAAGACCATGTTTACTATTTTGTTTGATGAAATGATTGATTGATTGATTGATTATGTGCCATCAAGTTGTTTTCAACTCCTACCAACAACATAGATAAATTAAATAAAATTGATAAAAATGTTCCAGTGGAACTCAGCATAGAGGTGTTCTTAAACAATAGTGATGAAGACATCAGAAATCTATGTATGTAGTAATCAGAAAGTTATGATGAATGAGAACACTCTCATGCTTTTTTCCCTTTGTTCATTGGCCCACTAACAGAATAAAAAAAATATGGACAGAATGGTTAACAAAAAGGAAAGATCTGAGCATCCAAAGTTTTTTTCAAAAGTTCCTTAGAGTTATTTCATCCCAGCTCAACAGACTCCTCGTAATCTAGTTTAATGAAAAGGGGTAGGGATGACATGATAGTAGATATCTCAGGGGTTGCCACAAAGTAGAGGGAGTCAAGCTATTCTCCAAAGCAGCTGAAGACAAGACAAGACGCAATGGGTGGAAACTAATCAAGGAAAGAAGCAACCTATAACTAAGAAGAAATTTCCTAACAGTTAGGACAATTAATGAGTGGAGCAACTTGCCTCCAAAAGTTGTGGGTGCTCCAACACTGGAGGTTTTTAAGAAGAGATTGGGCAGCAATTTGTCTGAAATGGTGTAGAGTTTCCTGCCTGGGCAGGGGATTGGACTAGAAGATGTCCAAGGTCCCTTCCAACTCTGTTATTCTATTATTCTGATAATCTATTTTAACATTCCTTGGCTTGGGTGGATGAATCTGGAAAAAACACTAAATGCTACCCTAGTCCTGTATGATACATTATTTCTACCTCTCACATAAAGCAGTTTGATTGGAGACTCTTGGATCAATCATTCAGTGATTGTTTCTTTTGCTAGATTCCTTGCTAGAGTTGCCCATCAAAACAATTAATCACCTCTTCTCTTTTCCACACCTCTTCACCCCAAACGTTTCCTCAATAATAAATGTAATAAAATGTAATGACTTGTTTAGATACCTATCCTTAAGGTGCTTCCATACACCATCGTTTCTATTCTCCAGTCTTCAGCTGTAGTGTGAACTGAGTAGACTGACTATTCACAGTAAAAGACTTGAAACAAGCAAAAACATTAAGGCAAGAAAAAGGCCAGGGAGGCAAGGAAGCAGAATGAGGCAAGAGCATCCAATAATTGATGACTGGAGGAAGAGTGGTATGAAAGCCCTTACAATGGAAAAAGAGACTGCTGGCCCAAGCATAGATGACCCTGATAGGACAAAATGATGCCATGAAGCTCTGCCCTTTTGTATTTCTATTCCACACAAATGCTTCACCATGTCCACCATGGACAGTTCTGACTGCCCTGAAAAGGTTCAGTTTCTTCAGGTATATGCATATGCCATTTAGAGGGATATCATTCTAAGAGATGGGGCATTTTAAAAAAGTGCATAAATGACAGAGCTGGATAAGACTATATGGAGACATTGTAAAGTGAAGGAGCTAAGTTTGTTGACCAGATTCAAGAAGCTGGGTGGAGCTGGGTGATGTTCAATAAGTGCTAAGGGGAGGAAAAAGGAACTGGAAGTTTGGTTCGTATGCCTACTTCAGGCTTTGTGGCCTCAATCCTGAGACTTGGTCCTTGGATCATTAGTTACTGATGACAACCCTATAAGCAATAGCAATAGCACTTAGACTTATATGCCACTTCATAATGCTTTACAGCCCTCTCTAAGTGGTTTACAGAGTCAGCATATTTCCCCCAACAAACTGGGCCCTCATTTTACCCACCTCGGAAGGATGGAAAGCTCAATCAACCTTGACGGTCAGGACTGAACTCCTGGCAGTGGGCAGTGAGCAGTGAGTTAGCCTGCAATACTGCATTCTAACCACTGCACCACCATGACTCTATAAGATAGGCCATAGTTAGAAACCAATGCCATATGGGTCAGGATCACTTTTATTGTAAAAACTATAATAACAGAATATTTTGTGCCTGGATGTGCTTCTCCCTCTTTTACTTTATTTTTATGTGAATGAGCCCATTTGAAACATTTTCTCATATTAATTTCTTGGAACAGCCTCAGGCCCTGGTTATCTGATCATTGCCTGAGTAGCAGCTTTTCCTCCTGTCCTTCAAGATAATTCCGTATGATCTTGAATCTTGAATCTTGTCCTCAGATTCTGAATGGTGCCAAATGCCAAATCTAAGCTTTTGTGCACTCATGATTTGATAGGTGAACAAGAAGACCTTGTGTACCTTACTATAAGCTTAAATCTGATTGCAGGAGGGTAGCAGTGTCACCCTCTCAGAAGTCTCCCCTCCCAGGTATTAGTTCCTAAAGGTAAAGGTAAAGGTTACCCTCGCACATACGTGCTAGTCATTGCTGACTCTAGCAGGCAGTGCTCATCTCTGTTTCAAAGCCGAAGAGCCAGCGCTGTCTGAAGATGTCTCCAGGGTCATGTGGCCGGCATGATTCAATGCCAAAAGTGCATGGAACACTGTTACCTTCCCACCAAAGGTGATCCCTATTTTTTCTACTTGCATTTTTACGTGCTTTCGAAACTGCTAGGTTGGCAGAAGCTGGGACAAGTAACGGGAGCTCACCCCATTACATGGCAGCACTAGGGATTGGAACCGCTGAGCTGTCAACCTTTCAATCAACAAGCTCAACGTCCTAGCCCCTGAGCCCCTGAGCCCCTGAGCCCCTGAGCCCCTGAGCCTTATATTAGTTCCTACAAGTGTCTAAATGCTAAAACTGGGGAGAAGGTGGCAACCATCTAGAAAAAAATACCTTATTAACTTAATGCAGCAATTGTTAATGTAGACTACACAAATACAGTATGTAGGGAAGCCTAACTGAGCATTGGACATCTTGCTGTCCAGTGGGATTCCGACTTGAACTTCTGGAACTTATCTTGGAATTGGTATTGAAATCCCTTCACTTTATGTTAGATGACTTCAATCTACAGGCTGGAGTGGGGCTGAGAAGACTCAAGATTTCATGTTTCATGGTGATGAGATTGTCCAAGGTAACACATTTCAACAATTATAGCCTGGCTTTCTTTGCCTTAGATTATTTGAATGATGTAGATACAGAGGCCATTATACTTAGTTCTTTGCCCTAATTAGAAAATCTCATTCCCTAAATGAGACTGGTTTTCATCTAGGACCTATGTGGGATGAATAGATGGTTTGCCCCAGGTGCCTTATGGATCTGGTGGCAATTGGGGGATTTCCTAGGGAAATTGTGACTATTTTTTTTTTGCTTACCTGATTAACTCCTGAGAATAGAAGAAGGCCCCAGCTCTTGATATGATTGCCCCTGAGTTCTGTTCACCAGACTTGGCTAATCTTTGGTTGACTGACAGCATCTAGGAATTAAAAGAAGAGAAAAATAAACCTCCATATTTTATTGTGTCAAACAAAAGTTTGGTTTTAGGGATGGGAACTTACTACGGAAGAAGAAAAAATAAGTAGATTTTGTTGGATGACCTGACTGTTTTGCACAGCATTTCCCAACAAGACAGTTTTGTCTTAACCTTGACAATGTCTTTTGATGTTAGCTAGTACTCTTTTTGTATATGGGCTCTAATAATGGATAGATATGACCTACCCTATATATATATATATATATATATATATATATATATATATATATATATATATATATATATATATATATATATATATATATATATATATATATATATTCTCCCGTTACTTGTCCCAGCTTCTGCCAACCTAGAAATTCAAAAGCATGTAAAAAATGCAAGTAGAAAAATAGGGACCACCTTTGGTGGGAAGGTACCAGAGTTCTGAGCACCTTTGGCATTTAGTCATGCCGGCCACATGACCACGGAGATGTCTTTGGACAGCGCTGGCTCTTTGGCTTTGAAACAGAGATGAGCACCGCCCCTAGAGTCAGGAACGACTAGCACATATGTTCAAGGAGAACCTTTTACCCTCTGCTACCTAGGTTGTAATACTTTGCAACCTAGGTTGGAATTGAGTTCAACCTGCCTCCTTCCAGGACAGGTAAGGAATTTATCTGACTGGATCTGAGAGATGGTGAATACCCCATTGTAATAGGGGAATGTCTAAGATCTTGAAGGATGCTTCAGCATATTCCCTCCTCAAGAGTCCCTCTTTGGATCTAGTCAATGTTGATCATGGATCATGGTGGATCTATGCACCTCAAGCATAGTCATACCATGCTACTTTTCAATTCAACATGCTGGTTTTAAACTATAACTTTCTATATGGCTCGGCACTAAAATATCTTTAGCACCACCTTCTCCAATCAGAATCAACCTGTTCAGTGCATTTATCATGGAAGAAGATCCTGGTTAACCTGAATTTTATGGCATAAAATTGGACTGAGGCCAGGAAACAAATTTTCTCTGTCATCACAAAAATACGATGGTGGAACAGTCTCCCTTTTATAATATAGTTTAACCATACACTGTGATGGCTTTCTGGAAGATGGCCTTTCGTGCTGGAGTATTGCTTTGTATGTAATTGTGACATTCAGCCTTTGGAACACTATTCCCCAGAGATTAGATTGATCCTGTCAGCCTTCCATAAGGCCATAAAGATTTTCTTTTGTCACTGGGCCTGGGAATCACGAGGTGTGGCTGTCTATATATTAGTTATGCTGATTTGTGATCAATGATTTTGTTTTTACCCAGACGGCTGTTTTTATGTGTGTTGCTTTTCAGTCTTTTCTGGGGTTTTTTTTTAGTATCTGCTGCCCAGATTTGGGAATTTGAGTTGGCCATCTATATAAATAATTTTTAAAAAAATTAACAAATAAATTGCATGCTGTGAACTATATTTTTTAAAATAGTTAATTATTTATTAATATAATGCATGGTACTAAAGTTTACTGTTATACTGTTGATTGTGGATTGCTGAGTGGTTACATTATTTGTTGTACATACTTTTAGTCCTAATTATGTCATGTTTTAATAAGTGTTTTTCTATGTTTTGTTTTTAATATTTTTCTCCCTTTAAGCCAACATTTTAATGAATCTGGCTGAATTTGGTATGATGTATAAACAAAAAAATTAAGTCAGATTTTTGACCCCACTGAGCTTTATGAGGATGGGCAAATTCAAACTACTCAAAAGATGCCAACCTAAAGAGTTTTGTATCAAAGAATTTTGTTTTGTTTGTTTTATTCAATGGACAGCAATATACGGAGGGGGGGGGGGAGAGAGAGAGAGAGAGAGAGAGAGAATGAGAGAGAGAGAGAGAGAGAGAGATGCTCTGGGGCAAAAATACCAAGTATCTTGATACTTTTGAAATCTTTTACCTGGCAAACCTAGGCTGCTTTGGAGTTGCTCAAATCAACTCAGATTTTTCTGGAATATGCTTGAATTACTTCAGTTAATTTGGAATTCCTGTCTATATGTATATATATCTATGCATGATCCTTAAAAATTAACATTCCAGGCAATAAAATTTAGTTGATGTTGATGTTACATTTGATTGATGAAAGAATTTCTCTGAACTTTATGTGTGAAAAGAATTCTACCCTAGTAAGAGTCCTTTTTCTTAAAAAAGACAGTTTTTATGAAGTAAATTATTTCTTGAAAGCAAGCTAGATCATTTCACAGATCTATCTGAAATATTTTTATCCTATTTTGGTCCTGGTCTGGGTTTTTGTCTGCACTGGCTTTGAGTTGTGTAATATTTATGAGATTCTTAATCTGTGCTCTAAGGCCCCAAACACAAAATTAATTCTAAAGGAGGAGATGGAACAAATTACAGATGACTCATTTGTAGTGCGGTTTCTGGATAATTCCTGCCTTTTGCCAATTTATCTATCCCTGAGAGGTCTCTCGGTTTTCTACACAGCTTTTGGACTTTTATAAAATGGAGATGGACCGATAGTAACAAGTGAGATCACGAGAGTAATGAGGTAATTGCTCTTTTCTTGTTGCATTCCTTTTTAGTTTTTCCAAAGTAAATCTTTAGTTAAAAATCTTTTAAAAGAAGTTCTTGAATTACAATAGCATCCACAGGAGCAGATGGTTTTAATGGATAAGATATATGAGTATTTTAATCAAATTGAGTCCATGTTTTTCCCCCCTAAAGGTCACCATTCCCTGCTCCCCCTCCACCATCCCAAAGTATTTATATCTGGAAGCTGGTTTTCCAAAAAACTTAGAATTTATATACTTGCTAGTCCTTTGTTTTTCATTAATCTGACTCTCTTCTTATGAATTGAAGTTCCTAGCATGTTTAGGCACCCTGGGACCCAGCCTGTGATTCCAAAGGCTGAATTTATGTAAGCCCTTGAAAAGAATGACATACAAAAATATCACTGTGGAGTTCATTATGATTGTTTTTCTTATGATTTTGATATTCCAAATACACATTATAGTAAAACTTTAATGGTACTATTTTTAGTTGTATCCAAATATCCATATCTGGTGCAATAACCAGATCAGAATAACCTTATTTAAACTTTTTTAAAACCAAATGTCTTACCCTTCAATCATTAGAGCAACAATGGGTTTCATCCAATACTTCAAAATATTCTGAATATATAGTATTTAAAACTTTTTTTCCCCTCTCTCTCTCCTTTCTTTCTTCAAGTCAATTTTTGATTCCTGGTGAGTCCCAATTGTCTTGGCAAGATTTTGGAAGTGATTTGCTATTGTTTCTTTTCTATAACCGAGGGAGAGTGAGTGGTCCAAAGTAATCCAACTTGCTTTGTGCCTAAGATAGGACTAGAACTCATAGTCTCCCAGTTCTTAGCCTGGGACCATAACTACTACACCAAACAGGCTGTTTATATTAATTTCTAAATAGTCCATAATTGGCAAACTAAATTTGCCAATGTCCTTCATACAGCATGCTCATGTGTTTGCATATTTTCAGTTGTTGAGAACCTCTCCTCCAGGAATGAGGACATGTGTCAAGACTGCAAATAAATAAGCCAGCAAACATTCAGTACCAAAAATACTAGTCACATGTTATTTTTCATCACTTTAGCTGAATATGATGGAAAATGGTTAAAAGGCAGCAGCCTCTTACTGGCTCCATGTTCAACACTTTGTTTTTAACATTTTCTGCAGAATATAAGAAAGTCAGTCCAAAGAGGAAATCTTACATATATACTGTACAATCTCAAGACTTTTGTTCAGGCAACACATGCCTGTGTACAATCTAACATACTGGAAATTCAAACATCTCCTTCCCATAAGTCACCAAAGAGCTGGAGTGGAAGGCCTTTGTGGTTTAAGGAAAGATATTTTATAGAGCACTTTTTATTATAAGAGGATTTTATAAAGCCTTAAAATTATAGAAACATAAAAAAGCAGTAAAGAAAGAAAATATAAAGTAGTAAAAGAAAAAGAAAAAAGGTAGTTAATGTAGTAACAGCAAATCTACACCATATAGTTGTATAAAATCTTTATAATACTGATATGTGTGTTTATTTTCCCCCCCTCAAATATCCCCATTAGATACCAGATACTTTGTTGGGGTGATAATGGTTGAGAATTAAAGTGCAAGCCCAAGGAAGGCTGGTAAGGGAGTTCTGATGCCAATAGACAGAGGAATCCAATTTAAGAAAAAAATATGGCTGGTAAATAAAAGGTGATGAAGGAAGCAAGCCTTGATGGCAAAGCATCAGCTTGAGACCATTGAGAGTTTTCTCCAAAAAGTTTTATTTTCCTTGAATGGGTTCATCTAGGTCTGTCCCTGATCCAGCTCAAGAATATTTCCTCTGATTCCATTAAATAGTTATTAGCCAGTAAATCTAATAAATTTCACACACACACACGTGTATGTGTGTGTGTGTATGTGATAGTTTAAAAAGCATTTGCTAAAATAAAATGTGAACCAAGCAATTTTAGATATATATCTATATATAACTCTCTCTCTCTCTCTCTCTCTCTCTCTCTCTCTCCCCTTTTCCAAAGTATCACCTTCCTTCCTTCTGCTTTTCCTACATTTCTACATTCTTCAGTGTCCAAAGTTATTTGGTTCGCAATTTACCTTAGCAAATGTTTTTTAAACAAGCTCCATGAAACAAAGCTATCACACTCACAGTATCCTCAATAATTAAAAAAGTAATTCTACTCTCACCACCTGAAACTTGATTAAGATTAGGGTTCATGACACTTTAGTAGAAACATAGTGTCTCCAGAACTCAGTTTAGGAGTCTCTATGTTTTCAATCGGAATTAACTCAGGTTCTGGTTATTTAGTTTTGAAAATGTAACAAAACAGAAAAGCTTAAGCTCCTATGAGAAATGTATTTTTAAAAAAAATAATAATAAAGAAATGAAAATGAGGTTTTGACGGAACTCTTGTAAAAACAGAGATCCTGTATCATCTCAGAATGGTCTTCTGACTTGTCTCAAATGCAAAATTTAATTTGCTTTTTTAAAGAAAAAGCAGGGAGGAGAGAGAAAGAATGGAAAAACGCCAATGAATCTATCCTTCTATAAAGGTGACTTTTATAAGTAGAGTCATGCTGGATTAAGCAGTTCTCACCAAACTTTTGTTCCTCGATTGCTTCTCCCTCTTTTGACTATAAGTTCATGGATGTAAGCATAGCGCCCCCACTGGGATACTGTAAATTAGTAACAGTTCATAAAGTAGAGAACAAAGGCTAAGTTTACTTCAGGTGAAATGAAGTGCCACAGTCAGCAAGGGAGCAGTTAGTTCTCCTGCTGGGGAAGCAGCTGCTCTTGTCACAGGCAGCGACATTCATCTCTCGTGACACATAATGATGTCTGTCCAGTCCTCCAAACAGACAGAGGAATTTAAGTGACCCACATTCTGTCCATCTCAGTGGGAGGGGCATTGGAAAAGAAAGCAGCTGAAGGAAAAGACATCAATAACATCAACAAGTAAGAACCGAACAAGAAAGTTGTCTTGAAGTTACTCTGCACCTCTGGGATCCTGCTGGGGCGACTTTTGCATTTTCTGCAAAATAAATTGCTGAGGATGAGATCAGAGGTAGGGGGATGTTGCTGACATAACAATGCTGCCTTATGGAGGAAGTGGTTCAACACAAACACAAGCAGCTGCAGATTGGGTGAGATTTGAATGGTTCAGTCACTAAAGCAGTCTCCAAGGTGCATTGTAGCAGTATGCCATTTGGAGAAGTAATTTAATCTCTCTCTTTTTTTGGGGGGGGGGTTTCTTTTGATTAAAAATAAGAGCCAAAGATTCTTGCTGATTCCATTCCTGTTTAAACCTCAGAAACATTTCAGATTAAGAGGTGCTTTAATGTAGCACTAGGTAACATGTAAAGCCTTATATACTATAATAGCATAAGGTAGGATATCTTCAAGACCTATATAGTAGAAGCAGCATCATGATATCACATAACAAGCTCCACTTTTTTTTACATATGACATATGTACAAAAGGGAAAAGCCTTACATGGCTTTTGTCATTCTGATTCCTCTTGCTGTCTTGAGTATTTGCTGTTGGGAAAGAAGCATAGTCTGTTTATCTTTCAGCTCAACACAATCACCATTGAGCTTGTCGATCGAAAGGTCGGCAGCTTGGCGGTTCGAATCACTAGTGCTGCCGTGTAACAGGGTGACCTCCCATTACTTGTCCCAGCTTCTGCCAACCTAGCAGTTTTGAAAGCACATAAAAATGCAAGTAGAAAAAATAGGGACCACCTTTGGTGGGAAGGTAACAGCATTCCGTGCGCCTTTGGCATTGAGTCATGCTGGCCACATGACCATGGAGACGTCTTCAGACAGCGCTGGCTCTTTGGCTTTGAAACGGAGATGAGCACCTCCCCCTAGAGTCGGTAACGACTAGCACGTATGTGCGAGGGGAACCTTTACCTTAATAAATGTATACAATTTCTCTAAAAGGCACAGAGATTTCCTAAAATTTATTTAATATAATAGTTGTGAAATCGAGCTTGGTGTGGTGATTATTGTACTAGGCTAAAAATTGGGAGACAGGGAGTTTTAGGTACAAAGAAACAGCTAGCACAAATATTAAAAAATACCAATACTGTAATATCAAACATAAGTATCAGGTCACTACAAGAAATAAACCAAAAAAATGTATAGCACAGCTGCAATTATAACTGAATACATGGGATACAAATAAAGGGAAAAAAGCCAAACAGGAGATAACCAAAATGGAAGATCAGGTTGGAGAATAAGATCAGCATGCTAAGATCATATGCAAGCAAGTTAGAACAGATGAAAGAAATGAAGCTGAAGAACAAGAAGACCAAAGAATATCTAATCAAGAAATATCACCCAGAAACAAGGAAGGTTAAGGAAGCACTGAAAATAATACAGCAGAGAATAAGATTTATAGCCAACTGGTTCAGGCGACATGAAGCTCAAATTATGCACCATAGTTAAACCTCCAATTTCAGTTAAATCAGAAACATTTTTACCAATCTATCAATGAAGAGACTGCAGTGAACTAGTCAATACCTCATAAAAAAGAAACAGTGCAACTCTGGATGCATCTTTGGGATAACCCAAATAAATACAACAAGAATGCAGCTTGGATAAAGGTGATAGATAGATCAAAAACATCTGCCAGGCAATCTCACCTTTTTATGTGAAGCTGTGTAGAAAAACATCATCTAAAACCGAAGAATCACTACTCAACACTATCTGTATATATGGTCAAGATATTGCAAAGGAGTTTGGACTGGACAAATGTACCATCCTTACCATCAACAAAGATAAAAATAGTGAAATGGAATGACTCAAGAAACCCTATGGAAATAACATCCATCAAAATCTGGATAAATACAATTACTACAAATACCTGGGCATCCTTCAAGCTGATAATATCAGGCACAACTAAGTCAAGAAGAAGGTTAGAAGTGAATACATCAAGAGAATGAAAAAAAAAATTTAAAGTCCAAAATCAATGGAGGAAATTCCATCAAAGCAATTAATACCTGAACAGTTCCAGTCATTAGATACACACCTGGAATAGTGGACTAAACTCAAGACTTAAAAGAGCTGGAGAGGGAGATCAGAAAAATAATAATAATGAATCATACCCTTCCTCAATGCAATGATGTTGACAGACTCTGCTTACAAAGAGCCTATGTAGATATGGAATGTTGCAAATACAGCAGATAGTTGAAAAAGAAAAAAGAAAGACTATCTGAAGGACAGAGAAGAAAATGAACTGAAGCTGGTACCCACATGAAAGCTTACTAAATACCCAAGAGACCAAACTGTCCTATAAGAAGACCAAATAAAGAATAGGAAATAGACATGGCAAAGCAAAGCATTACATGACCAGTACAATTAAAACCTAGCAGGCAGAAGCTTCAGATGTTTTGAAATTGCACTGAAGATGTTTACTACGATTGATACCACTTATGCATTCTTTTGATAAAATCACCATTAGTCAAAGGCAGCTTTGCTTGCAACATCTTACATCCTGAGAAAATACTTTTAGCACCATCAGACAACATCTGCCTATTGCAAATCCTTGGGAAGAACTTGATGGGTGAATAAAAATGCCAAATCCAATCCAAACATCTGGCTGTGCAACCAACCATTGTAAAAGTACAAACAAAGCTCAGGTATGAGCTGGAAAATATTATATTTTGATTTCATCTTTTTTCACCTTTATGTACTTCATTGATTTGATGTTAGTAGCAAGAAGTGGTCATTTAGGGTTGACCATGAAATGGAGCCCGTCAGTGTATTACAGAGCAACACTGATCAAGATCTCCTATGACAGAATGGGACAACTTGCCACAGCTAACTTGTCATAGCCAACTCACTGTGGCCAACTTGCCAAGGCCAACTCACTGTGGTCAACTCGCCACAGGACAATTTGCCATGGGACAAATCAAGAAATACAGAAATGTAATTAATTTCAATGGAACCACAGCCAATAATAATAAAATCAATCCAGAAATGCAAGAGTTACAATAATTTTGATGAAACTGTGGTCACCAGTAATAAAAGTAACTGAATTGAACAACTAATACAGCATTAAATTGTCCTGCAGCAAGTTGTCCTGCAATGAGTTTGTCATGGTGAGTTGTCCCATAATGAGTTGGTCATGGCAAGTGCCTTTGCTCTGTTTAAAAAAAATCACTATCGATCTCTATGCCATTTGATATCATTAACCACAAAAAAGACTACTAATAGTTACTTATATACTTTATAAGTATATAAGTATACTTATAATGTTACAGGAAGGTATTTATGTATGTGTTAACTAATTAATTAATTAATTAAATCAAAACAAACTATAATCAAAATCAGTGCATCTATTTCTCCTAAAATGGGCAGATACTTTCTCCTCAGAAAGTCATAGCTTGCCCGAAAAATGAACTCATCATACTGCAAGATACACAAATTGGAATCATTTGTGTTTTTTCATACTGGACAATGAGAGGAATGAAACTCCAAAATTGGTGACCAGTTGAGATAAACTATCTTCAATTCAATCCAAACTTACTGAAGACATTTCCAAAGAACTAAAGTACTGAATGCTATGGGAAACCAAGATGGCATCATTGCAAAGAAAACAATACAGACGGATTTGAAGAAAAGCATTTTTAGCAAATCAGTTTTGAAATATCATCAATGTTATTGTTAAAATGCATGTTAACAGTTTATAAAATGGCTCCATAAATCCAAAACCTTAATAATAGTTGCTATCCATTATCATTTATTAAAATTATATCAAACAATAGTGATTAATGACACATTTTTCTTTCATCCATGAAATTAATAAATGGCAATTGGTTCTTTGAAATTTTTATGATCCACAAGCCTGTTGATATACATAACTGATTGTAAGCCCCTTTTCAAACAAGGGTGTAACCATATGAGTTGTCTTGCTTATACTTGTATTTATTCTTAGCACTTACACATTTTAACACATTTTTCCATAAAAAGCAAATAATAATAAAACAGCCTGGGTGATAAATGTTTCAAAACAGTCAATGCAGCTAGATTTTTAATGGTTCTTTGACAGATCAGCCTGGCAAACTTTTTAAAAAAGAAAAATACTCAAAGTCTGGCTGTGTTTGCTATATTTGTTATAAACATTTTTAACATTCAATCTTTCTTGTCTGGGTAATTTACAAGAGCGTTTCAGTCATTTGGCAAGAACATTAAATTATATCAATGCAGAAGTGTTTAATTGAAAGTTGTTTTAATAACAAATGTTTTACAGGCACCAGAGCAGCCTTCAGATGCATTAACCATTAATTTAATAATCTGAATGCCATTAAGTAAATATTAAGACAGAATACCAGGTTTTCAGTTTCCTGCCAAGCAATTTTTAGGCCAAAATGTAATTATATTTGGTAACCAATAATGTGATTTTAACAGGGATGCAAAGATGTTTTTTGAGCAATTTATTTGCAAGAATTTTTCTCCCCAGCAATACTCAAGTGGTTGTGAAGATTCAAGCAATTAAAAAAGAGGGAAAAAAAAAACCTCTGTGAAACCAGCTAGAAAACCTTTCCTGGCTCCAATTTTATCTCTGAGGGAGTTGTGCGAGGGCTTTAAGAATCAGGGTTTTTGTCGCCCTGAAGTTTATCACCAAGTCTGACTCAGACCAATGTTGCCAGCAGCTCCCCTGTATGTTATGTGAGCCTCTGAATTGCTCAAAACTTGTTCGTCAATCTGCTTGTAATTAAAAAGGGGAAAATAGAC
This sequence comes from Ahaetulla prasina, assembly GCF_028640845.1. Lineage (NCBI taxonomy): Eukaryota > Metazoa > Chordata > Lepidosauria > Squamata > Colubridae > Ahaetulla > Ahaetulla prasina. Next base: position 174,875,658 of record NC_080539.1, read on the forward strand.
CTTTCTGGGGATGGAGTTATGTTTAGCTCTGTCTGTGGCCTGTTACGGTCTTAACAATGACATCAGGAAAAATTAAGAACTGTGCCTACTTTATTTATTTAAACAACTTCTATGCCATTTTTTTTTTTTTTGGTCAGGTCAGCTCTCTCAAGCTGTTTATATAAAATAATAAACAGCATCATCCTCTGAAAGTCCCATTCGGAGAAAAATAAAAACGAACAGTTATCGTATTCCGACTCTTACTTTTATGTTGTTATACTTAACCCAAGAAAAATATTGAATTTGAAGCCGGAGCTCACTAGGGCTGCCTGCTAGACCTTGCTTTGACTGCCGTGGCTTGATTTCTGAAACATAACCTCAGATTGTCAAAAGATCCTCCTCTTTCACCTTCCAGTGGTAACCAGAAACAGCCTCTGCATTTTGAGAACCAGAGAGAAAAGCTGGAGAAGGGTGGGAGCAGAGGCCCACAACAATTGTAAGTAGTTGAAAGAGAAGTTTCCCAGCACCAGAGGGATGGAGTTCAGGAATCTGGGGAAAGTGAGCCCAATTGGGCAGTTTTCAGATCAGAACTGAACGCCAGAGTTTTTAAAAGTTGAAAACTCTCTTGATCTGAATTCACTTCCGAGTGATTGTATGAACACAGCCATGTAGTTTTCTCGGTGGCAGATAGAGGTGGTTGCCACTGTTGCCTTTCAGTATTTTCATTCATTCATTCATTTATTCGTTCATTTGTTTTTAATATTCTGGTCTAGCCTAAAGGTCTGGAATTTGCTCCAACTTAGCTCGTCCTTCCTTTCTTCCTTCCTTCCTTCCTTCCTTCCTTCCTTCCTTCCTTCCTTCCTTCCTCCCTCCCTCCCTCCCTCCCTCCCTCCTTCCCTCCCTCCTTTCTTTCTTTCTTTTCCAAATTTAACTAGGAGGCACAGCATCCAGAAGGAGACGAGAGGGGTTGGAGTGATGCCAATAGCATCATGGCAGAAGCCCTGGTCCATTTCTATGTGTGTCACAATATTGCTAGTGTGTCCCACTCCAGTGCTGCCTTTTTCATTCTGATAAAATCCTGAGGATGCTACTTGCATGACAGTGTGGGGCTTAACTGCTTTCATTTTAGATTCCTATAACCATAAAATAACCTTATAAACAACGACCTCTCATCTCTTGACTGGCAAAATCTATTCTCAACCTGTATCACTGCTGAAGACCACTACAGAGTTTTCCTACTTGAAATCAATAGAGTCATCAAACTATACGTACCACAAATCACCACCAAAATAATAATAATAATAAAAAATTACCCATATCAATAAAAAAACTTCAATCCAAAAAAAAAAATCCCTCTGGAGAAAAAACAAAAAGGGCCATGTAGCAAACTTCAAAAACCGCTACAGAAATATTTGCAACCAAATAAAAACTGAATGCACCATTTACCACACAAAGCAAGAAGAAGACCTTCTGCGCACAAATTCCAATCGTGCTTTTTATAATTTTGTGAACAATAAACTTAAAGAAACAAGATCCATCCCACCACTAAAAAAACGGCAAAGAATGTAATGATGAAACAGTTAAAGCAAACCTCTTTAACACATTCTTTGGCTCACATTCGTTAACAGTGATGGCACATATCCAACATTCCCCAATTGTACAAACAATGATTACAACGACTTAACACATATAGACTTCACAGAAGATAATGTTGAAAAAGCTCTTTGCAAACTGAAACCATCTTTATCTATTGGGTCTGATGGACTATGTGCATACTTCTTAAAAAAACTCTCCACTAATATAGCAGAACTCCTAAGCATAATCTTTGATAAAGCTTTCACGACTGGTTCCCTTCCCAAACTTTTGTCTCTAGCCACAGTCATCCCTATCTTCAAAAAAGAAGATCCCAGCCTAGTTGAAAACTACAGACCAATCTCTCTATGCTGCATCACCTGCAAAGTAATGGAATCTATCATCAACCAATCCATTACCCTCCACCTTGAAACAAACCACCTACTCTCTAATAAACAATTTGGTTTCAGAAAAAAATTATCATGTGACTTACAACTTCTCCACTGCAAAACCATATGGACTACTAATCTTGATCAAGGCAAAGCAATAGATGCAATCTACATAGACTTCTGCAAAGCTTTTGACTCAGTAGTACATGATAAACTTCTCCTAAAACTAAAATCCTACGGCATTTCAGGATCTCTTCACAATTGGATAACTGCTTTCCTATCAAACAGACAACAAGTGGTCAAAATTGGCAATGCTCTATCAAATCCTGTTCCTGTCAAGAGTGGCATTTCTCAAGGCAACATTCTTGGACCAACACTCTTCATACTATACATAAATGATCTCTGTGACCATATCTCAAGTTATTGTGTTCTCTTTGCGACGATGTCAAACTATTTAACACCACCAACAATACTTCTACCCTTCAAAAAGACCTTGACTTTGTATCCGATTGGTCTAAAACTTGGCAACTCCAAATCTCAACCAGCAAATGCTCAGTCTTACATATTGGAAAAAAGAACCCAAACACTAAGTACAAGCTTGATGGACATTACCTTATTGATGACCCCCACCCTGTAAAAGACCTTGGAGTTTTCATATCAAATGCTCTAAGTGCCAAAGCCCATTGCAACTACATAGCAAAAAAGCTCTAAGAGTTGTAAACCTAATTTTGTGTAGCTTCTTTTCCAAAAACACTACACTACTAACCAGAGCATACAAAACATTCGCAAGACCCATTCTTGAATACAGCTCACCTGTCTGGAACCCATACCACATCTCTGACATTAATACAATTTAACAAGTCCAGAAATATTTTACAAGAAGAGTTCTCCGCTCCTCTGTAAACAACAAAATACCTTATGCCACCAGACTTGAAATCCTGGGATTAGAAAATTTAGAGCTCCACCGACTCCGACATGACCTGTGTTTAACACACAAAATCATCTATTGCAAAGTCCTTCCTGTTAAAGACTATTTCAGCTTCAATCGCAATAACACAAGAGCAAACAATAGATTCAAACTTAATGTTAACTGCTTCAATCTTGATTGCAGAAAATATGACTTTTTTAACAGAGTTGTCAACGCTTGGAACACACTACCTGACTCTGTGGTCTCTTCTCAAACTCCCAAAAGTTTTAACCAAAAACTGTCTACCATTGACCTCACCCCCATTCCTAAGAGGACTATAAGGGGCGTGCATAAGTGCACCAAAGTGCCTACCATTCCTGTCCTACTGTTTTTCTTTCATTATATGTGCTTGTATATAATGTTGTGACAAATATAAATAAAAATAAATAAGATGCTGTGATAAATCCATGTGGGAAATTAAAGTAATAGCTACAGTCAGCTGATTCAATGCTGATCATAGAAAAATGATTGAGAAATTCAAGATAAGTAAGAGTTAGGATATATATTTATGAGGGGTTCTGGTGGGGTGATCAGTGTTGATGTATCCAACTCTTAATATTTGTCTGATTCCATATTCTTAGTGAAAGAAAGCACCACTATACTCAACTGCATTATCTCTTCTGCCTCAGTTGCTCTGGAAATAACTTTATTTATTTATTTATTTATTATTTAGATTTTTATACCGCCCTTCTCCCGAAGGACTCAGGGCGGTGTACAGCCAGATTAAAACAGTGCAATATACAAATTAAAATAACAGTTAAAATAACATATTATATAATTGGCCAAAAATTAAAACCGTCAAATTTGACCCCAAAGATAAAATACCCCAGTTAAAATTATTAAAATTCAAAAAATTTAAAATTTAAGAAGTTAAGCCAGTCCCGCTTGAATAAACAAGTACGTTTTCAATTCACGGCGAAAGGTCCGAAGGTCAGGTAATTGACGTAAACCAGGGGGAAGTTTGTTCCAGAGGGTAGGTTCTCCTACAGAGAAGGCCCTTCCCCTGGGGGCCGCCAGCCGACTTTGCTTGGTGGACGGCACCCTGAGAAGACCCTCTCTGTGTGAGTGTATGGGTCAGTGGGAGGCATAAGGTAACAGCAGGCGGTCCCGTAAGTACCCGGGCCCTAAGCCATGGAGCGCTTTAAAGGTGGTAACCAATACCTTGAAGCACACCCGAAAGACCACAGGTAGCCAGTGCAGACTGTGCAGGAGCGGTGTTACCCAGGAGCAACGTGTGACTCCCTCAATCACCCGTGCAGCTGCATTCTGGACTAACTGAAGCCTCCGAGTGCACTTCAGGGGTAGCCCCATGTAGAGAGCATTGCAATAATCCAGACTAGAAGTGACAAGAGCGTGAGTGACTGTGCATAAGGCATCCCGGTCAAGAAAGGGGCGCAACTGGCGAACCAGGCGAACCTGGTAAAAGGCTCTCCTGGAGACGGCTGCCAACTGATCTTCAAACGACAGCCGTCCATCCAGGAGAACACCCAAGTTGTGCACCCTTTCTGTTGGGGCCAATGACTCGCCCCCAACAGTCAGCCGCGGTTGCAGCTGACTGTACGGGGGTGCCGGCATCCACAGCCACTCCATCTTGGGTGGATTGAGCCTGAGTCTGTTTCTCCCCATCCAGACCCGTACAGCTCCCAGGCACCGGGACAGCACTTCGATGGCTTCGTTGGGGTGGCCCGGGGTGGAAAAGTACAGCTGGGTATCATCAGCGTACAGCTGGTAACTTACTATAAAGATAACGGTAGTTAGGAAAAGGTATGCACAAATCCATATATGACTGTAATAAAAAAAATGGATAGGGGGGATATAAATGAGGCTGGACTGAATTCATTTTTCAGGTGTGTCAAAAAATTTCACATTTGTTTGACAAAGTTGGTTTTTAGCAATTCAGAGGTCCCAAATTTTTCACCACACAGTGATTACGTGACAGCTGTAAAAAGACAGCTAGAAAAAAGTTTTTGCAATGAGGGAAAGGAGAGAAAATTGAACTGTGTAGGGGAGAAGCTATGTTCTTTTTTTTTCCCCACTACACCCTACTTCCTCAGATGTTATTACCTGATGGAGAAAGGCAGGCATGAGAAATTAGGCAAACTGATTACTTAAGGGCATTTGCCTGTTTTAATCTTCTTCCAGTACAATCTAAAAGAGGTAACATTGCAATGCAGGCATCAAATACTTCTTTTGAAGCTGAAATTAGCAACACAAGGCTGCCTTCTTTTCGTTATCGATGGGATAACCTTCCCCTGAGGAAGGAACTACTTTTGTTCTGGATAAACACTCTGAATTAAAGCTTGTTTGCATCACCTAATTATCTTCATTTGTTTATCTTTCCTAATTCTCTCTTTGGCCTCTCACAGCAGTGAAACACATTATATTGAAAGGAACCAGCCAGAACCCTGAGGGGGAACCATGGAGGGCATGATTTCATGATACAAGGAATCTGCAGAGGAAGGGAAACACCTGAGATTAAATAAGAAATAATTATGTTAAATGCTCCCCAACTGCTCACTGTGCTGTTCCACTGAGGCTAACACTTCTTGTTGCCTTTTCGTGTCAGGCCCAGGGACCGATTGCCCTTGGTGATTAGAAGAGTTCTTTGATAGATTCCTCATTGAAACTGCCAACTAGACAAGATACATGGTTTAAAATGTGATGTTTTAAACTCTGTCCATTGCCGTGAGTCTTTTTGTTTTGGCAGCCTTATAAGTCTTAATAATACTAATTCTAATAATAGCAAATAACCCCCCCCCCCAAATTTTAACCTTAGACTGGCTACTGTTGACCTCACCCTATTCCTAAGAGGTCTGTAAGGGGCGTGCATAAGAGCACCAGCGTGCCTACCGCCCCTGTCCTAATGTTCCCTTTAATTATATTCACTTTATGTATTCAATTCATGCTTATACTTATATATATTATCTAATATGTACTTGGCAAATGAATAAATAAATAAATAAATAAATAAATAATGCCAAAAGAAATTGGAGCTTCTGGAGCCATATAAAAGGGATTCACCAATTATATGGAAGTTTTAAATTTATACTGGTCTTGACACTACTGTCTCAGCATTTTAAAAAAATCTCCTTGTAAACCTCTTACATATTTCAAACATAACACCCAGGCTCTTAGAACCTGCATTTTCAGAAAATACCTAAAAAGCCTAATCTAAAATATCTGGTATTTGTTGAATGAGCTGATGTTATTGCTACTAATAACACAATTACTATCCCGGATGGCAGAGAATTCTAGTGATTCACTTCATGAAATGCCCAGTCCAATTCATTCATTTATTTGTTTATTAAATTTCTACACTACTACAAACAAGTGGGATTCAAACTTTTTGGACCATTTTATTGGTCAGATGGATATCCCAAAGGTGCATCTAAAAAGCAACTGGACTTTCTTGGCTTTTTTTTTTTTTTTTTGAAAATGTTTTGCTTTTCACTCAGAAGCTTCTTGGATGAAAAGCGAAACATTTTCAAAGGGAAAAAAACCAAGAAAGTCCAGGTGCCTTTTGAAAAAAGCACCTTTGGGGCAACCATGACCTGGATGATTGAAGACCCTTCATAGACATGTCAGATGGATTTTCTTCTCAGAACAGGTTCCTAACAATCTGTGTTCATTCTGTTCTGGCTGTGAAATAATCCCATTTGTTCTAAATAATCCCTTCTTTCCTTCCACTGTTCCAGTCTGTTTGGGAAACAATCCTCTACATTAAAGAATACCTCTATTTCAAGCACCCATTCACCAATGAGTCATGGGTTAAGGATTGCGTTACTGTAGGTAAAAAATGTAAGTTGGGTCTGGTATGCGAAGAGAAGATGGAAATGTTGTGCCTCTTGTCACACCATCTGCCCGCATGCCATTTACATAGCTACTTGATACAATAACGTTTGTGATCAGCCTAACCTGTACCCTATTTCTTTTCATGACTTAGAGGAAGCTTCTGCCTAATCAAATCTTCCTTAATAAGCAATATTGCCAACACTGGTGAGACAGCTGCATACAATGCTTGACATAGGGACAATAGATTGTTCGTTGGATGGCATTAATTGACGTATCCATCCCCACAGCCTCTACTTACATGGCAACAATGAATCTTTCTGGCCCCAGCATGCCAGATTGAAAATTGAATTTGCGAAATCAAACTGTAGTTATCTCCATGCCTTGATGTCCTCCCAGGTGAGCTACTGGGCTTCATGCTAATAACTTCTAAAGCAAGCAAACTTTAGCTAATTATGTGCTAGCTTATTCTCCCTTGCTAAATTTTGGCAGGTTGCTTCTGTAAATTATGAAAAATAAATGTGAAATATGCAGATGTCTTTTGTTTAAAGCAGATGTTTGGTCCTCTTTGCCAGAATCTAATCAGCTGCTTCCCTTGAGTTTCTTCCTCTTCTCCGTTTTTCCCCCTTCCCCTATGTTGTCCAAAAGCTGCTGGAAAATGGAAAATTGGGGGCTGTAAGTTAACAACAATAGAGCTCTGTTGTACAAACAATATGCTTCCTTGATATCGGAATTGAGGCATAATGAGCTGCATTCAACATAGGGTTTTGCCCAGTAATAATCCATATAACCTTGAGAGAAAGCCATGTTAAAGCCACTGGTTATAAGCAAGAACAATCCCCATGTCACTGTGAGTGTGTATGTGTGCATGTGTGTATGTCTGTACGTGTGTGCACATTCTCTCCAGGAGCTGGCCACAGAAATGTTCTCCTCTGAATACTTTTCTCCTATAGTTAGGCTGAGATCAAGGCTGCCTATGCTTCAATAATGGTGGAGATGAAAATGTCAGTTCCTGTACCTTTTCTTATCCCTCAGAGTGATAAATGCATTTCTTCTCCAAAATAAAAAGAGGGGTCACGAATTATGTTTACTTGCCATCCCTTTGCATCTCAGCTTTCTTGTTTTATTATTTAGAAGCAATTGCACTTGGTTATCTTGCTGTAAACATAGATTAAATACGTAACAATGACATTGTAGGTATTGTATTTTTTTAAAAAATGCCACTACAGACATGCCCTCAGACATGGTTGAATCCCAAGACACATTGGGTAGCTCTGGTCCCAAACGTATAAGAAGAAATTAATTTCGATATTTATTTATTTATTTATTTATTTTAAATTTGAATTTATATCCCGCCCTTCTCCGAAGACTCAGGGCGGCTTACACTGTGTTAAGCAATAGTCTTCATCCATTTGTATATTATATACAAAGTCAACTTTTATTGCCCCCAACAATCTGGGTCCTTATTTTACCTACCTTATATATTTATGGGCAGAAAGGGAAATTATGACAATTTCCCTCTGTTCCCACCCCAAAATACACAGACACACTAGGTTTTTAATTTTCCAAAATAAGAAAAAAATGAGGGATGAGGAATGAAAATGAACTGAATGGCTTACAGTTCTATTTTTTTTTTAACTTTGGGATATGGTTCGCAAGAATTTTCAACTCCTCGTGCTGTTTGAAAATATATTCCGTGCTCTATTGTGCTTTGATCTTTGCTAGTTCTGTCTCATTTGAGCAAAACAATTGGAAGAACTTGGTGGGAAATGTTTCTTTTCTAATTCCCTAAAGGCAAGTACTGATAACCATTGTTCCTTAAATATTTGATTTCATTGAGTTGAATGTTCAACCTTTGATCTAATGTTGGTCATCTAATTAACGCCATGGCTACTGAATGTTAATCCATAGCCTAAAAACTTTGCAAAAGAGCATAAAAATCTGAGTATGTTTTCACTCAGTGCTCAGTGCTCAGTGCTCAGGCCAAGTTTGATCAAAGTTTGTTTTTACTACAAAACTGTTTGTGGAAATTTCTCTTGAACTTTTTTTTTTTCAAAAGGTGGCATATGTACATCTTTGATTACTTAAAAATGTTTAAATCAGAATACATTTGCCTGAGCAATTTTAGATAGTTAACCTTTGACAAAGTTCTTTCTATGGTAATTGGAAAGTATATATATGAATAAAAGATAAGTTGTGACATTCATTGAATTTCAAGAACAGCTTACAATTTAGAGAATATTATAGCTTTTATATTTTTATACCACTACAAAATTCTAACAGCAGGCCAGAAAAACCTCAATTTTCATTTGAATTTAACATATGTATCAATTTTATTAGTTTTACTCTTTACTCTTCCATTTTTCCTCTTTTACTCAAGTGTTGTTAACATTTCATACCAAGAATTTATATTTCCTATGCCAGGAGCGCTTCCTGTACCAGAAAACAAAAAAGAAAAGAATGAAAATGTATAATGAAAATTTGTACTTCATTGGGAATATCTTGAACTGTAACAATAAGTGCAAATTATGATCCTGGGAGTCTCCTACTCTACAACAGTGCCCAATGCCAATAAACTCAGGGTATAAAGCACACAAGCATATGGATGGAATATGGTCTGAATGGCATGACTGTGTTCCTTGAGCTGTAATGAATGTGTCCCAAGGTGCAATTGTACATCTGCTTGCGGAGCATTGATTATGAACAAGAAAATGTGATGTTTAAAGCTTTGCTCAGTGTTGTATTATAATGGGCTTTGCTCTCTTCAGTCAGGGGCTGCACTGCAGTATGTTGGTTAGGCTGAAAGAGCAGGAGATGTCTGATCAAGGGCCTAATGGATTCCCCTTAATCAAATCAGAGAATGTACCTATCGCTTGTTGATCTCACAAGCATGTGGGTGTAAGGGGCGAAGACAGATAACTATATCTGTCTTGTATTAACCATACTATATATCAGCTGAGCTGTGGGGAATGGGAGGGAGGGAATGGCAACCAATGCACCCTGTGATCTGCAAGAATTCTGTCACTATGTGACAAAAAGCATGGGGACCCCTGGCATAATAACACTATGTATGTATGTGTGTATGTATGTATGTATATATGTATTTATGTATGTATGTATGTATGTATGTATGTATGTATGTATGTATGTATTTGTTTGTTTGTTTGTTTTTGTTTGTTTGTTTGTTTGTTTGTTTATTGATAATTTAACTCACAAGCAGGTGACTCCAGGCAGCTTATAATATTAAAAATCCACCATGTTAACAACCATAAAATGCCACCCCATATGCAGTGGTGTCCCTCAGTTCCCAGACTTTTCTACTCTGTTACTCTGAAATCTTCACTCAGGTAAGGTCCCCACCCCCATGGAGGGTTATAAATCAATAGAAATGGAACCCGCTTTTAAGCACCCTTGGGGTTCAATGCAAGATAGAACCTGTGTATCTCTGAACATTTTGGATGGAAGCCCACTCAAGAACAAGAGGTTTTGTATATATGGTGAACAATTACAAGATGATTCCAAATTTCATTCTGAGCAATACTTTGATGCAACTCAAAATGAAGGCTGTGGGAAGAAAGGTTGTGGATAGTGTAATTCTATCATTTAGTCACCAGATGACACTAAACCTAGCAATATCTCATTAAAATCATAGGATCCTATCTTAAAGAAATGATTAGATAGATAGATAGATAGATAGATAGATAGATAGATAGATAGATAGATAGATAGATAGATAGACAGGCAGGCAGGCAGGCAGGCAGGCAGGCAGGTAGGGGGAGGGGGAGAGAGAGAGAGAGAGGGAGGGAGGGAGAGAGGGAGGCCTTGTTTAAGAGGAGGGGGTACATTTCTTTCCAGTTTCCTGACAAGGGTAACCTGTAAATTTCAATGCATTTGTCCCATGATACTAATAAATATAATAATGATGCAATTCATGACTTGTGTGCCATGTTTAATCTTAAATTCTGAAATCATTATTTGACATGGTACCAATGTCTGCTTTGTTTTTCTTTTGAAAAATAGCAATCTTTGTCTCATTTTATTATCTATTTATTTACAGCGTCTTCCTAGTTATACTAGCAAGGAGCTATATAATACAAAGTCCTAACAGATTTATGGACTGGTTTTTTGCTTACTTTCCTCTCCTATTTGTCCCCACTCCACCTCTCAACTAAAGGAATTTAATCTATCTCTGTGCTGTTATTTGACCTTCCCTAGACTAGAGCAGCTGTAGAGTAGCTGTAGAGTGCTGTTTCTTTCATTATACCTTTGATGCAGAGGTGGTATTCAGCAGGTTCTGACCAGTTCTGGAGAACCGGTAGCGGAAATTTTGAGTAGTTCAGAGAACCGGTAAATAGCACCTCTGACTGGCTCTTCCCCCATCTACTCTCTGCCGCCTGAGTCCCAGCTGATTGGGAAGAAATGGGGATTTTGCCATAACCTTCCCCTGGAGTGGGGAGGGAATTGAGATTTTACAGTATCCTTCCCCTGCCATGCCCACCAAGCCATGCCTACAGAACGTGTAGTAAAAAATTTTGAATCCCGCCACTGCTTTGATGTGCCTAGTACACAAGGTCCCCCTCCTTCCTCAGTGTTCCAGTGTGAGAGAAGCTGAAGCCTACAGAGTTGTTATGGGGAGAAAGCTACTCGCAGATAGGCTGTTCCCTCACCTACAAGATTTCTTTTTTGGGTTCTTGGAGAGAGAAATCTAATATTGGCTGGACCTTCTGGCTAGAATCCCAAGCATCATAAAATTCTAGACACCAAGTCTATCACATCATTTTCTCCTATTTACTAGACTGCCTATCAAAATTTTTGAAAAAAACCAAAACCAAAACAAAACCTGTTGCCCTCTTCTATTCTGGCATGTTTAGGTAGATTGATGTGATAAATTACCACAGTTTCAGTTTTTAAAGCTGCATTGGACGGAATGACACATACACACAAACTCTGACATACACATAGCTTCCTTGCTTTTATTCCTGAAAGAGATTCAAATGCTACTTTCTAGTCATTGTTAATTATACTTTCAGCTGAATCTTTTTAAAATGAATTTCACACAGAGTTTAACATGGAAATGTTTACTAAACACTCTAAAAGTGGGGTTTTTTTACAAAAAAATCACAAGGTTTGCAGTTATGTTAAAATTAAAATCTCATGGTTCTTTCTCGGGAGTAAATCCTACAGGGTATAGTGGGCGTTACATTTGAGTAGACATGCCCAGGTTTGCATTGGAAGTCTCTGTTGACAGTGAACATCTTTTGTTTTCTAAAGACCATTCCTGTACAAATGCATTATTCTGTTACGCCAGACAGAGGAAGATATAGGCAATATGGACAGATGGACAGCAAGCTGCTACAAAGCCTGGAGCATTCAGCCTAGCCCAACGGGTTTTCCACGATCCTGTTCAGAGCCTTAAGAATTCAGTCAACTGCTCATGACTTATTTTTAGCAGCTTCCTTCTTTCTCTTTCTTCTCTGGTTCAAACTGTTTGCTACTCCTTGCACATCTCCACCAAGTATCATTTGCAAAGGATGATCAACAGAAACAAACCTCCTAGAAATATGAACACCTCTACACCCAGCATTTCTTAACTGAATATAGTTTCCTATTAATCCAGAGTAAAAATTTAAGGTGGTTCCTAATTACAGTATGAATGTTATATAATAATGAAGATTTTTAAATAAAATACAGAATAGTGTAGGTTTCTTGGGTTCCTTGAAACACTGTTAAAAGTTTCCCGAACACTAAAAATGATATCCTAGCAAACCAAAACATTTCTGTTTTAAGTATTAAGATCAATATACAATGTTAATATAATATAGAATTGCAGACACATTTTAGTTTAATTTGTTCTAGGCATCAGCTTAATGATCTCCACTTAGGAATCCCCATTTTATATATATGGACTACATTCATACGCTTAGTCTTCATTCTGCTTCTGTAAAATGGGCATAGTCACTAGGTACTAGCAATAGGCGTGAGCTTAAATGGACTCCAGAGGACAGTAGAGGATAAGAAGGCCTGGAGGAACATTGTCCATGGGGTCACGATGAGTCAGACATGAATTCGCAACTAACAACAACAAAAAATGGGCATAATTGTTACCTATGAACAATCATAGGAAAATGTTGCATATTATGGACTGTTTCATTTAATTCACTGTAGCTGAGCCCCTTGTACATGTACTTACAAGGGTACTAACAGAACCATTTTATGCATGTTTACTCAGAGGTGAATCCTACTCAATCCTACACAATTAAACCCTACTCCTTTATCACAGAGAAAGACGGTAATTTGCTCTTAATAACTTGGACTCTGGTACAAAAATATTCAATTCAAAGAAACTAGGGTGGGCAGGAAGAAATATGCAAACTAAGCATGGTGCTAATCCTTCAATAAAAATAAGAGTGTTGCTTTATACTAATAGTGTTTTGTCTTCTATCTGGAATAGTGCAGTTACCCTGTAACTTTGGCAGAAAGATTTCAGAAACAGGCTAAAAAGCACATATAGCAGCTGTGGTAATATTATTAACCACGTATTATTTACTGTGCTTTAGGAGTTCAAGGACATATATGGTTTTCTTTCTTCATTATATGTATTAATTCTCTCAATAAAGTTATGCAGTAAGATATCTGACACATACTTAGTGCACATATTTCACCAAGTCATGGCTTGTTTAATCAGGGTTTATTTATTCAGTCACTGTAGGCTGGGTAATACCATACTATTCTGCAAATTGCATTGGCTGGAGATATTGTATCTAGATTGCAAAAAGTGGAACAAGGTCAGAATAAGCCAATAAACACAGAAAGCTCTAACTCTTTGCTCCCACTTCTGATGATCTTGATTTTTCCATCCCAGATACTAACCTCAGTTAAAGTCAAATAAATTGCCTTTGGCCTAGAACTTCCTTTCTTCTTAAAGCAATCTTTATGAACAATAATACTAATAATCTATAGGAATTTTTTAAACCAGGTGATGTTGATAATCATGCAGCTTCTCTCTCTCTCTCTCCTTTCTTTTCCTATTAACTGTGAAGTAATATATCACTGTATCTTTTTTGAGGTTGAATAAAAAAAGCTAAGAATATTCCATTTATATCCTCCTTTAATGGCATAGCCATAGAAAAATGAGTGGGTAAAGAAATACATTAAAATGTGGTTTTGATAAAATGGTTAGTCTGTGTGTGTGTGTGTATGTGTGTGTGTGTAGGGACATACCTAGCAGTTATAAGAGGTTTAAAAGGTAAGGGCTGGTTTTGGTATTTTGCATTAGAAATCCAGTCATTTGGGAATTGCCTGGCCACTCCAGGGACTGGTAATTGGATACAGACCCTTTCACCTCTAGGTCACAGGTTAGGGTTTGTTACAGGTCAGCTGTGCCTGAAAGTTGTTATCATGTGACAGATGTTCCAAGGCCTATGAGAAACAAGGTAGTTGTCTCTGTTCATTTCCTAGTTAGCAGGTGTCTCTATTATAGAGCTGAACCGATTTGAGGGGGTGATAATGCAAAGTCTTTGGTGGCTAAAGAAGGAGGTCTGCTAGTTACAGAGGGCAAAACACAGCTTGTAGTTTGTGTGATGGTGGATTGCTCAATTAATGACAGTATGAAACATGGAAAATGTAAGGCTATATTTTCAAATTGAGAATATTATAATATGTAACAACAGAGTTGGAAGGGACCTTGGAGGCCTTCTAGTCCAACCCCCTGCCCAGGCAGGAAACCCTACACCATCTCAGTCAGATGGTTATCCAACATTTGCTTAAAAATTTCCAGTGTTGGGGCATTCACAACTTCTGCAGGCAAGTCGTTCCACTTATTAATTGTTCTAACTGTCAGGAAATTTCTCCTTAGTTCTAAGTTGCTTCTTTCCTTGATCAGTTTCCACCCATTGCTTCTTGTTCTACCCTCAGGTGCTTTGGAGAACAGCCCGACTCCCTCTTCTTTGTGGCAACCCCTGAGATATTGGAACACTGCTATCATGTCTCCCCTAGTCCTTCTTTTTATTAAACTAGACATACCCAGTTCCTGCAACCGTTCTTCATATGTTTTAGCCTCCAGTCCCCTAATCATCTTTGTTGCTCTTCTCTGCACTCTTTCTAGAGTCTCAACATCTTTTTTACATCGTGGCGACCAAAACTGGATGCAATATTCCAAGTGTGGCCTTACCAAGGCATTATAAAGTGGCACTAACACTTCACGTGATCTTGATTCTATCCCTCTGTTTATGCAGCCCAGAACTGTGTTGGCTTTTTTAGCAGCTGCTGCACACTGCTGGCTCATATCTAAATGGTTATCCACTAGGACTCCAAGATCCCTCTCACAGGTACTACTATTGAGCAAGGTACCACATATACGGTACCTGTGCATTTTGGTTTTTTTTGCCTAAATGTAGAACCTTACTTTTTTCACTGTTGAATTTCATTTTGTTAGATAGCGCCCAATGTTCAAGTCTGTCAAGATCTTTCTGTAACTTGAGCCTATCTTCTGGAGTGTTGGCTATTCCTGCCAGCTTGGTGTCATCTGCAAATTTGATGAGTTCCCCATCTATCCCCTCGTCCAAGTCATTGATGAAGATGTTGAAGAGTACTGGGCCTAAAACAGAGCCTTGGGATACTCCACTGCATACTTCCTTCCGTGTGGATGTAGTTCCGTTGAGGACTACACGTTGAGTGCGGTTGGTCAGCCGGTTATGAATCCATCTGGTGGTGGTGCTGTCTGACCCACATTTTTCTACTTTATCTAGTAGTAGATTATGGTCTACTTTATCAAATGCTTTACTGAAGTCCAAGTAAATTATATCGACAGCATTCCTCTGGTCTACTAATTTTGTCATATTGTCCTAGAAAGTTATTACTCTCTATTACAAAGCCAGTTAATAGGCATTGGGAATCTAGAATATTTATACATTCAGACAAGAAACAAAAGCTGAAATAAGTAAGAACTACTCTGATTTTATTTGCCACTGTCTCTAGATGGTGTACTACACTTATATGAGGCATAATTATTAGAATTTTTCTCTTTAGATGCAGCCCAGTTTAAAACTGCTGGGCATGTTTTGTAATACCTGACTTTGTAACAGTCTTATAAGAATTCCCTCCTGGAGTAAGAGTAAATTGTTGTACATTTTTGAAAACGGCACATATCTGTATACATTCAAAAGTCACCAACAGTCAAGCTGTAATAGAAGACATCCTGTTTTATTAGCCTGAGGTTTCTTTGTTGTTAGTTATTTTATGAGTAGTGTTTTGTTACATTTAATTTATTCCAGCTACAATCCAATGTCGAATCGAAAAGAAAGCAAACAATAATTTAAAAGAAAACTCTGATGACTAAAGAAAAACAGAAGAAAAAAAGAAAAGAAAAGACCAGAGAGGAAATAAAGTAATAGCTGAAGTGTAAATCTCAATCTATTTTTCCAAAAATGTGCCATGATATTAACTAGACTAAGGATTGCATCACATCCCTTAATCATTTTATGCCATTAATACTTTTTCTGATTCTTGGAACATCCAGTTTACTCACCTGACTTTATGAAGACAGCTTCGTTTTTCTAATTTAGCTTAATAATAGATTCATCCTATTCTTCCAAAGTAGGATGACATATGCCTTTGCAAAACTTTCCCAAGACAAAAAACCAAGAAAAGGCACTCAACCTTTATTCAATCCTCTCCCAAAATATATCTGTCCTGAAAATATATCTGAATTCCTAAAGTCTCAAAAGTATCTATTAGAAACTAGTTATATTTAAATTGAACACTCCTGTTGAGTTTTGAAATATGTGATCCTGGTCATCTAACTTTCCACAGTAAGTGATTTTCTAAATCATGTTAAATTTGTTAATCCAGAAATAGAACAACCGTTAAACAGAATATCTTCTTGAATATCTTCTTCAGAGCCATTTGATACATTCATCCTTTTCTAAGAACAATTGATGATATCTATGAATGGAGGTATCTTGTTGGGACATATGGTATGTATCTGCTAATATTAGTGGAAAAGTGGTAACCCCCACTGTCTTAATCCTTATTAACCCCAACAAGAGAAAATGAACAATTTTCATTCTAAGGTCATTCTAAGACCTAATCTAGGTCTTCTCCTTATCAAACTCTGAATCTTCCCACCTTTTCTTCCTCTTAATGTATACAAGTGTATCTCTTCCTTTTCTTAGGGCCTGTTAAGGTATATCTAGCTATGTATATCCAGTTTGTATCCATCACCCATTTTGTTTGATGCTTAGCACGTTAAGACTGAATTGTAGCTGGAAAAGGTGATGCATTATGCAGTCCACAGGACTAAAATGAACCAAGTGAAAGAAAGTTTAGTTCTTGTTCATATGGGAGATGTCTGGCTGGTCTATATTACTGGCAGGGAAAAATATGTACCTGCTGACAGCAGGTCAAAGCATACAGCCCTGCCACCTGTGGAGGTATCCAGTCAAAAGGTTTTGAAGTATTTGACCAAGAATGAATCATTGCCCTATTTTATATCAAATCTTTGGAATTGTAAGTTGTGGCCTAACAACACACAATTTTTCCTTGAACCACACTGATATTGGTGCAATGAATCTACATGCAGAGGGGGAAAAAATCTGCTTTGAGCTACTTGCTCTGCTAAAAGGGATGAGTAGGTCAGCAAATGCAAGGAAAGTTCTAACATGTCTTTCTGATTATCTCAAAAAAGCAACATTAATTGGTTTCTTTGCTAATTTTGGACTCAAGACAATGTTTTAATTTAAAATTAGTCCATTGTTCCTAATGGGAGAAACAATAATGGTAGAGGGGCTATAAAACAACTAAAATCTGCCAAACCTGGAATAAAATATAAGGAAGAATTGCTTGTTATACAACTACATTAAATTTGTTTATTAGCTCTAATGCTGAACAATTTGCTGGTGCTAAGATTTTTCAGTCACCGTGAGAGAGAAGATGAGGGAGGCGGTTCACTTTCATTTGCATTCTTGATCCCTGCTGCTCAGTTTATAGCACTGATGCTATTCATACAGTCTTTGCAATATTAATTTTTAATTTATGGTGCTCATTAGGAGACATTTAAAGCAGAACAATTATCATTTATCTTGATATATTATTTACTAAGGCTTGCTGTCACGGTTAGGGACTTGTGATTAGTAGGAGGAGAATTGAAAGAAAAAGAAAAGAAAAGAAAAGAAAAGAAAGAAAGAAAGAAAGAAAGAAAGAAAGACCCCAAAGGATCCTAGATAGAAGGAATTATAGTTTAAATCTTAAATTGTCATAACCTAGGGTTTGAAGTTCTGATGGTGGGATGGTATTAATGTAGGCCACTGCTTCATCAATTATTTACCTACTGACATTACTCATCACTTATTGTGTTTTTATTTTTCTCAAGCATAGATTATTTGTATTTTTTTTAAAAAATATCCAATACATTCCACATATTTACACAGTTTCAGCAACATTCCTTTTGGAAATGTATCTGTTCTAAAGAATCTTGGCTTTTATCCAAATGTGGAAAGAATCAAGAATTAAAATCAAAGAATCATTGATGTCTGTCTATATCCTTCAATCAAAAGACTGACATTATTTCTAGGTAAGGTTAAGCCCATTTTCTGAAATTTGAATTATCTTCCAATCTCAAAATCTAGAATAGAATAGAATAGAATAGAATAGAATAGAATAGAATAGAATAGAATAGAATAGAATAGAATTTTTTTATTGGCCAAATGTGATTGGACACACAAGGAATTTGTCTTGGTGCATATGCTCTCAGTGTACATAAAAGAAAAGATACGTTCATCAAGGTACAACATTTACAACACAAATGATGGTCAATATATCAATATAAATCATAAGGATTGCCAGCAACAAAGTTACAGTCATACAGTCATAAGTGGAAAGAGATTGGTGATGGGAACTATGAGACGATTAATAGTAGTGCAGATTCAGTAAATAGTCTGACAGTGTTGATGGAATTATTTGTTTAGCAGAGTGATAGCGTTCAAGAAAAAACTGTTCTTGTGTCTAGTTGTTCTGGTGTGCAGTGCTCTATAGCGTCGTTTCGATGGTAGGAGTTGAAACAGTTTATGTCCAGGATGCGAGGGATCTGCAAATATTTTCACGGCCCTCTTCTTGATTCATGCAGTATACAGGTCCTCAGTGGAAGGCAGGTTGGTAGCAATTATTTTTTCTGCAGTTCTAATTATCCTCTGAAGTCTGTGTTTTTCTTGTTGGGTTGCAGAACCAAACCAGACAATTATAGAGGTGCAAATGGCAGACTCAATAATTCCTCTGTAGAATTGGATCAATAGCTCCTTGGGCAGTTTGAGCTTATTGAGTTGGCGCAGAAAGAACATTCTTTGTTGTCCTTTTTTGATGATGTTTTTGAGGTTAGCTTTCCATTTTAGATCTTGCGATGTGATAGAACCTAGAAATTTGAAGATTTCTACTGTTGATACTGTGTTGTCTAGTATTGTGAGAGGTGGAAGTATGGAAGGGTTTCTCCTAAAGTCTACCACCATTTCTACGGTTTTGAGTGTGTTCAGTTCCAGATTGTTTTGGTTGCACCACAAGGCTAGTCGTTCGACCTCTCGTCTATATGCGGATTCGTCATTGTCTCGAATGAGACCAATCACTGTTGTGTCATCTGCGAACTTCAGTAGCTTGACAGATGGATCGTTGGAGATGCAGTCATTGGTATACAGAGAGAAGAGAAGTGGGGAGAGCACACAGCCTTGGGGGGCCCCTGTGCTAATTGTACAGGTATTTGATGTGATCTTGCTTAGCTTCACCTGCTGCTTCCTGTTTGTTAGGAAGCTTGTGATCCACTTACGAGTCTGTTCCGGTACCTGTAGCTGGTTTAGCTTAGTCAGAAGAGTGTCTATTATTTAAATATTTATATTAAAGTCTTCTGGTGTATGTAAACCTTGAGTTGCTCTGCAGAAATAAATTATACCAATATGATGAAAATCCACTTCTTCCAATGGGTATGAGCTATTTTTGAAATTAGAAGAGAGACGTATTAGTGAAGCAAGCACTTTCCTCTTCTTCCGGGAGTTGGATCTGCAAATCTTAAAGAAGGAATCAAGTAGTACATAGTGCCTACAGATACCAGCATGGTTCTAGATCAACTGGCTGGGGAATTCTGAGAGTTGAAGTCCACACAACTTCAACTGGCCAAGTTTGAGAAACACTGTTCTAGGAATTTCTTTTGGTGCCCTCTAAACTTTGTGCTTTTTTCAGGAGCTGCATCACATGGCCCCAAAATCCAAATGTTTCCCATTCCCTCCCCCAACTCTGTTTTCCCCATCCTTGCCTTAAAAGAAGAGAAAACTGTATAATCATATTCTGGGATCTATCTCAGCTATACAAACAGTTCTGGTCTGAATAAGAGAAGAGGAGGAAATGCCCAATTTAGAAATAGATTTTCCCCAAATTTTGTCATACCCACTATCAACCCCCTCTCGTTACTTTCATTTCAATTAGAGTAATTCTATGCTTTCCATATAGGGACTGATACCTGAATGTGATTACATAAGACTGTAAACTTACTACCATAATTTCAGATTGGTAACAAGTAATTCACACGACTCTTAAAAGATGAATTACCCACAGAGAGAAATTGAGTCTGGGTGTTTCTGAAAGACAACCATTCCATTCCTCCTAACTGGGACTTACAAGCAAGTGAATCAAGAATCAGGGGCCCTCAAAAAGCTTCAGGAAATTTGGTTATGTAACTAATCCACATCTGTTAGATAACACTCATATAGATATGGGCAGAAATGGCAACTGAATCTTTCCCAGGAGTTGATCAAGAAACTCATCTTTTGATTCTGCCATTGGCATTCTTAATCTTCCTTATGATATCTCTGACTTAATTTCATTTGAGAATTCCCATGAGGGCAAACACCCAATTAACCAAAACAGCAGATTGTGCAGCAAACTGCAATAATACCAAAATGAGACCTGCTCCCAGGATCCTTATTACGCAAATGCCTCCATTATTTATTTATTTATTTTAGTTTGTCAAACATGTATGAGATAACAGATATAAGTATAAACATGGATATGAACACAGGAAATGGGTACAAATAAATGGGGATAGTAGGACAAGGATGGTAGGCATGCTGGTATGCTTATGCACACCCCTTACCGACCTCTTAGGAATCAGGTGAGGTCCACAGTAGACAGTCTAAGGTTAAAGTTATGGGGGCTTTTGGATGAAACCACAGAGTCAGGTAGTGCATTCCAGGCATTGACCACTCTGTTGCTGAAGTCGTATTTTCTGCAATTGAGTTTGGAGCGGTTTACCTTGAGTTTGTATCTATTATTTGCTCATGTATTATTGCGGTTGAAGCTGAAGTAATCATTGACAGGTAGACGTTGTAGCAGATAATTTTGTATACCATGCTTAGGTCAGACCAAAGATCTACTCATATCCTGGTACATGCAATAGATTTGTAAGCCACAAGCTTTGTGTGTTGACGTTATCATATGCCCTCTCTTCTTGTTTTTTGGGCAGACTCTCGGGGTAGTAAATATCTTCAAGGTACACAGCAGGGTACCTTACCTTTACTACTGGTTCACAATGGAATTACGCATTCACAAATCGCCTATGATGACATCCAGTCAGTGTGTGGAGCCTCCCACCGGTTTTACTACCGGTTCTATAGAATCGGTCTGAACCAGAGGCAACCTACCACTGGTACACAACTTACGAACCTGATACTGGAAAGTACTGGAGATAAACCAAGTGATTTAACCTAAAGTCAGAATTCCAAGGTGTCCCCATCTTTTTTCGTGGTCAATAGGCACATAAGAAACTTCGAGAGTATGTCATAAGCATTCTCACAAAAAGGTGGTCCTGGTGGGTGTCACAAGAAGATAAATAAAACTATAGATGACTTCTCTCTCTCTCTCTCTCTCTCTCTCCCTCCCCCCCCTTTCTCTCTCGCGCACACTTTAATAGGGATCTTGAATGAGATCACACAATGACTCTGTTGTAGGCATAGCACAGGCTATGGAAATGCTGTTACAAAGTGGGATAAAGTATAACAGATCACATTCCATTAATCTCTCTAGAGTATCCATAATTTTTATGCATAAATGAATGAATGAATGGAGGAGAGGTCTAAAAATGCTACAAACTGAGAAGGACACATTGTAGATTGAATGCAGTGCTCTTCAAAATTCACTTGGTTGATTTCTGTAATCTCAGTTAAATATGACAGTATTCAGCTGGAAATGTAAGCAGCTGCCAGTTTTGAACAAGTCCAAAGACATTCTGTGAATTGTGATTCTCCACTTCAGCAGGCATATTATGCTTTTTTTTTTTTATGGGATCTGAATCTGCAGTGGCCTTGCCAATAAAATTTCCTTACTTGTTTAATAAACTAGGATTACTTTTTTTTCTTTTCAAAACTGTGCTGCAGGAGCAATACACAAATCTATGTCTAGGCAGAATATAAATAAAGGTTGTTCACTTCCTAATCATATTGTATCAGAATGTTATTACAAACAAAAAGGGAAACATGAACAATCATCAGAAACATTTTGCATTAAATGTTATTTGGTTAAATGCTCTGGCACCTAGTTAGTTAAAACATACAGAAATTTAATAGTTTAAGAATCCATGGAAATTTAATTAAAGAAGCACATTATCTAAGCTATAAATGCCTCTATACATTGCCCTGCAAATAGTTTTCTTTTAAATTTATTTAATCTGTTTATGTTTGTATGTACGTGCACATGTGTGTTTATGAATGGGTTATGAATTATGATCCAAAAAAGTTATCTGAAAATGTAGCATCTGAGAAACAGGTCTATTTGACTTTGTAGATTTTTTTTTTTTAAAAAAATAAACATTTCTAACATCATGTTTGGTAAGAAACATTTCACTGTGTATCAGGCGCTCAGTTTAATTCCTGCAGAATTTAATCTAGTTTAGTCTACCCTTGCGTAGAATAATCAAATTGACTATGAACTGACTGAATTATTCTTATAGCATCTGGAAGAACAAACAGATTTTCCCCCTGTTAACGTTGCTATTAGGTTACCAATATATATATTTTTTCTAAAGCAAATCAGCGGTTTGATCATCATTGTAATTTGCAACTACAGCAAATTAAAGCAAATTCCAGCACCAGCTCAAGAAGATGTCCTACATTACATTCCTCCTATGTTCAAGTCACTTGACTATCATATGTATATCTATACGTTCTGTAATAATGAGAGAACTTGAAACTAGGGAAAAAGAAAAAAAGAAGATGCATATTTGTTGGTGGCAAGTTCACACTTACTGTGAACTTATTCTTACTGATGAACTACGGTGGCGCAGTGGTTAGAATGCAGTACTGCAGGCTACTTCTGCTGCCTGCCGGCTGCCTGCAATTTGGCAGTTCAAATCTCACCAGGCACGAGGTTGACTCAGCCTTCCATCCTTCCAAAGTGGGTAAAATGTGGGCCCAGATTGTTGGGGGCAATATGCTGACTCTGTAAACTGCTTAGAGTGGGCTGTAAAGCACTGTAAAGAGGTATATAAGTCTAAGTGCTATTGCTATTGCTACTGGTATCTGAAGGCTTTCTGATTATGTGATAGGTCTCTACTAATAAGCAGGTCTTTGACAAGGCATCACCATTTTTTTTGCTGTCTAATTTTTCCTGTGGTCAGTGTTTGTGCCAGTTGACAGACATATGTTGCAGTGATATCTGTGCCTCGACAAGTGACCATTTCTGAAATACATCATAATTTGATTGTGCTTTTCGTCCCTCTGCCCAATAAGGAAATTGTCAACATCTGACATGCTTGCCTTTTGTTATTGTTATCATTGCTAGCATGCCATTTTTCCTCCTTTTATACCAGTTTCAAGGAATACATTCGATGCTGGGTTAGGTGGTAATGAATACATTGATAAACACATATCCTGCCAAGACTTAGCATTAAGGACTAGTCTCTTCATCTATAGAAGGTCTTCTTTTGATTTTTGCTGAAAGGTTCCTTTACTTTTACTCTATTTTTGGGGGGAGGAGGAAATGGGGTTTTTCTGGTTAATAATCAACTTTGTCCTTTCTCTTGCCCCTCCCGTTCTTGCTCCTCCTTTAATATTTTTTCCTTCATTTGTTCCTCTGCTTACTGGTTGTAGCTTCTTTTCCCTCGAGTCTCAGGTTAGAAGTTTTCCCTTTTGTGGAGCCATGACAGGTGCCTAATTGAATGATGAATGTCCCTTTATTACTCTGTAATTGAACTGCCAGCTTTTTGATTGGTTTGTATAGATGGTCTGCTCCTCGTCAAGCACTGTAGGGGGTTTGGTTGCTGGCAGCCTGGCCCATACTCCATCTGTCTAATCACATCTCTCCCACACTGGCTTTGGCAGAGGAAGAGGGTAGGATTGGAGGAGGAAGTTCTGGGGGGAAGAAAGTCATGCAAGATTATGCAAATACGCCATCGTGCTAGTGATGAGAGCATCATATTGCTACATGTGTCTTGGAGGCGAAAGGGAGGAGGAGTTTTTGGCATCCTGGTTGCCTAACGTGACAGGTCCTCGATGAAGATTAATGGTCCTTCCCTGACTGACAGAGAATGGGATTGTGGGGCAGGGAGGGTCATTCATCATACTCTGACAGGTGTCATTCAATCCGACGGCAGTTCCACACTTGCTCCTCCAGCAGTTCCATTTTTCTGCCGGTTAAGCAAGGAGTTTAATAACATCCCCAGAATTAAAACTCATTCTTTGTAGCAAGCCTGACAGCTGAAAATAAGAAAATCAATTCTTCATATGTTATAGCTCAGTTAACTGACTGGGGCTTTGACTTTAATTTAGACTCCAGGCAGAATTTCAAGCAGGGACTGCTTTTGGAGGGAATCACCCATTAAAATGTGCCAGCAGCACTGGCTTCATTCTGGTTATTGCGGTGAGATTAAAGATGCATTCCTTAATACTACATGTCAACATTGCACAAATTCGCGCTCAAGCAGCTCTCATGGCCAATGTGAAAGTCTGCTTCCCGGAGGAGATTCATGTTGCTTTTTTACTCCTCTTATCTAAAACTGCCAAGCAAGATAGCCACAAGTTGGATAACCTTTTGTAGGTATACAAAGTAAGTAAGTAGAAGAGTTCCAAACTTTATGAGGTCAGAAGCTAATGGTCTAAGGAGATACATTGGGCTGTTAAAGTTACTCTTGAGTTATGAATCCTTGGAATTACTATTGACAGAGTGAATACCAGTGATGGGTTTCAATTTTTTTTACAACCAGTTCTGTGGGCGTGGCTTGGTTGGCGTGGCTTGGTGGGCGTGGCTTGGTGGGCATGGTAGGGGAAGGATACTGTAAAATCTTCATTCCCGCCCCACTCCAGGGGAAGGTTATTGTAAAATCTCCATTACCTCCCCAATTCAGGGGAAGGTTACTGCAAAATTCCCATTTCCTCCCAATCAGCTGGGACTTGGGATGCAGAGAATAGATGGGGGTGGGGCCAGTCAGAATTTTTACTACCAGCTCTCTGAACTACTCAAAATTTCTGCTACTAGTTCTCCAGAACTGGTCAGAACCTGCTGAAACCCACCTCTGGTGAATACTGCTTTATCCTCACAACTAAAAGGATTGTTTTGCTGAAATGCATTTGATGATACTTCACCAACAGGTACTTAGCTAACATGCATGTTCCAAGTCTACTTGAAACCAGCATAGATTAGAAACCCAAACATCTACTGAAATTTGAAAGTCTTAATATTGTTCATAGTTCATAAAGTTGGAAGGCTTGTGGCATTCTGTAGAGCTAACTCTCAGTTCCAGGGCCTGTTCTGACAATCAGCAAGCGTTTATTGAAACTTGGGATTTTTAATGATTTTGTGGTTTATTTTAGGTAGCTATTTTTCCTACAGTAAGTGGGATTAAATATTCTATTGCATGTATATAAACTCTTCCATGCTTACAAAGGCAGTCAACATTATAGAAATATCTCTGAATTAAATAGCAATTTGATAGGAAGGTTGATGGGAAAGATGCATCAGAACACACTGCTTGTTACAAAACCCAGCATTGTGCTTTCAACAAGTCTAATATTCACCTTTTGGAGAAGTGATGAAGGTCAAGTCTAGAAGGCATTTCTCTGCTTTTCTGTGGCAGCAACAATGTTTTGGAATGTTCTGATGGAGATATTGCTAGCCTCCTCCCTAATGGTCCTCAAGAAAATATTGAAGTTATAAAATAATTACTCTAGGAGACCTACTCTTATCTTTAGCATCACATTGTTATTACTTCTTTTTTTCTTTTTCTTTGTTTTCTTTCAAATTTTCTCTCTGAGAGAGAGAGAGAGAGAGAGAGAGAGAGACAGACAGACAGACAGACAGACAGACAGACAGACAGACAGACAGACAGACAGACATTCTTCCTCCTGGAAGAGTCAATGAAAGAATCAAGTGTTTCCCAACCAGCGTGTCTTTTAATCCTCTGGCTGAAATTTTGGAAGGATATCAAATTAGGGAAGGCAATTCTAGAGTTTCATTTAGTCAGGATTTTACTGATACTTTTTTTCCCGATCAAGCAAAAAAGGAAAGTTAATGAGAATCAGCTTTAGTCACAAAGTTTGCTCTGAATTTTCACTAAGAATGTGAGAATCAGTACAATAAATAAGGAGTAAGCACTTTTAATTGTGATAAACAAGTCAAAGGTTACTGGCCCAAGTCTGCTTCCAAGATGAGAACACTACTGACGAATAAAACAATCAAATTCTCCATAGTCTTCTTCTACTATAACTCCAAATGACTCAGCATGCAAGATGCCAAGTCATCCAACCTTTAAACATGAAACTCAGTCAACTGAAACATAAATAACAATAACAACAACAATAATAATCATAATAATTATAATCATAAATATTTGTTGCCCCAAAGAACAAGGTCTCAGGGTCTCTGGAGGTATCAGTTTGAGACAAACTTCACTATAGCCTTTTCTTCCCTAGTTTAGGTTGGATGACTGGACATCTTGCATGCTGAGTCATATTATTATTGTTGTTGTTGTTGTTGTTGTTATTTACTTTATTCATTAAATATAGAACTCAATCAACTGAACATTCAAAAATGCATCACAAGTACCATTAACAGGTTGCTGCCAGAGTCCTAGGTATCAACCAAGTACCTTCTTAAGATGTACAATGTTCCAAGTAGTGCAGTTTTTTGCAGTTCCACTGGTGTTATTGCAGGAAGCTGCAATTTGTTGATGAACCTTATAAAATTCTTGGACATGGTACCAAGTGCCCCGATGACAATGGGTATCACTGTTACATGTTTTATCCATAGCCGTGTAGTTTCGATGGCCAGGTCGCAATATTTCATGATTTTTTCCAGTTCTTTTTCTTCTACTCTGGCATCTCCTGGTACCGCGATGTCAATAAATTGTACATTTCGGTTTCCGACAACTGTGATATCTGGCGTATTGTGTTCCAAGTGACGATCCATCTGTATTCGAAAGTCCCACAAGATCTTCACCTTCTCATTTATTATTATTATTATACTTTATTCATTGAACATGAAACTCAGTCAACTGAACATTCAAAAATGCATCACAAATACCATTGACTGGTGCTAATGGTTGATACGGGTTGCTACCAGCATCCTAGGTATCAATCAAGTACTTTCTTAAGATGTACGATGTTTCAAATTTTGCGCTTTTGTCCCAGTTGCTTTGCAATTGCACACCCTGGTTCCCCAGCAATAGCAACTGAGCCCTGTAGCCCATTTTTCAGCAGATGTCCAGGAGCCATAGTATCTGGCATGGTCCTTGTTGACCCAGGTGGCGACCAATCTGGTATGGAATTTTGTTGATTTCTTCTCATTGGTGATGATAGATGCCTGGGTTGGCTCACGGTGGCTAAGCCACTACTGATCCAAAGATCAGCATTTCCAT
Organism: Ahaetulla prasina; assembly: GCF_028640845.1. Lineage (NCBI taxonomy): Eukaryota > Metazoa > Chordata > Lepidosauria > Squamata > Colubridae > Ahaetulla > Ahaetulla prasina. Next base: position 174,903,232 of record NC_080539.1, read on the forward strand.
AACCATAGTGACCGCACCCGATAGCCATCCAGGCCCAGCCATGGGATGATGATCATGATGATTATACAAGCCATTTTTGAATACTTCCAAACTGAAGGGTGAGGTTACAAATGATTTCCATAAATAAACTTTTTGAATTCCTAGCCAGCATGACAAACTTGCTAATTAACAATTGTGGAACCTGTAATCCTAATACATCTGGAGGGTGCCAGATTATGGAAAAAGCTCTGCCATTTCTGTTTAGTGAGATCAAAAGCTGATGACAAATTAACAAAAGTGTCCACAAGTTTCTTCAGATGTAAGTTCATTGCATGCCATTCTGTGCAGTGGTTTGTGTTTTGTGGAACATCTCAGAAAAGAAAAAGCAGCACAGAAGAATCTTTTGGATTTGATAGTATGCTCCTACTCTGAAAATAAACCCTCTCCTTCTCAAAAGAGTAGAAATAGCATTTTCTCTGCCAAGGACTCAGTGGCATGGTTTGCACATTTCAAGATGTTGTTTTATAGCAAGAGATAGTGTAAATATTTTAAATAAATAGAGAAATGATCCATAATTAACTAGTGCATACACAAAATGAATAACCATGACTTACATACCACAGTGGTTGATTTTGTACAACATCAAGACAAAATCAGAACCCAAATATATTTTAGCATGGTGCATGAATCAAGCCACTGTTTGAGTTTGTGGTCCCTAAATTGTTGGAAGCATGACTAATAGAAAATGTTGGGATAAACTCGTTACAAAATACCAGTCAAAACAGAAGCAGTGAACTGAGTCTCCTTAAACTTGTAATTCTGCGTAGCTGAGCCAGGAAGTTAAAATAGACAAGAGTTTTTTCCAAAGGCCTTGGAATTTATGGCATTTTTGGTTGTGACATTATAGGACTTTCTTATTCGGGGCTGCAAAAATTTAGAGGGCCACTTAATGGCAGCAAACAGCTCAGAAAAGTTTGACTCTTTCTGCCATCTCATGGCCATCTGGAATTTTGCAGGGCAGATCTGGTAGCTTTACAATTATGGTCTTGGTTTTGATAAATTGGATGTACAGTCTGTGCATATCTGCGTGAGGATGTGCGTCTGTTTTAATGAACAGTGTTTGGTGTGGTGTCTCAATTTCCTGCAGGCTGTCATTACGAATTTAAAACTACTGAACAGCTTTTGCCTCTCGTCTTTTTTAATGTCATCACATTCTAATCTGATGACAAACAGTTGGCCTGAAATTTGAATATAGTACTATGGTAAGAACAATTTATGCTCTTCATGGAAGCTGATGATTTGTAAGGATTACAGTGTGGACTTCCATGGAACTCAATCCCGAATCCATCTGATAAGTTTGTTTTGGTGACCACAGAACTCTTGCTTGAGGAGAACATGGCGAATTTAAGATTTGCACGGGTCAAACTACAAAATATGATCATATTGCACCAAAGCGTAGGTTGAAAATGAGAAGCCTCTCTAAGAAGCATGCTTACTAAACTGCCAAAATCTATTAAAGCATATACTGCTTAATTTAGGAGGTAAATTAATTGCTGCCAACAGTGGACATAAAAAAGGGACAGATCTGATATGGGGAGAGAAATTGTTTACACTGTTTACATCTATCACAAATCCCTCAAAAGCTAATTGACTGTACAGTTAAATTGCTAGGTCCTAGGTGGACATATCATGGATAACTATTAGTTTAATTTTTCCTATCCCAGGCATAACATTAAAGATGATTGGATAGCCAGATGATTTGGATAACAAACCTTTTTTCTAACCCAGCATCTTCCAGATGTACTAGGACTACAATTCCCAGACTTCCAAACTAGGATCATCTTCAGTGATTGTTGTTTCTCAGAACTGTAACTGGGAAAACAGTCTGTACCTTTCAAAACCTTCTGCATCTGACCTTGGGGTTGCGAGATTTTCTCAGGCTACAAACGGCTCACATAAATTCCTTTTCTCCCTCCCAGCTCCCCATATGTTCCAATCGTACCCATCCCTCTTCTTTAGTTTCTTTGTCAAGTTGCAAGCAGAAAGAAGCACCTTGGGAGTCAACTTTGACATCAGTTTAGCCATTTCTCCAAACTCGACTCCATTGTTGTTTTTTCTGAATGAAATTTCTACCTTAAAAAAGCTCAAAAATGATACTTTCTACTCTTCTACCGAATACACACGTAGAGTTCAGGACAGACAGCGATAGTTAAAAGCACTATAAAATTTAATATTTAAATTATTTATAACAAAGCAAAAATATTTTAGATTACATTATTTAGAAGAAAACCAAAAGCAAGACAAAATAAGCCATAATAGTGATTTTGTAATATTTAAAAAAAAAAATTAAAGGAAATTTCAACTTTGCAAACTTTTATCTACTCTGTGGTGCTTTCCTCTTATGCATAGGTGGTGCCAATTTTGACTGCATAAGGATGTGGCCTGAGAAAATTTGCCTGCCTTTTACTAGATAAGGTGTAGAAATCTAATTTCCAGGACCTCAGACATAGCTTGGGATTGTCAACATATACATGTAAGTGTAAGTAAGCATAATCAAATTTCTGGCATTTAGAGCAGCAGTATACATCATTATCTAGCCATAGATAGATGTATATATATGGGTGGAATGTGATTCTGTGTTTGTTTTGAAAGTACCATTGAAATCATGCAGAAAATTGTGCCAAATGGTTGCCCTTTGATCACAATGCCTCCCAAGAGGGTGAACTGAGAGTCTAGACTCATTATTCTCATCAGCTCCAGTCTGGATTGACTTGGCAATCAAAGTATGGGTGGGGTGGGGCGAAACAAGACATTTGGAGAGAAACTCTTTCCCTAGTTTTACCTTTCTCAAGTAAACACAGAGTATCTGCCTCCCCCACTGCAGAGCTGTTCTCTGATACTATATGAACATTCACCCACATCCCTTTGTGACTAGCCTTTGTTATCCACACTGACACAATCCAGAGCAGGGAACAGAAAATACACGTGGTATTATTCAAAAGTGAATCCGTTGCATATTCTGATATTCCTTCACTTTTGTATCTGAATTTTAGAACTTCCTGTTTGAGCCATAAGCATCTCAGGATATATGGGGGGAGGGAGGAAGAGAAGGAAGGAAGGAAGGAAGGAAGGAAGGAGGTACATGTGTAGCAGGTAAATACCAAATGAACATGTTATGCTTTCATGTACTTAGAATGTACCTCCATCTTTTTTAAGGTCTTGAAAGCAATGAAATGGTTTGAATACCATGGGGAAAAGTATCCTTTTCAAGTGGTATTTACAATCTTATTATTGAGACTTTTCGCCTGGATTCAGGGAAGTTCTTTTTATTTTTTTAAAAAAAGTTTGCATTCAGGATCTATGACAGAGAATCTTGTACCTACCACTGAGATAAATTTCTTTGCGGCCAATATATGTAATATTCCATTTATAATGAAGAATAAATATTGTAGGAGTCTTCAGGGTACAAACCATTTGCAAATGGTATTGTATATAAATGCATGTTTTATTCAGGTTTTTAAAAGTACATGAGGGGGAAAAAAGAAATATATGAGGAACAATTCTTGAGCAAAAGAGGGAAACAAGAAACTTTTTTTAAAAAAATATGAAATTTATAAAACTGTCCCATGCACAGTTTGTGATTTTGAATAGGCTAGACTAAAAAGGACAAAACATAAGATACATATAATATGGAACCAATATTACAAGACATAATCAAGATATAGCTGCATGGATATGGCAAATGCTCCCACAACAGAATGATGCTTGTAAAAGATGTTGCTCCAATGTTTGAAAGAAAAACCAAATTTTCACATCTATGGAAGGATGACAGGGCTAAGGCCTTTAGTTCCAAAGAGCAGCTGGAGCAACAGAGATGGCACATCTCCTAGGTCTGTTAGATGAGAGAAGGAAAATTATCTGCTCTTCTTACAACAGTTCATAGTATTGGTTTACAACACTTTATAGTATTGATTAGACAGCTGAAATGTTTTGGTTGGACATCCTGAAATGTTTGGACTTTGTTCCACTGAATTATTGTCATTGTTCCAAAGGACTGGTTTCCCATCCCTTACAGTATAGTTAGTCGTATATCAGAGGCCACTAATAGCTTTGCTTTAATTTCCTTAACCATCTTTCCTTAGGGTATTTTCAGACAACCATGTTTTGTCAATTGCCTCTTCTGATTTCACAATTCAAACATATATAGAAGTGACAGAATGTTCTGACTAATTCCATGCCTAATAGGGCATTATGGGAATGGGCAAGTTTACACATCTGCAATCTATAGCTCACAGGGAAAAAAAAGGGGAAAAAATAGTTAAACCAGCATTCTGCTTTTTCTGGCCAATAGAAGTGTCAGCCAAGTAATTGCCAAAGAATACTGAGTACATGATGTCACTCCTCAGTTCTACACCCAAACATACACCCCTTCCCTTTTACCAAAAATAAGTAATAGAAATTAAAATTGCCATAGTATAAATCCTGAAGTTGTCATAAAATCCCAAAAATGCAAAACTCACAGAATGACAGCTATCACGACTTCTTGTATATATGATGGCTGTAATGTATAAAAATGAAGAAGGAGAAGGAACAAGAATCAGATTTGTGACCTTCATTCAGTGCCACCATTAAAATATAAATATTGTTCCTCTGGTTTCAGTTTGTTATGATAAATGTAATGATACATTACAATTCATATTATGCTATTCCATCTAGTATGGTTATAAGGGCAGAAAATAACTGCAAGACCAGCAGATGGTAGAAATGAGAATTTTGTACTCTTTGGCACCCTCTAGTGGCCATCTACAAATTCGCAGCCCAAATCTAGTAACCCTACATTACTGTCTGGAAGGGGGAAATTCCAAACAAATAAGCTGAGAAAAGTTGAAGTTTTCCTATCTCTGTGCTTGAAAGTTTCAGTGCAGACTGACCATTGCCTCTCTGGTGGTACATATACATTAGAGTCAGTTTGGTATAGTGGTTAAGGCTAGAAATGTGGAGACTATGAGTGTTTGTTCTGCTTTAGGCAAGAAAGCCAGCTGGGTGACTTTGGGAGAGTGAGTCTCACTCAGCCCAACCTCCCTCACAGGATTTGGGATAAATAGAAGGAAAAAAGAGCTTTAGGTAAATTCCTTACCTCAAATTATTTCTAAAAATAATAAAGGTATGATATAAATAAATAAACAAATGGCAAATGTACATTTTTTAAAAAAAGACAAGGAAGAATGTTTATAATTCTGTCAATAATACCCAGAAATGAGTTGCACAATATGAATAATTTATATTGTTTAGTTCAGCTCTTAGTTTCAGAATGGGAAACACTGATTTTCAGAACAATAAATGCTAAAATACATCACAGAATAAAGGAATACCACTGTGAAAAGATTCTTAAAAAGAAGACAAATCTATATCATAGATTATATATACTCATTTGCTTAAAAAGAAAGAAAAATTGCATTAGCCTTTTTTCACTCTGTGATTTAATTTGGCCAGATAGTATTCTCCTTGATTGTTACTAATAGCTACACATCAATATGAACAACCTCAGATATGCAGATGACACCACTCTAATGGTGGAAAATGAGGAGCTAAAGAGCCTCTTGATGAGGGTGAAAGAACAGAAACTCAACATTAAAAAAACTAAGATCATGGTGTCCAGTCCCATCACTTCCTGGCAAATAGAATGGGGGGGGGGAGGCAGATGGAAACAGTAATGGATTTTATTTTCTTTGACTCCCAGATCATGGCAGAAGGTGATTAAAACCATGAAATTAAAAGATGCTTGCTCCTTGGGAGGAAAGCTATGACAAATCTAAACAGTATATCAAAAAAACAGAGACATCCATATGGACCTTTGCCAACAAAGGTCCCATATAGTCAAAGTATATAGTAGGAAGGCTGGGGGCCAAAGAATTAATAATATTGAATATGCTTATATATTGTATAGTTATTTCATGCTTACGCTTATATATACTGTGTGACAAAATAAATAAATAAATAAATAAAATAAATAAATAAAAATAAATAAATAAATAAATTGTGGTGCTAGAGAAGACTCTTGAGAGTCCCTTGGAATACAAGGAGATAAAATCAGACAATCCTAAAGGAAATCAACCCTGACTGTCTTTTGGAACAACAGATACTGAAACTAAAGCTCAAATACTCTGGCCACCAAATGAGAAGAGAGGACTCATTGGAAAAGAATCTGGTGCTGGGAAAGATGGAAGGCAAAAAGAGAAGGGAACGGCAGTGGATGAGATGGTTAGATAGTGTCAACAACAGAGTGGACATCAATTTGAGCAGACTCAGTGTGTAGGATAGGGGGTGGGGATACAATTCCCCACAATGTGGTGACCCCTTTAATACAATCCCCCACGATGTGGCGACCCCAACCATAAAATTATTTTCGTTTTGAATTTATCGTGCCTGAAGCCGTATTGGCTAGTGATCTGAACCGCTTGCGATCTGAACTGCTTGCGATTGCCTTGAGGACGGAGGCATTAAAGCGGAGACTCCTCCCCTATTAAGTTTATCGCACCTGAAGCCAGATTAGGCTAGCGATTGGGAGTGATTGCAGCTGGCTTGAGAGGGAGACATCAGAGCAAAGATTTCTCTCTTTTTTAATTTATCGCACCTGAAGCCGAATTCGGCTAGCGATTTGAAGAGCCCGCAGCTGGTTGTGGAGTCAACCATTGGAGCGCGATTCTTTGACTTGCAAGTATACTTCCCATATTTCCGATGGTTTTAGGCGACCTCTGGCAAATCGTCATTCGACCCCCAACGGGGTCCCGACCCACAGGTTGAGAACCGCTGGTCCAGGGGATCGCAAAAAGTTAGACATGAACAGCAACAACAAGAGCTACACAACAGCTGATTTTCAACTAGGTCCATTTCTTTTTATATTTTGACAAAAGATGGGCCCTTGAGGATAGTAGATGGAATCAGTGAGATGCACCAGGCTTACATTGTGCAGAGATAACTCTGTCTCAGGATTGGGGCAACTTTACTTGCCTATTAAATGTATTCTTCTCCTGTTAGGACAAAATCCATGCAAACTGTCTACCTGTAATGTGTATATTTGCTGAATGTGTATTCACATTTTTACATAATGCAGAAATTTAGATGACTGCCATCTTGAGCTCAGAGGAAAAGCATCCACGGGTGGACTTCAAAACTTTTAGCAAGGGGTTCTCTGCCCAGTTGCAGGGTGGGCGTGGCCTAGTTGGCCTCCTGCACCATGGGGGGTGTTTTTACCCTCCCTGGGCTCTGGAGGCTTTCATTGAGCCTCCGGGAGGGTGAAAACGTCTTCCCCGAACTTCCAGTAGGTCCACTTTTTGCCCTTCCCGAGTCTCCGTGCGCACCCTACACTTACCTGCATCCAAAATGGGATTCATGGGAACTCCTGGGAAGGGAGGGGTAGGGAGGGTGGGGCCAACCAGGAGTGGGATTTGGGATCTGAGCTGCACAGAATCTTAGCTAGAGGTTCTCCCGAACCTCTGTGAACCCCCAGCATCCCACCCCTGAAAGCATCTGAATTCTGATTTTACCATTGAATAAATCATGGGGCCTCCAACCTTGGCAACTTTAAGACTTCTGGATTCCAACTCCCAGAATTCCTCAGCCAGAAAAGCTTGTGGTCTTCAACTCCCAGAATTGCAAAGCTGGCTGAGGAATTCTGGGAGTTGAAGTCCACAAGTCTTAAAGCTGTCAAGGTTGGTGACCCCTGGAATAAATAACCTTTCTGCCCTTTTCCTTCTTCTTTTCTTTTCTTTTCTTTTCTTTTCTTTTCTTTTCTCTTCTTTTCTTTTCTTTTCTTTTCTTTTTTCTTTTCTTTTTTCTTTTCTTTTTTATGGTAACCAAAAGAAACATAGTTAGATAACCTTATGATTTAGATCTTTCACCTTTTTGACTGTAGAGAAAGGCTAGATTATTTATAATCACAGAAGTGTGAGCTTTTCAGATGACAAATTGATCAACTTTTTAGAGTCTTCACCTTTACACCTATCCAGAATGCAAGCTTTTTGATCCTTGGTGGCTTGTAAATTTCTAGAAACAGCTTCTTATCTGCTGAAGCAAGCTTTATGATCACTCCTTACATTATCTGCCTCATATTAGTAGGTGACTGGGACTTTTCTTTCTATTGTACCAATAAGGAGGTTCTAAGACTTGAAGACTGTGAGCTAATAAATGTGTTCAGTATTGAGCATTTATTGGAAGTGGGAATAAGCATTGAATAAGCATGGAAGAAGAAATAAAAGCAATATCAATAAATGTAAATGGACTGAACTCGGTGACAAAAAGAAACAGAACTTTAAACAAATTAAATAGATTAAAGATGGACATTGTATGTTTACAAGAAGTACATACTAGAAAACAACACACAAAATTATTAGAATACCCAAAATTAGGTGTCTTATTTACCTCACTGATACAACAAAGCAAAAGAGTAGTATTTTATATATTAAAGAAAAATTAAAACCTAAATCAATGTTTGTGGATGAAGAAGGGAGGATCCTGATGATGGAAGTAAGGATGAATTTTAAACAAATACTCTTGGTTAGCGCTGTATGCACCAAATGATAAACAAGAAGAATTGCTATGAGTTGACCCCAATTTGATGGTGCATAATCAACAGTTATTTTGTTTTTTTAATTTTTTTATCTTGGGAAGTTTTCATTCTACTTTCTCTTTGGAAGATATCAGTACCACTACAACAGCAGAAGAACAAATAAACGAAATTTTAAGTTCTTGTTTGAACTTCGCATTTATTCACTGATCTGTGTAACATAACTGTAGTACTTCTGAAGAGTTACACACTACTCCGGCATCACTGAGATTCATTAACTCTATCTCACTTTAAACTGAAATGTATTCAATGTCTTCTCAAAGCCACCACAAAGAAGAATTTATTTAGAAAAATTACAATGCCCTTTTAAGTTACAATAAGCATTGGGAAGTGTAGGAAGTGATTCATATCATCATAAAATTAGCTTCATATGTATGGGTTTTTCATCCCTTAAAAGAGGAGGGATCCATCTTCTAAGCATTATGTCACAGCTAGTGAAAGAGCATAAGACAGCATCCATAATCATATCTTTTCTCCCCCTTTAGTGAAACATGTAAAATTAGTCAATGAACCTTAAAATTGTGAATACCTGAATACCTGAATACACACACACACACACACACACACACACACACACACACACACTCATGCTAGATTTACAGCACTACACATTTCACAATGTTGCAATGCTGTCTTCAATTCAGCCGCTTCATATTGAAATTTCACACACAATAATTGGCTGACCTTCACAGCTATGGTAGAAACTAATTAAAGCTGTAAGGCTTTGCTAGCTATTCTTTTTGTGTGAAATGTGAAGTTTGGTGATAATGAAATATGGGGTACAGATGTTATTGTCTCAGATAGACTATGCCTTTGGTTCACACTAATGAAGAGCAGCAATTATTAAACAAGAAGTATTTTAACCATTCACTATTTGAGTTTTGCAAGAATAATCTTTTTTTTCCAGTATCTTGCAATATCCTATATAATTAGGGAGAAAAATACAATGCTTGCTGTTCAAATAACAGATGGCTGTATAATTTTAGTTTTAGTTTTGTGGTTCGTAGATCTTAAATTGTGGGAAAGAAATTATATAGATGTCTACACATATAAATTGACTTGTTTGCTTTATTTTGGAGAAGAAGAAATAAACACATTTAAGTTGTATATTGCTAAGAGAAATTTGCTCTCATTTACTTCAAATCTATCTGTCTGCTCTATAGGGTTAATTGTAGCACTTATGTTACATAAAACCAGTCACCCTAAATAGTATGCCTCTAGACAAAATTGTCTCTGGATTCTTGTAATAAAGTATCTTTGAACAATGACTGAACACACAGAATAAGAAGGATTTTTATAGTAAGATTTTATTCTCTGTTAGTCTATTACTACAGTTCTTAGTTTTGAAGTTATAACAGTACTGAAAAAAGTAACTTATGATCATTTTTTATACTTACAACCGTTGTAGCATCCCGATGGTCAAAATACAGGTGCGTGGCAAACTGGCATGTATTTGTGATGGTTGTGTCGTGTCCCACTCCTCCGCTGACGGCCGGGTCAGGGAAATCCGAATCAGGCTTGCCTCTGCAGCTCTGCCCAAAGTCCTAGCAAAGTCCTCAGAGCAGGCAGGAGACCAGTAAGTGACTTCAGCAAGATAAGTTCGACTTTTGCCTGACTCAGAGACTGCCAGAAAGTAGATCCTTTATATAGGCCATGGGGTGTGGCTCCATGACTCAGCACTCATTAAGGCCTGCCCCTCCCTTCCTTCTGTTGCCTCCGCCTATCCAGCCTTCTGATGCGAGGGTCACTCCAATCAGCAGCTGTTGGGAATAAACCCTCCTCAGGCTTACATGCTGTGGAGGAGGGGGAGGGGTCTAGCTGCTCCGTTTGCCTGGGCATGGAGTCAGGGCTGGGGCCGGGAGACTCTCCTTCTTCTGCAGTTTGTCTGGGCATGGAGCCAGGACTGGGACCGGGAGGCATACATTCCTCAGTTTTCGGGAGCAGGTAAGAAGGCCCCGGCTGCTCTGAGGGCGGGCAAGACACAACAGGTTGCAGTGTTCTACTAGGGTCATTTAATCCCATTTTGCAACCTTCTGACAAGCAAAGTCAATGGGGAAGTCAGATTCACTTAACAACCGTGTTACTCACTTAACAGCTGTAGTAATTTGCTTAACAATGATGGAAGAAAAGCCATAAACCGGAACAAAACTCACTTAAGAACTATCTTTCTTCTTCTTCTTCTTCTTCTTCTTCTTCTTCTTCTTCTTCTTCTTCTTCTTCTTCTTCTTCTTCTTCTTCTTCTTCTTCTTCTTCTTCTTCTTCTTCTTTCCCTCCTCCTCCTCCTCCTCCTCCTCCTCCTCCTCCTCCTCCTCCTCCTCCTCCTCCTCCTCCTCCTTCTGCCATATCCATCATCGGAGGTTGGCAATCATGTTGGCAATCCTTAATCTTGCTTAGCAATGGAAATTTTGGGCTCAATTGTGGTCATAAGTCAAGAACTACTGTAATGCAGTTTATTAAGGTATACTCGTGTAAAGAATGTTTAACTTACTTTTCTTCTATTTTTCAGTTCTGAAGGGATCTAGAAACAGTAGTGGATTTAGCAGATGGATTTCAAATCACCAAGCATATGGGACTAACTATTTATTGCCTGATTCTTCTTCCCATCAGACTTTTGGGGAAATATTCAGCACAACCAAACTCCAGTTCTGGTAAGATCTGATTTGCACATTTGTAAACATTTTGTAAATTTTCCATGTATTAGAATTATAGGTCATTTGCAGAATTTGAGTAATAGTAGTTAGTATTAATATTATTATCTTTAATAATAATATTAGCTTTGATATTAAAGATATTATCTTTAATAATAATATTAGCTTTGATTATTATTTTAATAATAATTAAAATAATAATAATAGCTTAATAATAATTTAATAATAGCTTAATAATAATTTAATAATAATTATAGCTTTGATTTCAAAATAAATTTTGAAATCAAAGCTAAATACTGGAAACATTATCAAAGCAGTTAATACTTGTGCATTCCCTATTACTCAATATACAGCAGAAATAGTTGACTGGATCCAGATGGAACTTAACTTGGATCAGAAGAAAACTAGTAATGATGCATAATTCTATACACCCAAAAGTTGATATTGATCAGGGGGTAGAAGATTACTACAACTGAAACAAACTGTGGGAGAAGAAAACATGGCTTGAATGGCTATGTTAAGAAAAACCAAGAACCTTTGCGGAGGGAAATCAGTCAAGAAAAGTCTTGAAAACAACAAGGTAAAGTCTGAAAATAGAAAAGAAACAACTGAAAATTGATCTGTTAATTGGAAAAACAAGCCGATCAATGGTCAATATTTTAACATTACAGATGCAAAAGCTGATAAAACCCCTGCGTGGTTCAGATCAGGAGTGTTAGAGAAAGACTCTGAAGACTAAATTTTTGCAGTACAAGAACAGGCTTTGCCAATTAATTGTGTTAAGTTGATCATTCAACATGAAACAAATAACAGCAAATGTGGCCTTTGTAGTAAAAAGAATGAAGCAATTGACCATTTGATTGGTAGTTTCAGTAAAATTTCACAAGCTGATTACAATTAGTGTCATTGCAACTGAGTTGCCAAAATTATTCATGGGAAATTTTGCCAGAGGTTTAGATTTGAATGTAGTAAAAACTATTGGAACCATCAAGTTGAGACGATTTTGGAAGATGACCAAATAAAAGATGTTATGGTACGTTAGGATAATTTTAAAACTATGAAAAGGCTAAAAGAGAAAAAAAGATGGGCGAAGAGTAGAATTAATAACTATGGAATCCCCTCATCATTTCACCAGATAAATAGAAGTTAGCAACTGCCCTTCCTAAAAGCATCCATGACAAATTTCTATTATACTCGTACCTTAAATAAGCATGGTGTAAATGATTCACATGGAAGTTTGATTTGTAAAATATAAGGGATTATCTCAGTGGTGAAATCCAATTTTTTTTTACTACCGGTTCTGTGGGCATGGTGTGGCTTGGTGGGCGTGGCTTGGTGGGCATGGCAGGAGAAGGATACTGCAAAATCTCCATTCCCTCCCCACTCCTGGGGGAAGGGGAAGGATATTGCAAAATCCCCATTCCCACCACACTCCAGGGGAAGGTTACTGCAAAATCCCCATTCCCTCCCCACTCTGGAACCAGCCAGAGGTGTTATTTGCTGGTTCTCCGAACTGCTCAAAATTTTCGCTACCAGTTCTCCAGAACCTGTCAGGACCTGCTGGATTTCACCCCTGGATTATTTTGTAATTATTCTGCAGGTCTTAATTTCCCAGAAACTCTGCTCTCAGAAAGGCAATCTTCAGAAGGTCCTTAGTTGGCTTGAACATCTTGATCTTCAAAATTAAGAGAAAAAAAAAGAAAAAAAAGAAGACAAATTTAGAATTAAATATGGAGTGTTCAAAAAAACTATAGGCTAGGCTTGGATTTTAGTAATTGACACCAATAATGTGGTGACATTAAATCATTCATGTTTTTATAGTGAATAAGCCTTTATACTTGTAAATATGTTAAAGGAGAGCATGTAGGTGGTAGAAGAATTATGCTAGGGTTTTAACAGCTAATAAATCTTTATTTGAGCAAGGGACCTCTAAAATTTAATTAGGCATACAAAAGCAGAGATCATTCAGAGGGTAGAAATGTACCCATACTCGCAGGAAGAAACATCTGCTTTGTAGAAATTCTTTTTAGATTAGAATTTACTCTTCTGTTCCTAGGTCAATAAAAAAAAAAAACAGTTACCCTGTTAGAATTGCAAATTGGAGAAGGAGGGTTTCTGCTCCATGGATCTAATAAAGAAGTGTGTGAAAATAATGTTAATCTATTCTGCATCTTAGAATCTTAACTGTCTTATGCAGAAGACGAGGAAAAGAATTTGCCATGAAACTTCCACATGTACGGGATATGAGGAGGAGAAGTATCTGTGTTTTGTTTAAAAATTAGATAGCCATCAATCTTGGCCAGAGAATTGAATGCAGATTAAGTGATGCTTGACAAGCTTAAACCCAATTATTTCAATGGGAGCTATGCATGACTGTCATAGTTTGACACCAGCTGAACATGAACTAATGTTAACATTTGTATAAACCAATCAAAAGCTTGGTTTGATGGAGAAAGATAGAGACAGCTCTGGCTCCATAGCCTTCCCATGGAGAATCAGGCTTATCTTTTACTGGACTCACCCAGCGCATCAGTGATACGGTGTTTTCTGGCAAAGATGCAATATTGGCTTCTCCTGTATACAGTAATTGATGCTGGAATATCTATAAGAATCTTGGATTCATCTTCAAGGCTTATTTCTGGGGGTGGGGGGAGGGTTCATGCTAAATAGACATAGATAGAATTGCATTGTAAAGGTGAATGTGGGGTGTTGCCACTGCTACTTTTCTCTTTTAGGCACCAGAAGCTTTGGAATAAGTCTGTATGTACACACAATCTGTAAATACAGTGGTACCTAGCAGTGCTGGGATTCTAAATTTTTTACTACCAGTTCTGTGGGTGTAGCTTGGTGGACATGGCATGGCTTGGCTTGGTGGGTGTGGCCTGGGAAGGATACTGCAAAATCTCCATTCCCTCCCCACTCCAGGGGAAGGATACTGCAAAATCCCCATTTCCTCCCAATCAGCTGGGACTCGGGAGGCAGAAAATAGATGGGGGCGGGGCCAGTCAGAGGTGGTATTTACCGGTTCTTAGAACTACTCAAAATTTCCACTACCAGTTCTCCAGAACTGGTCAGAACCTGCTGAAACCCACCTCTGGTACCTAGGTACTCAACAGCTTTGGAACTCATCACATTTGATATACAATGCATTTTGACAGGAAAATTTTGTCCTGGTACTCATTGTTTGTTTGGTATTCAATGAACAAGCTGGAACTTGTTGGTGTCGGCTGCCTTACTATATTATTCCTTATGGGGAGACAATGTTCAGTACTCATTGTTTTTGGTACTCATCACACCTCTCAGAACCAATTAATAATGAGTACCAAGGTATCACTGTACAGCAGTCATGCAATGAGAAAGAAACAGAATTTTTTCTATTCATAGGGAGAGTGATTGCTTCAGTTTGTACATCTGTTGTTCTTTGAATCAAGGACAGGATCTAGGAGATTGAACACAGGACTTTCTTGTTTGTTAGTCAACCACTAAGTTTTAGTTTTCTCTTCATCTCCTTGCTTATAAATGCTAAATAGTTCCTTGAATTCATTTTATGTGATCATTTCAGGAAGGCTAAATGAATGATCAATTCCTTTTATATTGCTCCTGCATAAGCCATCTTGGTCTTCATAGCTTTTTGGGTTTTTTTTAAGTACACCAAGTATTCAGGTTAATTCTGATAGATTTGTGAAAAGAAATTCTGAATAATGAAAAGTTCATTAGTAGAACTTATATTAGATATAATACATCACTATTTTCAGGGGCATCACAAAATGTCCTTTGGGAAATCTCACCCATTCTTGAGACTCCAAATGCCCAGGATGCAATCTGGGTCAGTCACCAGGAACAGAGGTTTAGTCTTCTGAGTTTTTGGACTCGAGCTGGAGCCTATCCTCAGGAAACATCTTTCTAGTTTGCTTTGGGCTATTCTCCATGTGATATTTATATGGTTTCTGGCTGTGTATGGCTTTTTAGTTGTTGATTGAGGTGTTGATAGCTATTATATTGTTGGCTATTTTGTTCTTGTGTTGCCAAGCCCTTGCCTCAGGGGTGAAATGCTACCAGTTCGCTTGGGTTCGGGCCAAACCGTAGCAGCAGCAGCAGCACATGGTTCAGTGAACCGGTAGCAGCGGCAGTGTGAGGGTCTGCCCACCCATCTGGACATCTTTACTTCCTGTTTTTAACCAGAAAGTAACCTATTTTTGACCCTCTGCGCATGTGCAGAAGGCTTTACACATGTGCTGAGGGTCCAAAATCAGACATGAGGATGGTGTGCGCACTTCTGAACCAGTAGGGAAGGTAAGTAGATTTCACCCCTGCCTTGCCTCCTAAGTACATGATAAGATGGTGGTAAATTAGCACTCCTGTTGACTGATGAGAGAAGCATTTCCTGGGCTTCAATCACTTCCCTGGATGTTTTTGTACCTGCTTGTCCAACAATCTTAATAGCTGCAAGTTTCCCCTCTATGTCTTTTATCTGAGCAGTAGACTCAAATTCAACCATAGACAACACAACAGGCAATGGGCACTGGGAGAATTCTTTTATTCCTTTTAGCACAAGCCATCTTTAGTTGAATGACTTTACATGTGAAAAATCAGTTTCATCACTGTGTAAACTTCCCACTAACATGACATTAAGGGGAGTGCTTGGTAACTATTTTTCCCTAGAGCAGAGTGTGCTTGGTGAAAGGAGAAGTGAAGCTAGGAAAATCTATGAATTCTTTCTCTTAAGTTGGGCCACACCATTTTCTGACTTGATACCTATAACAGAACATGGATCAGGAATGGGAACAGCATAACTGAAGATGACACACTTTCTGTAGCCTTGAAGACTGTGGGTAGCATCTTCATTTAGCTGTCAAAAAGACCCCAAATATTCACAAATGCCCATTATGCATAAAAGATGAAAGTGTTCAGTTAAAATCAATATCAATAATAGGACATTGCACAGATCTGCTGTTTCAATTCTGTTTCATCTCTACTTTAAAGAAGCTAGTAATATGGCTGGTGAAACATCAGCACTATTTGGAAACCAATGCATTAATAAATGGAAGCTTTGAAATTACTGTACACTTTATTCCGGTCAAAAGGACTGAGAGGTGATGATGATGATGATGATGATGATGATGATGATATATTTTAAACTGTAATTCCATTGCACTACATTAATGAAATATGCCCTCATTTATTTGTAGCCCAGCTCAGCTTCAGCATTATTCCAGCAAATAACATTGGGGAAATTTGATGTAAAATTGGCCTTTGGCGGAGCTTGTGACATACAAGCCAACATGATAATGACCATGGCATATGAAACTCAATGACTTGGGATATCAATGTTCAAGAGCATGGATTTGATATGCATTAATCTGGAAGACTATGGGAAAGGGAAGAATGTAATTCATTTGAATGAAAGTAGCCTGAACTGCTGGAATGAAGTTGATACATACTTACAGAGAAGTGAAAGTATGGGAATAAAAAGGCTTATCTGTATATTGGAAAACATTAATTGGTCTCATTTATATTTTTATGAGTTCGTATGAAACTAAAAATCCATAAGTTAGTCATAACTGCATGCTTTATTCTGGTAAAGGGAAGTAAGGGAAAATACCATGAATGGGTTTGCAGAAAAATAGTACAACATTCTGAGTAAATGTGATTATAAAAGGGCCATAAATTGATGGGTGAGAGTAAGAGGTAAAAAAAAAAAGTGCCAGGGTCATTTAAAGTCCCAAGAAGGAAGGAGAATGATGACTGGTGAACATCTGGTTAGGAAAATGTCTGTTTCAAGTGAATGATTTAAGCATAAATCTATTCATATATACACATGGAAAAGACACGAAAATGAAAAGACACGACTGATCTGATTGTTTATGATGAGACATTATTGATGGGCACAAGAGAGATGAAAGCTTCTGAATGTGAGACAGACCATTTTTGATAAGTGTCAAAAGTGGAATTTTGGAAAAATGAGCATGGAGAAAAAGGAAGTGTGTGAAAGAATGAGAACAGGACAAATTCAGAAAAAAGAAATTACAATCCTACATGCAGAAATATTAGGAAATAAATTAATTTCCAAAAATTATGAATACAAAAAAAGGATGCCAAAACTACTTAAAATAGAATGAAATAGACCGCCACTGAAATATGTGAAGTTAAGTTAGTGGGAAGTATGAAAAAAGAAGTTTGGTAGAATGATGAACTGAAAGGGCTGTGGATGAGGAGAAATATCTTATAAAAGAATGATTGCAACACAAGAGAGAAAGAGAAATGAAGATGATAATGATGATGTTGATGATTCATTTATCAAAGGAAGATAATTGACTAAAATTATTGGCCTTGTATCCTGATATATGTTGTTCAAATTTGACTCTTTGGAATATCTTGAAAACCATTTTGGGGATCAGCGATATAGCCTACCTCCTTAATTGTGAGACTGAATTTGTTTTAGTATTCAATGCAACTCTTCAAAATTTCTATATCATATTAAATATAAACAATAATGATGTTTATGAAGTAATATTATTATTTGCTAACTGGGGAACAAAATGTTTAAAAGGCACATTTGCATCACAAATTTAAAATGGTTTAACAGTCATCTTGACCATACTTCTCCATAGAAAACACTCCTTGAAAAACATTGGCATTTTCATTTAGCTGTAATTTTCAGGATTCTTTTGAGAGTCACACTTGCCAAACTATACAAAAGCAATAAAATTTGCTCCTGAAGTTTCCCTGTTTTGATTTTCTTTTCCTGAGTGCCTTCCTACTCACAAAGATGTGAATTCCGTCTGGTTAGAAGATATTTATGTGGCTCCATTTTGAAAATACTTATTGTATTTGTCCCAAAGGTGCTTTTTCAAAAGACAACTGGACATTCTTTGTTTTTCCTTGAAGGTGTTTTGCTTCTCATCCAAGAAGCTTCTTCCATTCTTGGATGAGAAGTAAAATGCCTCCAAAGGAAAACAAAGAAAATCCAGTTGTCTTTTGAAAAAGCACCTTTGGGACAATCATGACCTGGATGATTGAAAATCTCCATAGATGCTTACTATATTTCTTTTCTCCTTCTCTTTTTCTGTCAAACACACAAACGCTTTTCTCATACAAAGGTTGTGCTGCATTTAAATAAATTAGGTTTTTAAAGAGGTTAAGAGTGGTGAATATGCACACGTGTGTGTGTGGGGGGGGTGTGCGCGTTCATCTGTTAGTAAATATATTTTAAATATTCCTCTGAGGGATACATTGTTAATACACATCTTTCTTATCCCTTCTTATATGCTGGATACAAATTGATGGTGACATAACAGGGGACTTTATGACTAAATATTAAGGCCCTGTTTATGCAGTTGAAGTGTTGATTTATTTTTTGTTTATGATGGAAAACATACAGAAGGGGGAAAACGTTTAGTATTGAAATTTTATGATAATAGTCAAGTGCCTGCTATACCATTGGCAAATCTCTATGGCCCCTTCGCACTTGTGTTTACATATTCCTGGATTTTGACACATACAGCTGGGTTACATTTTATAGCAAGTTGTTCCTTTTCCTCCCATTTGTTTTTAAAATTTAGTAACTTGAAAGTTGGCCACATCTGGAAGCAAATTTTCTGTGTCAAATTCCACAGCACAAGCTTATGTGAAAAGAGTTTCTTCCCTGTGGGTTAAAAATATTCTCAAATGACTGTGAAACATCCCCTGGGATGGGAAGAATGTAATAAATATTTCCCTGCAGAGTCTCAACTTAAGTCCCTTCTCCTCAATAGTTTTGTAGGTCTTTTTTCTTTCTTTTATTTAATATGGTAAGTACCAAGTATATACAAGCAATATCCTTTTATTTTATTTTTATGCACACCTTTGTTTCTGAGCTTTAGAGAATTCTCCAGCCAACCGATGAATATTCTGAGGAAACCATCACAAATAATTTGATATCTGTTTGTTTAATCTCCAACTGCTCTACTGCCACAGCTATTCATTGCTTAACATAGCTAAGAAAATAAAATCTACTCTCCTTTAGGAATACAGATAATGTTGGTTGGCTCTGTATCTTCTCTAGTGCCGGCTTACATTATATATTCCTTCTGGTATTTAAAGGCCTGGGACTTTAACAGCCCAGCAGGGGGTAGCCAAGCACTGGCGACTTGGAAATTGTCAAATGTGTGACTTCTTTTTCCATGGTTGTTAAAGGATAGTCATAGGGAGGCTTAACTTTCTGGTATCCTATGTTAGTAACCGTATTCTCTCCTCCTTCCACTATATAAAATTATGCTATGATTTCTCTGCCATAATTAAGATTTTATAAAGGTAACAGGCATTTAAGGAATTCTGTTCATGGATCTGAACACAGAAGGAAAATATGTTTACTGAGCAACATGTTCTTGAATTGATACTGTGCTTTTATGATAGCAGTTTGTCAGCATCTATGCACAGGGAGATTGTAAATCCAGATATAGTTCTCTTCTCTTCTCTTCTCTTCTCTTCTCTTCTCTTCTCTTCTCTTCTCTTCTCTTCCCTTCCCTTCCCTTCCCTTCCCTTCCCTTCCCTTCCCTTCCCTTTTCTTTTCTTTTCTTTTCTTTTCTTTTCTTTTCTTTGGAGCAAAACTGAATCCAAAGGAATTTTGACAGGCTTTGGAAGTGCATCAAACTAATTTTTAAGCAATAACAAGTTTCTCAATATTATAGCTTTTGGATTAAAGCAAATTATCATAGCCATATATAGTAATTATACAATTCTTCATTTCAAACAAATGACTTGGACATGTCTAATTTTACCATTTTACCATTTCAGTTACAATATTGACAGACAACTATTATGTCATAGATATCATAGTTTTATGGATATATATTCCAGTTTTTCTGGGGTCAAGTAAATATTCACAGAAAGTATCGGTTCTTAAAAAGCATGGTTGAGCCATTTTTTTTCCTGTTCTGTACCATTTAAAAAATATTTATTTATGTCCTGTGAAAGAACCTGAAATTGAAAATAAATTGGTATCTCCCAACATTAAATAGATATCAATCAGTCTTATATTACAGTTACAGACCAGAATTAAAAAATAAAATATTTAAATTTAAACAAATATTTAAATATTTAAACAAAACAGAACAAGACATAATAGCATATTACTGTTAGAGATATAATAATTGATGGGACAGAGTCTGCCTAATTTTACAGATAGTATAGCAGAATTTAGCTACCTTCAAATAAATAGATATTTTTGATTCATTTTTCCATAAAGTATGTATTCCTATACATATTTTATCTGTATAATATATATTGTTATACAGTTTGCAATACACTGGAAAAAGGCTTAGCATTTCCATTGGCTCTGGGTGATAGTAATAATGATGATGGTGACATAATTGTCATCAATTATTATTCAAAATTTGTTGCTATTATTTTCTCAAACACTGCAAGTAGAAATTGAGTGGGGAGGGGGTTGTAAAGAGAGAAAAATGGGCAACAGAGCTGTACTGGAAGTCTTGAAAGTGTCACCATATTTACTCATGTTCAGAGCAGACCAAAGTAAACTATACAGTCATTGGGCTGGAACTCAAGAACCTTAAGAATAATGAAAAATAAGTAGTAGCACTGTTCGCAAAAGTAAATATTTGGACAGTGCAATGATTAACTTGCACAAAGCTTACACATCTCTAAATGCTCAAGAAAAGGGGTTGTTACCTGGACATACTATGTTATGACTATGTTTTGCTAGGATTTTTAAAAGATGCTGAATGCTGTGTTGCACTAGCCCAGGGGTCTGCAATCTTGGCTCTTTTAAGACTTGTGGACTTCAACTCCAAGAGTTCCTCAACCAGCTGCTGGCTGAGGAACTCTGGGAGTTAAAGTCCACAAGTCTTAAAAGAGCCAAGATTGCAGACCCCTGCACTAGCCCAAGTGAATGAAAACTTTGCTGAGCTACAGAGCTGTAGACAGCTTGGAAAGGGTATACAGCTACCTGACTTTTCTAATTCTTCTTTCACTTATCTTTTCTAATCCCAGCACTCTTGTTGATTGATGCAGCTTTCACTCCTAAAAGTTCCAAGTAGATTTCACAAAAGATTCACAACGTTATACAAGATTTGACTGAGTTCACATGAGGTACAGACTCTGATGAAATATAAGAATGTCAAAACCAGGGGTGAAATCCAGCAGATTCTGACTGATTCTGGAGAACCGGTAGCAGAAATTTTGAGTAGTTCGGAGAACAAGCAAATACCACCTCTGACTGGCCCCAGAGTGGGGTGGGATTGGGGATTTTGCAGTATCCGTCCCCTGCCACACCCACTAAGCCATACCGACCAAGCCACACCATGCCCACTAAGTCATACCCACAGAACCGGTAGTAAAAAAATGTGAATTTCACCACTGGTCAAAACCTTCAGTGTGGGTCAGTGTTCTGGTATGAGATCTAAGGACTAAGTAACTCTTAGGTGTTTTATGATGTTTTAATAAAGGTTCTGAAGGCATCTGATATGGATCTGGTAGATCAGGGGTGTCAAACTCACAGCCTACAGGCCAGATGCATCATGCACTAGGAACGCCCATGCCCGGTTTAGCGAAGGGGGAAAAAAATCGTGATACATCACATGATGAAGACGCGATGACACCAGTTTGACACGCCTGTGGTAGATGCTACAGAAACACCCTTGATTGGTGGTTACCTTTGAGGCAAGGATTTTTTGGAGTGGGAGATATAGATGCAGTGTGTTGTGTCTGCGCCCCCCGAGCCGGGCCTCCTGCCAGAAAGTGACTTGGAAAGTGAGGGGGAAGGGCTGTCAGGACTTACCTTGGGAGCACTGGCTTCCCTGGCTCAGCTCCAGCAGCCAGAGACAGGCCAGGTGGAAGAGATAATGAGGCCTCCGTCCCCTGACTCTTCCCCCCCCCCGCAGGCCATGCCTTCAGATCCAGCTGATGGCAATCAGGCTTGGTTGGACCCTAGGTTTCGTAGGCAGGAGAGAAGGGAACAACAGAAGCAGGGGTGGGGCAGGCCTAGGAAGTGGTGAGTCATGGAGCCACACCCCACAGGATATAAAGGCAGCAAGAGCTGCTGTGCCTCTTCATAGCAGGCAAATCAACTGATTAACTAAGAGCTGAAGTTTGTTCCTGGGTGACTCATCGGCGTCAAGGGAGATAACAGAGACACTTGGCATACGCTCGCTATTTTGCTGCCAGAGCTGATAGTGCCGGCTACTTAAGCCATCACTCGGATGGAGGCGAAGGAGGACAGAACACAGTGTGAAGGAGGAAGTTTCCCTCAGGTTTCCAGTGTTTTTCTATTGCCTGCACCAGCCAGGCTTTTCGCCTATGCTACCCAGCTTGAGAATGCTGCCTGCTTCCTGGGCTATGCCCAACGATCTGGAGATTTTAATCAGACTGAAATAATCTGTTTGAGTTGCTATCTTCTAAGTTCTCTTTGAATTTGGCCAATAGAATTGTACCGGGGTAGTGGTGGTGAGAGCAATCCTGTTAAATGTAAGGCTGAGGAATTATGGCTGGAACGGGCTCATGAAAAGTATGGCCAAAGATGGTGATGGAAATTAATTCCATTTCTATTCATCCCATTTTTATTTCAAACTGACCAACCTTTGTTCATTCAAACTTGGTGTACCCAAAATCAGCTTTGTTTAGATTTTCAAAGTGTTCTGAATGTAATGATGTGGATCTATGAGATGAAAGAACCCACAACTATGTGGGTCTATGATATAATAACACTCAAATTCATCATAACTGAGGATAATTAATATGGATCATAAACAGAAGCTACACTACGTAAAGGTAGGCAGATAGAAATGGGTGTACACCTGAGAAAAATGAGAACCCAAATGTAAGTTTTGTCACAATTCTTGTACAGCCCTGTACAAGCAGAAGTACATATTTGGTGTAGTTTTATTACTCTGTCACATTGCTTTGCTATGAGCTATATTGTAATTCTTCTCTACAACCAGAAGCATTTTCCAAGGGCAGAAAGACACTTTGTGCCCAAACCATAAGATTCACATAATTCTTACAAAAGTCCTGCTGTTTAAAGACACTTAAAATTGTTTCATCTTTCTCCTGCTCTGCTCTCAGGCAAAGCATCTTATGTCCCAGACAAAGGCATGGAGAGATTCCCATTAATAAAAAAATTCACAGGACTGTGGTTTAATGAAGAACGATGCATTGCATTGCAACATTGCAAATTCAATTCTTGGCATCTTCTGGAAGAAGTAGAAAAATGAAATTCCAGAAAATTAAAAATAATCAATGTCAAGTGCTAACCAAGTTGGAGAAAATTGTGCTCCAACTACTGTTATGGTTGGAGTATTTGGCATTGTTTAATGTAGCTTAAAAGTTGGGTATATTTGTTTACTCCTTTGAAGCCCTCAGATTCCTTAGGTTGACAGCTGCAATCATATACAGGACCTTCTGCATATAACCAGTTAGGGTGCTTCCTTGCAATAGGTTAAAGCTAAAGGTTCCCCTCGCACATATGTGCTAGTCGTTCCTGTCTCTAGGGGGTGGTGCTCATCTCCATTTCAAAGTCGAAGAGCCAGCGCTGTCCAAAGATGTCTCCGTGGTCATGTGGCCGGCATGACTAAATGCCAAAGGCGCATGAAATGCTGTTACCTTCCCACCAAAGGTGGTCCTTATTTTTCTACTTGCATTTTTTACGTGCTTTCGAACTGCTAGGTTGACAGAAGCTGGGACAAGTAACAGGAGCTCACCCTGTTATGCGGCACTAGGGATTCGAACCACTGACCTGCCGACCTTTCGATCGACAAGTTCAGCATCTTAGCCACTGCACCACTGCATCCCTATATGCAATAGGTTAGGCATATACAAATTCTAATAACCCCAAATTGATCTAAATAGAACTTTTGATCTCCTAAGGATTGACCTTTTAAAAAGATTCTAGTTGCCAGGGAAAATAAGCAAACTACCACATGTGATGTAATTTATCAAATGAAGAACTGTTCAAAGATAGAACATACCCGGCCTGCCTGAAATATATTTATATGACTACTCCGTGCATTCTTAAAAGGCCACATTCACATATAAAGCTAAATCACACATCCTGGTTTATCTAAATTAATGGATGAATAATGTATGCTGCTCAATTGTTCCTCAATATAAAT
Organism: Ahaetulla prasina; assembly: GCF_028640845.1. Classification (NCBI taxonomy): domain Eukaryota; kingdom Metazoa; phylum Chordata; class Lepidosauria; order Squamata; family Colubridae; genus Ahaetulla; species Ahaetulla prasina. The sequence continues at coordinate 174,927,591 of NC_080539.1, forward strand.
AAAACAAGCAGGATGGTTAAGTGCAGTTTTACATGCCAAGCAAACTTACAACCATGGCTAAATGCTTGCCAGTAAAGCAACTTCTGGAGCCAACTTGAACTCAGAAATGCAAGCTGTTAACCATAGTTCCCAATTTGCAGATTATAGGAAGCTTTTTCTAAGTGGCAGATTTTGGCTTTTTCCTTCACCCATAAAAACATAAAAGTGCATGCCACCCATGAAAACCATAGTAGATTGGACCAGGATTCGAATTTGGATTGTGGGCTCATCTTACAGTGGACACTGACTTCTAAAGCTTAAGTCTCAGTAAGGTTATTAAGGTGCCCCAGCACTCTAATTTTGTCACACCAGATGGCTTCCCATCTGGTTCTGTGCTATACGTTTCTTCTTTCAGTCATCCCATTGAGTTAAAGGTTTCTGCTGCAGCTTTATCATCTGCTATGCTACCATCAGAGCTTATTTTGCCTCACAAATTATATAAAACTCTAGTTACAAACTCTCTTCCCTTCAAATGCAACCAAACTGCAACATTACTAAAAACATTTTCCTCTTCTAAATTAATAACTCTCATTTTCTGAACACAGCTTAATTTAGCAGATTTAGGAACTGCTGGATGGCTTTTCCCAGAAGAGATATAATTTGACTTTTTCTTTCCTTTGATTTATTTTTATTTTCATTTTTTTCACTGTACTGTATGGGAAAGTTATAATACAGAAACAGAAAATTCTGTAAAAGAAATTTCCAAAAGTTGGGCAAATATTTTGTGAGGAAAATTTTCCTATAAAAGTCTTTGCAGATTTAAGCTACCACAGATTTAAGCTGCCGCCCAATTTAATGAGGGTTAGGGAAGTGCAAATATGACAGTGTTTGCTCACTGAATTAAAAAATCATGGCTAGGTGACAAAAATGAATAGTATGATTGGAAGTCAGTTTGCTTAGTGTGACTTCCTTTAATTCTGTGTAGCCTGGTCATAACATAAATTCTTGAGATATGGTTTTAGGTTGGCCTTTTCATTCACGAAGTAATTTGTGAATGAAATTTATAATTTGAACTGTGTAAAAATTAGGACAATGTTTATTGTTGCTTTCCAAAAATCTATAAATGGAATAATGACTCTTTTAAAGCTTAATTCTAATCTGTGGCTTGGAATTACGCACACAAGGAGAACGTAGCTTCAGATTTAGCCACTCTTCCTCCTTAATTCTCCTCAAAACAATGTATATTCTTCTTATTTAATTTGATTACTTTACATATTCTCTTGATTCCGGCAATGCATTGGGCCGTAAAGGGGTGGGTCTACATAATGTTTTAGACCAAAAAAAAAAAAACTTAAAAAAAAACTGAATCCAGATAGAGCTAACCAAGCTTAACATATTTGTGAAAACTTTTATAGGTCTAAATTGGTTAGGTGTCTTGTGTGGACCCAGCCTAGAACTTCTAAAATTTCCATTTCTAGTTCAGGGTGAATAAGGCAAACCCATGGCTTGTACCTAATGGCTTTATTTAGTGCAATTATGAGATCCATGGGAAATATTATGCAGAAAATTGTAACCATCCAGAAGACTATGGCCTGCATATGCATAATTGATGTTAAATACTTTTGCAAGTAAGAATCAAATCTGTACTCAACATTTTTGCTGACAGACATAATATAAGCAATTGTTAAAAAAAAAAAACTCACAGGAAACAGCCCCTTAAGATAAAAGGTTGAGACCACTGTTGGCTCCAATTCATGTTCTATTTTTTCCTATGTAAATCAGTTCATCCAGCTGTTGTATCTTTCTTACATATACCCCTGTCTTCTGAAATCCAGCTAGCATATGAGAGGTTTTTCCCCCTGTGGCAATGCTCCAAAAGTAAAAATCACCGCACATTAAGGATAGTTTACCTTCCTTTCCCCAGCAAGGAAAAGCATATTGGTTGCTATTTTACTTTGGAAATTGTACTGTAATTATCACTGCATTAATTACAGTTTATAAATGTTTTACCTTATAGAATGGTTCCCAACCCTTTTTCATGATGCAGACTTGTAGATTGTCACCAAAAGCGATTCCAGACTATTAATTTTGGTATGGTCTCATTTTGATTGCCGGATGTGTGAACAGCATTGATTAATACCAGTGCCAGGTAAAAGCAGCATTTGAATTCAGAGATATTAAATTTATAAACCAATATTTGTGACAAAAATTGAGCTGCAAATAATAAGATATCCAAGGTATCTTATTATGTTATGTTATGTATTAAGGCGAAGTCTCTTTTCAGCTAAGTCTGACCTGTCTCGGTTATTTTTCTGGCAATTGTAAAGAAATTTCCTTTTTTATGGGATCTTTTCTCTTTATTATTTAGCTTACCTTATAGTCCTGTTGTTTCCTTGTGATCCTCCAGTCATGTACTAACTACTTCCAGTTCTGCTTAGCTGTTCACAGTCAGCTAAGTGTTGTCATCTAGCTCAGGGGTCTCCAACCTTAGTAACTTTAAGGCTTGTGGACTTCAACTCCCAGAGTTCCTCAGCCAGCTTTGCTGAGCTTTGCTGGCTGAGGAACTCTGGGAGTTGAAGTCCACAAACCTTAAAGTTACTAAGGTTGGAGACCCCTGATCTAGATGAACATAAGAAATATACAAGATGAAGATGGTGATCATTGATGATGATCTCTTCCCATTCACATGTACACATGCAGATACTTGTGGTACCCTCCTAGACCATCAATAAATCCATGGATCACAGAGTAAGAATCTATGTGTTTTTGTGTTTTATGTAATCATTAATTTATTTTTCAGCTCCTTTCCTTGCACTTATGACTGAGCAGTATGGGCATTCTGGTGCACTCATTCTTCATCCCAATGTTGAGCTCTCTCAGTTTGAGGAATCAGTGCGTGTCTTCTGGTTTTTTCCTGGTGTGTATATCCAAACTCTTCTATTGTATTAAGAGAGAAATCTCAAAGTGAACACTTAGAAGTAGCCAAGAAGTTGACTTCTTTTTCAAGATAGACAGATAGCCATCCATCTAACCATCCATCCATCCATCCATCCATCCATCCATCCATCCCCAATGAAAATATTAAGGGACATTGGGAATAGTTTACCTCCAACAGTTAATGTTGGACTATGTGAAAAGAGACTCAGGAAAATATGGAGGATATGTGAGAGAAGTTGCATTCAGAGTTCTTGGACATTCTTGGACATTCTTGCTCGTAGCTCTAATCCAGAGGTCTTTGCACTTCTCTGACACGTACTGTTTACTATTCATATTCACATATGTACTATGTGCAAGAGCTATAGTTCTAAGCGTCTCACCTGAACTGCAATAGAACAACACCCGGAGTCGTCTTTTAGGCTTGATGGGTGACATAAAAATTCAATAAATAAACAAAAAAATAATAAGAACAGAAAAGCTGGGCCTTCTATGCCAAAGACCACAACTGTGCACCATTTTCTGCACATATTGTCCCCTCTGCAGTGGAAATGAGTAAGCTTCTCCCCCACCATCTGCCCTCCTCTCCATCCTAAATGATGGACTACAGCTGAAAGTGTGGAGGGGTGGGATGGTGGTTTTAGCAGTGGTTCTGAATTTAGATAAATAGGGCCTGCCAAATGTTGCTCTCTGGATGCCAAACAAGAGTTTAGCATGCATATTTTTTTCATAAATATTCCTTACATAGCGAGTAACTTGAGTTTAATAAAACATTTGGCCTATGGAAGGGAAGATAAAATGAATGTGCTTTAAAAACACTGTGCGTTGAACATGCAGTATATTATATGTAATACACCAAATGAAAGTCCGTGGTAACATTCAAATGAGCAATTATTTACTGTTTTGTTAAATGTTGACATGTATGACAGCGATCATATATTACTATAAATAGTTTTCTGTTAAAGATGGCTCATTAGTTGTATGGGCTGCATTCATTTTAAGGTTCAGAGTCGCAATATCTTCTGGCTTTTTTCCCCCCATTTAATTTTTGGCAGCAGGCCAGTTGTAGATATGCATAATATTTCACTGTTAAACTCTGCAAACAGAATATCCTGCTGTGCTAAAGAAAACATTACGTTTCATACCACATGAAAACTATCCATCATTTTTAAATCAGTCCCCCCTCTAAAAAGAAAAGGGGGGAAAAAAAGCACAAAAAGGAGAAAAACCATAGCTTCTACCTGCTTTTTCCATCAGCCTTTAGAACAACAATAACTCTGAGGTGAAGGATGGGCTCTTTGGACCTGATCCATTAAAGTGCACACTAATTACAGTGCCCCTAACATTGGACTTGCTAAGCTACAAAGAGTGACTTTGTAATAGGACCTTACTAGAATCTCCATGGTTTGGTCTGCACATGCTTTAAATGTTTCAGGTAAATTAAGAGCGTAAACACCTTTGCTTGGTCTCTCGAGGACTCTCACTTCCTAGCAATGCTAGTGAAAAACAGTGATTTGTTCAGGTATCACTTTACTCATACAGAGAAAGGAGGCCTAAAGATTTATTGGTTCTGAAAAATTAAGAGAGTCAGTTATGCAAGAAAAAAGACTGGATACAACAGGCGTTGTTGTTGTTGTTGTTGTTGTTGTTGTTGTTAGCCAGAGGTCACTTATGAAAAAAGTGAAATCTTGTCTGAAAAAGTGCAGGAGCCAAACAGGATAGGCATGTTCCAGATTTGCATTGCTTTCTTCCCACACATATTATTATTAATTCTTTTTGTCACAACATTATATACAAGCACATATAACGAAAGAAAACAATAGGACAGGAACGGTAGGCACTTTTGTGCTCTTATGCACGCCTCTTATAGTCCTCTTAGGAATGGGGTGAGGTCAATAGTAGAGAGTTTTAGGTTAAAGCTTTTGGGATTTTGAGAAGAGACCACAGAGTCAGGTAGTGTGCTCCAAGCGTTAACAACTCTGTTACTGAAGTCATATTTTCTGCAATCAAGATTGAAGCGGTTAACATTAAGTTTGAATCTATTGTTTGCTCTTGTGTTATTGCAATTGAAGCTGAAGTAGTCTTTAACAGGAAGGACATTGCAATGGATGATTCTGTGTGTTAAACACAGGTCATGTCAGAGTCGGCGGAGTTCTAAGTTTTCTAATCCCAGGATTTCAAGTCTGGTGGTATAAGGTATTTTGTTGTTTTCAGAGGAGCGGAGAACTCTTCTTGTAAAATATTTCTGGACTCGTTCAATTGTATTAATGTCAGAGATGGTGGTATGGGTTCCAGACAGGTTATGGGTTCCAGACAGGTTATTCAAGTCCACTTTTTTTTTTAATTTACATTTATACCCCGCCCTTCTCCGAAGACTCAGGGCGGCTTACAGTGTATAAGGCAATAGTCTCATTCTATTTGTATATTTACAAAGTCAAATTATTGCCCCCCCAACAATCTGGGTCCTCATTTTACCTACCTTATAAAGGATGGAAGGCTGAGTCAACCTTGGGCCAGGCTTGAACCTGCAGTAATTGCAGGCTGCTGTGTTCTAATAACAGGCTTCTTACAGCCTGAGCTATCACGGCCCTTGTATGAATGAATATTATCATACAGTGGACTTGAATATGGCAGCCCTTTGGGGAGAGGATGCTACCAGACAGAACACCATTCTCTTTTTCAGTGTAAGTAACCGAGATAATTTGGGGAATCATCTGTTTTATCCTGTTTGCCTTGGTAAAGAAGGAAAAAAAGAGAGCATATTTTGGTCATTGCTATTTTGCAATGAAAATCAGACTGGCAAAAATTTTCACACTTCTGCTTTAGTGTTTGTCTTCTTTGTGAAATGCATTTGATGTTTATGAAATCAGCTTCTCCTTTTTCACATTTCAGCCTAAATTGGGTTGGGCTACCTAGAAGTCTGAGCTTCAGCTCCAGTTTTTCATCCAGCTACCTGGGAACTGACATCTACGGATTTGAAAAGTGTCAAGTTGGGGAAACCGTCAAACATTGGAAGCATCAGAAGGACAAAAACAAGTTTTGCATACAATCCTTGATAGTTTTCAGCAGCGTTTCTCAACTTCAGCAACTTTAAGAGGAATGGACTCCAATTCCCAGAATTCCCATGCTGGCTGAGGAATTCTGGGAGTTGGAGCCCTCACCACTTGAAATAGCTGAGGGTTTTTTTTTGTGCATTTATATCCCGCCCTTCTCCGAAGACTCAGGGCGGCTTACACTATGTTAGCAATAGTCTTCATCCATTTATATATTATATACAAAGTCAACTTTTATTGCCCCCAACAATCTAGGTCCTCATTTTACCTACCTTATAAAGGATGGAAGGCTGAGTCAACCTTGGGCCTAGTGGGGCTTGAACCTGCAGTAATTGCAGGCAGCTGCTGTTAATAACAGACTGTCTTACCAGTCTGAGCCACAGAGGCCCTTTCTCACAGAGGTTGAGAAACACTGACCTACAAGACAGAAGTGAGTCCTCCTTCATCTGGAAGAATCGACTAGAAAAGCCCCTTTGTCCTCAAATCTTCACTCTTTTGTGGCAAATAAAGCAAATAAAGGAGTGGGAAGAAGGCATGAGGTTTACACTTGGCTTTCATTACAATTTAAAAACTCAAATACAAATATTTAACTCATGCGATACTGGATGCAATGCAACAGATGCATTCCTATGAACCTCCATTATGTTTCTAATGTAGGCCGAAATGCTTGAATTACATTTTTAAAAGTAAATGCAGATAGTCAAGGTCACAAGAGTTTTACTGTGTGATGTGGTTTTGGTCTACTAAAAGAATTATATTACAACATCTGCAGGCTGAGAACAGAATGTCTGACCTTGCAACTGGATAGGCATCTCTGAATGCCTGTAGGAAGAACCTTTGATTAGAGCTTGCATTTAAGCAGGAGGGAGATCATATATATAAAAAGAAACCACTGAGCCTGGCGTGAGAGCAACATGTTGAGGCTATTGTCGAAATGATTGTCCCTGCTATTCATTGTTCTCTTCCTTGTGAGGGTAACTACTCTATTTATTAATTCATGTATAGCCCCCATCATAATCCCAGCAGATTCTGACTGGGGTCCCACAAAGTCAAGACATTAAAATTCAGATGTAAATCATTTTTAAAAGTCATCCATAAAAATTAGCACGTTATAGATGGCATTCATTTAAGCAAAGAGGCCAAGGTTGCTCTGACTGATTTTCAGGATGCCAAAGGACAGGAATACTGCAGTTCGGTCCATTCCTCCTGGGGTAGGTGACCATCTCAAATGGAGACCATCCATGGGAAGGTCTCTTGCCTGGCCCACAGACCATGAACTTCACAAGGAGGGGACCAATAGCAGGATCTCTGTTACTGACCAGGCCACACAGGCAGATTCAATTTTAGCAAGGCATCATCTTAGTTTCCTCATGCGTGCCATAAAAAGCCTGAAAGATAATAACCAGCACTTTGAATATTTCCTCCTCAGCAAGAAATAAAACATCAGAATACCCAAGAGGAGAATCTTTTTTTGTCCATCTTGAGTCCATCTTCTTAGATAAGCTAGGAGGCAAGACTTTTATGCCAACCTTTCTTCAAAATTCAGCTTGAAAAACAAAAAGATCAGTCCATAGAATACAAGGGGAAAACTTCAGCATACCTGAAGCTGCCTGATTTTTCTGGTAGAACAAAATGAAAATAGCGGGGACACCATTTTTCTTTACATTTCTACTTTGTCCAGACAATACTGTCTCTGATCTCATGACGCCAAGAAAGTTGGTGCAACTGCTCAGTAATCCTGGTCCAGTGGTGGGTTTCAAAGTTTTTTACTACCGGTTCTGTGGTTGTGACTTGGTGGGTGTGGCATGGCTTGGGTGTGGCTTGGTGAGCATGGCAGGGAAAGGATACTGTAAAATCTCCATTCTCACCCCACTCCAGGGAAATTTACTGCAAAAATCCCCATTTCCTCCTCATCAGCTGGGACTCGGGAGGCAGAGAATAGATGGGGCAGGGCCAGTCAGAATTTTTACTATCGGTTCTCCGAACTGCTCAGAATTTCCGCTACCAGTTCTCCAGAACTGGTCAGAACCTGCTGAAACCCACCTCTGTCCTAGTCCTTCTGACTTGCTCTAGATGGGTTTTGGGGTGTCAGATTGATTTTATTTATTTATTTATTTATTTATTTATTTCGATTTTTATACCGCCCTTCTCCCGGAGGACTCATAGCAAATATTTCTTTCTTTTAATGAGAGCTCAGAAGAATGAAATCTAATTTATCTTTCTGAATGGTATACATAGCTCTTCTGTCATTAGTTTCCTAGGGTGGACAAATTTACCACTGCTAAGAACCTCCTTATCAATGACAGAAAATGGTTGGGTCATGATTATGAATTGAGGACAATACTCTGTGCCAATTAATTAGGGGAGGCAGCAGAAGGACACAATAGGCAACAGAAACAGACTGCAGAGAAACTAGTATAGAGAAATACTAGTTTGTCGCCTTTCCATCCCATTCTTCTTTTTCTTAGAGCAATACTAGTTGGGTACAGTGACTGGATGCCAGACAGTCACCTACTTATTATTATTTTTAAAGCATAAGCCTCTCCTAATCATGCAGAATTCAAATATTTGAGTCCATATTTAGATTTCTGAGAGGCAAATGGAGTTCTCAGTTGTGTCGACAGAATCAGGACACAAAGGCAAGTTTCCATTAGCCCAAGAGAGGATAGTTAAGACTTATGGATGACCATATTAAAGAGTATAGACTGTACAAACCAGAAAGAGGGCTGAGAAAATGTCTATAAAACCCTCACATCTTAAACATAACCTATTTCCATAACCCCCATCTCAGACACACCAACAAAAGCCAAGCCTCCTACAACTGACCCCATCCCATTGGGTTCACAACCCCTAGTGATCACAGAAAAGGAAGTGCAGGACCTATTTCACAGACAATAGCCAGGAAAAGCTCCAGGCCCAGACAAGATAACTCCTTCTTGCTTAACCCATATCTTCAATAAATCACTAGAGATGTGCTATGTTCCTTCTTGCTTCAAATGCTCTACCATCATCCCAGTGCCGAAGAAGCCCACCATCAAGGAACTGAATGACTACAGACCAGTTGCTTTAACATCTGTAGTCATGAAAACCTTTGAAAAGCTAGTGCTTTCCTACCTGAAAACCATCACGGATCCGCTGTTAGACCCCTTGCAATTTGCATACCGAGCAAATAGATCAACAGATGATGCTGTTAATATGGCTCTGCACTACATCTTAAAACATCTTGAATCTCCAAAGACCTATGTAAGGGTCCACTTTGTAGACTTTAGTTCAGCATTCAATACCATCATTCCAGACACTCTTCTAACTAAGCTAAACCAGCTACAAGTACCTGAACAGACTTGTAAGTGGATCACAAGCTTCCTAACAAGCAGGAAGCAGCAGGTGAAGCTAAGCAGGATCACATCAGATACCTGTAAAATTAGCACAGGGGCCCCCAAAGCTGTATGCTCTCCCCACTTCTCTTCTCTCTGTATACGAATGACTGCATCTCCAACAATCCATATGTTAAATTACTGCAGTTTGCAGATGACACAACAGTGATTGGTCTCATTCGAGACAATGACGAATCCGCATATAGACATGAGTTCGAACGACTAGCCTTGTGGTGCGACCAAAACAATCTGGAACTGAACACACTCAAAACCATAGAAATGGTGGTAGACTTTAGGAGAAACCCTTCCATACTTCCACCTCTCACAATACTTGACAACACAGTATCAACAGTAGAAACCTTCAAATTTCTAGGTTCTATCATACCACAAGATCTAAAATGGACAGTTAACATCAAAAACATCATCAAAAAAGGACAACAAAGACTGTTCTTTCTGTGCCAACTCAGAAAGCTCAAACTGCCCAAGGAGCTACTGATCCAGTTCTACAGAGGAATTATTGAGTCTGTCATTTGCATCTCTATAACTGTCTGGTTTGGTTCTGCAACCCAACAAGAAAGACACAGACTTCAGAGGATAATTAGAACTGCAGAAAAAATAATTGCTACCAACCTGCCTTCCATTGAGGACCTGTATACTGCACGAATCAAGAAGAGGGCCGTGAAAATATTTACAGATCCCTCACATCCTGGACATAAACTGTTTCAACTCCTACCATCAAAACGACACTATAGAGCACTACACACCAGAACAACTAGACACAAGAACAGTTTTTTCCTGAACGCCATCACTCTGCTAAACAAATAATTCCCTCAACACTGTCAAAATATTTACTAAATCTACACTACTATTAATGTTCTCATCGTTTCCATCACCAATCTCTTTCCACTTATGACTGTATGACTAACTTTTTGTTGCTATCATTAAGGATTAAATTGTACCGTATGACCATCATTTGTGTTGTAAATGTTGTACCTTGATGAAGGTATTTTTTCTTTTATGTACACTGAGAGCATATGCACCAAGACAAATTCCTTGTGTGTCCAATCATACTTGGCCAATAAATTCTATTCTATTCTATTCTATTCTATTCTATTCTATTCTATTCTATTCTATTCTATTCTATTCTATTTCAACTTCTCCCCTCTGGGTGCCACTACAGAGCATTGAGTTCCAAAACAATCAGACATAAAGACAGTATTTACCCGCACCCCATGCAATCACCCTGCTGAACATTTAATTCCCACAGCACTGTCTGACTTCTCATCTTCCAATCTTCCTACAATCTTCTCCTATTGGTTTCTTATGTTTTGCCAACTATTGTTTGTAACTTATGATTGATTATAATTATGATTATGACCTATGATCAGTGGTGGGATTCAAGTTTTTTTACTACCGGTTCTGTGGGCATGGCTTGGTAGGTGTGATATGCCTTGGTGGGGGTGGCTTGGTGGGGGTGGCAGGGGAAGGATACTATAAAATCTCCATTCCCTCCCCACTCCAGGGGAAGGATATTGCAAAATCCCCATTTCCTCCCAATCAGCTGGGACTCAGGAGGCAGAGACTTGATGGAGCGGGGCCAGTCAGAGGTGGTATTTACCAGTTCTCTGAAAATTTCCACTACCAGTTCTCCAGAACTGGTCAGAACCTGCTGAAATCCACCTCTGCCTATGACCTATTACGTGCTGTTTATATGTAAGCATATGCACCATATACTGTAAGCATATGCACCAGAGATGAATTTCTTGTGTGTCTGATCATACTTGACAATAAAGAATTCTATTCTATTCTGTTCTGTCCTGTCCTGTCCTGTCCTGTCCTGTCCTGTCCTGTCCTGTTCTATTCTATTCCATTCCACTCCACTCCACTCCATTCTATAGAAGCTAAGAACTGAGAATGTGAGTAAAGTCCAAACTAATGCTAGCCCTATTATCCCAAAAGAGCTCAGATAGGCAGGAAACATGAGCTGATTGATTTCATTGTCTGACTACTCGTGTTAATTTCAGATACATCACCACACAACTCAATTTTCCCTTTAGAGCTCTCCACCTATGGAATTGAAGTTATAGTTGACTCTGAGAGCCCCCCCCCAAACATCAGAAAAGGTATCAAACTTCATACTGAAGCCTCTCATTCATGTTGGTGCTAACCCATTAAGTTGGTTGTGTCAGAGCTGGTCCCTTTCTTGATGGAGTTAACCAAAGGTTTCCCTAAATCCAATCACCCACTTCCACAGCTCTACTCCTTATTATATTGAGTTGGAGTATTTTGCACAATGCTTTTTTGCACTCACAGCATTTTTTCTTCATTAGAACCAGTTATCCGAATCAGTAAATACAAACTCTGAAACCAGTCCATGGATTTTGGCAACATGCTCCAAGTATTCAGTGCTGTTGCCATCAAACCAATTTTATCCATCTCAATCTCTTATTTTAATGGTGAGAAATGATACAGTAGATGGATGCCATGCTTACAATTACAATTGCTTGCTCACTGTTTTGGCTCTCATAGGATACAGTGAGAGCAGACTTTCATTAGATTTGCAATTGTGGCTTGCCAAAGAAATTCTTTCCTCTGCCCTCTCCCGCCTCCCTTAGTATTGGCCTGGCCCTGCAAAAGAGGGCCAAGAAAGATATTCCACACAATATAGTGGAATCCAGCTGAGGTGCCAACACTTGATCTCTGACTGTCTCTCTGAATTGTGGGCTATAAAATATCCATCAAGAAAAGCACATTTGGTAATTCTGGATATTAAATGCAGAATTCCTGCATATTTTAAAACATTCTGTTGCTTATCATGCTGCTTATATTTTCTCTGTATTCTTTTTCTTTCGAATTGGTTAAATCTTCTGAATGTGCATTCTAAATAAAACAAAAACAACGACAATGACAACATAATGCCTCCAACTCCTCCACAAGGTGGAATGGATAATTTAGAGATCAACAATGTGTTTGCTTGGTTAACATTCTGTTTTATAACCTTGTGGTTATCAGTTTTGGGTTTCATCTGGCATTTTGCTGCTTGCTCATCCATCTGTGTGAACTCCTTCTGTCTCCGAGTTATTTGTTGCTGGGTTTTGTTTTTTCCATTAATTAACCAGCCAATTAATCCTTTGGCATTAATTTTGAATTATTAGATTCCTAGCACATGTCTTTGGGCCACACACATCTTCCTGCACCATAATTTGAGGACTGTATATTGTGTTGCTGCTATAGGATTATAATCTGTAATTCAAAATTTAAAGTGATATTGAAAACTCCCAAAGGTGCTTTTTCAAGAGGGAATTGGACTTTCTGGTTTTTCTTTGAAGATGTTTCGCTTCTTGGATGAGAAGCGAAACGTCTTCAAAGAAAACCAGAAAGTCCAGTTCCCTCTTGAAAAAGCATCTTTGAGACAACCATGATCTGGATGACTGAGAATCTCCATAGACATTTGGTATTATAAAAGATGCTTTGTTCATCTTTGATTTACCAGTGAAGTCCTTCTCTTATTCTGAAGGAATGGATCACCCTTCTATGTTTATCCTTTGTATTCTCCAGCATTGTTTTATAATGTTTCACATGTGAATGAACAATTTTGAACTTTTACATTGCCTTAAATCAGTGCAGACATGGTTATCTCAGTAGCATTTCCACAATCTGTCATACAGACAGTGGGTTTAGAAAAACCAAATACCGCTTCAACATATGGGTCAAATAAATTGTCTTTGGTTCATAAATATTGCCTTCCAAAACTGGTCTGCTGTCTGGATCATACAGTGGCTGGATGTCATAAAACTAATTCACAATTAATTGTTGTTTCATTTACTATATGCAGCCCTGCTTCCTGTTATGGAAGGATAGCTTTGCTGTCAATCTGTTTCTTCTCCACCCAGTCCACCAATTTGTTTTCCTCTTCTTTCTCCTGTTTTCCCATGCCTGGGAGCAGGATGGTACGTGTTTGTGTGTGTGTGTGTGTGTAAGAAATAATATCATGTACTTTATTTTAAAAAATAAATTATGAAGTCACATTCAACACATACTTTTTAATGAATTCTTGGAATACACAGTCCTTTGCATAGTAGCAAAAACACACAAGAAGGGGCTACTTCAGAAAGCATGAAATTCACAGGGGAACCTAATGATTTATTAACATGTACATATTTGGGCTTGAGCCAAGACAGAAGATGGCTTCAATTCCTTTGTATTGTCTTCTAAATTTGTTTTGGATGGGATTGGGGTGTGTCTTCAAAGCTTCAGACCAGATTCTGAGGGTAGATGAAAGCGGGAGGGGGGGGGAGTCCATGGAGCAAGTGGAAAGCTGCTATGATAGCACTGGATTTTCCTCCACGTTTGAACAGTAAGAAGAAACCATGAATTTGTGGTTTTGATAGCATTGGCAGACTATTTTGAAAAAGGAGGAGGATTGAGATTTAATAAGAAATTGCAGAAGGGGGAAAAAAAAACTAAGTTTCTATAGTTGAGGAAGGAGATGATGACCACAGCACGAATTAGTGTTTAGCAAGATCTTCATATGACTTGCTAGCTGATTAAGATTAATTGCCTTCCAGAACTTCATGACTATCCATCCTGTTATCACTGTGTTTTATAATGCAATGCCTTCCAAAACCAGCACCAGCTATGTAGTATTTCTACAGGCTAGAAAAGAACAAGACACAAACCCCATATTTAGGGCTTCAGTAATTGTCCTGAACATTTTCCTGATAAAACATAACTTCTAAAGAAAGACAACAAAGTCATTTGAGCATATAATTTAAACAAATTCATCCTTTAGCAAAACCGCCTATTATGTTTGACCTGAATATGATGATAGGACCTCAACTGACTGTAAGTATGCAGGTTTTTCAAAGATGTGCTTTAAGCAAATAGTTACCAAATATAAATAATGATATTGTCAAAATATAAGAAAATGATGAGTTATATACTACTACTGTATGGGTATTCTGTCTGTAGGCTCCAATCTGGGTTGATCAGCCAGACCAGAGTTTTTGTCTTCTGAGATTTCAATCTCATACTGGAACCCATCTTCAGGGAACTTCTCTCTGGCAGAATGTGTGTTCTGTCTCTTGAAGAATACACAAGCAATCATACACCTGCCCTATTTTGTTCCAGCCCTGTTATAAGGAGAGATTCAATTGTGTCCTAAATATAGATATATTCCTTGACAATCACTGCTGTGAAGCAATTGGAAGTGAGGGGCTGGAGAAGCTAAGAATAGTGATAATTTCAAAAAAAACCCTCTTAATTCCCAGCAGTAATCCACCCTTCCTTCCTTCCTTCCTTCCTTCCTTCCTTCCTTCCTTCCTTCCTTCCTTCCTTCCTTCCTTCCTTCCTTCCCTCCCTCCCTCCCTCCCTCCTTCCTTCCTTCCTTCCTTCCTTCCCTCCCTCCCTCCCTCCCTCCCTCCTTTGTATTTAAGTAAAAATCAATGCACTTGGAAATGAACATTAAAACATAAGGCCATCTCTTCAAGGCTTTCACCAGTAATATAAAAGAGCCAGGTATAATCAGAAACCTGTTCCAAACTTCAAAAATGCCAACTTGAACACACTAAAGAAATAGTGTCAGCAGTTTAAATGTGCATGCATGCAGGCTTTCAACATTTGTGATAAGTTCCCCCATCCAAGTATCATCAATTTTTACAAAGGAGGATAGATTCACTAAACAAGCAGCTGGAATAAGTAGGTTAAAAAAAGCTGTGGATATTGGTAAATGATTATATTCTTAAAACTTCATTTCATGCTGTACCATTTTCCTTGAGGAGAGTACCATTCTTATTTTTATTATAACTCAGAGATTTTTTTCTTTTTAATTTCTTTTTAGTTTGCTAATTGAAACCAAAAACAAAGAGAAAATAAAAAATACCGAAGTTAAAAAAGTACTTGGGGATAAGTTGCAGTTTGCACCCAATCTCTATGTCCAGATCACAGAGCATTAGGTACAGTAAAAAGCAAAGGAGGAAGAGTAAGAGGAGGTCACAATAAACCTGGTATCTAATTTATCTCATGTTAGACTATGGCATGTTGTGCATAGGTAGATAATATGTTGTAACTAATTTACATTTATTCTATTGGAATTTGCCTATGAGCCAATTAGTTGGCTACTATCCTACAGAATTAATAAAGTATACTTGAAACTTTATGAACTTCATTGACTTTTATTGTTTTATCAATGTATAAAATACAAAGAAAAAGAAAAATAGGAAATTAAAGGAAGAAAAAAGAAAGGGGGAAAGAAAAAATGAGGTACATGGGAAGAAGGAAAAAGGCTTTGACTCTTAGCACAGTACAAAGTGCTAAGCCTCAACTTTTTACTTTTACACATTAGTATAAACTTACCATTTCTATAATGACAAATCTATCTAATCAGCATAATCAAAGTCAAAGTTTCATTTTTTTTATCACAAGCACAAATTTCAGAAGTGATATCCAAATAAAAATCTTAAATATATTCTCCTCTTTGAACAGAACAATCAGTCTAACCATTTCTACTTTATCTTCCTTCCTGTTGAAATAATATGTATTTCTATTTGCACTTAATAATCTTTATAAACTATCACCATGCTTCAAACTCATATTGGAATAGATGTTTTTAATTTTTTTCATTAAATTAATAACAACAATCTGCTAATAAATACATATGGAAAGAGGGCTTCGAGAGAAGAATATTTGGAACAATGATGTTGCAATGCCACTTTAGATTCTGTGCTCTCATCACCTACCTACTGTTTTTATGATCTAGGAGCCACAATATTTTGTTTATGATGCTAATAATGCATTGTGCAG
Organism: Ahaetulla prasina; assembly: GCF_028640845.1. Taxonomy (NCBI): domain Eukaryota; kingdom Metazoa; phylum Chordata; class Lepidosauria; order Squamata; family Colubridae; genus Ahaetulla; species Ahaetulla prasina. The sequence goes on from NC_080539.1 coordinate 174,943,732, forward strand.
CAATAATGCACCAGAAGAATCTCCAATTACTGAACTAAAACATTGAAGATGATGCTCAGGATTCAGATTAGGGAATAATAGCGATAATGCAATTCCCAATGGAAAAACAGTGCAATTAGTTTAATAAATAAAGCAAGAAAAATTAGTTTAATAAATAAAGGGAGGTTGCCTTTTAAAATGGCTGCTTCTAGTCAGTTCTCATTAAACAGAGTCTACATTGGAAAGATGTACATCTTTGGGCATCATTTTCTAACCCTCTGAGCCATGTACTATAAATACATGCAAGGTTTTTATTTTAAATTAAGCACTTTAGATTCCTGTGGAATCTATCTATCTATCTATCTATCTATCTATCTATCTATCTATCTATCTATCTATCTATCTATCTATCTATCTATCTATCTATCTATCTATCTATCTATCTATCTATCTATCTATCTATCTACCTACCTACCTACCTACCTACCTTTCTTTCTATCTATCTATCTATCTATCTATCTATCTATCTATCTATCTATCTATCTATCTATCATCTATCTATCTATCTCTATCTCTATCTATCTCTATCCATCTATCATCTCTAATAAATAATTAAATAATAAATAAATAAATAAATAATAATAATAATAATAAATAATAAATAAAAAAAAATAAAAAATAATTGCTACCAACCTGCCTTCCATTGAGGACCTGTATACTGCACGAATCAAGAAGAGGGCCATGAAAATATTTACAGACCCCTCACATCCAGGACATAAACTGTTTCAACTCCTACCCTCAAAACAACGCTATAGAGCACTGCACACCAGAACAACTAGACACAAGAACAGTTTTTTCCCGAAGGCCATCACTCTGCTAAACAAATAATTCCATCAACACTGTCAAACTATTTACTGAATCTGCACTACTATTAATCTTCTCATAGTTCCCATCACCAATCTCTTTCCACTTATGACTGTATGACTGTAACTTGTTGCTAGCAATCCTTATGATTTATATTGATATACTGACCATCAATTGTGTTGTAAATGTTGTACCTTGATGAACGTATCTTTTCTTTTATGTACACTGAGAGCATATGCACCAAGACAAATTCCTTGTGTGTCCAATCACACTTGGCCAATAAAATTCTATTCTATTCTATTCTATTCTATTCTATTCTATTCTATTCTATTCTATTCTATTCTATTATTTCTATGTCTGTCTATCTATCTATCTATCTATCTATCTATCTATCTATCTATCTATCTATCTATCTATCTATCATCTCTCTCTCTCTCTCATCTCTCATCCCTCTCTCTCTCTCTCATCTATCTATCTATCTATCTATCTATCTATCTATCTATCTATCTATCTATCTATCTATCTATCTATCTATCTATCTATCTATCTATCTATTCATTCATACCTGCTAATAAACTAATACGCTCCTGTGCCAATAGTCTATAGCCAGAGATTCAGGCTGCTATCAGCAACTGTAGTTAACTTTCTAATGCAAAGTAGATATCTCTAGGTCTGCTGTGACTCAAACATGAAGGGATGACATATATCTGCATGTGCAATTCAGGGGCACCACTTTATTAAACTTACTAAAGGTCTGCAACAGTGAAAGCTATAGGAAACTTCCTAAGGTTAGCTGATAATGACAAGCCTGACTTGGCCCTGTGCCCAGAATTAGTCCCCTGGCTACCTTTGCCATCTCATTACATCTGGCAGTGTTGAGTAGTAAATTCTGAATCCCAGTTACAGATTTGCACATTTTTATCAAAAGGGACAGTACCCTGTGTGACATGGGTGGCAATACTAAATGAGGTCTGCTGAATGTTTTCCCTCTGCAGTAAAATAAATATATAAGTAAGTATCTGAAAAAAAAACACAAAACTGTGTGAAAGATTTGCCTGACCTTCCACATGTGCTCCTGTCTTTTCCATGTACCACATGCATTGCTCCCTCTGCTATTTATTTTACCTGCAAATGAGTCCTTATCTTTTCCTTCCTGCCCATTTTACATGTTGCTCCCCATCACAACTAATCGACTGCATGCATCTGCATGTTTCCTTCCCACATCATTACGAACAGTGGCATTTCCATGCTTGGCTTCCATTGGTCGTCTTCCATACTCTCTTCTCATCACTCATTTCTACCAAGAATCGCGTAAGGTAGGAAAAATTGCCAACCAAAGCCATGGATAAAATGGATTGTTAGAAATGTGAAACTGAGGGAGCCATAGAAGAGATCAAGATTTTCTCAAGCTGGTCTGAACTGAGTAGTGATTTCATGGCCACATCCATGAACATGAAACTGTTTGCCACTTCTGGGATTTTATTTTCCCCTTTCAAGCTCATCTGACAAAAACATAAAATAATAACAACAACAGCAACCTTGGGCGCAATCCCAAAACAACTAGAGCACCACTTGAATATCATGGGCATTGACAAATTCACCATCAGTCAATTGGAAAAGGCGGCTTTATTTGGAACAGCTTCCATCCTGCAATGATATCTTTAATTCCATCAAACATCCATATCTGCCTATCCTAGGTCCTTGGTAAGGACTCGGTAGGTAGACATGTTGTAGGAATCAATTTAACTTTAAAACTATGCATCTAATTAGCGCTGTCTATCCTGTTCAGAAAGCTTAACTATTTATGCTTGATGCTGGAAGATGATCTGAAAGATATGATTTTGAAGTATTTATTATTGTACATTTATATCCAACCTTTTCAGCAAAATATGTGCAGTCTTTCCAGATTTTATCATCACAGCAACAATCCTGCAAGGTAGATTGTGTCAAGAGGCTGTGTGCTATTGAAAACACACTGAGCTTCCTGTTCAAATAAGCATTTTGAGCCATAGCTCAAGTCCAGCAACTCAATCACAGCATTATATTTGCTTTATCCATTTATTTAGCACCTAGCACCTACTAATGGCTTGGTATGATGCATGACAAAAAAAAAAAAAGAAATGAAAGAGTTCAACTTATGTAAGTTGTGCTGGAGGAGGAGGAGGAGGTTCTATAATTCAGTGACAATTCAACAGGTTGGGAAGTACTTTACTATAGGAATGAATTGTTGATGCCATATGGCTTGATAGCATGAACGTATCACATTTCAAACCTTAATATGGTAGTAGACTTTTTTTTAAAAAGAAGAGAAGAAAGTTAAGATTGAAGAAGAACATCAAAATGAGAAAATGAGAAAAGGATAACATATGTCTTTCAGCAAAAGAAGACATGCCATATATTTCTCCTTTCTGTCATGAGGAACTAAAAACAACAATGTAGTTCTCCTAGATTTTGGGATTACTAACCTCTTTTGTAAAATGATCTTTCACACACCTGCTTGACACATGGGCCCTGTACTACCCCTGAACAGATTTTAAATTGTAAAGAGTGAATTTAAAAGAACTATTAAATACTGAATAACAAGATGCATATTTTAAAATTATTATTATTTAAGATTACAGTTGTTTGATATTCTTGATCATTTATATCATTTTTGGTATGTTGATAGAAATTTATGAATACTTAATTAGCAATCTTTACATCTTAGAATTTGGACAACTAAATTGCAAAAAACAAACAAACAAATAAAGAAACAAGGCTTTGTCATGAATTTTCAAACAAACTTTATAATTCATAGGAGACATAAGGGTAGGTTTAACTCCTTACTTTTTATTATTTGTCTCTTAGGTCCTATTTTAGCTGATAGGTGCATTTATTTTGGTTAAACTTGTTGGGAGGGACAATATATGAACAGAAGAGTGTCTAAGTGAGAAGCAATTGACAACTTATCTGTGAGTAATTTATAACACAAATACCACAAGTTACATATTTCTGTCAGAGAGCAGGACAAAATTTGTAAGGGTGTCGTGTCTATGATATATTTTTGGGATTATTCTGGTTTGCTGAGGATGCCACTCAACTTTTACATTAAGAACATGACCATCTTCTATCCCAAAACCTGAGCTCAGATTCTATTGAATAAAAGTGAACCGTTCCAAACTCGATTGCAGAAAATATGACTTCAGTAACAGCATTCCAGGCATTCAGTTAATGCCTGGAATGCACTACCAGACTCTGTGGTCTTATCCCAAAACCCCAAAAACTTTAACCTAATACTGTCTACTGTTGACCTCACCCCATTCCTAAGAGGTCTGTAAGAGGCGTGCATAAGAACACCAGTGTGCCTACCGTCCCAGTCCTATCCTTATGATCAATATAAATCCTTATGATTTATATTGATATATTGACCATCAATTGTGTTGTAAATGTTGTACCTTGATGAACGTATCTTTTCTTTTATGTACACTGAGAGCATATGCACCAAGACAAATTCCTTGTGTGTCCAATCACACTTGGCCAATAAAATTCTATTCTATTCTATTCTATTCTAATGTTCCTTTAATTGTATTCACTTTATGTATTCAATTCATGCTTATACTTATATATATTATCTAATATGTACTCGACAAAATAAATAAAAAATCCTCAGACCTAGCTTATTGGGGCATGTTTCTGCTTTGTGTGTATGTGCCTTTGAGTCAGTGTTTAACTCTTGTAATTGCCTGAACATATCTTTGCCGTTTTCTGGCAAAATTTTCAGAAGTGTTTTGCCTATTTCAATTGTCATTGTTTCCTTCCTTTGGTCTGTCCCAAGGTGGCTTTTTACCTAAAGTGGGACTAGAACTCATAGTCTCCCAGTTTCTAATCTGGTGTTTTATGACTATACCAAAATGGTTTTCACGCTTCTACTTTACCTGTTATGATACAGCCCATCTTGCAACTATTTCTATTGAACTCCACATCCATTAGATTGCTAAGCATATCTGGATGCTTAATAACGTCTTCAAAAGCAAATGAAACTAACAGAGTTTAAGACAATTGTCCTTGGGTCACATAAATAACATCACCTAGTTTTATTTGTGTCTGCCCTCAAAACAAAGAAATTATACAACTCACTAATAACAAGGAAAAGCTCAAAAGCCCTGCCCCTACCACACCCCATTCTCACCTTGAAAGCTGAAGTTAGATTTAATATTATTTCCCTTCAAGGCCAGATCTATTATGGTATGAATTTTAATCATTCAGACACCACAAATGACACTATTTAAATTTTGTTAAAAGAACCTAATTATTGATAGTGTAAGTTCCTGCTCTACTCTTATAGACCCTGCTGGCAGAAATGTTGCAAGCCAAATGCAAAGTAAAACAGTGGTTGGGTTCAAATTTTTTTACTAGTGGTTCTGTGGGTGTGTCTTGGTGGGTGTGGTTTGGTGGGTGTGGCAGGGGAAGGATACTGTAAAATCTCCATTCCCTCCCCAATCCAAAGGAAGGATACTGCAAAATCCCCATTTCCTCCCAATCAGCTGGGACTTGGGAGGCAGAGAATAGATGGGGGCGGGGCCAGTCAGAATTTTTACTACCGGTTCTCCAAACTACTCAAAATTTCCACTACCGGTTCTCCAGAACTGATCAGAACCTGCTGAAACCCACCTTTGAAGTAATATTATAAGAGTTTGGAAACTAATCCTTGTTAACACTAGAGCCAACATGGAGGGAAATAGCTGGAGTTTCCTAGTCTGACGCTAGAGATCAACAGGTCAACCATCAGGCAAAGTCTCCAAATAGATGGTCATGTAACAAACCAACAATCCATATCCCTGCTATGACTGAAATAAATTCCCAGAGTCGTTCAGTCTTTGGCTCCCAGGTTACATCTCCATTAGGGCACATTCCTTAAGGAGAGACGTCTTCCTTCTTTTAACAATCTATTGTCCACCCACCTAACCCCAGGTTAGGAAGGTCACCACATTGGGCAATGGGAGATAAAACTTCTAAAGTTATTTTGTTGTCTTGCCAAGGGCTAAAATTGACAGGTGGATTTTGAACAGAGTCAAAATAGTCAATCAGCATCCTTCTGAATGCCAGGCATCCTGTCTAATCAGAAACCAGTCAGACAGACTTTATTGTTACAGCCCTAGGTTATAACTGGGGGGAAAAAAATAGCCATCAGTTATCACAGGTTACAAAAAAGGCAGAATGGTTACAGGAGAGAAAGTATTCATAACACCTATAAATCTTGTTTATTTGTTGAACTGCTGAAAGGATAAAAAAATGAGTCCAAACTTTAAAAGCTGACAAGGCAAATCCAGCCACTGCCAATAGGATTCTTTTGTTGTTGGACCGGGAAAGAAAATCAATTGTTTGCATATTGTTTGCACTTAGGTTTCCCCTTAAGAGCTAAGTTAAAAAACCTAGTTCAAATGTCAGAAAATATAGAACAATAAAACAGGTAATAGCCACTAAAAGAAATAATAGCCAATAAAACAAATAAGGAGGCATTGCTCGGGACTCATACGGTATTTTTTTAAACAGTGTTCTAAAATAGTTGATGGCATCAATAGCATCCTTGCTTGAGCTACAGAAATTCTAAGAATGGGAGTTTGAATTAGCTTCAGATATGTTCACATTCAGAAGTATGTTTGATCATTGTATAGTAACCTCACTTCATAAGTCATTATCTATTTTAATGTATTCTTTATCTAACATATCAATGGTTTTCAATTACTTTATTGATAACATCTCACCTAAATGATTAGGTATTTTCTATTTTCCTGTCAGTCCTTCAAAGTAAACCAGGTTAAAGAAACAGGGCCAGCAAGGATTCCAGGAATATTCTTTTTTTATTCAAAAAGTTGTACAGAAAAAAGTTTTCCCCCTTCCCCCCCCTCCCCTCCCTTCACAACACCCCTCCCCCCCCGACTTCCAGGAACGAGCACAAGGTATAGTTAAAAATAAAACAAACATATGCTAAAAAAATTTCGTCCCAACTTAATTATACTCCTACAATTCTCATCAATTCCTAACTTCCCCTAAAAACAATCAAAAATAATACATCATAATCATTCAAAGGCAGTCTGATAACTCTTAGTCTGATGTCTACTTTGAATATAGTCAATCCATTTTTTCCATTCCTTTAAGTATCTTTCTTGCGTATTGTCTTTCAAAAAGGCCGATATTTTCACCATCTCAGCCAACTTGGCAACTTTCAATATCCATTCTTCTATTGTAGGTACTTCTTTTTTCTTCCAGTACTGTCCTATTAGTAATCTTGCTGCTGTTATTAGATTTAAAATCAATTTAGTCTGAATTACTGTACAGCCCGTAATAATTCCCAACAGAAAAAATTGTGGTAGGAACTTTATCTTCTTTTTCAAAACATTTTGTAAAATCCACCAAATTTTTATCTGATTCCAGGAATACTTTTCATTATAGTAACCTAGAATAACAAACGCTCGTAATCGAGTTCAAGTTTTCTTACTGTCCCTTTTAACACGGTCCTGAATGAACAGAGGGATAGACTTGAGATCGCGTGAAGTTCTCTTTGCCAATGATGTAAAATTATTTAACGCCACTGACAATGCTGCTACCCTTCAAAAAGACCTTGACTTTGTGTTGGAATGGTCAAACAATTGGCAACTCCAAATCTCAACCGCAAATACTCTGTCTTACACATTGGTAAAAAGAATCAGAACACAAAATACAAGCTGAGTGGACATGACCTTGTAGATGACCCTCACTCTGTCAAGGACCTTGGAGTACTCATATCTAATGATCTAAGTGCCAAAGCCCACTGTAACAACATCGCCAAAAAGGCATTCAGAGTTGTAAACCTACTCTTGCATAGCTTCATCTCTGGTAATATTACACTACTAACCAGAACATACAATTTTCAAACATAGCTCATCTGTCTGGAACCCGCACTGCATATCAGACATTAATACAATTGAGCGTGTCCAGAAATATTTCACAAGAAGAGTCCTCCACTCCTCTGCTTGCAACAAAATACCTTATGCCACCAGACTTGAAATTCTAGGCTTAGAAAACTTAGAACTACGCCACTTTCGGTATGACCTAAGTGTGGCTCATAAAATTATATGCTACAATGTCCTACCTATCAATGACTACTTCAGCTTTAACCACAACAATACACAAGCACACAATAGATACAAACTGAAAGTGAACCACTCCAAACTCGATTGCAGAAAATATGACTTCAGCAACAGAGTGGTCAATGCCTGGAATGCACTAACTGACTCTGTGGTTTCATCCCCTAACCCCCATAACTTTAACCTTAGACTGTCTACTGTGGAGCTCACCTGATTCCTAAGAGGTCGGTAAGGGGTGTTCATAAGCATACCAGCATGCCTACCATCCATGTCCTACTATCCCCATTTATTCGTACCCATTTCCTGGGTTCATATCCATGTTTATACTTATATCTGTTATCTAATACATGCTTGACAAATAAATAAAGAAAAAGAGAAATAAGTGTTATTACCACTTTATAATGCCTTGGTAAGACCACACTTGGTGTATGCACCCAGTTTTGGTCGCCACGATGTAAAAAAGATGTTGAGATTCTAGAAAAAGTGCAGAGAAGAGCAACAAAGATGATTAGGGGACTGGAGGCTAGAACATATGAAGAACGGTTGCAGGAACTGGGTATGTCTAGTTTAATGAAAAGAAGGACTAAAGGAGACATGATAGCAGTGTTCCAATATCTCAGGGACTGCCATAAAGAAGATAAAGTCAACCTATTCTCCAAAGCACCTTCTTTCTTGGGCTACTGTGTCTTTTGGTTTTTTTTAAGATGTTTTGTTGGGTTTTACAGATAATACTCAGGTTATGACAGTTCACTTAGCAACTGTTAAAAATTGTGACATAACCCCCCAAGTACTTATGACACAGTCCTGAGATTATAAATGTTGCAGCCCCACGGAAGTCATTCATCCTTATGAATGCAGTGCTGCAGAAGCACTGCAACATTTGCCCTGCCCATTTCCCCCATCCCTGCCATTCTCCATAGGCATTGGGCCTGTGAAGACTCACTTACCTTGTGAAGATCTAGCAACCCTTCAGTTTCTTTGCCTGTTTTGGTGCATTCGCAGAGAACTGAGGTCTAAAATACCGTGAGATCATGGAAGATCAGTAGCAGATCTCGTGTGATCTTGCTGTACTCTAGGTCTCAGTTCTCTGCAAACAGAGGCCTGGATGACATCCACAGCAAATGACTTTGCAAACAGAGGGAAGGCCGAAGCCTTTGCTTCCTCTATTTACAAACACTTTTGCCACAAATCTCATCCAGGCCTCTGTTCACATAGAACTGAGGCCTGGATGAGGTCTGCGTCAAAAGACTTTGCAAGCTGACGTTAGGCTTCGAGGCAGTAAAATCGTGTAAATGCCAAATGCTTTGCACATCGAGACTGGAAGCCTTTGGGGGAGACTCACTGAGGCTGCCTGCCACTTCAGAAGTGGCAAGCAGCCTCAATGAATCAGCAAAGACAAGCAGAGCACACCCATCTCACTCTCCTTCTGTTCTCACTGCTCCGCTTTTGGAGCGCCAAGAGCAGGCAAAGAAACTGTAGCAGAGAGGAGATACCTCGATACATCTTTGCAAGTTAAGCAGAATGGGGGGAAGCAATTGGGGGGAGCAGTAGGTATCTCAATGGGTCAGAGGAGGCCTTGGGTGGTTGGAAGCACCAGCCCCCCCCCTCCATGGCCTTCTCCACCCTGAGATACCTCGTGTGTGCACGAGGCGGTGGTGAGGCCCCTCCTCAAGAAGCCTTCCCTGGACCCGGCTGTTTTAGGTAATTATCGTCCGGTCTCCAACCTTCGCTTCGCGGCGAAGGTTGTAGAGAGTATGGTGGCATATCAGTTTCCCCTGCACCTGGATGAAACTGTCTATCTAGACCCGTTCCAGTCCGGTTTCCGGCCCGGTTACAGCACTGAGACGGCTTTGGTCGCGTTGGTGGATGATCTCTGGAGGGCCAGGGACAGGGGTTGTTCCTCTGCCCTGGTCCTATTAGACCTCTCAGCGGCTTTTGATACCATCGACCATGGTATCCTGCTGTGCCGGTTGGAGGGATTGGGAGTGAGAGGCACCGTTTATCGGTGGTTCTCCTCCTATCTCTCCGACCGGTCGCAGACGGTGTTGACGGGGGGGCAGAGGTCGGCCCCGAGACGCCTCACTTGTGGGGTGCCGCAGGGGTCGATTCTCTCGCCCCTTCTGTTCAACATCTATATGAAGCCGCTGGGTGAGATCATCGGTGGCTTCGGTGTGAGGTACCAGCTGTACGCTGATGACACCCAGCTGTACTTTTCCACACCGGGCCACCCCAATGAAGCCATCGAAGTGCTGTCCCGGTGTTTGGAAGCCGTACGGGTCTGGATGGGGAGAAACAGGCTCAAGCTCAATCCTTCCAAGACAGAGTGGCTGTGGATGCCGGCATCCCGGTACAGTCAGCTGAGTCCTCGGCTGACTGTTGGGGGCGAGTCACTGGCCCCGATGGAGAGGGTGCGCAATCTGGGCGTTCTCCTGAATGAACGGCTGTCTTTTGAAGACCACCTGACGGCCGTCTCCAGGAGAGCTTTCCACCAGGTTCGCCTGGTGCGCCAGTTGCACCCCTTTCTAGACCGGGATGCCTTGTGCACAGTCACTCACGCCCTCGTGACGTCTCGTCTGGATTACTGCAATGCTCTCTACATGGGGCTCCCCTTGAGGGGCATCCGGAGGCTTCAGTTAGTCCAGAATGCGGCTGCGTGGGTGATAGAGGGAGCCCCTCGTGGCTCCCGTATGACACCTATCCTGCGCAGACTGCACTGGCTACCTGTGGCTTTCCGGGTGCGCTTCAAGGTTCTGGTGAACGTCTTCAAAGCGCTCCATGGCATAGGGCCGGGCTATTTACAGGACCGCCTACTGCTACCGAATACCTCTCACCGACCCGTGCGCTCTCACAGAGAGGGACTCCTCAGGGTGCCGTCAGCGAGACAGTGTCGTCTGGCGACACCCAGAGGAAGGGCCTTCTCTGTGGGAGCTCCCGCCCTCTGGAACGAACTCCCCCCAGGACTTTGTCAACTCCCGGACCTCCGAACCTTCCGTCGTGAGCTTAAAACACACTTATTTATCTGCGCAGGACTGGATTAGTTTTTAAATTTGTGGGTTTTTTAATGGGTTTTTTAATCATTTATTCTAAATTTTAATTTCGGCCAATTGAATAAGTTTTTTAATTGTATTTTAATAGTATTTATATTGTAATATTATTGTCTATTTTATCTGGCTGTGAACCGCCCTGAGTCCTTCGGGAGAAGGGCGGTATACAAATTTAAATAATAATAATAATAATAATAACGACCTGTGCATTCAATTAGCAAATGTATGGGTGAAAGCAGGGAGTTTTCACGTTCGTTTTACATGATTCACTCCAACAAATCCTTGGGTTATGAATGTAATTGGCAGGCTCCGTTACATTTGTAACTCAAGGACTACCGGTACTTAGTTTGTGTTCTACAGTGATTCTGTCTGGTTGTGATAGTCTGCTAATTATTTCTCAGATGTTTTTGTTGTATAATAGTGTGGGCCTTTTCACAGCTTGTGTGGGTTGCGCTAGGATGGGTTGACAAAAGTGGCCAAACACTTCTTGATAAAGTTGAGTGGGTATTCATTATCATTTCCTTCTTTCATATAGGTATTCAGATATTTTTAGAGGTATTGTAAAGGGGAATAGAAGAAATATTTACTCCCATCTGTGAGATATCCAAGCTTCCTTTTAATTGGATGAAGAGATATGTCAGGCTTATATATTTTGGGGTGTGCATAGAAGCATAGGAGAATGGATCCACTGCTTCTCATTCATTACTGTTCTTCTTTTGTGATTGGACATTTATTGGTTGAAGTCATTGAAGGTTCTTTTGATCAGGTTGCCTAGTTTCTGTACTGGATTTACTGGGATGTATTGGGTTTACTGGGATGTAGTTTTCTTTGTCTTCCAGTAATTATTTGGGGGTTTTGTATGTATTTTGTTCTGTCCCTGATAACTGTGATATGCTGGGAGGATGGTGATGTTATGGTCTTTATTTAGACTTCTGAAGGATGCTTTTTCATCTGCTTTGAAGCCTATCATTTGTCACCACCCACCCACCCACACACACACACACACACACACCGATACACTTGCCCATTTTTCTAGTATTTGGCAGGTTTTTTACCAAAGAGTAAGGCTTAAGTGATTTTTCACTACCACAAGTTTTAATTTCAATAGTTTGAACGCTGGCAACTTATTTATTTTTATTTATTTATTTATTTTGTCACAACAGTATATATAAGCATAAGCATGAAAGTAACTATATAATATATAAGCATATATATATAAGCATAAGTATGCAATAACTATATTGATTGTATATAATGAAAGAAAACTTACGGGACCATCTACTGCCGTCCTCTATTTCCCAGCGACCGGTGCGTTCCCACAGAGAGGGACTCCTTAGGGTGCCGTCAGCCAAACAATGTCGGCTGGTGACCCCCAGGGGGAGGGCTTTCTCTGTGGGGGCTCCTACCCTGTGGAACGAGCTTCCCCCTGGACTTCGACAATAACCTGACCTTAGGACCTTTCGCCGCGAACTTAAAACCTATTTATGGCTGGACTGGCTTGATTGTTAAAATTTTAATTTAATTTAATGGGTTTTAAATTTCTGTAATTTTATAGGGTGTAATTTGTATTTTAAATTTTTTGGCCAATTGAATAAGTTTTTTAAGGGTTGTTTTTAATATTCTATGTGTTTGAGTTTGTATTTTATTTGGTTGTTCACCGCCCTGAGTCCTTTGGGAGAAGGGTGGTATACAAATTAAAATATTATTATTATTATTATTATTATTATTATTATTATTATTATTATTATTATTATTATTATTATTATTATTATTATTATTATTATTATTATTATTATTAAAACAATAGGACAGGAACGGTAGGCACGTTTGTGCTCTTATGCACGCCCCTTGATCTCGACTCAGCCAGAAAAGAAAAGAAAAGAAAAGAAAAGGATTATAGACATGCATCTTTTTTAAGATTAAAAAAAAATTAAAACCATAATGTAATGGATCTTATCCCTGAGTCTCCTCCTTCCCTTCCCCCTGGAATTTAGCAATCTCATCCCCTAGAAGACTTTAATTATGTTTCCAAATTCTATCCCATGGTTTACAGCTATTGGTGGGGTTCCCTTGCTAGTTAATAGCAGATATAAAGTGTTGGCTTTTTGATATTCTTGTTGAATCAGCCTTATTTGAACTGAAGTATTAACTTCCAAATAGATTTCAGTCAACTCGGTTTTTTTCCCCAATGGACAAATCCTTCCAATACCTTTTGCATTTATATCCCATCTGGGACATCAAAGGAGACTACGAGGAAAGGTCATCTCCCATTGTTATGCCCACAACAACTGTTTGAGGCAGATTAAGCTACGTAGTGAGCTCCATAAGCAAGAGGCAACCCCCTGAACCAGGACTATTTTGGTTGAGCTGCTCCAGGAGGTGAACCAGTGGTGAAATCCAAATTTTTTTCTACTACCTGGTTCTGTGAGGGTGGCTTGGTGGGGGTGGCTTGGTGGGGGTGGCAGGGGAAGGATACTGCAAAATCTCCATTCCCACCCCACTCCAGGAGAAGGATATTGCAAAATCTCCATTTCCATCCCACTCGGGGGCCAGCCAGAGGTGGTGTTTGCCAGTTCTCTGAACTACTCAAAATTTCCGCTACCGATTCTTCAGAATCTGCTGGATTTCACCCCTGAGGTGAACCTTAGCAGGACTAGCACATGATGCTTAGTGGGACTGGCACATGAAAACTCTTCTTTCCCAATTCTCATTTTGCTGCCACCGTAGAAGTGGCCGTCCATTCACAGCTGCTCTAAAGATTCAGATCGGAAACTTTTCCTTTCTATTCATTCTATTCTTTACAGTTTAGAGAGCTAGCAAGCATGATATTGTAATTGTTATCTAATAATTCATTTTGGCTCCGCTAGAACTTTCAGCAATGACTTGGAAATGCAATAGATCTAAAACATTTTAAAGGCTCATAAATTTTTTTCACATCAAAGAAAGTAGAAAGGAAGTTTGATTTCATGCTCTGTAAAGAGCATAATGTTATCTCAGATCTGGATGACTTATCTCAGATGCAGAGATGTTGTGCTTGCTGCTCTTTTGAGATCATCACAGGGAAAGTTATAGGCAGGGTTTTTATCCTCTAGAGCACCATGGCTATAACATGGCTGAGTATTTCTCAGGATAAACCCGGGAACTAGATGACTATCAAATAAAGAATGGTGTTTGCTTTCTATTCTGGATTACCATTTTCTTCTATCAAAATGGCGGTTTCCCACAAATTATGAAAGCTGCTAACCTTGTAGGCACAGAAGGAATTAAACCTTTGTCCTAATACTGAAGTTAGTAATTCTTCACATGTGCCCCAGGGCCCTAGGCATGCAGAAATGAATTTTACTCAGTTTCCACTCCAAAAGAGAACCAAAGGAAACAAGAATAGATCACAGTTTTGAAAAATCCTGCCAAGAAATGAAATACTCAGGTCTTCTTTCTTTGTATTAATCTATACTTTGTATAAATTTGCATCATACTGCTCTGTTCACCAGCATAATCGTCACTTTGTGAACTGCATTGTTTTTAATCAATCTTAGTCATTCTTTAAAATCACTTTTCAAATATGTACACACACACACATATGTGTGTGAGAGGGAAGGAGGGAGAGGGAGATGGATATATACATACATACATACATATACATATACATATACATATACATATACATATACATATACATATACATACACACACACACACACACACACACACACACACACACACACACACACACACATATATATATATATGTTCTGAGGTTTTCGCGGGTGTTTGTATGTAGGTCTTTGGTTGTTCGGGTTTTCTCCCATGTAAAATTGGAAGTGTCTTGGCGACGTTTCGACGAAGTCTCATTCGTCATCTTCAGGCTTCAGCTTCGTGCTTCTGGGAGCAATGTGCGATCGCAGCTGTTTCTTCCTTTTAACTGCTAGTGGGGGTTTGAACTAATTGGATGGGAGCTTGGCTGTGCTCTGATTGAGTGGGGTTTTTTTTGTGCTCTGATTGGCTGGGGCTGTGTCCTGTTTGGGTGGGGGCTTGGTTGTGCTCAGTTTAGTCTGTGTTGCAGGGAGATTTGAGCTGGTGAGCTGCATTGCTGTTGTTTGGCTTCGTGGTCGTGCTACATCTTCATATTGGGTGTCAGTCTGCTGCATGTATGGATTGGAGGGGTTTGAAATGGCTAATGTTGCAGCTGCAGTCTGGCTTCTGGTCCTTGGTCGTGCTTCATGATCAGTGTGGATTTGGGTCTGCTTTCTGGGTGGATGTGCGGTGGTGACATCCTGTGTGGACCTTGTGAGTGTGGGTCTGGTGTCATTCCTCATGTTAGGGACTCGTTTGTCAATAAGGGCGGGTTTCCAAATGGTTGGTAGGTGGGAGGTATCATCTCGTTTGTTCATGCTGTGTGGGCGTTTTTCTATCTCAATGGCTTCTCTGATTATTCTGTTGTTAAAGTGTTCCGATTATTCTGTTGTTAAGTTAATCCAAAAAGAACCCCCCACTAAAATCCAAGACGGAGAACAAGAAAACGGCACAGCCCTCCTCCCATATATAAAAGGCACCACAGACAGAATCAGCAAGATCCTCCACAAATACAACATCAAGACAGCATTCTGCACAAACTGAAAAATATCCACCATCCTAAGAAACCCCAAAGACAAAATTGAGTTAGAAAATCAAGGAGTATATGAAATCCCATGCACCGCCTGCCCCACCACATACATCGGCCAAACAACAGAAGAATAAGTGCACGCATTGAAGAACACAAGAACTCAGTCAAAAAAGAGGAACCAACTTCTTCCCTGGTCCAACACCTTAAAGTCACTGGACATGATACTGACTTTAAAAAGACCAGAACTATCGCCAAAACTGAACACTTTAACAACAGAATAATCAGAGAAGCCATTGAGATAGAAAAATGCCCACACAGCATGAACAAATGAGATGATACCTCCCACCTACCAGCCATTTGGAAACCCGCCCTTATTGACAAACGAGTCCCTAACACGAGGAATGACACCAGACCCACACTCACTAGGTCCACACAGGATGTCACCACCGCACATCCACCCAGAAAGCAGACCCAAATCCACACTGATCATGAAGCACGACCAAGGACCAGAAGCCAGACCGCAGCTGCAACATTAGCCATTTCAAACCCCTCCAATCCATACATGCAGCAGACTGACACCCAATATGAAGATGTAGCACGACCACGAAGCCAAACAACAGCAATGCAGCTCACCAGCTCAAATCCCCCTGCAACACAGACTAAACTGAGCACAACCAAGCCCCCACCCAAACAGGACACACCCCCAGCCAGTCAGAGCACAAAAAAACCCCCATCCAATCAGAGCATAGCCAAGCTCCCACCCAATCAGTTCAAACCCCCACTAGCAGTTAAAAGGAAAAAACAGCTGCAATCACACATTGCTCCCAGAAGCACGAAGCTGAAGCCTGAAGATGACAAATGAGACTTCGTCGAAACGTCGCCAAGACACTTCCAATTTTACACGGGAGAAAACCCGAATAACCAAAGACCTACATACAAACACCCGCGAAAACCTCAGAACACACACACACACACACACACACACACACACACACACACACATATATATGTTTGTTTGTGGAGGTATGGGTGAGCATATTGTTTTTCCAATAGTCTTTACTGCTTTTCTTAAGCAGTTGATTTTCATGTTTAGTCAGTATCTAGCAATTTGGTATTTCATCTAACTTTTAGAGCACAATTGGCTACTGCACGTTCCTTCCGTGCTACCATTATAGCCATATACTTAAATACCTGGGATTAACCCTTGTTCCAGTCAATGGGATGTCTTTTTAAGTAGACATGCATTCAAGGATTACCTCTATTCTGTGAAATGCTTTTTGTGGAATTTAATACAGGCTTATCATGTGTTGGCATCTGATTGATTTGTATCCAGTTTCATGTACGTGGAGGATTGAAGAACGGCCTAGCCTGCTTTTCTAGATGCCTTTCACAATGGTTAAAAGTCAATTAATGATGCTTAGAAGTGCTTGGGAAAATACACGAGCATCAGTACTGAAACACCTAAAGATATAGTTACATGCAGAATATGTAAAGAAAGCACAAAGCAGCAGTGCAGGATAAGAAAAGAAGGACATTTAAAGTAGAATTCTGATCAGCCATAGAATGAGCAACAGAAATGAAAGATTTGAGGACCAAATACTAACTCAACTGTTCATCCTGTCACTTTCTGAAGCTTTTAAGAGGATTGTTCACTCCTCTCTTTTCACTTCTTTCTTTTCCCATTCACCCATCTGTCTGTTTATTGTCTTCCATCCCTGGCAAGTAGAAAAGAGTGCTTTCCTGGTGCCCATTCTATATGCTTTCTAAAAAGGGGGGCAGCTATTGCTTTCGGGGAACCACACAACTGTCCCACAGCTGCCACAGTTGATTCAAGTATTTTGCTTCCTTGAAGCCTTGGACACAACAAAACAACCCAACTTTCTTGAATATGCTTAGGCTCTATTGAAATCAAAGGCAAACTATATCTTACCTATTTGTGCAAATTAGAATAGAATAACAGAGTTGGAAGGGACCTTGGAGGTCTTCTAGTCCAACCCCTTGCTTAGGCAGGAAACCCTATACCACTTCAAACAAACAGTTAGTCAACCTCTTCTTAAAAACCTCCAGTGTTGGAGCATTCACAACTTCTGGAGGCAAGTTGTTCCACTGATTAATTGTTCTAACTATCAGGAAATTTCTCCTTAGTTCTAAATTGCTTCTCTCCTTGATTAGTTTCCACCCATTGCTTCTTGTCCTGCCCTCAGGTGCTTTGGAGAACAGCCCGACTCCCTCTTCTTTGTGGCAAAGAACACTGAGATATTGGAACACTACTGTCATGTCTCCCCTAGTCCTTCTTTTCATTAGAATAGAATAGAATAGAATTTTTATTGGCCAAGTGTGATTGGACACACAAGGAATTTGTCTTGGTGCATATGCTCTCAGTGTACATAAAAGAAAAGATACATTCATCAAGGTACAACATTTACAACACAATTGATGATCAATATATCAATATAAATCATAAGGATTGCCAGCAACAAGTTATAGTCATACAGTCATAAGTGGAAAGAGATTGGTAATGGGAACTATGAAACAATTAATAGTAGTGCAGATTCAATAAATAGTCTGACAGTGTTGAGGGAATTATTTGTTTAGCAGAGTGATGGCCTTCGGGGAAAAACTGTTCTTGTGTCTAATTGTTCTGGTGTGCAGTGCTCTATAGCGTCATTTTGAGGGTAGGAGTTGAAACAGTTTATGTCCAGGATGCGAGGGATCTGCAAATATTTTCACGGCCCTCTTCTTGATTCGTGCAGTATACAGGTCCTCAATGGAAGGCAGGTTGGTAGCAATTATTTTTTCTGCAGTTCTAATTATCCTCTGAAGTTTGTGTTTTTCTTGTTGGGTTGCAGAACCGAACCAGACAGTTATAGAGGTGCAAATGACAGACTCAATAATTCCTCTGTAGAATTGGATCAGCAGCTCCTTGGGCAGTTTGAGCTTACTGAGTTGGCGCAGAAAGAACTAGACATACTAGACATACCCAGTTCCTGCAACTGTTCTTCATATGTTTTAGCCTCCAGTCCCCTAATCATCTTTGTTGCTTTTCTCTGCACTCTTTCTAGAGTCTCCACATCTTTTTTACATCGTGGCAACCAAAACTGGATGCAGTATTCCAAGTGTGGCATTATAAAGTGGTATTAACACTTCATGTGATCTTGATTCTATCTCTCTGTTTAATTAATTTACATTAATTAAATGTACTGTATAAAAATAATAAATTCAAATGAATGAATGAATGAAAGAAAGAAAGAAAGAGAAAGAAAGAAAAAGAATTCTGAATGAATTTACTCTATTATAGTCAAAGGAAGAGAATGGCAACCCTGGAGGCATGTAGAAAAACAGACCGGTACTATTTCTTGGTTCATCCCATTTTCTTTCAAAATCCAATTGCATTTTATATATAGATGATATTTGCACTGATTTCAATGGTCCCATGTAAATGTAGGCCATATGTTTTCTGAGCATCACCAAATGACTAAAAGTTTGTCATAAATTTGTCTGATGCTTGTAAAGACTCAGCATTCAGAAGGTTGGAGACTCTAATTTTAAAATGTTTGTTTCTTCCTTCTTAATTTTATAAAGGTGTTGCTTCTGTTTGATCACACATTCTGGTTTATGCAAACAACACAATGTGTCCAATTTCTTTCTGTTCTGTTCAGATGTTGCTCAGTTCCACTGTTTTATGTGGCTTTTGGTTTTAAGTGTGAGAAAGCTGAAAATGTTCCTCTTATGTTCAGCTCTGTGATGATATTCTTAAACTGGAGTTTGATTGTCCAGAATGCAACATTAATGATAGCTGTCAAAATAATAGTCAGGGGTTGGGATGGGAATAGGGTTAGAGGTAAAAAAAAAAAAAAGGTACGTGAACCAGACGATAACGAAACTCATTTAGGCTATTAGATGCTGGAGGAGTTGCCAGCTTGATGGGTTCAGAGGTTACTAGAGGCAAAAAGAGTAAATGGGGACATCTTCAAGTAGTTTACTCTTGTTAAAAAGATGAAAAAAGATGATAATAGCAATACCAAACAAGCACCCTAAAGGCAATTTTCTTAATTACAGTGCTGACCCAGCAGGCATCAGAATACACACTGCCTATTAGAACAGAGCTCTTTCTTCAGCACAATATTAACCCTTCCTAGGATTGCACAGCTCCATTCGGTTTATTTCTGGAGGACTTAGATCAAAGTAAGGTTCATTTTTTTTTTCCCTTTTGGTTTCACCTGAAAAATTCCTTTTACTTGCAAGTCTGTTCTCAGTGTGGTACAAATCTACTGGTGATCTTATTCTTTATTTTTAAAACTGCTGTATGGGAAGTAGAAATTAACCTATTGTCACATTAATCTCAGCCTGCCTATATTTCTTTTCTTTTCTTTTCTTTTCTTTTCTTTTCTTTTCTTTTCTTTTCTTTCTTTCTTTCTTTCTTTCTTTCTTTCTTTCTTTCTTTCCTTCCTTCCTTCCTTCCTTCCTTCCTTCTCTCTTTCTTTCTTTTCTTCTCTCCCTCCCTCTCCCATTTCACTGTCTTAAACCTGCCTATAAGCTAAGTATTCCACATTCAGATATTTCTTAAATGAGATTAAACCTGGTTCTCTCTCTCTCTCTCTCTTTCTTTGTTCCTTCCTTCCTTCCTTCCTTCCTTCCTTCCTTCCTTCCTTCCTTCCTTCCTCCCTTCCTTCCTTCCTTCCTCCCTCCCTCCCTCCCTCCCTCCCTCCTCTCTCTCTCTCTCTCTTTCTTTCTTTTCTTCTCTCCCTCCCTCTCTCATTTCATTGGCTTAGACCTGTTTATAAACTAAGTATTACTAAGCTAACAAACAAACAAGTATTACTAAGTATTACTAAGCTAACCTAACAAACAGGAAGCAGCAGGTGAAGCTAAGCAAGATCACATGAAATACCTGTACAATTAACACAGGGCCCCCCCAAGGCTGTGTGCTCTCCCCACTTCTCTTCTCTCTGTATACCAATGACTGCATCTCCAATGATCCATCTGTTAAGCTACTGAAGTTCGCAGATGACACAACAGTGATTGGTCTCATTCGAGACAATGACGAATCCGCATATAGACGAGAGGTCGAATGACTAGCCTTGTGGTGCAACCAAAACAATCTGGAACTGAACACACTCAAAACCGTAGAAATGGTGGTAGACTTTAGGAGAAACCCTTCCATACTTCCACCTCTCACAATACTAGACAACACAGTATCAACAGTAGAAACCTTCAAATTTCTAGGTTCTATCATATCGCAAGATCTAAAATGGACAGCTAACATCAAAAACATCATTAAAAAGGACAACAAAGAATGTTCTTTCTGCGCCAACTCAGTAAGCTCAAACTGCCCAAAGAGCTGCTGATTCAGTTCTACAGAGGAATTATTGAGTCTGTCATTTGCACCTCTATAACTGTCTGATTCGGTGTCGGGTCTGCAACCCAACAAGAAAAACACAGACTTCAGAGGATAATTAGAACTGCAGAAAAAATAATTGCTACCAACCTGCCTTCCATTGAGGACCTGTATACTGCACGAATCAAGAAGAGGGCCGTGAAAATATTTGCAGATCCCTCGCATCCTGGACATAAACTGTTTCAACTCCTACCCTCAAAACAACGCTATAGAGCACTGCACACCAGAACAACTAGACACAAGAACAGTTTTTCCCCGAAGGCCATCACTCTGCTAAACAAATAATTCCCTCAACACTGTCAGACTATTTACTGAATCTGCACTACTATTAATCGTCTCATAGTTCCCATCACCAATCTCTTTCCACTTATGACTGTATGACTATAACTTGTTGCTGGCA
Source organism: Ahaetulla prasina (assembly GCF_028640845.1). Classification (NCBI taxonomy): domain Eukaryota; kingdom Metazoa; phylum Chordata; class Lepidosauria; order Squamata; family Colubridae; genus Ahaetulla; species Ahaetulla prasina. The sequence continues at coordinate 174,965,126 of NC_080539.1, forward strand.
ATCCTTATGATTTATATTGATATATTGACCATCAATTGTGTTGTAAATGTTGTACCTTGATGAACATATCTTTTCTTTTATGTACACTGAGAGCATATGCACCAAGACAAATTCCTTGTGTGTCCAATCACACTTGGCCAATAAAATTCTATTCTATTCTATTCTATTCTATTCTATTCTATTCTATTCTATTCTATTCTATTCTATTCTATTCTATTCTATTAAGATAGATATTATCTCAGCAGGAATTTTGTTATGGAGGTTCTTTCAGAAGAATGGATTCGTGACTTTATACAGGACTACACAGAAAGTATGTATTTAATTATTCAAAAATACGAATTGATAAAAAATGGGGACGTTTTGGATGAGAGTTTGGAGCAAATTAACCAGTGCAATTATTCGGAAAATGGAATGGAGGACATACAAATAAAAGTGGATAAATATGAAGATTTGATCGTGAAGAAACAAGGTGATCTAAAGAAGTTTTCTTTAAATAGTTTGGATGAGCTGCCTGAATTTGTGCTACAGGAGATTGTCCCTCAAATGGAAAAGACTCACAAGCTTAATGTTTCCCAAGAGTTCTTCTTTTGGACTGATGGAATATACGGCAGTAATTTTTGGATTTCTGGACATAAGGAATTACTAGGAAATATTGTGATTGACTTTTAAAAGGAGCAACGAAGGAAAGACAGAGATTAATGCACCAAAAAATGGCAAGAGACAAAAGTATTATTTTTGAAACAAGGTTTTTAAAATATTAATAGACAAAATATTAGTGTCCCGAAAGACAATTTGTGATTATAAGAGACTAGATATTTGGATATACTGGATTTTGATGAGGAAGGACTAAAGTTGAATAGATATTGTAATTAATTAAATAAGATTGTAATTTTCTATTGAAATTTTATAAATTTTATAATCTGTTGTATTGAATTTTAAATAGAATATTCTTGAAAGATCTTATGTAAGAAAGACTTGGGGGAAATTATACGGTTATATGGTTATAGAAGCTATAAGGGAGATATTCTCTGAACTGGATTGGATTTTTATGCTTTAGCTGGTTTTAAATATTTTAGGATTAATTTGTTCTACTGATTTATATATTTTATTACTGTTTATTGTTAATTTTTTGAAGGATTTGGTTATGTAAGGAGGAAGTCAGAGCTAGAGAGGGAGAATTGGTATAATAGTTTTGGGAAAAATTTTTTTTAGCATATGTTTGTTTTATTTTTAACTATACCTTGTGTTTGTTCCGGGAAGCCAGGGGGGGAGGGGGGAGGGGGTTTGTGAAGGGAGAGGGGTTGGGGGGAAAGGGGGGTAAAAAAATTTTTTGTAAAACTTTTTGAATAAAAAAAAGATAGATATTATCTCTCTCTCTTCTTCCTTCCTTCCTTCCTTCCTTCCTTCCTTCCTTCCTTCCTTCCTTCCTTCCCTCCCTCCCTCTCTCCCTCCCTCTCCCATTTCATTGGCTTAAACCTGTCTATAAGCTAAGTATTACTAAGCTAAGATAGATACTATCTCTCTCTCTCTCTCTCTCTCTTTCTTTCTTTCTTTCTTTCTTTCTTTCTTCTTTTTTTTCTTCCCTCCCTCCTTCCCCACTTAGAAACTGAGTGCAACCTTATACAGCCCCTGAAAGTGACACACCTATAAAACTATGCGATGAATAAAGAGGACATGATGTAAATCTTTTCTCTGAAAAGCAGCAGTCCTCCCTCTCTGGATAAAGATCTAAAGTTCTGTCTCTTGGAATCTCCACTTAGGGGTAGGAAGATCATTGCCAAACCTCCTGGCCATGGTCGGGAAGGAGGGGCAGGCAGGAAGAGATCTCCTATGAAAGTATTTAGATTCTTTAAAGGAGGCCATTTCTCATAGTTTCAAGCAATTCTGAAAAAGAAATACAGCTGCTTTAAAAAAAATCCATTTGTAAAATTAATGTGATTCAAAGGGGGCAGAACTTTATTTTCAGTTTCGCGCAACTTGGAAAAAAATAGGCTTCTTCAACAAAGTGCCAGCAAACATTGGTCTGGAGGTGCACTGAAGCATTTTTTAAAATATTATTTTTCAACCACCCTCAATCCTGCTGCCTATCGCTTACTACATTAAACAGGAAGACTTCAAGCACTACAACAACTACAAATGCAATAATACAAGAGCAAACAATAGATTCAAACTTAATGTAAACCGCTTCAAACTTGATTGCAGAAAATATGACTTCTGTAACAGAGTTGTTAACGCTTGGAACTCATTACCTGACTCTATAGTCTCTACTCAAAATCCCAAAATCTTCAACCAAAAACTGTCTACTATTGACCTCACCCCATTCCTAAGAGGACTATAAGGGGCGTGCATAAGAGCACAAATGTGCCTACCGTTCCTGTCCTATTGTTCCCTTTCATTATATCAAATTAACATAGTTATTGCATACTTTTGCTTATATATATATATATATTTCTTTTATGATGTGTTGTTGTTTTATGTCGATGTTTGTGTATACTATTGTGACAAAATGAAATTAAAAAAACCTCTGTTTTAATTAATTGATTATGCGCCATCAAGTCAATCACATAGATTGCAACCACATAGACAGATTTTCCTCATAATGATTGGTCCCTAACCTGGTCCCTCAGTTCTTTCAATGATGTATTCATCACCACATGATGATCCATCTTGCTGCTGGTTGTTGTCTTCCCTTCCCTTCCCTTCCATCTTCCCTAACGTGAAAAGCTTCTCCTGAGGGATGATATAATATTTTGGCGCCTGGCGAAGACCATCATATTTATCCAAGCAAGTAGGGTTTTTTTAAAAAAAAAATGCTGTGCTTCTCTTGATGTTTCTCTAACTCCCTTCATTTCCTGCTCTTTTATTTTATCAGAACGTTGTCAGGGTGGGTTTTTGTTTTCCTTTTAATTTAAACTCTCCTGCAATGTTTGTATGAATGGCTTTATTCACACTGTTCTCCACTGCCATGGATTCTTTTCATGGAAGATGGCTGAGTAACATTAAAAAAACAACAACTAACCAGCAGGTAATAAAAATAAATACATGGCATGTCTCTGGCCAAATTCTATATGACCCATTTCCTATATGTCTACTTGCCTCCTGAATACCTGCAGCAATTACTAGAAACTATGACTCTTAACGGGAAAAGGCATACTAGGGATTATCATATTTGAGCCAAGCAGTATATTCCAGCATCTCCTTCTGCTTCTAGTATAAGGTGCTGGCTTTGCAGAAAATTACTAGCTGAGCAGGCATACAGCTGCTTTCCAGTCACTAATGGAAACTTTTCTTTCAATCTAAATGGTGCATTTGTTGGATCTGTTTAGCTAAACAGCATTAACTATATTGAAAGTTGTATTGGCCCAGTTGAGGGCAGGAAACCAGAATGGGCAAAATGTATTTTTTAAAATTAAAGCATGGGTGATTTCCCGCCCTCCCCCCCCCCAAACAAATTCAGCTTGTTCATTGATTAGGTTATTTGTTAAACCAAAGCTCCATTGCTTTTAAGAACAGGCTTCTTGTTGCTACAGATGGAAAATGATCTTTGAATCCAGTTCCATTATCAGGACAGTGAGTATCAAATATTTAACAAGCACTATACAATATTTTTTTTTCCATTTCCTTTGCAGATTGCTGATACATGACGCTAAGAAATTGCCTTTTCACTTTCTTGGGTAATTCCTGTGGTAGCAAGGCTTTGATGCAGCATTGGAAACAATGGATAGAGCCAAGAGCAAACTCTCTCAACCTGATACCTTCTAAATGTGTAGGAACTACATCAGGCTAACTTACTGCTCATTCCAGTAAGTTAATTTGGCTCAGCCTTCCATCCTTCCAAGGTGGGTAAAATGAGGATCCAGATTGTTGGGGGCAATATGCTGACTCTGTAAACAGCTTATAGAGGGCTGTAAAACACTATGAAGTGTTTTATATAAGTCTATAAGTATAAGTATATAAGTATAAGTATAAGTCTATAAGTATAAGTATAAGTCTATAAGTATAAGTATAAGTATATAAGTATAAGTACTATTGCTATCTCTTGGAATCTAAAGAAAGCATGGAAATTCTGAGAATTGTAGCCCAACACAACTGGAAAGTACCAGGTCGAATGACATTACACTGGAGATGTTCTAATAATACCATCTACAATCCACATACCCAGGAAATTACTTAGCCCTGTGGATGGTTCATTCAGTTTAAGTAATTTGGGAGGTGAACCTACAAATGATTTTGGTGGCCGGTAGTGTTGAAATGATAAATCTGGACTAATACTGGAAGATCTACTAATCAAGATGAATGAATACAGCTTACTAATTTACAAAATAGTAAATGAAACCTAATGAAATAACATTAATTTAAATGTGTAATCATTGGCATTCTTGGAAAAATTGGAAGCCCATCTTGTATATCTTCAGAAATGAAACTCAAACTTCAGATTAATTTTTTTTAAAAAATCCTATAGTAATGAACTATGCACTTTGATTATGATCAAAAGGCAGCCATAAGCCCTAGAAATGTTTTCCATAGTTAAAAGCTCGTACATCGCAAAACCAGAGGGCAATTTCTCCTGGAACCCTGCAGCCCTAGCTGTTGTGAGTCTTTGAAGAACATATATAAACTGTCCTGTGATCGTTTCTGCATAGTTTCTCAAAAGGTTTGTCTATGAGTGCTTTTCCAGTCATTCCTTCGGCCGCTTTCCCAACCAGTTGCTTTCAATCTAATGGAAGGTAACATTCTTTTGTGATTTCTTTCAAAGGGAACAGAATGTTAGAGAAATGCTCATTATATATCATTTTTTCAATTAATTCTTGTAAACAAGAAAGACATTCTATACATTCGTGTGCTTATTTTAGTTAGGAGGTGGGCAAAGAATGTGCACGTGTCCTGTCTGGGGTTGCGCCATTAGCTTTCTTTCTTTTTTTTTTTGTATAATTCTTTTATTAAAGTTTTACAAAAGACTTACAAACAAACAGAAACTAATAAAGAACAGAAATAATAAAGAAAGAGAGAATGGGGAAGAAAAGCAAATGTCCAGAAAAAAAGAATCAAAAAGAAAAAATAGAAAGTTTCTATGATCTCCCTATGATTACAAAATACCCTTCAATTTTTTTTCTATTATCCATTTTTTTCTAAATCATTAAACCAGAAATAAGGGATTTTCAGTTGACCATAAATGTAGATATTTAATTTAGTCATCAAGTTCCATCATTATGACTACTAGTCTTCTGTTGTAGATAGCCTCAAGCCTTTCCATTTTTGAGCATAATAATCTTGCTGCATTTGTTAAAGTAAAGTATCTGTTTCCATTGTACTTTAACCTTTAAAATCTTCTGAATTAATGCATGTATTTGTATCCCAAAAATTTTTTAGTTTTACATATTCACCAAATATGGCAAAACATCCCTTCAAGTTGTTCACGCTTCCAGCAAAGACTCAAAATATCTTTGTACATTAGAATGTACAAAGCTTGCACAATCAGCTTTCCAGCAGATTCCAGAATCATGGACAACCAGGGAGTCTGCCTAGTAATGGCAAAAAATAAATAAAAAAAAATCACCCTCATAGTGGAAAAATGAACTTAGATCATCATTAAAGAATTTTGAAAGTATCCAGCAAATGAGATAGAAAAGGGGAAATCTAATATTTGTTCAGGGAGAGAAATTAAAAGACAGGTTTTATCATAAATGTATAATTTGGCCCTCAGCTAATTGCTGCTTGTTTAGATATATGATGAGTATTATCCCCAATTATACAAGAAGTTATTTTTCTACTTTCAGTGAAGATAAATAAACCCCCAAATGAATTATAATTTCCTTAATAGTTTATCTATGATATTCCACAGAACTTGGAGCAAAATTCAACTGAAGGTCACTATGAATTTCAATAAATAGGTCTGGAACAGAACAGAACAGCCTTATTAAGCAAGTGAATTGAAAGACATGAGTGAATTTACCCTTATTTCATATGTTATAAAGTGAAAGACTTCTGGAGTATCGTTTATTCTGAGAAAGCCAGAGAAAGGGTATCTTCCTTTCTATATAACCTGGTAACTATAACCTGGTAACTAGTTATAGTCTGTGGAAGTTATAATTCAAGGCATCAGAAAAGCACTAAATTCCTTTTCCTTCTACAATAACAATTGTTGACTCAAAAATCGTTCCATATATTCCTACATCAGGGTTAAGTGGGTGAAATATTTATTTATTTATTTATTTATTTGTCACAACAATATACATAAGTATCACACAAAAGAATTATACAGTATATAAACATATATATGAGGAGATATAAGGAAGTATACGCATATATATATAAGAAGAAAAAGAAAAACAATAGGACAGGAACGGTAGGCACGTTTGTTCTCTTATGCACACCCCTTATGGTCCTCTTAGGAATGGGGTGAGATCAATAGTAGAAAGTTTTTGGTTAAAGCTTTTGGGATTATGGGAAGAGACCACAGAATCAGGTAATGTGTTCCAAGCACTGATGATTCTGTTACAGAAGTCATATTTTCTGCAATCTAGATTAAAGCGGTTAACATTAAGTTTAAACCTATTGGTTGCTCTTGTATTATTGCAATTAAAGCTGAAGTAGTCTTTAACAGGAAGGACATTACAATAGATGATTCTATGAGTTAAACTTAGGTCTTCTCGAAGGCGACGGAGTTCTAAGTTTTCTAAGCCTAGGATTTCAAGTCTGGTGGGATAAGGTATTTTATTGTTTTCAGAGGAGTGAAGAACTCTTCTTGTAAAATGCTTCTGGACACGTTCAATTGTATTGATGTCAGAAATGTGGTGAGGGTTCCAGGCAGGTGAGCTGTATTCTAGAATTGGTCTAGCGAATGTTTTATATGCTCTGGTTAGTAGTGTAGTGTTTTTGGAAAAGAAGCTACGCAAGATTAGGTTTACAACTTTTAGAGCCTTTTTTGCTATGTAGTTGCAGTGGGCTTTGGCACTTAGATCATTTGATATGAAAACTCCAAGGTCTTTAACAGGGTGGGGGTCATCTGTAATTGTCCTTTACAGACATTTTGGAGACATAGTGATGTAATAATGTCATTAATGAAAAATTAACTTTTATGCAATCCAATTCTTGCCTATGGAAATGCTGAGATCAACACAAAGAGGAAGAAAGAAAACTTTTCTGTTATGAGGACTTTCATTTACCTTCTAAAATATTAATATAATCCTTATCTCCTCCCTGAAATACACTAGTGCTAAATGAGTGACTTTTTCTTCTTTCCAATTAGTGTAAGTGTGTCTGTGTAAAAAGGGAATATTTCCTCCAAATAGTATTTCACAGAACTGTCACTAGGATTGTCTGCAACAAGCCAAGATTTGGTCAAAATGACACAAGGAGTGCTTTGAGGTCACAATGCCAACCCTGCTTCTTACATCCTTGGATACAACATCATACATTTATTTACACAAAATAAAATAAAATAAGAAGTCCTTGGTGCTCTCTGAGCTTACTTGTTTTCGTGCAGTCATTTCATTACCCTATCTAGGTAACATCATCAGTACTAGCATTGATGATGTTACCTAGTTAGGGTAATGAAACAACTGCAAGGAAACAAACTCAGAGAGCACCAAGGACCCCTCACGTCAACCCTGAGCTACAAATATTCTCCTTTATTGATAGAATAAAATAGATTCTCTGCTATATGAAAGAAACAAAACTGGTAGAAATTTTTTTAAAAAGGTACTTAGCTCAGAACATGGAACAAAAGCATTTTTAGGTTTGTTTTTTAAAAATTGATCTACAATTAAGGATCAAGTATCTAAATAAGGTGAATTGTTGATGCACAGAAAAAGAAAGCTATAGAAAACACAAAACATCTACTAAAAAGTAAGAAAAGAAACAGGTATTATACACATGCAAATTTACCCTATTTCTAAAACATACTATATTATATAGCCTGTTGTTATGGAGATAAAATATAAAATTCATCCAAAATTGATAGGATTGTCGTTCCATGTTTCATTGTTTTAAGTTTGTGAGGTTCTTTCTAATGTAGCCACTGAAGAAGACCCATTAATCCACACCTCAATTGTTACATTATTTAATAAAATAATTGTCAAAACTGTAAGTGACTATAGACACATCCAAGAAAATTGGGTCTTCTCCTTCCTAAATGGATGTGTTTAGTTACGATTGGGTCCAGACAAAGCTATATTTAGGACAAGTCAAATAAAAACAGCAAGGTTTCATTTGATTAGGAGCCCACTGATATCTTAGCACTACTGTTAGGATGTTGTATACAACGTGTTTAAAACCAAATTTCTCCTCTGCTCTCCCTTGCTTTTCTTTTGTGATAAGCTCAGTTGCTTCTGGTGATTGAAAAACACAGCAGCTTTCCAAAGGGGGGGGGGAACCCAACAAGGGTTTAGTAATTGTAAGTCACAGTGCACTGCACATGCCCCAAAGACCCTGAGTCACTTCCAAATTCAAGGACTAATAAAAATTGGAAGCACTCCAGTAATTTTAAATTACTTTGCACATTGTGGAGTGATTTAAAACCATTGAGGTGATTCCATTAAACACACACGCGCGCACACACGCACACACACACACCCCCAACAACAAGCCTCTGTGCATCGTTCCATTTGCAAAGCGAGTCTGTTAGACAAGCATAAGTACTCAAGAAGGCTCTGAACATATTCAAACTAATTGGAATGATTTTTTTAATTCCAAAACCAAAGGTAACCAAAGAGCAAATATAATGAAGACATAATAGCCAGCTGATGGAACATTCTTACGTATCATTGCTGGCCAAGCAAACCCCTTTAGTCATTAGAAAGGGGAAAGGCAGATGGGTTCTCTCAAGAGTTCTTGGAGATCTCAGTTCAAGCAGGAGCTAATCCAAGACAGTGGAAAGAAGCAGTAGCATTAATTGTACCTTGTTTCTCTCTTCCCCCAAGTTAGCTATGAATTTGCAGTTGTTACGTTACACATTTCTTGCTTAATTTGCTTTCTTCCCACAGCACAATAAACAGTTGTATCAGTGTGCTAAATAGATTCTACCCAGTGTGCATGGTTCTGCACATGTGTAAGCAAAATTTAAACACAGTATAATTTAAATATCCCAACTATTTATAAATAGAAAGGGTTTTTCCCCCCCTTTTCTCCATAGCAAACTCTGGCTTTCTTCTTGTTCCTTGCCAAGTCAAAATTGCTTAGAATAAAAACCCAAAGTATCTAAGCTAACACTTACTCTGAAGTCCATGAGCAATTATTTTCTGTGGAGATAAGACATTAATACCTCTCATCTCATCTCATTCCTGATATACTTGAAGAGCTCAGAAGGTTGATGCCTGAAAGGTAAACAAACCTAAAAGGTAAACAAACAAGGGGCAAGAATATACCCCTCATTTGGATGTACATTTAGTTAAAATCACAACTAGGGTCACTTTAATATTTAGTTATATGTTTAAATATAATGCTTGAATCAGATATAGAGGGTTTTTTTTTTGTCTAGGTTGCTTTTTATCTAATTTTATCCACAGCAGATCTCAATTAACAGAACTAAAGGCCACCTCCAGGTCAATAAATAAGCATGCAGTCTGCCTTTTGAAAAGTTTGTTTATATATACACTAAACAATCTAAATGGGCTCAGTTCTTAATTATAGAATACCATTTCAACATTTCCACCTTGTTCTTTTGAAAAATAAAAAACATTCTTTGCCGGTGAAGACACCAGCTTGGGTAATAGGAATGTAGCATTATTTTTGTTCCAATAGTTTGAAGATAGTGATTTAAAAAAAAAATTGGAATAATGCTATTGTACCATCTCTTGAGGATAAAGTCACATTCAATAAGATGGTTAAAAGTACAACCTAACAGATATATCCAGATATAAACTGGTGCTTTGTTTTATAAATAAGTTAATTTACATAAACCAAATCAGGCTGAGTGAATTAAATGTCATTGATAATTTAAATTTTTAAAAAAGGAAGACCTATTGCTAAATATATACTGTACTAAGTATACTCTACGCTCAGCTATAAAACTGTAAACCACAGGAACGTAGCTATTAGAGTTACTGAGCTGTAGTATACCTACAACAGATGCAATAGTGGAATACATTAAACAATGTTATGGCAAATTGCTAAACATTCTAAAGGCAATATCAAGAGATGGTACAGGACAACTAAAGAGTGACTGGAATGGAAAAGTTGAAGAAACTGAAGCATCTGGAATTACAGGAAAACTTGGATTGAATATATGCAATAATGTAAGAGATAAATTCATAGGGTTTACAAAGAGAATTATTTGCTCATGCTGAAACCTGTTTCAAGTACAATAAAACAAATGCTACACATGGACATCACCAGATGCACATCAGAATCAAATCAGCTACATAATATGAAACAGAAATGAAGAAATGCAGCCCAGTATCCAAGAAACATCCAGGTGCAGACTGTGGAAGAGGCCATGAATTATTGTTATCAACTTAAAATTAAAGAGAGTAAGACTGCCAGCAATATTTGACCTTAAAACATACAGTCATGATCAGTATACTCTGTTTGTGCAAAAGAAACTCTTCAGCAACATGGGAAAATACATTAGATGTTGTAAAGCTCTAATAACAACAACAGTGATAAAAACCTGAAATTTCAAAGAAGTAAAGATTCTGAAAGTGCCTCTTAAAATAAGCTAATGTGGTTGTGAGAGAAAGATTGAGGATGAAACTCTGAGTAACAAGAAGGTATATGAAATGATTTTAGATGCCCAACAACATGCAAGAAAGATCACAACCAAGATTGTCCAGAGAGAAAAACAACAAGAAAAGGAAGACCAGTGGTTTCTTTTATGGAGGATCAGAAAAACCAGAGGAAAATGTACAGTAAGATAGGACTACTCAAGTGTAATTATGAAAGAGATAAAATAAAGGCAAATTAGACTGTAAAGAGAGGACCAACTAGAAAGAGAGAAGCAATAGATTAGGTGTAAAATAGGACAATAGCAGACATAGTTGAACTATATCAAACTGCAAGGGAAGAGGCAGCTAAAAAGCAAACAGCTCTATGACAAGAAATATGGAACAATACTTTGTGACCTAGAGGTTAAAAAAGACTCCCTGAAGAAGGGAGATAGAAGGGAATTTCCCCTTAACCAATTTAACTTCATATAAGCAAAGTTTGCTCAAGACCTTGCTGTAAAGAATGAAGCCATACATAGTGAAAGAATTATCAAACCAAGAGTTTTCAGAAAAAAAAAATCAAACAGACACAAGTTAACATAAGATGAATAATGGAGAGATCAGAAGGATATAAGAATGAAGTTTATTTTTACTATTATTAAATACACATGGCCTTTGATTTCAAATCTCATACCAGAACATAGACTAGATTAAGTACAATGAGTGTATCACCACATCTGAATATTCTCCTTAGGAAGTTTTACAGTGAACAATAAACTGAGATGAAAGTTGACACTAGAAAAATGGAGAGGTGTAGAATATGAAAGAGTAAAACAAGGATGAATGATATCTCCATGTTTGTTTGTTTTAACATATAGGGCAGATACATTATAAACTGGCAGAAATGATAGTGAGAATCAAAATGGAAAGACAAAACACTGACAACTGATGCAGATGTCAGCATTTTGTTAGCTGGAAGCAAAGAAGACTTAGAAAGGCTCAATATCAAAGCAAAACTGGAAATTGAAAAATCTTGGTTAATGTTAAGTATCAAGAAGAAATGAGTAATGTCAACCAGCAGGCTTTATTAATTCACTGTTGATGATGAAGAAGAGAAGGTGATAGATAATTTTGATTTGTTAGACTCATGAATAAAGATGGACAATGTGCCGTTAATGTAAAGATGAGATTAATTCTAGGGAGGAGGGCAATGCAAATTTAAACTAAATCATGTAAGATTACAATATTTCTATGACAAATAAGATAAAAGTATTTTCAACCGTAACACACAGCTTTCATCAATAAAGATTAAAAGAAAGAAGGTTTCAAATTATGGATCTAGAGGTGAATACCGGTATCATGGACTACAAGAAAAACTAACCAACCAATAGAATGACTGCTATCTTAAGGCAATGACCTGCAAGCATAAATTCATATCGGTACATTTGCAGTGTATGGTACAAGTAGATGATAGCAAAAACTGATTATATTCATCAAGAGAGAGAAAAGTAAACAATGGTTCCAGTAGTTGATGATGTCAAAGAGATTATGGGATTGACTTTAGAAAAACTAACAGTAACAGAGTTGGAAGGGACCTTGGAGGTCATCTAATCCAACCCCCTGCTCACACAGGAGACCTATACTAGGGATTTGAACCACTGACCTTTCTGATCGACAAGCTCAGCATCTTAGCCACTGAGCCACCTAGGGAGCCACACTACTTAGTGTCATTAGATACAGGGCAAGATGGCATTTCTTTTTTCATTAAATCACCAAGAGGCAAGCTTAATTCAAAGGCAAAAAGCATCTCATTCTCTCTCAGAATTTCAGAATTCATATCTGAAACCATGGCTTAATGGCTAGTTTATTAGTTACATCCCAAGTAGGGGGGAAAGTGCATTATTTATTATAACTGGAAATCATGGAATCTTGCACAATGGTGTAATGAAAAATAATCTTTCCCATCCTAATGAACGTTAACCTGAAACTCATGAATATTACCTATTTCATTTCATGGAAAATGAAATATATTTTGGAAGTGGAATACTAGAAGGGATTTTTCATATTTAATTGTATCAAGTCATATGCTGCCTTTCATATAACAGCATGCGTAATATTGCTTCCTCCATTTTTCCGCCAAAAAGCATCTTTGTGAAATACATTTGACTAATGAATAGCTCAAAGTGACCAGTGATATGGTTGAAAGTAGATTTGAACCTTGGTCTCTTTGACTATAATCAAATGTTTTATCGTTGCACCCCTCTGGCAATGAGTTGATGCAATCAAAGTGATTGGCAAAGTGATTGGCAATCTACATGATTGGCAAAGTGATTGGCAATCTACAAAAGAATTATTGAGTCTGTCATTTGCACCTCTATAACTGTCTGGTTTGGTTCTGCAACCCAACAAGAAAAACACAGACTTCAGAGGATAATTAGAACTGCAGAAAAAATAATTGCTATCAACCTGCCTTCCATTGAGGACCTGTATACTGCACGAATCAAGAAGAGGGCCGTGAAAATATTTGCAGATCCCTCGCATCCTGGACATAAACTGTTTCAACTCCTACCCTCAAAACGACGCTATAGAGCACTGCACACCAGAACAACTAGACACAAGAACAGTTTTTTCCCGAAGGCCATCACTCTGCTAAACAAATAATTCCATCAACACTGTCAGACTTTTTACTGAATCTGCACTACTATTAATCGTTTCATAGTTCCCATCACCAATCTCTTTCCACTTATGACTGTATGACTATAACTTGTTGCTGGCAATCCTTATGATTTATATTGATATATTGACCATCAATTGTGTTGTAAATGTTGTACCTTGATGAACGTATCTTTTCTTTTATGTACACTGAGAGCATATGCACCAAGACAAATTCCTTGTGTGTCCAATCACACTTGGCCAATAAAAAATTCTATTCTATTCTATTCTATTCTTTTTTTTTTTTATGAATTCCAAGTCAACATAAATGAAGAATTTGTGCAAATATCTGTTCCAAGGAATTGCAGGCTGAACATTTGGACAATCATTTCAAAACAGTGGTGAGAGTTCATTGCTATTGCTATCCCATTCAAAAATGTTTCCTAACACGTTTAGGTAAAGTAGTTTAGAATCCTTTTCCCAGTCATCTACTTTTCTGTGTGGTGTGAATTTTTATGGCAATGAATCTTTTTCAAGGAACTGAACACTAGAGCTCAACATATGACCACAGATATCTGCTAGGGAAAATAGAAGAAGGTAGGGATATATGTATGTCACAACACAAAAAAGCTGACTTGCTAACCTCTGATTATTGGGACACAACTATATATGGGTGAGTTTCATGGCATGGTATTCCTGTGTAACTGGTTATTTTGGGGGTCAAAATCTCATTTGGCAGGTGTCTATAGGAAGAAACTGTGATATTAGGTTCATGGTATATTTTCTATAGTTCATAGAATCTGTGTATCCGCTTAAGAAGTTAACAAATCCTGATGCAGATGTTTGCAATAACTTGGAAGTCATTTTAAAATCCATTTGTTTCCATCAAATGTGCAGTTTTGTTTGCATTTCTCTTCCTTTGGGCTGATGGTTTCCATGTCTTGGTCATGGTTTGGAAACTGTAGGCTTTGATGCTTTACTTTTAGGCCATACATACATACATAGGGTAGTCTTTTCAGAGAGAATCATGACGATTGACTTCTGTAATGTTGAAGTCATTTGTCCAATTCCATAAAAAATTGTGAGCTAGAAATGTTTAAAATTGTAAACACAAAAAGGGCATCATTTTCTTCTCACCCAAGACCTACCCGAAAAGTACCTGATGCACATTCATATGTTTAAACATCTCTGATATTTTTGGAAATGTCCCAGGCTATTATTTCTGGCACCCACACTATGTATTTCTTTAAAAAAAAAAACCCAAGGGAATGTTTTCATTCTTTTATTTACACACATAAGCTGAAGGCACTTTAAAAATGTCCGGATATTTAGTGTGGTTTTAAATCAGGCTGATTGCCAATTACAATTTAACTAGAGGATTTTTACTTATTCTTGAAGTTTTTTTAGAGTTTACTTTCTTATCTTGATGTCAATTCCCTTTTTTGGGGTGGGGTGGGGATTGGGTCAAGAGCAGGCAGGTTAGGATACCCTGCCAGAGGGCCTCCAAAATCTGTACATCTGTCATAGATCATGTCATGGAACAGAAATGTTTGTTTTTTCACCCATTCATTTCAGCTGGCAGCCAGTTATTATTAGAATGAAAAATTAAGCTATTATGCAGTGGGAAGCCTCACTGGCTCAACAAAATTTATGACGTTAATACAAGAAAATTATCCTTTATAGCTCATATAAGCAGCTGTATGTATAATGCAAGTCTCTGGGTAACACCATGCTCCCCTCCTTCCCCGATTTCAAATAAAATAGGCTAAAGTGATTTTGCTTGTTCCTGGTGGAGAGGGATTCTCAGCCTTAAGGTCACACATTCCAGACAGCACAAGAAAGTCTGGGTGGAGTCAAAAGAGGACGGAGTAAATGTCCACAATAGGCCATTCTATGTCTGCTGACACAGGGAGCTGTTTCAGTTCAGGCTAAAACCCTTTTAAACTGTAGCTAAATTTCAACCAGCCTTGTTAATCTTAGGCAAGTTGCAAAGCCTAAAGCTGGTACCCAGGGCAGAATGGAACTCTGTACCCACAGAGGTTTTATGTTTGTTTGTTTTCTAATAAGTAATACTGTGGTTGTTATTTTTCAAAAACAAAGACAATGAGAAAAGGCAGGTATTAACTGTTCATGTGTCATACAGTGCTGGAATGGATGTTGAGTGTATTTAAGCATGTGATTTCACTTGTGCCCAATGAGCACACAGACTACAGCTGGAACTTTGCCTGTAGGCACCAGTCTGCCCATAATTTTCACACCTGGAATTTTCCAAGTGCCCCATTCTATCTGACTGCCCTAATTTTTGTGGCGTTACCATTTCTGGGTTGCAAAAGTCTACGTGATCGTAGAGGGCAGCAAAGCATTAGATTTCCCTGTCTCAATTTGCTGCCCTCTGTTGCTTTCCTAGATGTTTGCCATCCAGATATAGCAGTCCTACTTTTTCAACAAAATTCAGTGAAAGCTGTCATGCTGCAAGCAAAAACAGCATTTCTAGCATTTTTTTATTTTATTTTCACGACTCCCTGTGTTCCCTATGTGCCTCAGAAGCATTAACAGAAAATACAGTTAGTAGCTCGTTGAAAGTAAAGCTTAGAGAGGTTGATCAGAAGTACTCTTACCAAGGTTAAGCCCACAATAGCAGAACTGAGTAATAATGCTCAAGGTCTATGTGTACTATCAAAATTTCTAATGTACCCATAGACTGTATTCTCCTTCAGGATTCTGCAAAAATATAATCATTGTGGTTGCTCCCCATTCTCTTGTGTTGTTATTTTTCTTGCATCAATTATCACATCCTATTCCAAAGGTCCACAAGAGCCGCTGTGGGAAAGCAGTAGTAGAATTGTTAATGCAAATTACGTATTCCTCAAGCACAACTGTTGACTTATTTGGTGTTTGGGAAGCCCAAGGTAGAGAATATTCTTGTCACAACCTGACCTCTTATCACCTCTAAAAGGTTTGCTCACCATTGGTCCAAGCATATGTTCTCCTGTCTCAGGAGAGCCTTCTTGTTCCAGCAGGGAAATTACCAGAGATGGTGTTCAGCCGGTTCAAACAAGTTCACCCAAACCTGTAGCAGAAATCGTGGGTGGGCATATGCCCACCCATCCTGGTTCTATGCCATCCTATCTAGGCACATTTTTGAAGCACAATTTTGAGGCCGGGCGCATGTGCAGAAGAAGCAAAGTGCATGTATGGAATGCCAGGAACGTGTGCGGAAGGCAGGCATGTGCACGAACTGGGCACGTGGGGGGTGAACTGGTAGTAACATAATGTGAAACCCACCGCTGGAAACCACTGACAAAGTTTGCATCTGATGAATCAGATAACTCTACCACATGAGAGGGGAATAACCTCTGGAAAACTGGAAAGCCCAAATGTTTTTTTTTTTTTAATGTCCTTGTGGTTGGTCCTAATGAAAGTATTATCCTTCTGGTTTTGTTCTCATGGATCAGGCATGTACTTGCCACACTTCAGTGCAGTGGAAACTGCACTTTTCAACATCAATTATTGTTGTGATGAAACAGAAAGGGGGCTTCAGCTCCAAAGCCTCATTTCGATATCTGAAAGTTCTGAGAGAATGAAAAATGAAAACGCTGTAACATCCTGCTGTCAAAATGTTGTCAGTGATGCTGAAAAAATAGAGATGGACTGGAGAAGTGCAGTGAACAGCAGATGCCATGGCTTTTGTTCTGAAGCGACTTCTGCCTGCCAGATTTTACCCTTAAGGCACAATGGCAAAAGAAGGCTTCCACCTGTTATCTCTCACCATTATGGGCTACGTTCCCGTTCCCCTTCCCCTCCCTCTTCCCCATTTAAGTTTGGGTTAAGAATTCTACATCTTCCCAGCATTTAGAGCTAGTCATCCCAGCTGCAGAACTCTTTACGTAAAACAGCTGTTCTGTGTGAGCAAAGTTGTTTAGATTTTAAAGCTGCTGTGCTGTTGACTAGATCCATGATTCTATTTAAAAGACTATCAGAGCATTAGGATCTTTTTAAAAACCCATAACAAAAAACTTAGCAATTGCACTAGGACTGGGAAAAGACCTGGGCTCATAGCTGAGCTTACTCATGAAACTGACTTCAGGCCAATAATTATCTCTCAGTCTAAACTATTCTGCAGGGTTTTTATGAAGACAAGCATGGCCAAAGATGAGGAGAACCAGGGATACAAACCTCAGTTCTTTCCAGGAATGACACAATAAGAGTAGTGGTAAAAGGTTTATAGATTACGGACGTATCACTAAGTGCCATTCAGTCTTAGAATAACACGATTAATATATTAGAGGAGGAGGAGTGAACCTCAAAGCAAAAGGTTCCATAACTAATAATAATGCTAAAAATCTCCAATGGCACCCCTCTTATTTGTTTTTAACACAAAATAAGGAGGATGTGTTACCAGTTTGCGCATGCTCAGAAGCATCCGGGTAGGTGGGCGGAGCATCCCGCCACTGCCACTACCAGTTCACCCGATCCAGTGCAAACTGGTAGCAACCCACCATCGATATGCTAGGTGTTTTTTAGAACTTCTGTTTCTATTTTCACATCCCATATATTTCTCAATGTAGAGGAAAGCTTTGAGAATTTGTAGTTGCCTATGTTTCTAGGTTCCAACCCCCATTTTATGGCATTTTTAGCAGTTGGAATCCAATAACACCTAGAGGGCTATATCTATATTATAATGTTCAGTTTGAAGGACCTGCCAGCTTGAATCCTGTCAACATAAAAGCCAAGAGTCTTTGAATTCATGCTGTTCTCCATCATACTTTATCCAAATTGCATATTTCAACATCTCTAAGTCAGTCAAATCACATGTAATAATGAAAAAAGGGGAAGGAAATTATTGAGATGGTTCTCTTCCATGAGTTTGATTGTTGAGAGAAACATGAGGTAGACACAAATGATGGATTCCCCTGATTCTTTATCCCCACCATTTTTTAATCTTGTGGCGTGAACTATAAAGGGAAAGTGGCCATCAATAATCAATTTGACCTTCAAATAAATTAACAGGATCATCATTTAACTCTTCCACTCCATCAATGTCCATTTCTGTGCCCATAGTTTTTCTACAAATACACTTCCTGAATACCTGAACTTATAAAACTTGTACATTTGGTGAATTTGCAGAAAACAATCGCCATGTAGGGCAGCAACACTGAGGAGAAAGGAGATGGTGTTCCACTTGGAGAGAACAACGAAATATCACCTACAACAAAATATTGCACAGAAACAGATGAACCAGACAGCACTGTTCAAGTAGGCACAAGAAAACACAGGCACAACTTTTGATATATAGCAGATAAAGATGTGTGCAGGATGCCTCCATAGCTATGCTATAATTCCATAGGAAATCCCACAAACTGTGGCTCACCCTTTTTAACCTCACATCTGTCGTTTGTCTGGAATTATATTGCAATACACTCCAGTCTGTAGATTTCTAAAAGATATGCTCCTGTACAGTAGGAGAAAGGCTGGCAGTCAGAAGGAGGAGTTAAAAGGGGCATCTGTTTAGAGTTATTACATAGTCACAAATGAACTAAGTCCAACCCTTCCCTTGAACATTGTTGACCATATTGTAACCAGGACTGTTATTTGAGAAGATCCTAGTGCATAAGCTTTTAGCAATAAATCGGTTAATTTGAACCTTCATGCATAGATCTGATTTTTTGCACCTGACAGCACCAGTGGAGTTAATAAATTGGAAGGAAGGAAGGATTCCTAAAAATAGTAGTAAAATATAAAGTGCTAGGTAGTAGAAGTATATTTTAGCTTTTAAAAATTGACTTCTATATAATGGTATGGCTGGAAATGCCATTTTAAAAGGTTATTACAAATTAGTTTCCATTTTTTTGTTTAAACGTTCTTCCATTTCAAAACAGAGTTTGACTTCTAAGCCCTCTTTCTCATGTAAAAGAAATTCCCCCCCCCATCGCTTTCTCTCCCTCCGATATTATCTTCTGAATGAACGTAATAAATTCCATCTTGCAGGACACGTATGAGCATAAGGCTGATAGCAGCTCCTCCTGGCATTTAAAATGAGTCTGTCCTCAATTTTGCAAGCACATTTGGCAACACTCGTAACCTTTTTTAAAAAATCCCTCTTTTCCATATATGGGCATCTAATCTCAGTTTGCAGTGGGGTTGGATTATACCTGCATGAGGCCTGACCCATGACACATTGCCAGTTAGAACAAATGTTTAGACTTGACTTGGCAACTCATCTACAAATGATTTCCTTTGTTTTATTCAGCAAGTACAACAGAGCTGCCTTTAGTTCTGCTTTAGCCTTGCCTCCTGTGAGATAAAGCAGGAAAAAGGCATTAGCTAAGACTATAGTAGCTCTTGGGGTGCTGCTTATTTCTGGTGAGGTATTTTCACTGAAAAACCACTCCACTTTATTAGCCATATCCATGAGATTTTTTTTTTCTCTACTAGATACACTGAAAAGTTTTCTTCATGGAAAGCTCTGAGACATAAAGCCATTAGCCTTATGCTCATATGCTTCTTGTAGGGTGAAGGCAGGCAAGCTGAAGATGAGATGGCTGACAGCTGGGAACTTGGTGAACAGAGTAAGGTCCAGATGGCTTCCCCCCCTTGCAAGAATATTGTTCTCTGTAAAAGTTAATTGGTTCTTCCAGGTCACCTGATCCATGGCAGGTTATCACATGGCTATCTGAATTGGAATTCTTTGCAGTTCTCTCTCTCTCTCTCTCTCTCTCTCTCTCTCTCACACACACACACACACACACACACACACACACACACACACACACACGTTGCACACTGTGATTTCCTCCAGCCAGCCCTTACCTGGGATACAGCTTGGATGTCCATTGCCATCGGTGGCTTACTCTCTTCTTTTATTTTCAATCTGCACAAATCTGGAGAACGGTGTTTTTTATGATAATGACTTAAATTCCCAATTGTTTATTATATGCCTAGAAGGAAAGCATCTCCTGACTTTTCACCTTCATGTTTTACTCTGAAATTTAGGCAAGAATATATACAAGGTTTCCTTTGACTTATAGATAATTTAACTCTCACTAGTTAATTTCCCCCCCCCCAGTCTCTTGCTTTCCATATGAAATTTGCATACCACTTCATTCTAAAAGGCTCTAAAAAGCTTTCAAACAATAAACAAATGAATAGCAAAGCAAGCATACTGTACCACCAGCCCAGCACCAAGAGCAGCAATAACCCTTCCTATCTGTTGATATACTAAGGAAGAGCAGTTACAGCACTTGTCACTTTCTGCAGGAAAGGGACCCTCCATATTATCAAACTCCAAAGGCTTCTCCTAACAGATCATAGGAATATCTAAGCAGCTTTCTGAATGTCAACAGAGTTAGTATTCGTGTAATATTGGACAAATGCCTATTCCAAAGGGACAAGGTAGCAAGAGGAAACAATTCTCTTGTGGTCTCATGATAATATTCCTCAAGCATGGGATTTAAAATTACCAGATATTATTACATGGGCACAAATTGCTGGGAAAATATGAACTCATCAGGAATCCAGATCATGAGACTGTCAGGGCTTTACAGGTGACAGCCAACAGTTTATATTCCACCCAGAAGCCAAATGGTAACCAGTTACCACTTTTGCAGTAGTTGTGTACCTCAGACAATCAAAAAAATGCAATAACCAGAGGTAGGATTCAGCCGGTTCGCACTAGTTCGGGCAAACCAGTTGTTAATTTTTTGCCCAGTTCTGAGAACTGGCTAATCCCACCTCTGGCTAGCCCCGTCTATCCCACCATGGCCCTTCCAGGAGTCCCTCTGTGCACACCATTTTGGCTTCCAGGGTGGTGCAGGAGGCCAACCAGGCCAAAATGGGGCATGGGGGGCATTGTGTGTCCCCCCCCCCGTGCCCTGTTTTGGCTTCCAAATTGGTGCAGGAGGCCGTCAAGGTCCAAATTGGGGCACCGGGTGTGTGTGTGTCACACTCTCCTCCTGTGCCCTGTTTTGGCTCTCAGGTTGGTGCAGGAGGCCGTCCAAGCCCAAAACAGGGCACAGGGTGTCAGAAACATCCCATGCCCTGTTTTGGCTTCCAGGGTGGTACAGGAAGCCATCCAGGCCCAAAATCCCTGCTCTAGGGTGAGTTGGGAATGGGGATTTTGCATGATCATTACTGTGGGGTGAGTTGGGAATGGACATAAGCCACTAGTAATTGAAAATAAGAGCAAACTCCACTCCCTTCTACTACTGATGATGTTACCTAGTATGGTAATGTAATATCTGCAAGAAAACCATCAAGTTCAGAGAGCACCAGGGAACCCACAGTTCAACCTGAACTACAAATATTCTCTTCTATCGATAAACACTTTTTGGTTAGAGGAACTCAGAGCCTGCATTATATAAGAGGTCTCCCAGTGGATTTCATCCTAAACTTTGATATGATTTCTGTAAATAAGGAATGTAGAATTATAATGGCTGAGTATTTGGTCCTTCAAACATCAAAAAAATACAAAGCTAAGGGATAAACGAATAAAAAATAGATTTGAAAAAAGAAAAGGCTTAGGAAAGAAAAAGAGTTTATTCCGTTTTTTTCTGGGTATTTTCTATTTTTTTCAGAACTTCTTAATAGTGATATTTGAAAGGTACTCATTTCAATGTACTCACTTCAACATGTTCTACTGCTTCTCTGAAAAGGGCTTGCCTATCATTAATGCTGGCTAGATGGCTGGATGGCAGACAGATGAGGTGTGTGTGTGTGTGTGTGTGTGTGTGTGTGTGTGTGTGTGTGTGTGAGAGAGAGAGAGAGAGAGAGAGAGAGAGAGAGAGAGAGAGAGAGATTCTAATTACACTGTACTATTTTATTCACATTTCAGGAGCTGTGGCTGCCAACCAGAATATATAGTGATTAAAAAAATAATGTATGGGATTGGGCCTACCAATAATGCACTAAAATGTAAAATTATATAGGTTGTCATATAAAATATATTTATGTGAAGATGTATTTTGAACCTTTTATTTTTAATTGGGGCTACTGAGGATAACTTTAGTTACATAAATATGCAGCAGAAACAATTTCACTGATCAATATCTAGAATGAATGAGGAATATATTATCTCAAGCAATCTGGCTACATGGATTATAGTCTTACACTCCCTAAAAGCTGTCTGTCAATATTCTTATATCAGATTTTGTATTATGCAATCTGAACTAAAAGAACAGGGAGGAGCAGCAATTGTAAAGGAATTGTGTAAAAAAAAAAAAAGCAACAACAAAGAAGTAATTGCTGCCACGAACTCTAAGTCCAAGGAAGATTGAGGAGTGGATGGAAGCTACCGAACATGGTAGTCAGGAAACAAATAATTACAGGCTTAGTGTTTCACAGACCCTTTTGTTATGAGTATGTATTAGGTGGCGCCTGATTTTGAAAATACTTATTAAAAAATTACATACTGTAGTGACAATCTGTAATCAGATCAGCCAACTTTTTTTTTCTTTTGCTGAAATGTAGCCAATGAAGGATTTTTCGCCAATAACATACATAGACTCTCCTGATCAGATTTGACTCATTTTCAGTGACTTGGGAAAAATATATCTTCACAGTCCATACTGATGGGGGGGAAATGACTTAAGAGGGAAAGGGTTAAA
Source organism: Ahaetulla prasina (assembly GCF_028640845.1). Classification (NCBI taxonomy): domain Eukaryota; kingdom Metazoa; phylum Chordata; class Lepidosauria; order Squamata; family Colubridae; genus Ahaetulla; species Ahaetulla prasina. Next base: position 174,988,023 of record NC_080539.1, read on the forward strand.
TTCTCCTACTGCTTCTCCAGATGACATTCCCTCAACTGCACATCAATCTTTTAATTTTTGTTTAAATTAAGCCTGAATGTCAGCATTTTAAAACAACTTCCAAGAATTGTAAAGTACCACTTTTTGATCCTTAAAATCTCAAAATTTGGAATAAAAGTGCAAAGGCAACACCACACTAAATACAAGCTTGATGGACATTACCTTGTAGATGACCCTCAGCCCGTCAAAGACCTTGGAGTTTTCATATCAAACGATCTAAGTGCTAAAGCCCACTGCAACTACATCACAAAAAAGGCTTTAAGAGTTGTAAACTTAATCTTGTGTAGCTTCTTCTCCAGAAAAATTACACTACTAACCAGAGCATACAAAACATTTGCTAGACCAATTCTTGAATACAGCTCGCCTGTCTGGAACCCACATTTCATTTCGGACATTAATACAATTGAGCGTGTCCAGAAATATTTTACAAGAAGAGTTCTCCACTCCTCTGATCACAACAAAATACCTTATGCCACCAGACTTGAAGTCCTGGGTTTAGAAAATTTAGACCTCTGCCGCCTTCAGCATGACCTGAGGATAACTCATAAAATCATCTGCTACAATGTCCTTCCTGTCGAAGACTACTTCAGCTTCAATCGCAACAATACACGAGCACACAATAGATTTAAACTTAATGTGAACCGCTCCAATCTTGATTGCAGAAAATACGACTTCAGTAACAGAGTTGTTAATACCTGGAATGCACTACCTGACTCTTCCCAAAATCCCCAAAGCTTTAACCAAAAACTATCTACTATTGACCTCACCCCATTCCTAAGAGATCTGTAAGGGGCGTGCATAAGAGCACCAGCGTGCCGACCATTCCTGTCCTAATGTTCCCTTTGATTGTATCCAATTCGTATGTTATTTCATGTTTATACTTATATATACTGTTGTGTTTGACAAAATAAATAAAATAAATAAATAAATAAATAAAATAAACTACTGTATCCTCTTTCTATCTACTCAACCCAAAAGGAATTATTAAGGGTTTCCCACATATCTTAAATGAAAGAGGCAGAGGCTCAACTATTTTTCTTTGATATCCCCCACTAGAGGTCTGATTGGCACACAGACCTCTCCTCTGAGTTTATTAGGCACTAATTAAAAAGTTTTCCTTGGATTTAGCCTTATATTTCCTGTCACATTTCTGGTTATGGGTTGTTGATTGATTATGTGCTGTTGAGTAATTTAAAAAGAAAATCAAAGAATCTATCATATTTATATTGATGACGTTGAATTTCATTCTTCTGCCTCAGTTTTGGATGATGTGGTATAGTCTTCCCTCTGCCTTATTGTCATTTCTAGGCAGATAAATTTCCACTGCATGAAATTTGGAAGAGCTATTCATCCTTCTTTTTGAACTGTTTTGTATTACTTTTCAGGGCATCTTCTATTGTGTATGCTTTGAGTGGTTCATCAATAAAATGGCAAGAACTCATGATTTTTACCTCCTGAATCTCTAGTGAATTCATGTATAACTTACTTCTGAAATGGCTAAGCATTTATTTGATGCCTCAGTGATGTCCTCTCTGGGCTATTATTCAGTTTTGTTGATAGCTTTCAGTTTGCTGATAGTTCTGTATTTTAAGCCCAAAATAGCATCATTAAAGTGGACCTAAACCTTTCCTGATGCAAACCCCTGCCCCGCTTTTTTTTTTTTGCCAACCCTTTCATTGGCTGGGTCTTTAGGAGTTTTATAACGCAGATCAGGTTCTGCGCATGCGCGAGGAATGGAGGCTCGCGGCTGAAATGGGAGCCAGCGAGGGATCATTTCCGAAGGATGGCAGCATTTTGACGACCCGCCATGCTGCCTACACCCCCTGACTTGGTGGACTATCATTGCAGCAGCCGCAGGAGAGGTCTTTGGACCTTCTCGGGTCAGCGGCTGCCGAGAACGGGCAGGGGGAAGGCGGCGATGCGGCCTGCGACGGCCATTTCCATTGGCGTTCGGCCTGCTGTTTGCTCTCGGCCTTCGCCGTTCTTTAGCGTCTCGGATATCAGACTGCTTACCATCATCCCTGCACCCCAGGAGTGGATTTTGGTGGCTTTGGGGTTGCTGAGGTATGTGTCCACTGTGGAGGTTTGTGGGCACGAAGAACAGGCTGGAAGGGAGGTGGCGAATGGCGGACATTGTGCGGGCGGCTGGGAGATACGTGGAAGGCCACGGCCCAAGCCCGCATTTGTCCATCAGACGTCTGGTCTGCGTCTTTAACATCGGCATCTGCCCTTTACCATTGGCATTTGGATTGTGGCGAGACCGCGGTGGGGAAGGAGGCCGCGGCGTGGTGAGCCTTGAGATCAGCGTCTTTATTGTCCCATTTATCATCTTCCATCGCTGAGTCATCGTTGTCTCCAATGGCATTTTGGCCCTCCCCCATACCTTTTGTAGAGGATGGGGTGAGGGGCTATTACCCGGTTCCGTAGATCGACCGGGGGGACCTTTTCCGGGAATCAACGGTGACAACGATGGTGGGGACGATAACGCTACTCACCCTATTTCCAATGGGATTGTTGGTTCCCTTTTGATTTACCATCGGACAAAATGGGCTTCCCACTGGACAGAACATCAGTTAACTTGCCTTGCCTATCTGAGGATATGACTATCTTTCGCTGTCTCTCCTTTTCATCATGCGATACTCTGCACATGAACTCTTGTGCCTGCGAGGTGCCCCCGCCTCGCAGGAATGGCCCGCCACACTATCTAGGGCCGGCCTCAATGACGGGTCTTGGGACCCACAGAGGTGGCATGCGTCAAGAAAGAGCCTTTGGGGTTTTTTAAATAGGGTATTTTTAAGGGGAGGGAGGGAAAGGGCGGGTGTTGGGGGAAACCCGTCAGGGAGGGTATGTCCAGTCCCAGCACGCGTTCACGGCATTACTTTAGTTGGTCCGAAGACAGGGGGGAGGGGAGTGAGCAGAGCAAAGAGTGTTATTCCATCTGTATGGTAAGTGGGAGGGGCAGATATGGCGGAGGCAGGGGGCCGTATCGTTCCCTGGGAGCACGTGTTCGATGTTTAAAAATGATCACGTGCTCCGGCCCCTTAGTCCTTACTTGTTCCCCAGATGGTCAGGATCCTCAGAGCTTGGGTCTTCGGCTGATGCTTTGCAATGCCCGGTCCGTGGTTAATAAGGCTCCCCTGATTTGTGATCTGATTCAGAGGGAGGCCGCGGACTTTATGGGCATTACGGAGACCTGGCTGGGCACAGAGGGGGGTGTACCCCTGGTTGAACTGTGCCCTCCGGGTTTCCGTGCATTCCATCAGCCGAGGGCCCAAGGTAGGGGTGGGGGGGTAGCGGTTGTGATTAAAGAGAGTCTGGAGCCAAGGGAGTCCACTGTACCTCAGATAGCTGGTTGTGAATCCCTCCTTGTGAAGTGGGGCCATCATAATCAGATGGGTCTGTTGATCACGTACCTGGCTCCTTGCTGCGTGACTACAGCCCTACCTGAGCTACTAGAGGTGCTTGCTGGGGTGGCGGTTGAGATCCCCAGACTTTTGGTCTTGGGGGATTTCAACCTGCCATCGGCTGGCTTGTCGTCGACAGTGGTTCAGGAGTTCCAGGCCTCCATGATGGCCTTGGACCTGATTCAAGTAACTGATGGCCCTACACACATTGGGGGAGGCGCACTAGACTTGATTTTTATCTCTGGACAGTGGGTTAATGATCTGGAATTAGGAGATATAGTGATGAAACCGGTGTCATGGTCAGATCATTTTCTTCTTCGCCTAGACTTTCGGACTGCTGCCCACCACCGCAGGGAGATGGAGCCAATGCGTTGGTTCCGTCCCAGGTGCCTGATGGACCCGGAGAGGTTCCGGATGGAGCTTGGGCCGTTCCCTGAGGATCTTGCCCACGGCACGACTGAAGAACTAGTTGCGGCCTGGGAACGGGCCACGGCTGGGGCTTTGGACCGTGTCGTGCCTTTGCGGCCTCTGACCCTGTGTAGATCTCAATTGGATCCCTGGTTTTCCGAGGAGCTGAGGGAGATGAAACGCCGGAGAAGACGCCTAGAGAGCACTTGGAGGTCTAGCCGTTCCGAGGCTGATCGGACACTAGTGAGGTCTTTTACTAAGACCTACATAGTGGCAATGAGGGAGGTGAAACGTTCTTACGTTTCCACCCTCATTGCATCGGCAGATAACCGCCCGGCCACCTGTTTCGGGTGACCCGTTCCCTCCTTCAATAGGAGGGACGGGATGACCCCTTACAAGGACGAGCTGAGGAGTTTAACGGTTATCTATACGATAAAATCGTTCAGCTTCGGGATAGTCTGGACCAAAATTGCGATGATCCAATGGAGATGACGGAGACATGTCTTGTTGAGGTTATTTGGGATGAGTTTGATTCTGTGGCTCTCGAGGACGTGGACAGGTTGCTAGGGAGATTGCATGCAACTACATGTTTACTGGACCCGTGTCCTTCCTGGTTAGTGCTGGCTACTCAGGAAGTGACACGAGGCTGGCTCCAGGGGATTATAAATGCTTCTTTGTTGGAAGGAGTTTTCCCCGCCGCCTTGAAAGAGGCGGTGGTGAGGCCCCTCCTTAAGAAGCCTTCCCTGGACCCAGCTATTTTGGGGAATTATCGTCCAGTCTCCAACCTTCGCTTTTTAGCGAAGGTTGTAGAGAGTGTGGTTGCATGGCAGCTCCCCCGGTACCTGGATGAAGCTGTCTATCTAGACCCGTTCCAGTCCGGCTTCCGACCCGGTTATAGCACAGAGACGGCTTTGGTCGCGTTGGTGGATGACCTCTGGAGGGCCAGGGATAGAGGTTGTTCCTCTACCTTGGTCCTATTAGATCTCTCAGCGGCTTTTGATACCATGGTATCCTGCTGCGCCGGTTGGAGGGATTGGGAGTAGGAGGCACCGTTTATCGGTGGTTCTCCTCCTATCTCTCCGACCGGTCGCAGACAGTGTTGACAGGGGGGCAGGGGTCGTCCACGAGGCGCCTCACTTGTGGGGTGCCTCAGAGGTCGATTTTCTCGCCTCTCCTGTTCAACATCTATATGAAGACGCTAGGGGAGGTCATCAGTGGTTTCGGGGTGAGTTATCATCTGTACGCTGATGATACTCAGCTGTACTTTTCCACCCCGGACCACCCCAATGAAGCTATCGAAGTACTGTCCCGGTGCCTGGAAGCCGTACGGGTCTGGATGGGGAGAAACAGACTCAAGCTCAATCCCCCCAAGACGGAGTGGCTGTGGATGCCGGCACCCCGGTACAGTCAGCTGCACCCTCAGCTGACTGTTGGGGGCGAGTTATTAGCCCCGAAGGAGGAGGTACGCAACTTGAGTGTCCTCCTGGATGGACGGCTGTCCTTTGATGAACATCTGGCGGCCGTCTCCAGGAGGGCCTTTTACCAGGTCCGCCTGGTTCACCAGTTGCGGCCCTTCCTTGACCGGGATGCCTTATGCACGGTCACTCACGCTCTGGTCACGTCTCGGTTGGATTATTGCAATGCTCTCTACATGGGGCTGCCCTTGAGGTGCACCCGGAGGCTGCAGTTAGTCCAGAATGCGGCTGCGCGAGTAGTAACGGGAGCCACTCGTGGCTCCCACGTAACACCACTGCTGCGCAGTCTGCACTGGCTTCCTGTGGTCTTTTGGGTACGCTTCAAGATTTTGGTTACCACCTTTAAAGCGCTCCATGGCTTAGGACCTGGGTACTTACGAGACTGCCTGCTGTTACCCTATGCCTCCCACCGATCCGTACGCTCCCACAGAGAGGGTCTTCTCAGGGTGCCGTCCGCCAAACAGTGTTGGTGGCCGGCCCCCAGGAGTAGGACCTTCTCTGTTGGACCGCCGACGCTCTGGAATGAACTTCCCCCTGGCTGATCTTCGGACCTTTCGCCGTGAACTAAAAACATATTTATTTATTCAAGCGGGACTGGCATAATAGTTTTTACTATTTTAAATTGGGTTTTATTGTCTTTAGGTTTTAAATTTTTAAATTTTAATGTCGGCCTTTTTTGCAATTTGCTTCGTTTTAAATTCTGGTTTTAATTGTATATATATTGAGTTTTATCCTGGCTGTACACCGCCCTGAGTCCTTCAGGAGAAGGGTGGTATAAAAATTTAATAAATAATAATAATTAAAAAATAATAAGTTTAAATTGTTGATCTCCTCCACCTTCTCAAGCTTTCTACAAAATATCTTTTGCTCACCAGTTTCGTTGGTGGCTTCAAGTGATCCATCTCATCTCAATCAACTCTAAGTGCTACTGACACGGTGTGATGTTTGTTCTTTAGACATGCATTAAAAAAAAAATCCAAGTTATAATATGAAGAGTTTCACTCTCTAATTGATAACAAAACTCTGGTATGGTAGTAATGCAGCCATCTCCATTTATTATCATTAGTGACACAGATGTCATCAAATTGCGACAATAATTTACACATTATACCTGAGTAACCCATTACTGAAAAGTAACCCAATCACTGCACAGAGCAAGAGACAGTTAAGCTCGTCTGATTTACTACATAGAAAATTACCTTTCCTCCAAATGTCCTTCTTTCCTTATTAGAGAAAAACACATGGGACACTGCAGGCACGGGCAAAGCAAAATTTCAATATCAGAATGACCAGAACTCAAATGTTAGACATTTGGGGAAGAATATATATTTTTGGCAAGAAGTGGGGGTGAAGAGTTACACAATATAGGTATGTTAAGACCCTATACTTATTTTAACCCTTATATAATTACAAACAATGCCCTCCCAAAATATTCCTATAATCTAAAATCATTGTTCAGCAACCCAACAAGACAGACAAAGACTTCAGAGGATAATTAGAACTGCAAAAAAAAAATGCTACCAACCTGCCTTCCATTGAGGAGTTGTATACTGCACAAGTCAAAAAGAGGGCTGTGAAAATATTTACAGACCCCTCACATCCAGGACATAAACTGTTTCAACTCCTACCCTCAAAACAACTCTATAGAGCACTGCACACCAGAACAACTAGACACAAGAACAGTTTTTCCCCCAACGCCATCACTCTGCTAAATAAATAATTCCCTCAACACTGTCAAACTATTTACTAAATCTGCACTAATATTAATCTTCTCATCGTTCCCATCACCAATCTCTTTCCACTTATGACTGTATGACTGTAACTTTGTTGCTTGTATCCTTATGATTTATATTGATATTGTTTCCTAATTGCTTATTTGTACCCTATGATTATCATTAAGTGTTGTACCTTAGAATTGTTGATGAACGTATCTTTTCTTTTATGTACACTGAGAGCGTATGCAAATTCCTTGTGTTTCCAATCACACTTGGCCAATAAAGAATTTCTATTCTATTCTATTCTATTCTATTCTATTCTATTCTATTCTATTCTATTTTCCAGCAAATATTAGCAGTGAGATCTTAGAGGCCTTGGAACCTGCAAAAATGGGTGTGGGGCCATGTCTACTAACTATATAATCAGTGAAATTGAAATTGAAATTAAAATTTTGCTTTGCCCATACCTGCCCATACTTACTTCTATCTTGGTAATGTCTTTAACTGAAGTAGGATTTATGGTGCCAGTCAAATATGCTGCTATAGGTTTTTGAAAGATGCTACAATAATATTGGGATAGGTGTATTATGTTGCAACAGACACCAAAATCAAATCCCTTGCAGCATGACTTCATTGCCTGTGGAATGCCACCTACCCCTTTCTTTTCTCTACAGATGCCCACACCTTGCCAGCAGTGCCACTTTATGCCAACTTCTGCCATGTGACAAAAGCAGAGCAGCCACCTTTTATTTTGAACAGTAACCTTTAAGAAAACGGGGATCCCGACTGCTGCATGGATTACTTGGCTTCTTTGAATCTCACTTTTCAAATATTCTTCCCATCCCTCATTTTATTTCATGATAATCCTGTGATTAATCCAAAGACTGCAGTTGATTTAAAATGAGCTTTATGGCTGAAGGGAGATTTGAAATGGTGTTTTCCAGTCTTAATTCAATACTCCAGCCACTTCCTGATAACCACTTCTATCCATTGTACAAACAGCACATACCATCAGGTTCTGTCTTTGTGGGGAAAGTCCTTTTTTCCAAGAGCCATGGAAAATCCTTTCTATCTTTCCAAGAGGCAAGAAGCTGCTTTTCAAAGAGACGAGGAGCATTTTTTAAAAGAGCAAACCTCAGAAGCTTTTGCAAGGTAGATTGCGCTTTGCAGACAATGATGTGTCCTGGAAAGCTTTGACTAAAAACATTTCCCTACATCCCAGTTTGAACCAGACTCCCAGAATTGCGGTCAATTACTCTTCAATCCAAAATTCACGAAGCACGGATTCAGACTTCAATTGCACTACCATCTATTTTTGCTCATACTACCCCATCTGAAAAGGAAGCTGGTTTCTTAGTCACGAAGACAAAATTGCATGGATGGTAGACCTGACTAATTTTGCAGGTGTGATTCGTTTAGAGATAAAAAATAAAAAATCAGGAAAAGGATCACTCTAATTTTATATACGTTTGTGGGAACAAAACAAGTATCGAATGCTACTTTTATGGGACAGTTGTTATCATTTAAAACCACCTGCCAATCTTCTTGAGTTTCATTGCAAGTCTTTTCGTGTTGCCATCTCTTGATCCTGCAAAATTACAGGGCTTTGGAGTCTCTTCAGTCTGTAAGCTGTAAAAGCAACAAAGATAGCAAAGACCAAAGGCTACAGGAGGAGACTCCAATGAAATCTTATTTAATTTGACAATTTGGGAGCAATTATGTGTCTAGTCTACATTCTTCATCAATATGACCTTAAACTAGGGTAGCCAATTCATGGTCTGTAGGATGTATGGAGGCAGTCCCTGCACCAGGTCCTTCTCTCTGCCCTCCTGAGCACCCAGGTTGTGCCATACAGCTCTGATATTTAGCAACCTTTTGTATGGATGAGTGAAGGAACTTAACCTGACCCTCCCTATTTCTAATTCAGCTTCCTACTCACTGTATCACATTGCCTATTCACCACTGTTGCTAAAGTTCCTCTTCAGTTTATCAGTTCTGTCAACAAAGATTATTTTTATTATACCTGTGTGCATACACATGTCCCAGTTTTATCAAGAAATCTGTCTTATAAAAATGACAGTTTGCATTACACTATCATGGGAAAATCTGGAGAGGCGTTTTAGTTTATCTGGACCCGAGAAAGTAAAAATGTGTAATATAAAGTATTTATCAATTGCATTTATTTTTATTAAGAGTGATCTTGTATATACTTTGCAGTTAGTTTCTGTATTATCAATTGAAAGTATCTTATTTAAAGAAAGTGGTATGTTAATCATATGCATACCTATCAACTAGACAGTTTGAAAAACTAAGAGCACCAGATTTTGTCTTATGAACTTGAACTTTAGGCTCAACCAGCACAGAGTAGGCAACTGGATGCTCTCCATATATTTTGGATTTCAAATGACATACGTCCCAGCCTTTATTTAAAGATCATGAGTATTGTAATCTAAAACATTTGGAAAGCGTTAGGTTGTTTATGGTTAACTACAGTGGTGGATATAACCATCTTTAGGTAATAAAGACTGCTCTTCCATGGGCTGAGCAGGTGTGTATTTTGAGATTCTCCTGGACTCATGGCTCCTGCTCAGAGAGCCTATGGTTGCCATGTCTAGGGAAGCTTTTGCACACATTTGTCTTGTGTGCCAATTGTTCCCTTTCCTGGACCAAGAGGCATTACTCACACCTTATTTTTTATTTATTTATATTCCACCTTTATTATTTTTACAAATAACTCAAGATGGCTAGGATATCCAACATACCTTCCTCCTCCTATGTTCTCAATAACAACCTTGTGAGGTGGGTTAGACCACAGGTCTCCAACCTTGGCAACTTTAAGCCTGGCGGATTTCAACTCCCAGAATTCCCCAGCCAGCTGGCTGGGGAATTCTGGGAGTTGAAATCTGCCAGGCTTAAAGTTGCCATGGTTGGAGACCCCTGGGTTAGACTGAACAAGAGTGACTCACCCAAAGTCACCCAGATAGCTCTCATGGCTAAGGTAGGACTTTAACTCACAATCTCCTGCTTTCTGGTACCTTAACCACTAGACCAAACTGTTCTCTATTTGGGATTGACCTTGAGGACCCTCTTGGAAGCAGATCCAGAACAGAACAGCACAAACAGGGCTGGGTGCTTCTAGGTTCACCCATGTTACACCTCTGTTATGCAAGCTGCACTTGCTTCCAATTTCCTCCTGGATTCAATTCAAGATGCTGGTTATCACTTTTAAAATCTTATGTGACCCAGGACCTCAGGTTATTTGAGAGACTGCCACTCCCTGACAAAATCTGCTATCCCAGCAGATCAGATAGAGTAGGCTTCCTACAGGTCCTTTCCCTGAAATGTTGCCATCTAGAGGGACCTCAGATGCACCTTTTTCTGTGGCTGCCCTACACTCCCAGCCCTGGCAATCTGGTAGGTCCCCAACAGGGGTGAAATCCAGCAGGTTCTGACAGGTTCTGGAGAACCGGTAGTGGAAATTTTGAGTAGTTCGGAGAACCGGCAAATACCACCTCTGGCTGGCCCCAGAGAGGGATGGGAATGGAGATTTTGCAATATCCTTCCCCTGGAGTGGGATGAAAATGGAGATTTTGCAGTATCCTTCCCCTAGAGTGGGGTGGAAATGGAGATTTTGCAGGATCCTTCCCCTGCCATGCCCACCAAGCCACACCCACAGAACTGGTAGTAAAAAAAATGAATTTCACCACTGATCCCCACCTCTAAGCCTTCTGGAAGGCCATCAGGACTGCACTTTTGACTTAGACACTCTTGTGATTGTTGGAATATCCCAAAGGAATGACTGAGGCAACAGGTTTTATTTTTGTTTTATAATTTTATGCTTTTATTTTTTAAAAAAATAGTTAAGAGGTTTAATTGCTGTTGTGAGCCACCCAGATTTCTGCTTTAAGGTGGGCAGCCATGCAATTTTTAAAAATGAGATAAAGAAGTAAGTAAATGCAGAGTCCTTGTTCCCTGCAAGGTCTCTTCTGTGTTAAGTAGAGTGTTGGCACAGCCTCCTTTCCATATCATCATATAGAATAGAATAGAATAGAATAGAATAGAATAGAATAGAATAGAATAGAATAGAATAGAATTTTTTTATTGGCCAAGTGTGATTGGACACACAAGGAATTTGTCTTGGTGCATATGCTCTCAGTGTACATAAAAGAAAAGATATGTTCATCAAGGTACAACATTTACAACACAATTGATGGTCAATATATCAATATAAATCATAAGGATTGCCAGCAACAAAGTTACAGTCATACAGTCATAAGTGGAAAGAGATTGGTGATGGGAACGATGAGAAGATTAATAGTAGTGCAGATTTAGTAAATAGTTTGACAGTGTTGAGGGAATTATTTGTTTAGCAAAGTGATGGCCTTCGGGAAAAAACTGTTCTTGTGTCTAGTTGTTCTGGTGTGCAGTGCTCTATAGCGTCATTTTGAGGGTAGGAGTTGAAACAGTTTATGTCCTGGATGTGAGGGATCTTTAAATATTTTCACGGCCCTCTTCTTGATTCGTGCAGTATACAGGTCCTCAATGGAAGGCAGGTTGGTAGCAATTATTTTTTCTGCAGTTCTAATTATCCTCTGAAGTCTGTGTCTTTCTTGTTGGGTTGCAGAACCGAACCAGACAGTTATAGAGGTGCAAATGACAGACTCAATAATTCCTTTGTAGAACTGAATCAGCAGCTCCTTGGGCAGTTTGAGCTTATTGAGTTTTGTTCCGTGCCTCTAATTTGATTGGTTAATCTCACTGACATCTAGTGAATCTCATGCATCATCTCTTCATTCATAAAACGGCATTACAAATAATTTTTGAGAAAGAGAATGCCATGGTAGAGTGGAAAAAAGAGGAGAAAGAGACCGAGGGAGAGAAACTGAATATGCTTTACAAAATATCCAACTTCCTTGATCAGGTCCATTAAAAATTTATTTGCAAGTGTCCACCCACTGAGCATCTGGAAGGAAAGGGAGGCAGTTAACACTATTGTCTGTCTCAATTCAAAATAATCTAAAAAAAAAAACTTTTTCAAAAGTTAATTAGTATCTCGAGTGTGCAGAGCACAGGACAGCAGTTGCTTCATGATTAAACAAGGCAAGTTGGGGACAAGCTGGATGGCCAAGGGAAAATCAGACTTCACTAGTCCTTCCCCCTGGTAATTCTCCAGCCTTGTTCTTTTTTCCAAGATCAAAGCTTCTTCAATCAGCCTAGGCCAAGGATTCCCCCATGTGTAAACTCCTGGGAACTATTTGAAGTCTGCGGACTTTTTTCTTCGACTGGGTATACAGCCTGGAGAAGATAGATTTCCCCCAACATCCTTCCATCCAAATGTTGCCAGCAATAAGCGAATAATCAGACTAATGTATTTCCATTTTTATGCAGATGATTAAAGTGGGAGAGAGCTAGTCTTTTGTAACATGCAGCAATTTGCTAGATATCAGTATTTTGTTTAAAAAGCAGTGGGGGAAGGAAAGCCCATTATATTAATCAGAAGGAGGAATAAATGCAGTGTTTGGGGAAAATATGCATAGCAATAAAGCTTTTGGTTCTGGACGGTGCCCAGTTGTGATGCCAATTATTATGCAAATACCTAAATGATTTACTCTCTGATATTTAATAAACTTTATCATGTGGCTTTCTGTGGCTAGTAAAGCTTCGTTTACTTTTCCCCCCTTGTCTGCTTTGATTTGCCTCCTTGGGATCACTTAAAGTGCATTAAGAAGTTGAGCATGAGATCAGGGTGATTTGCTGCAAAACCTAAATAATTCATTTAAGCGCTGCTGCTTTCTGCCGGTGTTTTTACAAATGCTGTAACAAGACAAGCTGCAAAATGTTTTACATGGAGAAAACACATATTACTTCTAAAAAATAAAATCCTTTTGGACAGAAATGCCTCTGGGGCTCCCCCTCATGTTCCCTCTGTACTGGTAGGAACAATTCTGCTAGGTGGCTTCTTATGCCGTGGATGTCATGCCAAGAGCCCTGGGTGATGCTCCTGCAGAAACTGTATATAAAAAACTGTCCAGGTAAATATACATTCAATCCATTTTAACACCGGTCTTGTATGGAATGCTCTGTCCCATCCGACGAAAGGGTGGGATGTCCAGGGTTTTGAAGAGATCTGTTCAAAAATCACTCAGTCATTTTTAGCTTTCTGTTAACATATAGTCACTTCATACACATTTCCCAATCAATCCCTAGTCCTTCTTTTTCATAAACAATGATGTAAATTCTCTCCACTGTTTTGCACACCAAACTTTCTATGCCACTTTTTGAAGTGCATGTATGAAAATACAGTAGGTGTGCGTATGTACGCCATGCCCACCCACCCACACACATAGCAATAGCTCTTAGACTTGTATACCACTTTACAGTGCTTTAAAACCCTCTCTTAGTGGTTTACAGAGTCATGATATTGACCAGAACATTTTGGGTCTTCATTTTACCCATCTTGTAAGGATGAATGGTTGTGTCAATCTTGAGCCTGGTGAGATTCGATCTGCCAGATTGTCAAATTTGCTTCTTAGTAATTGGAGCTGATTTTCTTTTACATACTGATGTAAGAACAGTTCTTTGCTACCTGCCCCAGCATTTTCAGAACTGAATACATTGAATGTCCAAGGAGAATTCCATCATCATGCTATATTCTTCTAATTATCTGATCATCTTGGCTATAGGATTCACAGGGACAATTGTCAGCAACTGTGGAAAATAGAAAGGCTAGGCATAACAGTTCTTTGGGAAGGCTGTCTTGAGAAGAAAGGAAAGCTGCAACAAAGGACTTGTGTATGTGGGTTTGGGTGTATATGTGTATGTGTATGTACAAAGTCCAGCTCTTATTTGATCTTGCACAATCACTGAACAAAATTGATCACTGTGTAGCACATTCCTTTAGACTGATTGCATCATAGAAGGAAACAGAAAAGGGAAAGGAGTGAGAGAAAGAGACAGAAGAGAGGAGGAATGGTAAGAAAGGCTCATGGTCAAAGTATGATTTTTCATATTATAAATATGAATGTGGCCGTGCCAATTCCTAATTTCAGTTCACTTTTTCTTTATTTAAAGATTATGGTGTCCTCATGCAGTTATTGCGTGTACTTAAAAATAGAACTTCTGAGCAACATAGCATGGCCTAATACTTAAGATGTATATAATGCTCTCAAATGTTCAAAATAACTCCCTTTAACTGCTGGCCTTTAAGATGATCCTGTAAAATAGTTTTTGCATGGGGGACTCTTATTCCTGTATTGCAAAAGATAACACCAAGGAATTGAAACAAGGAGGAGTGCTTCTTCCTGAGACACCTGATGACTTTAGAGACCCCAGTCTTTACTCAGTGTTGAAATCAGCCCTCAGCTATGGAGTTGACTTTTTTGGCTAGTCAATATTTCTCAGCCTAGCCTATCTCACCTGGTAGTTAGAAAACAAAATTATGATTTCTGCTTTGAAAAATAATAAATAGTAGCGTGATTCAACCTGGAAGTATTTGATGAATCAACTTAATCTTTCTGTCTCGATACTCTTTAGGAGCTATTATTTTCCAGAAGACAATATCTACACTAATCCCCTACCCTGGATCTTCTCTATCAGCCCATCTTTAATATTGTCCCTTCGTCTCTAGAGGTAGGCGCCCTTCCAAATGATGTCCTTGGGCTGCAGACATATATTCTTATTTAGTAACAAAGCCTATCTATTTTATTTGGAGCCCCAAAATGTTCCAGGAACTAAAGGTACTTCTAGAGGTTGATGGTTTTGCTTTATAGCATGCCAACTTCTATATATACAGTATATATATTTTTAAAAAACTTTAAAAAAAAATAAGATTAGCTGCTGCAGAGAGCCTATCAAGTACAAAAGAAATTTACTTCACATTATGTATCCCTATGTTATGTTGTACCACTTAATACCCTAATGCAGCCTTCATAGGCAAAGCTATTCTGAATTTCTCAGCAGTTATGGAAGATAGAAGAAAGCACTATTTATCTTTTTAAAAGGAGTGGGCAATTCACACAAGAGTGTTTTAAAAGAAACTGACCTTCTGCTCTGCAGACTTTTAGTGGTTGAGCGGCTGTTTTCTCCCTGTAGACCTTTTAGTCCTGTTTCATAAGTATCTGGTTCCTTTTAATAAATTCAGCACATTTTGATGGCAAAGTGACTACAAGTAGCTAAAGTGACAGCTGCTAGCGACAGGCGAGAGCTTGTTAAGCCCAAAAAGATGTCACACCATTTTCAGAGCAGTGCTCAATTCCCCGCCCCCATTCCCCCACCAGCCCATCCTTTCTCACCCAGCAGCTCTTTGGGATGAGCATAGAATAATATAATATATATTTTGCAGCCTGAAACAGGTAGTCAGCGAGGGTGTTTATTCATTGAAGGTCAGGCTTTTGTATTATGAAACTTCTAGCAGATGCGATAAGCAGTAAATTGCAGATCTATCACTCCCCCCACTTCCCAGGGAGCGTGTGTGTGAAATCAGCAGAATACGGCCTCAGTTTGATTTATAGCCCACTTTTGACCAACTCTTATCTAGTTCCCACAAGCCCTTTTCTGATGCAGCTCATGTCTGAACGACAATAGACAACCACTGCCATTATGCTCCAAAATCGCTCTCTGCATTCTAGACACCTAAGATTACATCTGGGCTATTGATTTATTTCTGCCTCCCCTACCCCCTCCCCACCCCTCCCGGGAAGAGTTTGTTCAGCCTGAACTAGATAGACTATTATTAAACTGAGCAAACAACTCCATGTGAACTTGCTAAGGAAATAATCATTTGCAACCACCTTTCTAACAACCTGGATGCACAAAGCAACTGAGGATTTGAAATATTAAGCCTGTTTTTAATGTGTGTAGAAACCACTTGTGCTTCACCCAGATTATGTTTAATTTATACAAAAAGTACAACATCTCAAACATATTCTCATTCTCTTACTTCAGCTCCTGTACGCCTCCTGTATATGTTGTATATATTTGGTTTAAAATCTAAATAGTATTGAGATTTTCCCTTTTTCCATATTGGGATCTTTTTTTCTTTCACTAGCAGACACATTTTATGGCTTTTAGAGCCTCAGGAAAAATATAAATTTTGCAGTACATCCTACTTTATCTCCTCTAACAATCTATTGCCACAGATTTTTTTTTTTTGTCCTTGTATTCATCTGTACAACATCTAGATATCTTTTTTCATTTACATAGAAATACAATAGTGGTAATACTAGCTATATACGTTCATTCTCATTGTCATCCTCATAAGCTTTTTTGTTTTTTTGCACACTAATAAAGTGATTTTTGCCCAAAGATGGAATAGAGATTCTTCTGTTTTATCTCCACAAGTTGCTGCACCTAGAGAAATCTCTGTGAGATTTATTTAGGCTTCAGTTAGATTATTTATTTTATTTAGAATAAATAAATGGAAACATGTGGAAGAGGCCTTTATCCTGCAGTGGATAGACAATGGCTTTGATGATGATGATGATGATGATGATGATGATGATGATGATGATGATGATGATGATATAGAATAATAAAGCTGGAAAAGACCTTGGAGGTCTTTTAGTCCAACCCCCTGCTCAAGCGGGAGACCTATACCATTCTGGACAAATGGCTGTCCAATCTCTTCTTGAAAACCTCCAGTGAAGCACCCATAACTACTTCTGGAGGTAAGCAGTTCGACTGATTAATTGTTCTTGCTATCAATAAATTTCTCTTTAATTTTAGACTGGAAGAGATTTAAATAACTGTCCATCTCACAGCTGTGACTCTGGGTGATATAGCAAGATTAAATAAATTCATACTGTGTGCCTTTTTGGAGTTGGTGATATATATCCAATACTATTACTACCACACTGTCTTGAGACAATTCTGTTCTGTACCTCTACTTTAGGACTCTCTAAACAGATGTCAGAAACGGCTGCGGGTCCTTCTGCAGCTAATAAAGTCCTCAGTAGTTGACAATAATCAATAAAAATACCAGCCAAGTTATACATGAAATACATTACCATAGCTCTTTGTTTGCATACTTCTATCCTGAATAAATATCACTCTGAATACTAAACAAAATCTTAGAAAAACTATGCCTTCTCTGAAAAGTTATTTGAATTTCCATTATATTCAATTGATTATTATTTGAAGCCTTACTACCCTTCCAAACCATACATACAAACAAACACAAACACACATATGGGAGCTGGACGTGTGTGTGTGTTTTTGTGTGTGTGGAAAAAAGCAGAATCATCTTTACTGATTTCATGTTACTCTTTTAACAACGTATTTCATCCTTCTCATCTTATTGTACAGAAAGGATGACAGTGAAGATTTTTTTTAAAAAAAAAGTATTAAGCATGTTTTTGTTACCAGTCAGTATGTCTTATAATTCAGTCAAGCATGTTTGCTTTTTTTTTTTTTTTTTTGCCTGCCGCTGAGTCTTCAGCAGGTGCTTTCATCAAGCTGTCTACACCAATACCAAGTTCCCTTTTCCTCGGTGGTTACATTTAATTTAGAACTCATCAATGTGAATGAGAAGTTCAAACCAATTCTGTCCATTGTGGATTTGCATGCGTTATCTATTGTGAATTTTCACCTCCTATTCTTGTCCAAGTTCTTGTTTTAGAATTTTTTATTAGAATTTATTATAATTATGAAATACAAATGGAAATAAAGATCAGAGAAAAATGTGGAACGAAGAGTAAAGTAAAAAGAAAAAAGAAAAAGAAAGAAAAACCGTGACTTCTTCGGTGCTGTAGAATATAAAGTACAGTTACAGCCTCAACTTTTTGCTTTCCATTACTGATAAATATAGAACCAACTAGAATAGAATAGAATAGAATAGAATAGAATAGAATAGAATAGAATAGAATAGAATAGAATAGAATAGAATAGAATTTTTTATTGGCCAAGTGTGATTGGACACACAAGGAATTTGTCTTGGTGCATATGCTCTCAGTGTACGTAAAAGAAAAGATACGTTCATCAAGGTACAACATTTACAACACAATTGATGGTCAATAGATCAATATAAATCATAAGGATCGCCAGCAACAAAATTACAGTCATACAGTCATAAGTGGAAAGAGATTGGTGATGGGAACTATGAAACGATTAATAGTAGTGCAGATTCAGTAAATAGTCTGACAGTGTTGAGGGAATTATTTGTTTAGCAGAGTGATGGCCTTCGGGAAAAAACTGTTCTTGTGTCTAGTTGTTCTGGTGTGCAGTGCTCTATAGCGTCGTTTTGAGGGTAGGAGTTGAAACAGTTTATGTCCAGGATGCGAGGGATCTGCAAATATTTTCACGGCCCTCTTCTTGATTCGTGCAGTATACAGGTCCTCAATGGAAGGCAAGTTGGTAGCAATTATTTTTTCTGCAGTTCTAATTATCCTCTGAAGTCTGTGTTTTTCTTGTTGGGTTGCAGAACCGAACCAGACAGTTATAGAGGTGCAAATGACAGACTCAATAATTCCTCTGTAGAATTGGATCAGCAGCTCCTTGGGCAGTTTGAGCTTACTGAGTTGGCGCAGAAAGAACATTCTTTGTTGTCCTTTTTTAATGATGTTTTTGATGTTAGCTGTCCATTTGAGAATAGAATAGAATAGAATAGAATAGAATAGAATAGAATTTTTTATTGGCCAAGTGTGATTGGACACACAAGGAATTTGTTTTGGTGCATATGCTCTCAGTGTACATAAAAGAAAAGAAAAAGAAAAAAAATACCTTCATCAATATTTCTATATTTCTATAGCAACAAGATTTATCTAATCATCAAAACCTAAAATAAAAATTTCTTTTTTTCTCTCTTTCAAGCATAAAGTCTGGTTATTTCCAAATGGAAATAAAATAGAGTAAGTACTTCTTTTAGAATAGAATAGAATAGAATAGAATAGAATAGAATAGAATAGAATAGAATAGAATAGAATAGAATAGAATAGAATAGAATAGAATAGAATTCTTTATTGGCCAAGTGTGATTGGACACACAAGGAATTTGTCTTCTTGCATATGCTCTCGGAGTACATAAAAGAAAAGATACATTCGTCAGGAATCATAATGTACAACACTTAATGATAGTCATAGGGAGACAGTCAATATAAATCTTAAGGATACCAGCAACAAGTTTACAGTCATACAGTCATAAGTGGGAGGACATGGGTGATAGGAATGATGAGAAGACTAATAGTAATAGTAATGCAACCTTAGTAAATAGTTTGACAGTGTTGAGGGAATTATTTGTTTAGCAGAGTGATGGCATTCGGGGAAAAACTGTTCTTGTGTCTAGTTGTTCTGGTATGCAGTGCTCTATAGCATCATTTTGAGGGTTGGAGTTGAAATATTTTATGTCCAGGATGTGAGTGGTCTGTAAATATTTTCACAGCCCTCTTTTTGACTCATGCGGTATACAGGTCCTCGATGGAAGGCAGGTTGGTAGCAATTGTTTTTTCTGCAGTACTAATTAGTTAAATAATTATTTAAATTAGCTAAATAGTTAGCTTTGCCATCTTCACTTACTCATCTTTTTTTTTCAATCCAACTCTTGCTCAATTTCTATCATTTGTTCCTTTTCCTGTTTCTTCTCCTCCTCCCTCACAAAAACAGCCAAAGTTTCCTGCATAAAACTTCATGGTTTTCATAAATAAAAAAGCTGGCTTTCCCCATCCCCATCCTCCTCTTCCTTTCCACTATCCTCCTCCTCCTCCATCAATTTATGATGCATCCTATGCAAGCTTATTCGGTGGCATTTATCCCAGGTAAATAATTATTAGATTGTAATCTAATCTGGAGGTTAACCTTTTTAATGGACTTTAGTTTTTGTGATGAGCAAAGACATATACAAATTCAAAAGTAGTGCATCTTTCACAGTGCTTTTATTAAAAATTTTCCCAGTTTCCAAAATCTTGGTTTTCTAATCTTTTAAGTTTTCTTAGTATCCACAATATCCTAAGTAGGGAGGTAATTAGAGTGGTGTGCTATGGTGCGTGTTTCAGTTGTAAAATGCATGAAGTTTTCCAAGATTAGGCAGAACAGGAATTTAGAAATAAGGTATGCAGCAAAACCTTTAGTGCTCCAGGAATTATTACCTCAACGGGCACAAAGTTATTAGGAAATGTCCTTAGAGTAGGAAACATTGTACGATGGGTCTTATAATACAGCTGCAAATGTGAAAAGTATTTTCCCTCCATTTTTCTGAAAAGAAAACATGAAGCACCTTTCCAAGTGAGAAGAGTATTCTATCATTGCTCTCTCTCTCTCTTTTTTAATGAAGGAAGTAACATATATAATGGAAATATATTTCTGTGGTGCCACTACTTTTATCATGGTACAATTTATATAAATAAAGTCACTGAATTAAATTATATTTTTTTTGCTCTCTTTAGAACTGGGCAAGAGCATCCAGTGGAAATCAAAATCTGCAAGATGTGGCTGCAGCATCTCAGTACAAGCCCCCTCCTTTTCTATACTTCTGCAATGCTGATACTTGTACAAAAAAATCTGGGCTGGGGCTGCTCTTGTGAATAATGCTAGAAGTGGGTAGTTATTTATTTATTCTGCAAATTTATGTGGTCGTGCCTCTTAATCAAATAACTCTGAGCTGCTAGCAAAGCATAAAACCAAAAATACACACATAAAAGTATTAAGAAAAACAATAAAACATGCCTAGTAAAAATAACTAACCCTTCAATCAACACAAGATAAAACCAGAAACAGGTTCCACCAACATCCTAAGCTTAATGCCTGAAGGAAGATAAGATATTTTCCCAAGTCTCATCAGATGACATTATTTCATAGAAGAGACTTACAGCATGCACATCCTGCCAAAACCTGTGGGATGGATAGAAACAAGCAGATAGGTGTCAGAATATTCATGACTGGGAAGACATGGTAACAAGGTCAGCCAATGAATAGGCATAGCAACTAAGTCAGACAGTTGGGAGGTGAGACAGACTGGAGCCAGGGGGTGTCTTAGTCTGCAGCTTCTGATTCTGTGCAGAGAAACGAAACTGAAACCAGTGTGTGTGAACTTGTCTGAGCTGAAATGAAACTAGCTGTTCTATCCTGCCTTGTGTTTTGCTTGTAACTGCTACATTGGAAGACTCTTCTATATTGGTATTGTAAACTTACTTCATGTATTATTGTGTATATAAAGAAGTTAATGAATCCTGCTGCATCAGTTTATCTGTGTGTGCTTCTGGATTTGTTCTTTGCAACAAACTCTGACAATAGGCGATCCCTGAAGCATCTTGACCACAAGCCATGTAGGCTTTAAATATGATAAAGGATTTTGAATGCACTGGAAGCCAGTGCATCTTTGGTAACAGTGTAGTGTGCGTAACATGGTACACACATTCTGAACCAGCATAACTTCAAAAAGCTCTTAATAGCAGCTCCATATTCAGGAGAATTCAATAGTCCAAAAGGGAAGTGACTGAGACATGAGTGACTATGAGCAGAGCCTCCTGATTAGGAGTGATGCATTCAATGAGTTTAAACAAAAGTTCTCATGACCATGGCCACCATCTGCTCAGAGCTGAATCCATGAGTCCAGGAGGGCCCTCCAATTACACACCAGCTTCATCTAGGGAGACTCTAAAACACTCAGACATTTGATCCTATTTGATCCTATTAGGGTTGAGTTGGAGACTGGTTCTCCACATCCAGACATCCATCCCACATCCATCACAGCCTCCAAGCACTGGAAAAGAACTTTGACAACATCACTAATGTAACTTGGTGCAGAAATATTTAGTTGAGTTCATTCACATACTGTTGATATGTGCCCTTCATGGCAATGGATCACCTCACACAACAGCTTCATCACCATCAGGGAGAGGGAACAGGGACATAAGTCGAGAACACTGGAATCAGCTTCAGGGAATGGAGACAGTGCTTCCCCCCCCCCCCCCCGCAACACCCTAAATTGGTTCATGAAATATGATATGAAAAATTGTGGATACTATAATCCAAGCTTAATCAGACTGAAAAGGAATTAGATAATCTGCTTTTCTCATGAAAATTGGCCTATACAGATAGTCATCGATTTACAGCAATTCCCTTAGAGGCTGTTCAAAGTTACAATGGCGCTGAAAAAAGTGCCTTATGACTGCTTTTCACACTTATGACTTTTTTTATTATTATTATTTGCATTTATATCCCGCCCTTCTCCGAAGACTCAGGGCAGCTTACACCATGTCAAGCAATAGTCTTCATCCATTTGTATATTATATACAAAGCCAATTTATTGCCCCCCAACAATCTGGGTCCTCATTTTACCTACCTTATAAAGGATGGAAGGCTGAGTCAACCTTGGGCCTGGTGGGACTAGAACCTGCAGTAATTGCAAGCAGCTGCTGTTAATAACAGACTGTCTTACCAGTCTGAGCCACAGAGGCCCAACTGTTGCAGCAGTTGTAGTTTTAACCCTTCGTGATTACTGGAATGCATTCTACCACATATTTCTATTTGAATTTCCTATCAACCCTTCCTAGTAATAATGTACATACTTACAGAGCACTTAATATGAAAGGCTTTATAATATTGCACTAGTTAAAAAAAAATTCTCTCTCACCTGCCTATCTATTCATCCCATAATTCTAAAGAGTCAGCTTCAGACACCAAAGATTTGAGGTTGGCAACTACTGTCTATTTCTTCCGTTAGAAAAAGGCCTGATGAAACAAAAACATCCATGCCATCGGCCTTCCCAATCAGAGCTGGTCTGATGGCTTATATTAGAGTATACATTTCTGGAAATCAGCTGTCCATTAGAGAAGCCTGCATCTCACTGACTGTATCTTCTCAGTCTGAATTGTGTGTGAATAGGAATTAAGGAAATATACACAAGGCTCAGGGTGTCTAATTCCCTAAAGAAACGCCTTTTCATTCATGTGGGAGTTGCGAGACATGCCAGTGGTCTTTCATAATCTCTCAATCTACGTTTTGTTTGTCATTTCATTTCCTTCATGGTGCCAACATTACTAGACAGCTCAGTGACCCAGATGCTCAAGTGGTGGAAGTTCAACTCTTCCCCCTCCACCCTGTCCACCACCATCACCTTTGATTTTCAGAGAGGGTTTGTTTTTTTTCCTTACCCATGGAAACACCCTGCTCCCTTTTTGGAGTTGGCTACAATGTCTTGATTTATCTGTCTAGAAGCATTTCCTGCTTTAGGTTTTGTTTCAGAGCAGAAGCCCGTTTGCAGCCACTCACAGCAGCCGATGTCCTTAGCAACCCTGAATACGTAGAAAGTCCTGGGCAACCACTGCATTGCCATCGTGTGGTTGCAAGGGAAGGTCATAAATAGACGCTGCTGCTTGGGAATTAATTCCAGGAAGAAATTGATGTGCCAAGTTCAGTCCTCTGCTGGGCATGTTAATAATGTCACTTGGGTGATTGCTGCCAGAGGGCATCCTAAAGCCAGGCTGGGCAGTCCCTGCATCCACCCTTGGAGCTCCCTTACTAGGACAAAAGCAGACCCAGAGGTCAGAATGGGACTGCCACAACATCATGGCTGGGTGATAACTATTCATCTCCTTAAAAAGATAGGCTAGCTTCTTGAAAGATTAATGCTGCTGGTGTGCAGGCATTTTAAAAAATAGCACTGATTTCATCTCTGGACTGACTCCAGTGACATGACAACAAGGGCGAACTGGGACGCAGCAAAGTCCTTGAGTTGCCATCT
The DNA here is from genome assembly GCF_028640845.1 of Ahaetulla prasina. Classification (NCBI taxonomy): domain Eukaryota; kingdom Metazoa; phylum Chordata; class Lepidosauria; order Squamata; family Colubridae; genus Ahaetulla; species Ahaetulla prasina. The sequence continues at coordinate 175,011,736 of NC_080539.1, forward strand.
GGCAAGTATTTATAACTCAGATGAAGTGGTTGCAATATTCCAACCAGCCATTTTGAAGGTTGTGCATTTGCGCTCATTGGGCGAGAAAGGATTGGCAATCCAGCCCCCCCAAAAAAGATAAGAAAATGGAATAATTAGAATGTAGGAAGGGAATAATTAGAATGTGTGAGTCCAGATTTCTTGCACAAAGGGAAAGGAGGGTTTGTGCTAGACCAAGAAGGAGTTGGGTTGAGAAAGTGAGGTTGAAGAAACAATGCTATCATTTTAGCCATGAGAAATAAAATTGTTTAGTCATCTGTTTGTGGGAGATTTGATGGAAATGTTTAGCAATACCAATAGCACTTAGACTTATATACTGCTTCACAGTCCTTTACAGCCCTCTCTAAGCAGTTTACAGAATCAGCATATTTTCCCCAACATTCTGGGTCCTCATTTTACTGACCTCAGAAGGATGGAAGGCTGAGTCAACCTTGAGCGGGTGAGATTCGATCTGCCAAACTGCTGGCAGCCACTGATCAGCAGAAGTAGCCTGCAATACTGCACTCTAACCACTGCACCACTGTGGTTTAAATGAAGAAAAGTGGGTTATTCACTTAAAAAGGACAAAAAGCAAAACCAAGAATGTGCTTGGATAATTTCAATGCTTCATTTTTTTCTAGGATTGATCTTTTGTATGCTTTTTTTTTCTTTATCAAGAAAATTCTTTGTGTGTCCTTGTGTGTCCAATCACACTTGGCCAATAAAGAATTCTATTCTATTCTATTCTATTCTGTTCTATTCTATTCTGTTCTATTCTATTCTATTCTATTCTATTCTATTCTATTCTATTCTATTCTATTCTATTCTATTCTATTCTGTGAAAACTCATCCTTAGCACATCTGAGTGGATAGCAAGGAAACTATCCTTCTCTGAGCGTACACTGCACTTCTTTCCCTGTTAAAGTAATCATACTTCTGCCCCTACAAGTTCACGATCTGGAGGTAAGCAGGCAAGAGTCTTGAATCAGAACGTGTAATTTGCAAGCAGGCTTCAGTCCTGGCGTCTGTATGAGAAATTGAACAGGACAGCCTCCTCGTTCAACACAGCAGTTCAACCTCTCTCTGAAGCACAGGAGCAGTGAATCTTTGGTCACTAATAAAGGCCGCAGGTTGGTTTAGGTATAAACCACCATCATTTATAGTTGAGTCATTGGGTATATATCATCATCAATTAAAAATAATTCTGTTACTTTTCAATAAACTCAGAAGTATCCATTTTCCAGGCAACCAATATAAAGTACTGTTGAATTTATTTATTAATCATTTATTTTATTAATCAAACTTATATACCGCACCATCTCCCGTAGGACTCAGGGCGGTTCACAGGCATATTAAAACACTATAATAAATAAACATTAAGACCCAGTTAAAACTAAATATTATCATGGCCTGATCACTAAAACAATAGAAACCAATAAAAACCCCATTAAAATATGCTAAAACATTTTATCTTAGGCTAGTCCCGCATGCTGAAATAATAGAGTCTTCAGTTCACGTCTGAAGGTCCGGAGGTCGGGTAGTTGTCGTAATCCTGGAGGAAGCTCGTTCCACAGGGCTGGTGCCGCCACAGAGAAGGCCCTCCCCCTGGGGGCCGCTAACCTACATTGTTTGGTCGACAGCACCCTGAGGAGGCCCACTCTGTGGGAGCGCACAGGTCATTGGGAGGCAATCGGTGGCAGAAGGCGGTCTCGAAGGTATCCCGGTCCTAAGCCATGGAGCGCTTTAAAGGTGGTAACCAAGACCTTGAATTGCACCCGAAAGACTACCGGTAGCCAGTGTAGGCCGCGCAGGATAGGTGTTGTATGGGAGCAACGCGGTGCTCCCTCTATCACCCGCGCGGCCGCATTCTGGACTAACTGGAGCCTCCAGGTGCTCTTCAAGGGGAGCCCCATGTAGAGAGCATTGCAATAGTCCAGGCGGGAAGTGACGAGGGCATGAATATGCATGTGTGAACATCCCAGTGGCATAGCAAAGGGTACGACACATTTCCTATTGCACATACTACTGCCTAGGATAGTGCAATGATATTTAATCAATCACCATTATAATTGCAGGCCTTAAAGGTAAAAATGAAGTTTTGGAGCATTCACAACTTCCGAAAGCAAGTTGTTCCACTGATTAATTGTTTTAACTGTCAGGAAAATTCATCTTAGTTCTAGGTTGCTTCCAGTGGTGGGTTGCTACAGGTTCGGGCCGGAGCGAACTAGTAGCAGCAGTGGTGGGAGGCTCCACCCACCCACCCAGATGTCTCTGCGCATGCACAGAGGTTTCTGTGCATGTCCAGAAATGGCATGAGTGCGCACGCGCCCACGCGCCCACAAGTGAAACGGTAGTGGCCGAAATTGACACCCACTACTGGTTGCTTCTCTCCTTAATTAATTTCCATCCATTTCTTCTTGTCCTGCCCTCAGGTGCTTTGGAGAATAGCTTGACTCCCTCTTCTTTGTGGCAACCCCTGAGATATCAGAACACAGCTATAATGTCACCCCTAGTCCTTCTTTTCATTAAATTAGACATACCCAATTCCAGCAATTGTTTTATGTTTTAGCCTCCAGTCCCCTAATCATCTTGATTGCTCTTCTCTGTACTCTTTCTAGAGCCTCAACATCTTTTTTACATTTTTTTTTAGAGGAGGAGGGGGAGGGGGAGGAGAGATCCAACTGATATACCCAGAGAAGCTATGTTTGCTTGGCATTTTCACTTAATACGTTATTACAGACAAGCTTATATGAAGGTCTTCAGAAGAATAAAGGAAAAGGTTGTAACACAATCCTTTGATTATTTGGAAGTAAAGTTACTCTGAGTTTGATATGGCTCATTCGCTAGCATTTTAGAGGGGATGACAATCATGTGGTTGTCACAAACTGGTACCTGGGATGTGTCAAATGTGAACCCAAAATTTCATTTCTAAGAGCAAATTGTGTTTCTTTCAGTGTCATCTAGCCATCTCTCTCTCCTCTTTGGTATTATTTTGGGGCACATGGTTAAACAACATTGACAACTTTGTTCCCCCCCCCCCCGAGTTAATGAAAATTTGGCCAAGTCATCCAGCTATTATCTTTTAGTTCGTATGAGGCCTGCGGTGACAGAAAAGAGCTACCTCCAGCTGGTCTTGGTTCCTTGCCAAACTCTGAAAGTCAGTCGTTGACTCTCATGCTCTGTTTAAAAACATTCCACATTGTGTTAATCCTTGTGGTTAGCAAGATCTTTCTGGCAAGCCTGCCAGATTCTTTCTAATGCTTAACAAGACAATTCTCTCCCACTGCACTGTAGGTTAAGGGTACAGCCAGGGTCTTAATTCATCCCATGCCTACAGTAATAAATGCAGAGATTATCCAAGAATCCTACTGACTGCATCAAAAGTACTCGGATTGGGTACCTGCTGTGCTGAAGACTCAGTAAAGGTCTGTGTTCATCTAAACATATATATCTTATGCTTTGCCAAAGTAAACTCTGCTGTTTTTGGCTGAGTTCCTGGTTGGGTTTCAGATGCCAATTTCATGGCTCACCTTATCATCTCAGACATGGCTGAGTACGAGCTTCTTTCCACCGATGCCACTTTCTGTTTAACTGAAAGGATTAGGCATGGTTTTTTTTTCTTGTCCTTCTCCCTCCACCCCAGCCCAAATTCGACTTCTGGGCTATAGCATGCTGTGTTTTGATGCCCCATCCCAGCAAATTGGAAGCCTTCTTCTTGACATACAGTATGCGGGGGAGATGAGACTGTATTTATACCAAAAAGAAAGAGAACTTCAATATCCTGTTTTGAGCCCCCAAAAGAGAAGCTGGTGTATAAGGATTCCTCCCCTGCTAGCAACAGATTGTATTTACATTTGAATCCCTAAACGTGCACACATGCACATACACCCACAAATATGCACTCATAATAATAAATAATACTCCTGCATCATTTGACACAATAAATTTAAAATAAAATTAATACCTTTTAAGTTTTGAGAAAAAAATATTTTGTTTTGCTTTAGAGAAAGTCACAAACTGGGTTTCATGGAGGGAACCAAAAGAAGCAGGCAAATTTCAGGCTTGTGGTCTATGCTCCATATATTTAGTGGTTTCCTAAATTTTCCAGTTAGAACTAGTTATCAGAGACATAAAGGTAGAATTAAAGAATTTTGCCAAAAATATGTGGCACATGATATTAGAATAAAATTCCCTATTTCCTCAAATGGTTCATTTCAGAAATTTCTAGTACAGTTGCCTTATTCTATTGCTGGAAAAACACACCTTAAGGGCTAATAAATGTATTGTGGATGAAGCTCACAATAGAATCAATTCGTTAATTTTAGTTCTAGCGCTCACTGTCATTTTAGTAGTATAATTATCAATGTTTTAATGTTTCCGAAATTAAGTAATTGAGCAGTGTGCAGCAACAGCCAAAAAAGCTAATACAATGCTTGGTTTTATCAACAGAGCCATAGAATCAAAATCAAGTGAAGTATTAGTACCACTTTATAAATCGTTAGTAAGATCACACCTGGAATACTGCATCAGTTTTGGTTATCACATTACAAAAAAAATGTTGAGACTTTGGAAAAAGTGCAAAGAAGAGCAACTAAGATGATTAAAGGGACTGGAAACAAAAACACATGAAGAACAATTGCAAGAACTGGGTAAGGTCAATTTAGAGAAAAGAAGGACTAGAGGGTGACATGATAGCAGTATTTCAGTATTTGAGGGGCTGCCACAAAGAAGATGGAGTCAACTTATTTTCCAAAGCACCAGAAGGCAAGATAAGAAACAATGGATGGAAACTAATCAAGGAGAGAAGCAACCTGGAATTAAGGAGAAACTTCCTAACAGTGAGGACAATTAACCAGTGGAACAGCTTGCCTTCAGAGGTTATGGGTGCTTCATAACTGGAGGTTTTTAAGAAAAAAAACTGGACAGCCACTAATTTGAAATGGTATAGGGTCTCCTGCTTGAGCAGGGGGTTGGACTAGAAGGCCTCTAAAGTCTCTTCCAACTCTATTCTACTCTGAAAAAAAGGAAACACAAAAATTAGCAATAAATCATAACCTATCTTACCTGGTTTTGGTAAGAGTCTCAGATTGTGGTTCAGGATATACGTATTCTAAAATGCACGTAAATCAAACTTCTCTTCATGAAGATTGCCTTCCAGCTGTTTAGTAATTTACCACCTATTACAGGAAAATATTTATTTTGCTATCTCAATTTAATGGTGTTTAGATATGTACATGCCTCATTATAGCTCATCAAAGCTCATCATTCCAGTAAGCACAAGCCATTGACCAAATTTCTTTATAACATATAGAACAGGAGATAATTTTTGACTAAAGAAAACATCTGCAATGAAAATAAAGTGTGAAGTTGCTCTATCACTCTTTTAGCCAGCTTTCTCACCCTAGGGAACTTCACTGAGATTTGCAGATGATCACACATAATGATGTGGTTCCTTGTTAACTAACAGTAATTTTTGCCAGACCGTAAAATTTGCTGTGAGAAAGTTCAGCTTCACAAATGCAACAGAGATGACTAATTTTGTCTGGTGTCCTCCAGTTTTTCTTTATATTATCAGTTTATACTATCAGTAGATGACCCCTCACTCTGTCAAGGACCTTGGGGTACTCATCTCTAATGATCTAAGTGCCAGAGCCCACTGTAACAACATTGCCAAAAAGGCATTAAGAGTTGTTAACCTAATCTTGCATAGCTGCTTCTCTGGTACTGCTAACTAGAGCATACAAAACATTTGCTAGACCAATTCTTGAATACAGCTCATCTGTCCGGAGCCTGCACTGCATATGGGACATTAATACAATTGAGAGTCCAGAGATATTTCACAAGAAGTCTTCCACTTCTCTGTTTGCAACAGAATACCTTATGCCACCAGACTTGAAATTTTGAGCTTAGACAACTTAGAACTACACCGCCTTTGGTCTGATCTAAGTGTAGTACATAAAATTATCTGCTACAATGTCCTACCTGTCAATTACTACTTCAGCTTCAACAGCAACATCCGAGCACACAATAGATACAAAACTAAGGTAAACCACTCCAAACTCAACTGCAGAAAATACTGGTAGCCAGCGCCCCCTCCCCCAAACCCAATCCACGATGTGCGAGAGGCATGCACAGATGATGATACACGGCGCATTACTGTGGAACCAGTGGACGGTTAGAAAATTTTATTATTAACAGAGATACAAAAGTGGGCGGTAGGTATAAAAGGGTTGACTACTCCTGCTTTACAGAAATCCTGTAGAATTTTTCAGTTTACTAATACGACGAGCTTATTTCTCAGTATAATAAAGTTGATGGCTATAGTGCTGGATAAAGTTGATGAAGGGACGTGGTGGCTCAGGGACTAGGATGTTGAGTTTGTCAATTGAAAGGTCAGCAGCTCAGCAGTTTGAATCCCTAGTGCTGCCGTGTAACGGAGTGAGCTCCTGTTACTTGTCCCAGCTTCTGCCAACCTAGCAGTTTCGAAAGCACGTAAAAATGCAAGTAGAAAAAATAGGGACCACCTTTGGTGGGAAGGTATCAGTGTTCCGTGCACCTTTGGCATTGAGTCATGCCGGCCACATGACCACGGAGACGTCTTCGGACAGCGCTTTGAAACAGAGATGAGCACCGCCCCCTGGAGTTGGGAATGACTAGCACATATGTGCGAGGGGAACCTTTACCTTTACCTGTAGTTGATGGACCTATTATATATAGATATATAATGCCATTTTCAGTTCAATTTTATGCAGACACAACATTTAAGAACATGGCCTTGTGCAGTTTTCATTTAAAATAAGTTTTACTCATTTGCTGAGTCCAAAATGAATGTGCATAGTTCAACATAGTACACCACAGTACTGGAAGTAATGATCAACATGTCCTATAAACTATGCTTTCTTCCAAGTCCTAAAGAACTACCTAAACAAATAACAACAAAGGGCCTTTGTAATTCTCCAAGGACTGTGGGCAATTCCCCAAAGTAAAGTTTATTCAAATCACGACCAGAATACAATGAAAGTTCACACATTTAGCATACAGGCAAGTTGAACCACATGCCAAAACAGTATGTCATCATATCCTTATCTGAATAAGCTTTAAGAATCCTTCCTGACCAACAGTATGTTGCAAGTAAACTACGGTATTTGACCGTGTTTCCATTCCAGATGACATAGAAAATTCCCTTTCTTTTGTGTAATTATGAAAGAATATAAAATTTAAATAGGACCAGATGACGCAGGCAGTTAAGAACATAAGAATAACTTTGTTGGATCAAACTGAGGCCCATCTTAGTCCAGCATTTTGTTTCTCACAGCTGCCAACCAGATGACTTTGAATCCTCGGAAGCAGGAGGTGGAGAAATATCTCTCCCCTACTGTTGTTTTCTGTGCAACTTGTACTTGGAGGCATATTGCCCTGACACAGAACTAATGTTGCATTTTCAACGGTAATAAACCTTGGTAGACTTGTCATCCATGAATTTATCCATATAAGCCATACAGAGCATGTAGCTAATGGAGGAGACATATAGAAAACAAAATGTAGGAGGCAAAGCTTTAGTGACGTTGACTCTTCAGCACATGTAACCAATTGACCACAAGGGGGTAGTGGGGTGTAACAAGAGAGTTTATTATTTACCCGGTGTTCCTTCTTCATTGATAACTCTGCCTGGTCTTTGTCTATGGGATCGTTCATCTGATGTCACTTCCTTCTGCAGTCACATGTACAGAGCACATGTTTTTTATTTATTTTTTTCTTGGTAGGGTATAGTTAACTAGGTGGTGGCTTTGACTGTCCTTGCACTGTATATCCTACAATCCATATCCTTTATCCTATAGTTATAAAACTTGCTTAATTAAACAAATTGTTTAGGGTTTAGCATTGTCACTCTCAAGAACATTTACAGGCACATACAGAATGTTTACACACATGCACACAAGCACAGACATCATAAAAGTACATACTTTTCAGTAGTGGTTGTGCCCTTCCAAGTATCATACATTCAGGGTCTTTGCTGTTCAAAATAATTCATTTATAATACTGCCATTTAGAAAATAGAACAGAATAACAGAGTTGGAAGGGACCTTGGAGGTCTTCTAGTCCAACCCCCTGCCCAGGCAGGAAACCCTACTTCACTTCAGACAAATGATTATCTAACATCTTCTTAAAAATTTCCAGTGTTGGAGCACTCACAACTTCTTAAAAGCTTCCTAACAAACAGGAAGCAGCAGGTGAAGCTAAGCAAGATCACATCGAATACCTGTACAATTAGCACAGGGGCGCCCCAAGGCTGTGTGCTCTCCCCACTTCTCTTCTCTCTGTATACCAATGACTGCATCTCCAATGATCCATTTATTAAGCTACTGAAGTTCGCAGATGACACAACAGTGATTGGTCTCATTCGAGACAATGACGAATCCGCATATAGACGAGAGGTCGAACGACTAGCCTTGTGGTGCAACCAAAACAATCTGGAACTGAACACACTCAAAACCGTAGAAATGGTGGTAGACTTTAGGAAAAACCCTTCCATACTTCCACCTCTCACAATACTTGACAACACAGTATCAACAGTAGAAACCTTCAAATTTCTGGGTTCTATCATATCGCAAGATCTCAAATGGACAGCTAACATCAAAACATCATTAAAAAGGACAACAAAGAATGTTCTTTCTGCGCCAACTCAGTAAGCTCAAACTGCCCAAGGAGCTGCTGATCCAATTCTACAGAGGAATTATTGAGTCTGTCATTTGCACCTCTATAACTGTCTGGTTGGTTCTGCAACCCAACAAGAAAAACACAGACTTCAGAGGATAATTAGAACTGCAGAAAAATAATTGCTACCAACTTGCCTTCCATTGAGGACCTGTATACTGCACGAATCAAGAAGAGGGCCGTGAAAATATTTGCAGATCCTCGCATCCTGGACATAAACTGTTTCAACTCCTACCCTCAAAACGACGCTATAGAGCACTGCACACCAGAACAACTAGACACAAGAACAGTTTTTTCCCGAAGGCCATCACTCTGCTAAACAAATAATTCCCTCAACACTGTCAGACTATTTACTGAATCTGCACTACTATTAATCGTTTCATAGCTCCCATCACCAATCTCCTTCCACTTATGACTGTATGACTATAACTTGTTGCTGGCAATCCTTATGATTTATATTGATATATTGATCATCAATTGTGTTGTAAATGTTGTACCTTGATGAACGTATCTTTTCTTTTATGTACACTGAGAGCATATGCACCAAGACAAATTCCTTGTGTGTCCAATCACACTTGGCCAATAAAATTCTATTCTATTCTATTCTATTCTATTCTGCAGGCAAGTTGTGAATATTTTTTTAAATCAGAAAGAGTACAAATATTTTTGTACTCTTTCTGATTTTATATCTGTATCATCTCTCCAAACATCTGTCTCAAATTAAAAAAAAAATGTTTCTATATTTGTTTACTTTTTTGTATTCCTGGTCTCACATAAATACAGGCTTGATGCCAGTGTCCATTTCAAATATCTTATAATTTGGCCTTTCCTCATCAATAATTCTTGTAATACCTTTGGATTCTTTTATGTCTGTTTTTGGTATTTTTATGATTATTGCTAAGTGATTTGGAATTGTTAGCGATGAAAAAGTTTACAGAAATAGTAGGCATTGGCATATACTGGCAACTCAGTGTGGAATTAAATAATTCAGGATATTTTGGGACTTCCGGTGGCTCTGCCGCATTGATGGCGGTCTTTTTTAGCCTGCTAGCTCCATGATCGCGTAGAGCCACTCAGACAGCGCAAATCAGCTCGGAAACCTTTCCCTCAGGTAAAGAGGGAAAGGTGAGCATTCGGGCTAAAGTAGAGTCCCCCGGAAAGCCCCAGGAAAGTTTCTGGAGGCTTGAGGTTGAGTGCTCCTTCTTAAGCTTGGAAAAGCTCTGGATCCGGAGTGCTCCTGTCTTTTTGGCAAAACAAAATGCTGCGTCCACTTCTGCGATCAATATGGACCTGTGAATGGATTTTTAATGCAGATGGAGCAAAAACAGGAGTGCTGGCAGTCATTTGTAAGGACATTCTAACTCCCTAACCAGAGGATATTTTGTTGGAAAGATTGGAGACAAAGAAAGGAAATGGCATTTTGTTCTTTGAAAGCAAAAGTTAAGGGAGTGCTTGTTAAAGCAGTTGGTGTTGAAGCTACATGAAGTATATAAGAAGAGATTAAGTAAATGGAATGAACAAGAACTGATTTATTTTTTATTATAGTGTTCAAGAGGGGAGGATTTACTGAATTTTTCCATATTTTTTAAAATTTCTCTTTGCCATTTGGCATATTAATAGCTTAACAGGAAATGACTTTTAAGCAAACAAAGCCAAATGTTATCAAGGACTGTGAAATCTCTCTAGTTGAAATACAGAAGTTAAAAGAAGATCTTAAGGAATATTTAAGGGCTTTTTAAAAGGAACTCTGGGAGGCTCAAATTTCTGTAATAGATCAAAAATTTAATGAAATGGAAAAAGAAATACTGGATTTTAAAGATATGGTGGAAACTCAGAATAAGGATTTGGAAAGTGTAGTGGATGCATTTAAATATTTAGCAGATTATACTATTAAGATGAATGGAAGAATGGAAGAACTTAATCAAGTTAATTTGGATTTGGAAGGGAAAATAGAGGAGGTCCAAATGAATCAAGTTAATCTGAATTTAGAAAACAACATAGAGGGAATACAGGCTAAGGTGGATAGGGCAGATGAAGAAATGGTTATATTACAATATAGGTTAATGGAGTATGCCATAAGGGTGAGAGGACTGAAGAAATGTAAGCAGGAGAATTTAAAAAAGATTTTTACACAGGCTTTTGCACAAATAACTGGAGAGAATCCAGAAGATTTTGAAGTTAATATTGAAAAAATTCATCGTGTTAACTCCTGGCTGGCTAGACAGAGGCAATTACCAAGAGATGTGGTGATTTATTTTACAACTAAGAAGATTAGGTATGGGATTTTACAAGCATTTTATAAAAATAAATTTCAAATGCTAGGACAAGCTATAATAATGGTGAAGGAAATTCCTCCTAAAATGTTAAGAAAGAGAAAAGAATTTGCCTTCTTAGTGGAGTAGTTTAAGAAATATCAGATACAGTTTAGATGGGATGTTCCAGCTGGTTTAACAGTAAATTATAAAGGAAGAAAGTATTGCCTTGGTACAGTTCTTAAAGCAAGAGACTTTTATATTAACGTATTAAAGGCTGGAAATCTTTGGTTGCTAGAAGCTAAGTTTTTTTTTGTTTTTTTTTTATTCAAAAAGTTTTACCAAAATTTTTTTCCCCCTTTCCCCCCAACCCCTTTCCCTTCACAAACCCCCTCCCCCTCCCCCCCTGGCTTCCCGGAACAAACACAAGGTATAGTTAAAAATAAAACAAACATATGCTAAAAAAAATTTTTTTTCCCCAAAACTATTATACCAATTCTCCCTCTCTAGCTCTGACTTCCTCCTTACATAACCAAATCCTTCAAAAAATTAACAATAAACAATAATAAAATATATAAATCAGTAGAACAAATTAATCCTAAAATATTTAAAACCAGCTAAAACGTAAAAATCCAATCCAATTCAGAGAATATCTCCTTATAGCTTCTATAACCATATAACCATATAATTCTTTCGGGACACAAATATTTTTGTCTATTAATATTTAAAAAAAACCTTGTTTCAAAAATAATACTATTGTCTCTTGCCATTTTTTTTGGTGCATTAATCTCTGTCTTTCCTTCGTTGCTCCTTTTAAAAAGTCAATCACAATATTTCCTAGTAATTCCTTATGTCCAGGAATCCAAAAATTACTGCCGATATTCCATCAGTCCAAAAGAGAACTCTTGGGAAACATTAAGCTTGTGAGTCTTTTCCATTTGAGGACAATCTCCTGTAGCACAAATTCAGGCAGCTCATCCAAACTATTTAAAGAAAACTTCTTTAGATCACCTTGTTTCTTCACGATCAAATCTTCATATTTATCCACTTTTATTTGTATATCCTCCATTCCATTTTCCGAATAATTGCACTGGTTAATTTGCTCCAAACTCTCATCCATAACGTCCCCATTTTTATCAATTTGTATTTTGAATAATTAAATACATTCTTTCTGTGTAGTCCTGTATAACGTCCGAACCCATTCTTCTGAAAGAACCTCCATAACAAAATTCCTGCTGAGAATCCTTGTAACGTACTTAAACAGCGTAATATAATCCAACAGTCCACAGTCAAACACAATAAGATAAAATCTCCATTCAGTTTCGATTCAACAGCAAAGCTCCCTTTGATGTATCGCTCTGCTTTCAGTTTCTCTAAAACGAAACTGAAGGGGGGGAGGAAGTCAGAAAATCAAAAATACTTGCAAACCAATAATTGCTCCTCACATTTGTTCCGCCTGCTTTTCGTATCCACAAAAAAAATCAATTGCTAGCAGAAGTGGACATCTTCCTCTTTTCCTGCTTTTTCAGGAGCGCAGAGAATACTGGAGGTGGGGGAGGGGTAAATAAGGGGATTCACCGTTCAGGACTTTGTATTACAAAAACAAAGCCCCTAGGGGAATCTACCCAATTCCTCCCCCTTGCTCTGTCTCTCTCTTTCAACCAGAGAGAGAAATGAAGCCGGGATCAGTTGTTAAATCCGGCTTTTACGGTATTCAATGCGGAGTGCCATAAATTGGCACCCAGCGAGAAAGATGGCGCCACCCGGAAGCCTCTGTTGCTAGAAGCTAAGTTGATTGGTATCGAGATGGCAAAAAAATGGGATAAGGATGTAATACAAATACAAGATAAGGTGAGGGGAGAAGAAATATTGCAGAAAACTGGGGAATTAAAAGAACAAGAAGAGATTTGTGTAGCTTCTAAATTAAAGGGTGTTTTGTCTATGGGAAAGGATAAGAATTTTTTTTTTAATATAATAAAAGATGAAAGTTAAAATAATAATTTAAATGTTGGAGATGTGATTGTAATGATGTTATTTGTTTATATATGGTTTAATTGTTAATAATTGATTTATTTTGGATATAAGTTGGAGATGTAATTTTAGTAATGTTATTTGATTAATTAAGAGTGAGAGATATAATTGGAATTTTATTGTTAGGAAAAGTAACTGGTTAAGGATTTAGAAAATACTTATTAATTTAAATGTTGGAATTATATATGTTGAGATTGTTTAGAAAATGTTTAGAATACAATGTTGGGAATATGGGAATGAACTGGAGTTAAATGTTAGTTTTAAACAAATTAAAAAGATGATGTTTATTTAATGGACATACAAATATGGACAATAAGATATATTTCCTAATTGACTTTTGATGGTCAAATACATTTTAGAAAGCAAATATGGATTATATTGAAGAATAACTCTTGATGGTGTAATATCGGAAGTTGGAATACCGCTTATTGTTGAAGAATGGACAGTAAAATTTATGAACTTAGATGGCAACATGGAAATATCATATTTGAAGGACTGTTTATGCAAGATATATATATAGGAATGGAGAAGATAGACTGATATTTAAAAATTGGACTGAAAGACTAAAAAGTTAATAGTTTATGAATGGAAAGATTGTAAATTGTATTGCTACAATCCTTTCTTCGTTTTTATGGAAAAGGGGAGTTAAGGGCTTAGAGAGGGGTGGGAGCTTTTGGATGATTAGTATATTTTAGTTTGTGATTGTTGACATTATACCCTGTATTTGCTCTGGGAAGTTTTTTGGGGGGAAGGAGTGGGGGAAGGAGGGAAGGGGGAGGGAAGAGGGTTAGGGTGGGAGGGATGGGGGGATGTATGGGGGGGAAATTTTGTAAAACTTTTTTAATTAAAAAAAATTCAGGATATTTTTTTAAAAAAACTTTCTTAAGACAGAATGTGTCCAGCTTATCCTGGATGGCTTTGGTCAAAAGTATTAAAAGAATGCCCATGAGGGGACATGATAAATTCAGAGTAAGAAGGCCACGCACTGTGAAGTCACCTAGATAAGGCTTTGGGAGAAAAGGCTCACTCCTATGGAACTTCTTCTGCAAGTTACCATCTTGGTCTCTACATGGATGGAGACATATACAAGGTTGTGATGAGAGACAGAGGGAGAGAGAGAAAATGTCCTGCAAAGCTTTCTTCAAACACCCTTCAGGGAAAGTTCTATTGCTCTCCCTTTACCATTTTCGTGTCACTCTTCCTCCTCCTGTCATTTCCCTCTCTGCCCTTTTCTCAAATATTTTGTTCACTTCAGTTTTATATACAGCACTTTCTCACTGGTTTGTCAGAATCGGTCAGCAAGCCTCTACAGCAATTGACACAGGCAATTCAGAAGGTGGATTATGGACCTTGGCCCATGTTATTTGGTTCTAAATAGAAGGCTTTCCTTTGGCTATTACAATCATGGCACATTGGCATTTTAAAGCCATAACTCACCCCCCACCTTCGTCCCAAATGCCATAGTACAAATTGCCTTCAACAAATGACCTTTTCAGTTGGGTCCGATGCTGAGCCAAAGAAATCAAAATATACATTTGGCAGGCAGATATACAGAAGATCCATTTACAGCATGGTTTAAGTTTTGAAGAGTGGGCACTTTGGATATTAAGCATGATAAAAAGCATCATAATATGCACACCGCATTTACTTTTCTTAAGAACTCTGGTTATGGTCCAATCTAAGTTAAGCACTTTTTAAATCCATTACATCTGTCCCATTAGGGTTTACTTTTGCTAGATTTTGATAATGTGATTCTGATAATTTGCATCAGAATAGATACAACTATTGATGGAGTGCTTTTTTTGCTGTCTTGATAAGCAACGTTCTTCTGAGTAACAAGGAAACAGCCCCCTACATTATGAAGATAACATAAAGAATAGCTTATACTGAGTTGAGCTTGACTCGTGGTCACTTCATGGATACAGCCATGTAATTTTTTTGACAATATGTCTTGACTTCTTCCTCAAAATAGTTTTGGCCTTCCAGCCCAACTTAAAACCCTTCAAGCTTCTTGACAGCCTCCCTTCAAATTAAAACCAGAGGAAAGTATTTATTTATTTATTTACTTATTTATTGTTAGCCAAATTCAGCTTAATACTATCATGTAGTTGGGCATAGGTACAATAACCTTACATCAAAACAATAGCAACACCTATTGAGTATTTACGCATAAGCATTGCCCAATTCATACCTCTCCTAGAACCAAATAGAGAACAAAATGCATATACTACTCTTACAGGGGATCTGTTGTGTTTGCGCCCCCCGAGCTGGGCCCCCTGCCAGAAAGTGACTTGGAAAGTGAAGGGGAAGGGCCATCAGTACTTACCTCAGGAGCACCGGCTTCCCTGGCTCAGCTCCAGGAGCCAGAGGCAGGCCAGGTGAAGGAGATAACAAGGCCTCCGTCCCCTGACTCTTTCCCCCCCAGGCCACGCCTCCAGACCCAGCTGATGGCAATCAGGCCTGGCTGGACCCTAGGTTTCGTAGGCAGGAGAGGCGGGAACAACAGAAGCAGGGGTGGGGCAGGCCTAGGAAGTGCTGAATCATGGAGCCACACCCCACAGGATACAAAAGCAGCAAGGGCTGCTATGCCTCTTCGTAGCAAGCAAATCAGCTGCTTGACTAGAGTTGAAGTACTGTTTGTTAACTCAACAGCATCAAGGGAGATAACAGAGACACTTGGCATATGCTCGCTAGTTTGCTGCCAGAGCTGATAGTGCCGGCTAATTAAGTCATCGCTCGGACTGAGGCAAGGGGGACAGAACGGGATCACTTTTGCCTTCTGGAATATCATTCCCCTTAAGATTCATGTTTCTGTTTTATTTTTTAAAAGTCCTTAAAATCTGCCTTTTTCTCCCAGGCCCTGAACTACCACAGTTAGTGGGGTTTTATAGAACAGGAGTTCCCAACCTCTGGTCCATGAACCGGAACCAGGCCATGGCATGCCAGAAACCAGGCCATGCAAACAAGCAAAGCCCTATCTGCAGGATGTAGGAAGTACAGGAAAGCTCATCCCAACTGGTCCACAGAAAATCCTCTCTCCACAGAACCAGTCCCTTGTGCCCAAAAGGGTGGGGGCCACTGCTATAGAGTATTTTTATCTATGTGAGGCATTTTGACTCTTTGGTGTCACTTTCCTCTTTTGCTAATCATTCTTTTTATCTGTTTTTAATATTGTATGCTGCCAAGAGATATTTTGGTATTGAGTAGCCTCACAAATTTAATAAAATAAATATAATATTTATCATTTAATTATACATGCTCTGCATATACATCTGTATATTACTGCAATTTATCAATTACAGAACAATCCAGGACAATAGTTGCATTTCCTTGAAATAATAGAATTGGAAGAACATTTATAGATCATTTAGTCCAACCAGCTGCTCAATGCAGTAAATCTAGAGTTTAAAACCTATCAAAATCTGTTTGCTTGAAGATCAGGAGGGAGGGGGGGAAGGGAGGGGGGAGAGAGGGAAGGAAGGAAGGAAGGAAGGAAGGAAGGAAGGAAGGAAGGAAGGAAGGAAGGAAGGAAGGAAGGAAGGAAGGAAGCTATCACATTTCCCTCATCATTCTGTATAATTGTTTCCATTATCAAACTCTTTTTACCAACAAAATACAGTTTTTCCAACTATTTAAACAAAAATCTACTCTTCTGAAACTTATGCCAATTAAATCTACTATTTCCCTCAATTTTCTTCCCTCTTCTATATAATAGATTTTATGTATTTGAAAAATAGCATCATGATAACCATAATCTCCTCTTCTCTAATCTAATCATTCCCAGTTCATATGATTTTCTCATAAGACATACATGTTTCAGTTCAATTCAGTACTATGTTTCCCTGAGTAGTGCTCAAAATTTGTTTCAGTAATAAAATAAATAAGTTCATGAAATTCTGAAATCTATTTTAATCATTTTTCAGTGTCTCAGGATTAATTAAACTTGAGAGCCAGAACATTTTTTCTAGAACTACCTGTCCTTATTTGCTGTTAATTTGTTTGAGAAAGTTGATCGGATATCAGCCAGTTAAGTTCCTTGAGCAAAAGTGTTTGAAATTCACTAAATATTCTTAGAGACTAATATAAACACTAATAAAAGGAAGATTATTCCCATAACATAAACTTGAAAGTCTTGTTAAAACACTTATATAATTCCCATGTGTTCAGTGAGGCATGTTCCCAAATAAATGTGCATAGGTCTGTAACTTCTTTATATAGGAAACAAAAAATGTGACACCTTCAAATCTACCAATAGGCATAGCCAATCCAGCTATCAAATGCCTTTTCAGCAACAAATTAAATAATTACCCAAGGGGTTAAAGACGTGAAGAGATAAATTGTTCCTTTGTGGATCAGCTAAATCATGTTTTATGAGTATCAGTGAAATTTTTGGATTAAAAACAAATCTAGCTAGATAAAAACACTTTTTTCAGTATCTGTGCCAGAATTTCTGGCAATATTTGTTAACAGTCATTAAAGAGATGGAAAGTGATTCTTACATTAATTACCTAAAGCACAGTTGAAACAGTATCATGATTTGTCAATATCAGTATTGTATCAGAATCCATTTCAATACTATCCACCATTCTCAGCTGAAATCCTTTGTACAAAGCAATATACAGCTGAGAAATTTATATACAAAAATTGTATTAAAACACTGTAACCAAACAGTTCTGATGATTTTTATTCTCTGTTTTTTTTAAATGTAAGGATTTTTTCTCTCTTTATATTTGCAGAAAAGTTGATTAGGATAAAATAATATATGCATTCTTGTTAACAGAGCAAGTTAATTCACTCTGATCCACATTGTTACTGTGCATCATAAAAACAAGGCTGAAAATAACATGGTAGCCAAAAATGTACATTTGACATACCCGCAGGCTGTAGGCCTGTCAGAACAAGGCACATTTCAGTTTGGGGTAGATTATCATATGAAAAGCAACCAAAGGAATCTATCCATGCCAAGGTCAAACTTTGACAACAGAGATGTGGTATTCTGTGTGCCTGAAAAAAACAAACTTCAAGTTGGCAGTTTGGTGCACTACTACAATAGCTCCCTTGCTGCAAGTTGTTGGTAGCTATGGACAATGATGCTTCATTGAGAGCTTTTGAAATGGTTCTATATTGTGTTTATTGTTCCAGGTAAAGAGATTAACAGACCAAAATAGGTCCTTTGTGTTTCACTGACCTTTTTTTGGGGGGGGGGGATTTGGATTTGAAATTGGATTTTAAACTGGAATTTGGGATATATAAAATTAAGAAGAGAAAGAAGAAACTTGAAAAACATTTGATAAGCGGAGTTAATACATAAATTGCATATTTTGTGACTTTGTTGATTTGAAACTTGTGAATCGAATCGAATCGAATAGAATAGAATAGAATTTTTATTGGCTAAGAGTGATTGGACACACAAGGAATTTGTCTTGGTGCATATTAGGATAGACTTTTAGGATAGATTTCCAACCCAGAAAAAAATAATAATAATAGAAAATTATTTAGATCAATTTTGGAAGTATATGGAAATTGTACTTACTTTCTAAAATGTACAGAGAAGTTGCAAGATTTTTTTTTTTCTGTCAACACTCCCATATTCTTTTAACTTTAAAAAGCCTGAGTAAAATTAAGGCACAAATTATAGCCAAGAAGGTATTACTAATGTTGTCCTTATATACGAAATTAAGTCAAAGTGTGATTGATCACACACTGTTGGGGAAGATTCATGGTTGAGAAGCAGAGGTGGGTTTCAGCAGATTCTGACCAGTTCTGGAGAACTAGTAGTGGAAATTTTGAGTAGTTTGGAGAACCGGTAAATACCGCCTCTGACTAGCCCCGCCCACATCTATTCTTTGCCTCCCGAGTCCCAGCTGATCAGGAGCAAATGGGGATTTTGCAGTAACCTTCCCCTGAAGTGGGGTGGGAATGGAGATTTTACAGTATCCTTTCCCTGCCACGCCCACCAAGCCATGCCCACCAAGGTATGCCACGCCCACCAAGTCACACCCACAAAACCGGTAGTAAAATTTTTTGAAACCCACCACTGTTGAGAAGGGTTTTTTTTTCATAATGCATATCAGCCGTATTGATGTGCACAGCAAGGAGCTGGGAAACTACATGTGTCCTTCATCCAGGCTAGAACTGAATCAAGACACATGACTTGAAAATTTAGTGTAAAATCCATGGGTGGAACACTATAGGTAGTACATGTACATACATACATACTTTTTATGGTTCTTGGTTATCATTTATTATTTATTGATTATTTTAATTTTGAGGCCACATCATCTCAGGATGGCTTGCAAATAAAAGAAGGTTAAAAGAAAAGAAAGCATATCAAGAAAAAGAAGAGAACTGAGTGGAAGATAGAACCAAAACGATTTTAAGAAAGGAAAGAATAAAACAAAGGATCTCATCCACTATTCTAATTCAAGGCTGGGGAGAACAATCAGATCTTGTGAAATGTCAAAAAGTTATCTAAAGCAAATCATTGGAAAAGCCTCCTTCAATGTCCACTTCAAGCTCCAATCCACTAAGAAATTCATTAACAACCAGAAATCATTCTTTACTTTCACCTTTCAATGACTGGTATAGGTATTCACCAGCAGTAAAAACTTGGTGGATTTATCCAGTAGTGGGATTCAGCCAGTTCGCACCACTTCAGGAGAACCATTGTTAACTTTATGAGCAGTTTGATGAACTGGTTGTTGGAAGAAATCATTAGGGTAGAGAACCGGTTGTCAAATTATTTGAATCCTACTACTGGATTTATCTACTGAGTGAAATGATTACTTTCCTGCCCAACGAATTTAAATTCAAGAGACATTATCAAGATTGTTTTGTTATTATTCAGCGCAACAGGCTAAGGAAAAAAATTGAACAAGAAGATTACAGTGGCAAGCAGCCATTCCATTGTTCGCCTTCTACTGTAAACAACAATCTGACCTGAGGCAGTGCTGCATTTGAAGTTGGACATCCCAGGCACAGATGACTTCATGTGGGACAGCATTCCTTAGGCGTTTAGCACTGCACCGAAGTGTCATTCCGCGCAATTAATATTTTATATATAAATGCTTTATAAATATTTACTGTATCTGCAGCTTATCAGGAAAAGAATGGGGGAAACCAGTTTATTGTATTTGTATTAAAATGTGCTCAAATGTTTAATTATAATATTTAGACAGGCCGTAAAATATGCCCGTTGGCAGCATGCGCTGGACCTGCTCCTATCAAACTGCCAAGCGAAGCCCAAGATATGGAGTAAGTGGTTTTTCCTTGTAAAAAGTCAGGGATGCAAATGGAAAGTAATTGTGATTTCTGCTTTTCATTCTCCGTTAGAATATTATGACCACTGCTCGACTGCAGAGGCAATGAGTTATCTGAGGATAGAGCCTGGACTTACCTGAGAATGGTTGCTTCCCATCTGTAAGGAGCTACTCAACACTCCAACCATAAATGCTGCAAAGGCAAGCCCTTTAGTTAAAAAAAAAATTGTCACGTTTCTAAGAGAACCGCTTAATTTGGATGGAACTTTTTCCACACTGAGAATAGGGCTGATACCCTGATGGACTTTGATCTTCATTCCAAGGTTAAGTGCTAAAATATGTACTGCCATTTCTTGACCCTAGTAGAATGTGCCTCGTTTTAGTATCCCTATGGCATGTAAAAGTAACCTGAATGCTATTTTGCTCATAATAACACATATTCCATATAGAATGTCCCCTATTTCATCCTTTGGGGGTAGATTTGGGCTAACCACTTGATTTATCTTGTACAATGCTTCTGCAGATTAAATGGAATGATTATATACATGCCATTTTCTGAAGGAGATGAAAGAAACCAATAAAAATACAAGACGCAGGCCTTTATTTCTTTTTTTATATATATAGCTACAGCTCTTTGACACATGCTGTTGTGCGGAATGCCTCCAATTCTACCTGAAAATCCAAGTCAGTATTTCAGTAAGTTAGCTTTGACTCACCCCTAAATAATTCAACTGAAAAATGAAGGTGGGTTAAAACGGGAACCAATTTTACAAGTCTGCCCTTCTGAAGAAAAATAGATTGTCCTTTCCCAAAGGTGAAGAACAGAAATGTGTGTTTATCAAGAGGTGACTTTAAGTGGCTTTCTGCCTTATTCCATGCCATTCCAGATGGTGTGCTAACTCTCTGGAGTAGGCTTTTAGGGGGCAGAGAGTACAGCAATAAGGACATGGGATCAGCAAAAATCAGCAGATGTGCTTTTCACTAGCCTAAAGCCACCCCTGGATACAACCCAATAAGGAAGTTCCCTTGCAGCATTAATAGCCGATATATCTCTGCTGCTGTAGATCATAAAATACATTTGAGCAAGCAGCCCATGCAAACGTTTAAATTCAGCATTTCCTAATAGATGTTGGCAAACGTTTGATGGTTTCTGTTTCTATTACCCCCACCCAGCCCCCATGTGGAAGGGAAAATAGCCACGGCTCACATTGATCTCCAGTATTACATGTCACCCAGCTCTTACCCTGGTCTGGAAATGTAATTAAAAGCACTCTGTTTTGCTAATGGTGACTTACTACAGTGTAGGAACTAATGTTTACATTTGCTTCCTCTTTTATTGCTCTAACGTTGGTACAGAAAGAAAAGTTAATGCATCTGAATTATTTTGAATGGCTGCAACTGATTTATATCAAGATTGGAGTGCTGTGGTTTACATACATCAATTTCTTTCTGGATTACTTCATCATCTGATTTGTCTTCCTCCGCCTTCTCTCTTTTTATTTATTTATTTATTTATTTATTTGATTTTTATACCGCCCTTCTCCCGAAGGACTCAGGGCGGTGTACAGGCAAAAATAAAACAGATAATACAATATACAATTTAAAATGCAAATTAAAAAACTTATTTTAAAATTAGCCTGAGAAGTTAAAATATAACATAAACTAAAAACCCCATTTAAATTAATTAATAAAAATTTAAAATTAATAAAATTCAATTCAAGCCAGCCCCGCGCGAATGAAAAGATGTGTCTTCAGTTCGCGACGGAATGTCCAAAGGTCAGGTATTTGGCGTAAACCCGGGGGAAGCTCGTTCCAGAGTGTGGGAGCCCCCACAGAGAAGGCCCTTCCCCTGGGGGCCGCCAGCCGACATTGTTTGGCGGACGGCACCCTGAGAAGTCCCTCTCTGTGAGAGCGTACGGGTCGGTGGGAGGCATGTGGTAACAGCAGGCGGTCCCATAAGTACCCAGGCCCTAAGCCTTTATTTTCTTTATTTCCTGCCTCAAATCAGCTTCCCCTAGCAACGTTAACGTATGTTAACTGCAGACAAACATCCTCCCAAAGCTAGATATTTTTATATATTTTTTTGTTATCCTTTGCTCCTTTTTTTAACAAATTCCAGTCTTTAGGTGACTGTAGTGAGGAACAATATGACTAAACAAATAATCCCACTTGCTGCCACATATTACAGAGAAGTGCTGGTCATAATATTTTGTGTTGTTGTAGCAACATATTCCTTGTCTATATTTAGTTTAATAGCTGCTTTTGGAATATTGCAAGCTTGTTGCAATATATTATCAAGTGGCTTGGAATGACATCATAACCCAAGAGTGCCATCTCCGGTGGGCTATAAAATCCTCCCAAACTCTCTGTAGGTATTAATAGCTTGTAATATAATTTTAAACCAGGTATTAGAGTTTACAGCAGAAGGAATAAAAATAAATATTACGGGCATGCGCAGTTTGATATGAAGAGAAAGAAGACATGCCATGCAATTTTGTTTGTTTGTTTGTTTGTTTGTTTGTTTGTTTCACCCGTCTGTTATCAGGCAGAGTGAAACCGGATGTGGTGACCCAACCAGATTGACATGCGATCCAAACGAGTGGAATCAACATTGCGGAGTGTCAAATCTTCTATCTGTAGGGAAACATTTTCTCCTTGACTTAAAAGGAATCCTGGCATAGCCTGTAGAGGGAATTATTGTATCACATCGTATTCTAAAGCACATTGATTCAGCCAGCCAGCCACCTAAGCACTTCCAGTCGCAGTTCATGTGGGAATTGGCAAGGCTTGGTGGGTTTCCACAATTATATCAAAGGGGAGTGTGATTGATATGTCCCTGTGGCTGTTCCCTGTACTTCAGGGAAATGTAGCCCTAGTAACATTCTCCCTGGTTACCACTAATACTGATCACAGGAAACCTGAATACACTTTTGAGAAACCCCAGCTTACTGACTGATTTACGTCTCTGCTTTTGGCTTCACTATTTTTTAGCCTGTGACATTATGTCGCATTTTTTGGAAGGCAGTAGTCAACAAGATTATTGTATCCTCAGACTTATTTGGCCTAAAGGAAGAGAGTTTTGGTTTTTTTTAAACTTTTTGCCATTCAGACTTTTATCACACTTCCAGACCAAAATCCAAGTACGGATGTGGAGTCTAGTCTAATTCAGCCAGTGTCTTTTTATTGCTGTTTTGCAAATCTTTTGCAATTTTCTTTTATCTTAGAAAATGTTTGAATGGAAAATATCTCCATTCTTGCTTCTTTTCCAGGCTTCAACAAAGTCTGTTTTGGTAGATTGCAAAAGTTCTGATATATAAAGCAGACATTTCTTACATCACTAAAACTGCAAACAATATTTTTTCTTCTATATGCATGTAGTCTGCTTTGTGCAGAAATAGACAATATTATCATGCACGCTATTATAGTTGTAGTAAGTTGATATACAAAAGAGGGCAAACAAAGTAAAAATCTAACTGCAAATCTTCCTCTTTCAAATCTTTCCCCTCTCAGCATCAGTGTTTGTTTCTTTTCAAACGCGGTGCATGCCCTAATGTTCTCACTTCTATAATATAATCTTTAATCCCTGCTTTCCAAAATTCATATCCCATTTTTCAACTAAGGACAAGAAAGAAGTGTGGGAGTTAACCTGACAGTCAAAAGTTTTTCCAGAAATTGCAGGTCAAAAACCAACAGTTGCTCAGCTTCAAGGCTGCAAAACAATTCACAAAAAGTATATTCACACATAGGGAAGGGTAGAAATAAGGACAGCAATTAAACTACAGTGGATATAAAGATGGAATTGCACCTTCATATTTACAAAGAATAATCAAGTGGGACTTCAGTGATTTTTTTCTTATGCGGCAATAAAGAATCTTATTTTAGGTGATTGGTTAGATTGCACTTAACCTAAATGCAAACCTAAAACCTAGCAGAAATCAGTTATCTGAGTAATTGTGCTGAGGTCTTGTTAGCAATTCTGGCAAACAAAATTATATCAAACATTATTTATTAATTCAATTTTGATGCCTCCTAACGCCAATGGATTCTGAGTAGCTTTGAAAATAAAGAACATCAGAACAACAATTAAATAAGGGTACAATAAAATGAATCCCAAAAGAATTACAAAGTAAATTACAAGATTGCAGTCCAGACAACCTGCCAAACTCAAGTGGAAGTTCCATTCACCTTACTCCAAAAACTGGTAGAACAGGCAGGTTTCCTTTGCTAATCGGACAGGATAGATTATAGAAAAAAGAGGAATATGATATAAATAGGGACAGATAAAGATATATTTGCACTTATTACAGCTATGAAGAATATTAGAAGCCACTACTTTATATTTTTTTCCTTTCCTTTCTTTTTTCTTTTCTTGCACTTCTTGGTTTTTATTTTCTTTGCCTTCCTTTTTTATATTAATTTGTACCTTCATGAATTTTATTGTGGGGAAATTGGCTCTCAGGAGGATCTCATTCCAGAGGGCAGGTGCTGCTACAGAAAAGGGATATTTCCTGGATCCCAAAAGTTAATACTATTTACTGGATGGAACCTATTCAGTAGGCCTACTCATAGACCTACTATGCCTACTCAGACTGTTTGTACTGGCCAGGCAAGAACTAGTGGTAATAGGTAAGAAGCAGACTTTGTGCCAGGGAACAATCCTATATATGTCTACTCAAATTAAGCCACATCCAGTGGAAACTATTCTGACTTCAGATATATGTAAATCTCAATGATGATCTGTAAACCTTTTTCTTGTTTCCATATTCGCATTTAACTATCATGAGAATGCATGGTGCAATCTATATTTTATCCCATATAATCCCAACACGTCTTGAACAGGACCAGGAGAAATAACAAAGCAAGTAGCACAAATAAGGAACACTCTTCCTACTTTTCCTTCTAAATTGGAATATTATTGGAAAATGTTAACTACGAACAGACCAAAATCTGTGTGAAAGTCTAAATAGTGAGGGTTTCTATTGTTTTTAATTTTTGCACAGTAAAAATTTGAATTGTGAAAATTTAGCACAGGAAAAATTCCTAGCCAAAACAAAGCCTCGTTATTCACATCTAAGCAAAACGGTTATCCCAATAAGCAGCGAGATCAGATCTGCAGGAAAAAAATGTAATAATTTTTGTTATTGATCAAATGTCTGGTGGACTTCTCCAGAATATAATATTCGAGAAAAAGACCCTTCTAGAGTTGTCAAGATCTTTAAATATTTCTAGCTAATTATTTTGTGTCCCATGTGCTTTGTTTGCCTGACTTGCCTGACTCAAACCAAACCAAATAAGCAAAGAAATCCAGTTGTAGATTTTTGTATGGTATTGGTTATCAGAGATTCATAATGCTGTAACATTGGTGCTGCTGAAAATGATCGATAAAATCTTATTAAAATGAACAGCTCATGCATGTCTAATCCTGCTTCTCCACATGTCATCTAATTACATATATCAATTGCTTTCCCCTGACCCTCACAAAATGTATATAGTTACCAGATTGCCAGGGAACATACAAAAGTAGAAAGAAACAGAGCTTTTTTTCCCCCAAAGAAAAAAAACGATGCTCAAAGTATTAAATATATCAGTCTGGAAGGAGTAAGCCATATCTCAGATGCCTGGGACATATTTGATATTCAATTCCCTTTCTAACCACCTCCCCGTTCCCGCTGCACTCCACTTTAATCACACCCACCATGCAGTGCTTGTAAACTGTACCGATGTCAACTATCCTCTATTTATTACATCTTACACTTTAAATATCACCTCTGACAAACAAAAGAAAAGCAAATGTTCCTAAATTTCCTGAAGGGCTGAAACATCAAGCCCGGATTATTATTGTTTATGTCTCAGCTTTAGCAGCCTCCAATGTCTCCATGGTCTGCTGTGCGCCGTAGCTGGCAATGATGAATGACCATTACGGCAGCTTATTGGAAATGGCTTGATTTATAACCTGTTCTCCCACCTCAGCCTAATGGCTTCATTTCTTTCCTCCAGTGCGTGATGCCACAGCCAAGGTCATTGAGCCAATGGCCTTTTGTTGTTCGTTTGCTGATGACCAGTGTGCCTTAGAGTCCACACGAAGCAGGGGGTGGGGGAGGGAAGGAAAAGGAGCCAACCTTTACATTTTATCTCCCCCTCTCCCTGACTTCCACCCCCTGATAACTGCAGGAGAACACTAGATTAAATGCTGTCTTCTTTTTTTTTTTTGCTTTCTTTCCCTTCCTCGCCAGACAAGGCCCTGCTTTATGAGCCACACTGGGAAAGTCTATTACTCACATCTACTTTAAATGACCAGCATCAAATATATACAGCTCCCATTAAAGCTGAGATCAATAAAAATGCCATTAAGATAGTAAAAGTTGCTGATATTAGTGAAGCCCCCAAACAAAATATTTGATTTTCTTTCAGGTTGTTAGTGAGATGGAATAGGAACACGTAGGAGAAAGGGAGAGAAGGGGCCATGCCTGTGGTCAATAATTTATCTCTGAGATTCATTCAGCCTCTCACCCAATATTTCCCTCCTGTCTATTGATTCCTCATCATTATTTGTCATAAGCTGTCCTAACTCAAGGAGAAAATATGCCCTGTGTGTCCAAGGGGAGTCATACCTGAAGAAATAGAAAGGAATTTCATTAAAAGCAAGAAAGGACAGCCTTGGCTTTGAGAATCTCCAGGAGCAAGTTGCTAGGGAGAGGAGGCAACTGTGCAGATGTCTATATATGGTGCATGGGGATTAGACAGCCCCATGGCAGAGAGTTCCTTCACCTTCGAAAACCCAAGGGTCATGACTTTCACAGCTTTCTTTAATTTGTGAGAGTGATGATGGACCATTTGAGGATCAGAGCAGAAGAATTCTATGGAGGAGAATGGAGACACTTCCAGATTCTTGTTCTGACCTAGGCTTCCTGAGTCAATAAAACACATGAGTAGTCCCAAAAACCTCTTTTATTGCAACAGCTGTGAATTCTGTTCATTCACAGATGAGTCCCAATTAGTTATAAAGAGTTCTTCCAGGAGAAGTCCTTCGGGATAATCACCCACCTTTATCTCCCTTGACACACTGCCAAAGACCTAATTGGCAAAGCCACATGGAGTCCAGAATCAAACAGAACTTCAGGCTTTAAACTGAATTGAATGAACAAATGTTGCTTCCTGCAAAGGTGCATGTGCCTTTGCTCCTCTTTTAAATCTTATGGGAGGGGCCAATCACCTTCCAGCCCTATTCCTGAGTCATCCCTTTCGTTTTAGCTGTTCTTGCCTTCTGGCAGTTCTGCACATGCACACTGGGAACAGGCTCCCCCTATTCCTCTGCCTCACTAAGGTCTGACTCTGGAGGCTCTGGAGGCAGCACATACCTCCCAGATGGCCCTTTCTCTGCCTGCATTGTAGACTCTAGGACTGGCCCATGGTCTTCCCCAGCCTCCTCACTGTCCAACTCTGCTGCCAGCTCTGCAGACTGCTGGTGGACCACAACAATTCTGACCGATCCTGGATGACCCTGATCATGCCAAAAAAAGGAGGCTAAATTGTTCATATACTTGTTCATATACTTGTTTTCTTTCATGTAGAAAGATACGTATGTAGATGCTGGCTTGATTACCTCTAAGCTTATCATCATTTGGATTTGTAATTGAGGTGTAGGAGGTTGCTAGATCCAAATCTGAGACTTCTTAGAAAAATATAACAGAATAACAGTTGGAAGGGACCTTTGAGATCTTCTAGTCCAACTCCCTGCAGAGACAGGAAACCCGATGCCATTTCAGACAAATGGTTATCCAACATCTTCTTAAAAACTTCCAGTGTTGGAGCATTCACAACTTCAGGAGACATGTTGCTCCGCTGATTAATTGTTCTAACTGTCAGGAAATTTCTGACAGTTCTAGGTTGCTTCTCTCCTTGATTAGTTTCCACCCATCGCTTCTCACAACATACTCCAGTTTATCCCTTAATGCATTTGAGCATTCAAGGTCTCTGCTATCCTAATTCAGAGAACTAAATTACCGGGGGTGGGGTGGGGGTAGGGAATGAGTCCTAAATCCCTTGCCTTTTTCACATATGCTGTTGCTGACACTTCAAAGTCATTAGCATAGTATCCACTTATTGTTCCTTTTATATAACCATTATCAATCTTACTGAGGGAGAAAAACATGAAGTTTGAAATTCTAGAGTCATCTGCCTGAGGTAAAGTCATACTGAACTCAGTGGGTGTTATTTCTGCAGGGATATGTATAGAATTGCACTATAAATCAAAACCAAAATATGTTTTCCCAGTGCATGACTTATGGGAATGGCCTTTTACGCATCTACCTCTCCACATTTGTTGTCTTAATTAAGAGACAAACATACATGAATATGGGTGGCATACAGTAATATGTATATAGAGAAGAAATTAATGTATGGCCATGAGTTTGACCTTGGTGAAGGAATAGCTTTGCTATTCTGGGTTACTGTTTAAAATATTTATTTAATTAATTATCTTCTATCCCACTGTAATCATAACTGATGATCTTGTAAACTAATAATCCACTCATGATGGATGTTTTAATTATTATTATTTAAATTTGTATACCACTAAATTATTCAGACTCTCAATAGCTTAGAACAAAATGAAACGAAATCAAAGAGCCACAGTAAAGAAAAACAATTACAATGAAAAAGCTACCATAAGAAAAAAATAATTGTCATCGTTGTTGTTCTTAGTGTTCGCCCTGCATGATTACAAGGTTTTGTACTGCCCCTGCCTAATTTATAGCAAAACTGATAGCAAAGCTATCAATGCATGATGCCATGAGGGCTTTTATTTACTAGCTGGCTTATTGGAGAGCCTGATGCTGATTTGGTAAGAAAAAAAGAAAGAAAGAGATAAATCTAACCCAATAAAACCAACAAGTACACACAGAGAGAAATAGAGGTGCCCTTACATGCTCTTCCTCCAATGTGATATATGCCATCGTCTGCCAGCAATGCCCCTCTGGATTCTATGGAGGACAAGCCGGACAAACTTTGTGCAAAAGAATTAATGCACACAAATTTGACATGAGGAGTCAGAACAAGGACAAAGTGGCATCAGAGCATTTCAGCCTCCCCAAACACTCCATAGCAGTCCTCAAAGTGACAGTTTTGGAAAAGTGGGACTTTAACATACCGTCAAGAAAGAAATTGTTGAACACACATACATCAAAAGGCTTCAGACAATCTCCAAAGGTCTCAACAAACACAATGGGTTTTTAAAGTTATAATTTGTTAGTTGAAAAGGTATTTGTAATCTGCCGCACATGTAACCCGCATCTAAATAGCTAACCTGTCTTCCTCTCCCTTTCCCCCCACTTCAACCCTAGTTTAAATCTTACATCGGCCTCCCTACTTCATGCCTCCGATGAAGTGACCTGCAGTTCCTAAAATCTTATGTCTTTTAATAAAATGTGTCAGTTGAAAGAGTCGACAAAATTCCTGATTTTCAAACATCCAGACCAAGTCTTAGAATCAAAACCAACAATAACAGTGGCCATGAAAATATAATAATCTATTTTTAAAAATCCCATCATATTATAATAGTGGGGCTAATCAAACCTCAAAAACCCTCCAGAAGAACTTAATCTCTCAAAAGGTCATCTCCAATGCAGCCAATGTAACAATGCACAGGGCCTTTAATTGAAGAGCAGTACTTCCTAGCCTCAGCCTCTTTACCTTGTGAAAATGGGGTATCACTAGAAGCTTCTCTTGGGAGGACCTGAAGCTTGATCCCCGAATGGTCCTATAAGATTATCGTACTCACCATTTGAATGGGGACTTTGAAAAACAAGAGTCTTAATCACATACAAAAACATTTGCTAATTCCTTCATATATTCAAATAAATATGTTTTGGTAGCGATGAAGGCTAATCAGTGTCCCACAGACATTCATTCAATTAAGCTACCAACTTTCCTAAGTTCTATGACTCACAGCTTTGTCTCACTGACTCATAGAATTTTTATCTGTATCTGGGAACAAATGTTACTTTACCAATTCTCACTCTCTCTCACTCTCCCTCCCTCTCTCTCTCCCTCCCTCCCCTTTCTCTCTCATATTAAGTAATTGTTTAATCTTTGTGTGACCGACTCCAAAAAGAAATAAAAGCATGGCAGTGTTCTTTTTTTAATTGTATATTGTGAATATATGAGTGGGCTGTATTATGATCATAAAATAAAGTATCTTGGTGGCTAATTAAATTAAATACTGTCCCTTGGATATCTGTATCTATCTGGATATTGTTGGAAATAAATATTTTAAGATGTTATTTTAGACAAAGCCTCAACATTAATACAATTCAATTTTTTTCCATCTCTTAGAATCAAATAGTTGCTTTGGAGAGATTAAAAACCAGGATATGATAATGATATCTATTTCATGATAACCAAAGCTATACAATGAAAAATGTATGAGTTTATAGACTCAAATTCACTTCTTCATTCTAGTGGATGATATTCTGGGTCTGTGACATATAAACTATGGAGAACTACTCCAGATTGACATACCATCTCAAATATTAAAATCCAATCTTCATGGATGACCTAGGTGTAAATTTCTTATATCATTCTGAATAGTAAAGTCAGCCTTGGCACATCTTTCATCTAAATCTAAATTAATGGTTAAACTGTGACCATTGTAGACATCTTTGGTCCAAATGTAGTACTTTAACTTTCTCACATCTCTCGCATAATTTAATCTGATTTATGGAGGAATATAATTTGTTTTGTGTTGTAAAGGTGGATCTGGGATTCTTTCATCAGCTTGTGAACTCCTGGACTTTCCTCAAATGAATTGGCTGCACATAATGAATGAATTAGGTGACTAGAGAAATGCATCTACTAAACAAAACAAGCTAACACTTTTAGTGTCAAATGAACTTTCATTAGGAAGGCAATCAGAGTAACATGAGTGAAAGAAATAAATCAAGCCATGCTAAAGAGAGCATTTCCTCTGAGGCATCAATTTCCTCGAGAGACAGGAGGCAGGGCATTATGTAATGCCAAATTCAATATACATATAAACACACACTTACCCATCTTTCTCTCTGTATATTTCTGCCTGTATGTTTACCACCCTGAATTCCATTGCTTAGATTGGCAAGGAAAATATAGGGAAGTATATTCTAATTCTATTAGGTAAAGGTAAAGGTTACCCTCGCACATATGTGCTAGTCATGCCTGACTTTAGGGGGTGGTGCTCCTCTCCATTTCAAAGCTGAAGAGCCAGCACTGTCCGAAGACGCCTCCATGGTGATGTGGCCGGCATGACTAAATAGCAAAGGCGCATGGAACGCTGTTACCTTCCCACCAAAGGTGGTCCCTGTTTTTCTAATTGCATTCTTTACGTGCTTTCGAACTGCTAGGTTGGCAGAAGCTGGGACAAGTAACAGGAGCTCACGTGGCATTAGGGATTCGAACCACTGAACTGCCAACCTTTCGATCGACAAGCTCAGCATCTTAGCCACTGAGCCACCGCATCCTGTGAAATTCTATTACATTGTGCTTATATATAGCTGGAAGTGATTTGGTTCTTAGGCATGCATATTTCTTTTTATTGCAATAATCCATAGCATTATTCATGTAATTAATATAACAATGGATATTATTATGAATGGATCTGACAGTGCAGATGCACCATAAGCTTGATTCCCCCTAAGAAATCCACAAGATATTGAACATATAAGGTTACTTCTAGTTTTATCCTCAGCTTTGGATATTTCAGTGAAACATGCCTCTGAACATAAAACATTTATTTTGCTATCATGGTTAATAAGTATTACTATAGCCTTATGCTACATGATGACTTACAGAAAGGATTTGGATCAGTGCTGAAATTCAATTTCTTTTACTACCAGTTCTGTGGGCATGGCTTGGTGGGCATGGCAGGGGAAGGATACTGCAAAATCTCCATTCCCACCCCATTCTGGTGCCAGCCAGAGGTGGCATTTGCCAGTTCTCTGAACTACTCAAAATTTCCGCTACCGGTTCTCCAGAACCTGCTGAATTTCACCCCTGATTTGGATCCCTTCAGAAATATGAACTACAACTCTAATTATTGAAGTAACAATGCTGCCTGAAGCTGGTGCATGTTATAAACCAACCAACCAGAAGGAATATATTGGCAAAGGTGGTTTTACTTTCTAATTTAGGTTACTTTTATCAATTCAAGCTCTGCTGTGCTGTTAATATTTACTATTCCTCACTGTAACAGTGAAAATGCCTACACTTATATTTCCTACTGCTGTGATTTTAAAACCATCCACAATTTCTAACCGAAAAATCTTCAAATTTTGAAGAGAATGGCTAAGGGAAAAAGAGTTTTCAAACTATCCCAGTTTCGCTATCATACAGTTAAATGATACATTTTCTTTTTTGAAAAGAAGAAAAGGGAGGAGAAGGAGGATTAACAATATTATCAAAAGTTATTTGCCTGAAAAAATTATTCTTTCCTCCCATTATATCCCAACTATTGATTGGAATCAATATATCAGGAAATGTTTCTGTTTCTGACTTGTGTTTGGACTTTTAATCTATTTTGTTTTGTTTTCATTTGAGCAACCATACTCTAAATGTCTTAGTTTGCCTCCTCTGTGATACATGATATAGAAATAAGTCACTTTTGCTTGAACTTGGTTAGTTTTTGTTGTGAAAATATGCCATTAGCTTTCTTCAACTTTGATTTCTCAATCTGGTATCACTGGCAAAGTATCTCTTTTCCTATGATATGTTGCATTGGGTTCTGCAGCCATCAATATGTATCTCAATAGATTGAGCTATGTTTATATTATTTATATGTTCTGGAACAATTCCTAATAAAAATATTTGAAGTTTCAGTTCAAATGTTATTTTTAGAAGTTTTTTTACATAATGCTATATATTTCTTTCCAATATTTTTGATTTTGTTTCCATATTACCACCTATGATCAAATGTTGTTCTTTACTTTGGCATTTCCAACATGTTGTGTGTTTTTTTTAAAGTATTCATGGAATTATGTACCATCTGTAGAACATGTTATACCAATTTTGTCTTAGGTAAAATGAGGAAATTTTATTGGGTTTTTCCCTATTTCCTCCCATTATTGCATTATTATTCTTTCTTTAAGATTTGGTATCCACTTTATCATACAAATCTTGACTTGTTCTGTCTCCATTTATATTTAATACTTTAATATACTTTAAATATTTTGTTAAAAATATTTTAATATTTTGTATATTCATCCCAGCCTTAATTGCGTATAAATTTCAGATTCTGTCATTTTGTTAAGCTCCCTCCTTCTTTTTCAGGATCCCTTTTTATTCTTCCAGCAGTTTTTAAATGTATCAATCATGGTAGATTCCTGCCCTCATGGGATAGTTCTTGCTTTGTCTTTAATCTATTTCTGAAGTCTTAAGGCACCTTATCTAGATATGTAATTATACTGCTCTAGCTGTAGTTATCTCCAAAATAGAAGATGAGACTAATATTGAAATATGTGTATTTTTAGATGTAAATACCAGAGAAGTCACTCACTATCTTTTTCCCCCATTACCACCATTCTTCTTAAAATAACACCCTTCCCAAATGGGCTTTTCAATCCGTTTTACATACATTTGCTAATGTAGCACATGAATATCCCTTGCTGTTAAAAATCAGTACATAAAAACCACAGCATCCAAAGAAAAAAGAAGAGTAATTTCTTCTTCTTTTTTTCCCTTAAGAAACTTAGCAGAACAGCATTCACTATAAGACAAAATCAGTTTAAGCACTTTCTAATTTCTTGGCTAGAAGCAAGGCTCTAGAAGGAACAAGGAGCTTTTGTCAAACTTCAGGCAGTCAAAGGAACAGCGAATATAAGAACATGAGACTAGAAAGTAGCAGCAGGACCTTGGATAGTTCCAAGTGGACAAATTGTTGGACCAGAACTGGCATTATATCCTTATACTCGCTTCTTTCTTGATTATCTATTCAATGCCCCATTTTGCTGAGGATAGAAATTGAAAGGGAAATCCCATAGTTTCATAGTCTCTCAAATAAACCCAGCTGTTCCTAAGTGATGGGTGGAGAATGGAATCCTGGGACCCCAAGATTGGGTTCCTTAACTGATTCCTGGCAAGTTCATCTTGTTCCAAAAATTCATCTCTTGCCTACTTTTATTGGTTAATTTCTGATTATAAATATAGATTTGAGAATGAGATAATGGAATTCTGCATACACACCATTCACCTAAAAGTGGAATCTTAAGAGTTTCTTAAAGTATGCCATCTACTCCATGATACAAGTGAACTCATATTAAAAAGTTAGACAAATAAAACCCAAACAAAACATATGGCATTGGATTCCAAAACGAATCTAGAAAAGCTTCATTTTTCTGAAAGCCAGAAGATTTTATTTGGAGATAAAAATCACTTCATATAAGGCCATCAAGGCCACCTTGACCAAAGCTTCTACCTACTGACCTAGCAGAAGCTGCAAGTCCAGAAGGAACCCCCAAATCATAAATGTGCTCCTTTGAGGCAATACCCCTACATTCAGAGACAAAACATTAGTTGCAGAATAACTCTGATATACAAACAGCAACTTCGTCTTCCCGTTTTCTTCCATCCAGATCTGCACAACCTTCAGCCACTGGGGTAGGACTTAGGGTGTACATCTTTTAAGATTTGGGCACATCTTTTAAGATTTGAAGGCACAAATACTCTTGTCCAACTAAGATGGCTTTGCAGTCATAGTCTAGCCTTACATCTAATAGAATAATTTCTCGTGGAACTTGATAGAGCAGAATGTGATTGAATTCTGGAGGCAATTCTGAATTGCTGATTTTTTTCTGAATTCTGAATTTTTTCAAAGAAACTAAACTGAATTAATTTTCAGAAGATGATTTCACGTGAATTGTTTAGTTATTTCATTAGATATTGTATTGTGTTGTATTGCATTGTATTTACACTTTATACTACCAGAGGGCATGAAGGTTCAGCAGTTACAGATGCTGAACTTGTCAGCTAGAAAGCTAAAAGCCCAGCTTCAAGACTTGAGCACTTTGCAACAGGGTGAAGTCCCATTCCTACCCTAGCTCCTGTTCACCTAGCATAGAGGTGTCAAACTCACATCATCATCATGGTGCCACGTGATGTATCAGGATCTTTTCCCCCTTCACTAAACTGGGCATGGGCGTGGCCAGCATATGATGCATCTGTTGCAGAGGCCGGGAGCTTGGCAGCCCTGACTTAACACTTCCAAAGCAGGCAAATGTGAGTAGATTAATAGGTACCACTTTGGTAGGAAGGTAAGAGCATTCTGTGCACCTTGTATAGCCCGGTTGGCTACATGACCATGGAAAATGTCTTTGGACAATACTGGCTCCCTTGGCTAAGAAATAGAGATGAGCACACACACACCCCTAGAGCCAGACACAACTGGACAGGGAAACATTTACCTTTTATTACTACACAAATCTGTCTCCATCAATGTATAGTATAAATCTAGACAAGAAGTCGATTATTTGGAATTGTTCATTCTGTTCCTTTCATACAGCCTTTCCCACTATATTGGCTCAAAAAAAAAGGAGACAAAATGAAATTGTTCTATGTCTATTAATCAGCCTACTGTGTTGCAGGCCTGGACTTTTTAAAAAGCAGAGTATTCCAGTACATGGAGAGAGTCTACATATTCTGCATAGGCACACAGCCAAAGCACTGAGACATAGGAAAATATGACCCTGTTTTCATTCAAGTGTTTAGTCTTAAAAAATTTGGAAATCTGTTAGTGTGGAAAAATTTAAAGGTCATCTAAAGGATAAAAAGAATTGGCAGAATTCTAGTTTCAGTTCAATAAAATTTTGATAATATAAATGTGCACACTGTTGCCTATCTTCCTTTTTGGATTTTAGACTAAACTGAGACTAAGAGTATTCGAAATCAATGGATCTTAATTGCAATTTATACTGCAATCCCAAAGGAAGGTAATTGGAAGCACCTTCCTTTGATTAGGTTGGGTGTTTTTTGTTTTTTTGTTTTGCTTTTATGATAATGTATAGAAAATAAATATTAAGATCCTCTTAATATTCACTTGTGGGATGCGGTGGCTCAATGGCTAAGATGGTGAGCTTGTTGATCGCAAGGTCGGCAGTTCAGTGGTTCGAATCCCTAGTGCCACATAATGGGGTGAGCTCCCATTACTTGTCCCAGCTTCTGCCAACCTAGCAGTTCGAAAGCACATAAAAAATGCAAGTAGAAAAATAGGGACCACCTTCCGTGGGATGGTAACAGCGTTCCATGAGCCTTTGGCATTGAGTCATGCCGGCCACATGACCACAGAGACATCTTTGGACAGTGCTGGCTTTTCGGCTTTGAAATGGAGATGAGCACCGCCCCCCTGGAGTTGGGAATGACTAGCACATATGTGCGAGGGGAACCTTTACCTTTACCTAATATTCACTTATTCAGAAGTGAACTCCATTTTTAGGACTGGAAGTTCTGGAACCTAAATTACTATGACTGGTGAATCAGAATTGCTGAGAATTTCTTTGTTCACAAGGAAAGTTCAGTATGCACTAGTTACAAGCTACATGGTTGTGTTTATTGCATAGCAAGAGAACAGAGACTATTATTTTGCTGGATGGAAAATAAGTTATTCCTATCTTGTACTGGTAGGTTCTTTCGGGTCCTTCCCAACTTGATCATTCCAGGATACCTCCTGCAGCTGATTACCCAAAGTCCATACATAGTCCTAGAGATGTTCTTATTTGGTTAATTACACCTTGTATCCGCTTTGAGTCAAATCACAATTCAAAGCTCTGTGGAAAATCAAAGAGGGTTTCACCTAATCCGTCTTTTGAGTTTCAGGCAGATTTCTTTTGGGAAGGAGATGGGAATTGCTCTGTCATTTCTGAATCATGGAGGGAGAATAAAAAGAGAACGGAATCTCAACATTTGCTCTCCCAGTTGTGCCTTACTGCAAGGAGAACTGATAAAAATTACTGCATTAAATCTACAATGCAAAGGCCTAATTATTGCTAACATACAGTGCCTGAATTTTTATTACCATTGATGTACATCCTAGCTTTTCCCCACTGTTTCACACACAGCCTCCTTTTTGGCTGTCTAAGCAGAAAAACCATGTAGACTCAGAGATCATCTGTTTCCCTGATGAATTCAAAAGGCCTGGCATGCAAAAACTGACTCACTGGACTCATTTTTCATAACTCAGATTGGGCTTGAGCTCTGACCAGACAGAGGTGAAAGCAGATGTTTCTCTTTGGCCATAATGCTTGGCGTCTTGAAGAACTAGGCATGTTGAAATGGCCCCTCCGGATATTCCCTGAAATATCTGTTTGCAAATCCTGGAAACCCGGGCTGGTGAGAAAATAAAATGCAAAGGGAGCTAATTGTGACATTGGCTGAGCTGTGTGTTCTTTGTGGCCTGTTCCAGCGCACTTATCTTCCTTTCGCTCATTATCTTGTTTGCTATGTGTGGCTGAATAAGCGTATAACCTCTAAGGCCTTGGAGCAGATCATTAGGAGTTACTGATTAACACTATGTTTCAGTAGCAGATCCTGAGTTCCTCTTTTTACAAACTGAAGGGGTCTGGCTTTATGATTTTTTAATTAGAGTGTAAATATTGCAGCACCATAAACTGCTTGATTGATTGCTGATGGGTAAGGAAGTTTGCACTTTGGAATAAGGACACTGGGAGGCCTCGTATCTGCTGTGTTCTCAGTGTAGCCGTTGGCAGTTCATGAAGCTTTGGCAGCTACTTATCTACAGCCTTTTTCAGTCTATATTTTGATCAATAACATTCGCAAAAATCTCTTTTTTAAAGTAAAAAAAAATTGTTAATATTAAAACCTGGCTTTATCAACTTGGCTAACTCTTCTGCTTTGAGCAATATCTTTTTACAAGAGAGAAGCTACCATTTGCCTCCACTAGGACTGAAAATGACTGCGATGAAAAGCAACTTGTTTATTAAAATAAATGCTATTTCTCAGTCTCAACACTTGGCCTACACTTGCAAGCTAAATTTATAGATCTTTGCCCTGAGAAAAGCAAGACTATGGACTTTCCCTGGCAATTATTAAGATATGCAAATTTAGGAATCCATTATTCTCCTCTAATTAGAAAAAAATCTAGAAAGTTCTCAGAAATCATTTCCAGAAGAGTTAAATAATAACTATCTGCAGACACCAAAGGGGGGCAATCAAAATGTTCTGAAAAACAGCCAATGCCAGTATATCTTCAGAGGAATGCGGCTTGTACTGCATTAACATGGTCACACCTGATACATTTATGTTCCTAACCAATATTATGTATTCTACCATCAGCACAGGCATTTCTTATCCATGCATCTGTAAATATATTAAAAAGCCCCAAAGAATACTACCAATAGCAATAGCATTAGACTTACATAATATTTCATAGTACTTTACAGCCCTTTCTAAGCGGTTTACAGTGTCAAGCATATTGCCTCCAACAATCTGGGTCCTCATTTTATTTTGACCTCAGAAGGGTGGAAGGCTGTGTAAACCTTGAGCCAGTCAGAATCAAACTCCTGGCAATGAACAGAGTCAGCCTGCAATACTGCATCCTAACCACCGCGCTCCACACTGTCTCCTCATTTAATCCTTTTCAGAGCTGAACCTATTTATTTATTTTTATTTATTTATTTATTTATTTTGTCACAACAGTATATATAAGCATAAGCATGAAAATAACTGTATAATATATAAGCATATAAAGTCCCACCAGGCCCAAGGTTGACTCAGCCTTCCATCCTTTATAAGGTAGGTAAAATGAGGACCCAGATTGTTGGGGGGGCAATAAGTTGACTTTGTATATAAATATACAAATAGGATGAGACTATTGCCTTACACAATGTAAGCCGCCCTGAGTCTTCGGAGAAGGGCGGGATATAAATTCAAATAAAAAAATAATAATAATATAAGCATATATATAAACATAAATATGTAATAACTATATTAATTGGATATAATGAAAGGAAACAATAGGACAGGAACAGTGGTAGGCACGTTTGTGCTCTCTCTCTTTTTTTTTCATAAAAAAGTTTTATTTTTACAATCATATCAAACAGCTCATCCAATGTACAGTTATATACAATTAGTTGGGCTTGCCCAGTCACCCCACCCTTTTTAACACTCTTCCCTCTTCTACCTTCTTCTACTTTCCAGACCGTCCTCTCCTTCTCTTATCTACATCCTCTCCTCCCTCCACCCTACACCTTCCTTCTCCCTCTTCTAACCCTCTTCCTTCCTCTTCTCCTCTTTCCTATCTCCTATTCTCTCCTCTTTTCTCCCTCCCTACCGTTCTAAAATGGTAACTGGGCAGATCCGACCCTACATTAATTATATTTATACATCTTCAATAATCCCTGTACATTAACCATCACTCCACCCTCTACCCTCAACCCCCCAATTCCCCTCCTCCTTACCCCCCATCCCCCACCCCGACTTCCCAGAACAAAATGCAGGGTATCAAACATTTGTGCTCTCATGCACGCCCCTTACTTGTCAAGCACTGTTGCTATTTTAATGCAGGGTTTACTTCTATCAGATATTAATTTTCCTGCATTCAGCAACCAACATTCAACTCTACACTGACACTTACTGAATGTCCCAAAGGTGCTTTTTTCAAGAGGCAACTGGACTTCCTGGTTTTTCTTTGAAGATGTTTTGCTTCTCATCCAAGAAGCATTTTCAGCTCTGATTTTCCTACCATCCAGGCAGCTTTTTCCTCTTGAAAAAGCATCTTTGGGATGGCCATGACCTGGATGGCTGAGAATCTCACTGACACTGAATGTTATATAATTCAATATCATATGCAAATCAACAAAAATGTCAAAAGCTTTTTTCCTCACTTCCATACACTCCTCAATGATCTGCTAAAGAACAAAAATCTGACCTATAACCTGAGCCACATTACACTAACAAAACCTTACTTGTTCTTACTCACATGAGAAGCCAAATCAAAATTCTCACAGCTGATTATAGTAATAGTAATATCACTTAGATTTATATAGTATGACATAGTGCTTTACAGCACTCTCTGGGTAGTTTACGGTGTTAGCATATTGCCCCAACAATCTGGGTCCTCAGAAAGATGCAAGGCTCAGTCAACCTTGAGACTATCAGGATCGAACTCCAGACTGTGTGCAGCCTTCAATGCTGCATTCTAACCGCTGCACCACCAGGGGTCAGGGGAATTATATATGATACTCTTCTCCCTTTGGCTAGGGTTTTACCTTCTAGCTGAACTGCTCTGTTTTGATATATTTTGCTTTTCCGCTCTATATGGGAAGAACTCATCAATCCATTCATTTTTTCTTCCTGCCAAATTGAGATTCAGTGGCACAATGCCTGGAACCCAGACTGTATACCAGACATTAACACGATTGAGTGGGTTAAGAGGTATTTCTCGAGAAGAGTACTCCACCCCTCTACTCACAATAGAATTCTCTGTGCCTCCAGGCTTGAAATTTTGGGCGTGGACAATCTGGAACTGTGCTGCCTGCAGTCTGATCTAAGCATAGTACACCAAATTGTCTGCTACAACATCT
Organism: Ahaetulla prasina; assembly: GCF_028640845.1. NCBI lineage: Eukaryota > Metazoa > Chordata > Lepidosauria > Squamata > Colubridae > Ahaetulla > Ahaetulla prasina. The sequence goes on from NC_080539.1 coordinate 175,052,569, forward strand.
TACCTGTCAACACTTCTTCAGCTTCAACCACAATAATACACAGGCAAACAATCAATACAAACTCAAGGTAAACTGCTTCAGAAAATATGACTTCAGCAACAGAGTGGTCAATGCCTGGAATGCTCTACCCGACTCCGTTGTTACAGCCTCAAACCCTCACAGCTTCAATCTCAAACTGTCTACCGTCGACCTCATCCCATTCTTAAGAGGTCCGTAAATGGAATGTGCATAAGCGCAACAGGATGCCTACCATCCCTGTTTTACTGTCCCTGTTTATCTGTATTTACTTCTTTGTTCATGTTTATGTTCATACCTATACTTGTTATCTTGTACATGTTTGACAAACAAACAAATAAAATAAAAAAATAAATATTGAGTTACATGCAATCAATAGGAATTCTGTTTGTATGGCTATTCTTAGAAAGCAAAATAGGATGACAGTAACATAATTTACATATACAGTAAGATAACAGGGATGTTGTGGCTTAGTGGCTAAGACGCTGAGCTTGTCAATCGAAAGGTCGGCAGTTCAGTAGTTCGAATCCCTAGTGCCGCATAACGGGGTGAGCTCCCGTTACTTGTCCCAGCTTCTGCCAACCTAGCAGTCAGAAAGCACATAAAAATGCAAGTAGAAAAATAGGGACCACCTTTGTTGGGAAGGTAACAGCGTTCCGTGCACTTTTGGCATTGAGTAATGCCAGCCACATGACCACGGAGACGTCTTTGGCTTTGAAATGGAGATAAGCACCATCCCCTAGAGTCAGGAACGACTAGCACATATGTGCGAGGGGAACCTTTACCTTCACCTAACATAATTTGGTATTTCCATGTGGCCATCATCACTGTCCATAAGTAAAAAGGCATTTGATATACAACAACAACAACAACAACAACAACAACAACAACAACAACAACAACAACAACAATAATAATAATAATAATAATAATAATAATAATAATAATAATAATAATAATAATAATAATAATATTTTAATTTGTATACCACCCTTCTCCCGAAGGACTCAGGGCGGTGAACAGCCAAATAAAATACAAACAGAAGCACACACAATATTAAAAACAACCCTTAAAAAACTTATTCAATTAGCCAGAAAAGAAAGATATATACTAGAAAGATATATTGCACTTCAGGTGCAATATTAGAATAGAATCATTTTTGTCTTGTGTCATTTTTATTTATTACAGAAAATATGAATATTGAACCTCTCTGATATTTTATTTTGGATTAGCCAGAATTGTAGCAAATGGAGCAATTCCATTTCTCTTTTCTGTTGCCTTCTTTCAACCTTCTAATTCTATTGTCCTTTCCCTCTTCCCTCCAAACCACTCTGTAACAAAGTTATGGCCTTTGTCTATGTGTATCTCACTAGACTGTATTTTCAGAATGTAAATTTAAAGCTGCAATCCAATGTCATGTTACAGTGAAAAAGGTTTCAACCTTTTCACACACACATATATAGAGGTCTGAATATATACATGCTTACATTTTATGCTACTAATCTAGGCTCACATATATTACAAAGCACATTATATTACTGCACAGGTAAGCATCTCCACCCTATGCCACTACACATACATTCCCCTATCATTCCACCATTATCAAGTTAAATGTTGAAGAAACGAACTTCTCTCTCCAAATTTCAAGGCTTGTCTGGTTAAGAGAGAAGTTGCACAAGGAATTTCCAAGCCTAATGGCATAATCTGTCCTTTTGTTCAGTTCTGGATTGTAGAAGTCAAGAGAACAGCAGCACATGGTTGCTGTTTTTTCATTATGTAAATCTAGCAGCAGCAAGAAAAAAGCAAATAATTCTTAGAGAGGCAGGTGGCTGCTAAAAAGCCCTCAGCACCTAGGGTGAAATCCAGCAGGTTCTGGAGAACTGGTAGCGGAAATTTTGAGTAGTTCGGAGAACCGGCAAATACCACCACTGGCTGGCCCCAGGAGTGGGGAGGGAATGGGGATTTTGCAGTATTCTTCCTCTGGAGTGGGGTGGGAATGGAGATTTTGCAGTATCCTTCCCCTGCCATGCCCACCAAGGCACACCCACAAAACTGGGAGTAAAAAAATTTGAATTCCACCACTGCTCTTCACTGATTAGCTACTGCTTTAGAGAGTTCCCTGAAGCCCTGTTTTTTGGTGTGTCTGTTTTTGTAGCATAAGGAATGTAGGTGGAAAATTAAATAAAATTTAACCCTTTTAAGTATATTAGGAATTTCTAATTCATTTCCATCATTTTTACCTCGTAACCAGGGCAAATAAGAACAAAGAAAGAAATGACAAACTTCATTTCAATATAGTAAGTAGCTAGAAATATTTATGTTTCTTTCTTGAAAATAAATAAACTGGGTACATTAAGATTCTTTCCTTGTGGCTATGTTTACACAACATGCAGTTTATAGCAGAAGGTGTTGTGCAAACAGAGCCCATTTCCCATCTCTGTGTGACATATACAGATGTGTATATAGAGGCTGGGTTAGTGAGATAGCCTGAAACATGAATGAAGCAGCCATTTTCACCTAATGTGTTGTGCAAATCCAGTGAATTTTGGGGTAAATATCTGGTGTGAGCATGATCATAGCTCTGATCATAGCTCAGAAGAGATGAGGGCACCTTGGTGCTCTCTGAGCTTGCTTGTTTTCTTGCAGATGTTTCATTACCCTAACTAGGTAACATCCGATATTAGTATTTGTCTATATACACCAAGGGTGGAGAATGATGGCCCTTTTTTGAATTCTGGGAGTTGAAGTTCACAAGTTAAAAGGGGCCATTTTTCTCCACTTCTGATATAAGCCAAGGTTTTACTGGGTTCAATTTCTCTCAAAGTACCATGTTTCCCTGAAAATAAAACTAGGTCTTATATTAATTTTTGCTCCAAAAGACACAGTAGGTCTTATTTTCTAGTTAGGTCTTATTTTCGGGGGAAATGCAGCACTAAATGCATCCATCTGGCTGGCGATCTGAACTGGGGTTTATTTTGGGGGTAGGGTTTATATTATGAGCATCCTGAAAGGGCTTATTTTCTGGCTGGGTCTTATTTTGGGGAAAACAAGGTATCTGTATTGTATGAACATTATAACACTGACAAAAGTAGATTTTTCAAATACTGCTCTTTCAATCCTCCATGAAAGAGTGTAAGATGCAGAGAGGCTGGAAAAGCTAGTCTCGTCATTACAGACCTCAGGGGCAAGGCCTAGCAGCACAGAACATATTTTGCCATCTCTGGTTGGTTGCAGTACCAAACTTTGCCTATTGTTAGTGATTAGGGTCACCGATCACTGACCTGATTAGGACTTTTTTCTCTAAATGAAAGCTTTTGACTCAGTTAGTGAGATTGCCAAAAATGCTAGAATGGAGATTGTTCAATGTGTCATCCAAACCCAGAAAAATCAGTTAATTTAAGAAATATGGCTAAAATGGCCATAGATAAGCAGCCACACAATCATTAACCACTGTTCTTTGAAAGAGAGGAAGAAAGTCCTACATCTTGCTTTGGGGAAATGAGTTACCAGGAATTTTTCTTTTATTTTCCAGAGTATTAATACTTTTGCTTCTAATAGGAGAATTACACAGCAATTTCTATGGTGAGCAGTCATGAGGGATTTATTATTACTTTAAAAACCTGACAGTTAGAAATGCTTTTATAACAGTTATATTGTTTAGACGATTCAGGACTTCAGGGCAAAAGCAGAGTCTTTGTTAACAGTAAATTTTAAATGAAATTGGTTGCATATTTTTAATCTGTAAATGTCCACTGAGTATAGAAACAGGATCTGTTTGCACAAATTTGTACAGAAATGACATGGACCAGAAAAGAATTAGCTTGGCTATACTGAAATAAGCAGATTTGCTAAAAGTATTAGAAGTACTTGGTAAACCCTCCCATCCCAAAAAATATTTTCTTTCATTTTATTTTGTCAGGAGCAATTTATAAGCAAAAAATTCTGATTGCTCTTACAGACAAAAAGAATGATTGGTCTATTCCTTTAAAGTTATAAACAAATGGGGAAAAAATTGTTTTTTTAACTTCAGCTCATTGGGTTTCCTTGTTAAACTTTAAATTCACTGTTCAGTTTATAAACTGCCAATTACAAATTCATTTTCAAGGCCATCCCATATAATACTATTTGAACATAAATCTTGTTGAGATGAATGGGGCACATAGAGCCATCCTAAGCATGTTGAGTTGGAAGTAATTTGATAGGCTTTCTATCTAATACTTGTTGATAGAATTGCAATTTATTGAACAATGAGGAGCAAATGACTCTTGGACTTTGATGATACCGGCCACATCCAACATTTTGTGATGGGATTTCCATCATACATAAAGTTTTGCTTGATTTTTGTTTTCATTTTATTCGCAGTCCTCCTCCTAAATTTGTTTGGGAGATTCTATCAACATTCCAGATAAAACTTGTTGGAGGTGCATAGATAAATGCAAGAGGAAAAATAATCTATTCCGCCAACAATTTCCTTTCCTTAGTCTGAAGGTTTGTTGTTGTTGTTGTTGTTTTGCATGCAATTCATATTCTGGATTGGAACTTTTGGGTTTGTTCTTCCTGTAAAGCAAACAATAAACTATCAGATGGCAAGGAAGATTAGAAGAAGATTGTCAAATATTCCTTGACAAATATAGACAAAACTGTGAATAGGTCATTATCACCTTAGCTTTCTCCTTTCTTACCTTAAATAGAACACTTCATTCTGCCCCCTTTGTTTATGGAAGAGATGGAAGAAATCCTTTTTATTGGTATATAACTCTAAGGATATTATTTCTTCTCTTTCTTTCAATAATTTTTTTATCGGTTTGATAATTTCTTGCTTTCTAAATAATTTGTAATTGTGACAAATAGACCAGGGGGAAAAATAATTTCCAGAGCTGAGCAGATAAACTGTTGCTGGTTATTTGTAGCATTATATTTGCAAGGGTTAGAAAAATATTTCTTGCCAAAAGCTAGCATCTTTGAAGCACTGTGGTTTTACAGCATATTAAGTAGGCACCCTGACATATGACTTACTTCTCTGTCGCTGATGGACTTGGTATCACTGTGGGTTGTGCGCAATAGATCTCAGGCACATAGGGAGGGAGGAAATTGCATTATCTAATGATCACGGTGTGTGCTATGGCCCATCCGCCTCTGAAAATCCTGGTTTTCTTTTTTAAATATAGTGCCCATAAATAAATGTTAAATAATTCATGACCATAATTTTGTAAATTCAGCTAGGCCACACCTCTCTGGGGGCATATTTATGAATGTGCTTCAGCCTCGAATCAATGTGTCTCCACGAATGTGGAGCCAGAATTCCCACATCTAGACCAAAATGCTGTAAAGGACTCCAATTCCACTTCAGCGGTCATCCATCATGCTGTCACTTTAATTCAGATGCTGCTACTTGTTTTAATAACATACATCTTACACAAAGAATATTGCTAACACAATATTCCTGAGGTAGGGCTTTTACAACCCCATAAAATGGCATTAACCCCTTGATCTCTGATCTTCTTTTCATGCGCTCGCGCTCACGCTCTTTAATGCTTATCAATAACTGGAGTTCAGAGGGATTCTATTTGTGGCATACAATCCAACATCAATCATTACAGTAAGAAAATAAAATCTCCCCAAGTATGTGAAAGCATGATGGAAAGAATAAAAAGCTTATGGCAAAAATAGTATCTCGAACTGTAGATAGACAAAATGCTTGATTTTATGTGTTAAACCGTATCAACTCATTAAGCGGGTGACCATCGTTGCTAACACTGAAATCAGGTCAGTGAAAACAATAGAGGAAAATCATCAAAAAGCTACAGTGACAAAGAATTACTAATGTTATAGCTAATATACATTGGGAGTGAGATTAGGAAAGCATCTATGTTTGTTCCCTTAGCGATATATGGTGTACCTTGCTTGTAGATAATTAATGACTTATTAGATTAGCACTGTTATGGCATTTTTTAAAAATAAGTACAGAATTGTGAGAAAGTTTTAAATGTTGTGTCTAAACAAGATGTGTGAGCTTACTTTTAAAGACACAAGATCTGTGAAGCAGTTGTTATTACCAGAGTAAAACTAGTAAGTATAGTATATTTTAAATATTATTAAGAATACTAAAACAATCCTGAGAGTCATGAATTCACTAAGTAACATCTTACTAATCAATATATATTTTGGTGGTACCTTTGTGAGCATGTGTGCGTGTGTGTGTGTGTGTTGGGAGGTGTAATGTTATATAGACTCATGGGAATCATTTGATCAACATGATTAAATTATTTCCTTAGTCAGCTAGAAGAAAATTACTAGTAACCAGACATTATGTGTCTGTTAATTATGTGCTATATGGAGTTCTATTATCACAGCAGCTCCAATGTTCGTGTTCTGAGGATTTTAACTGAATTGTCAATAGAGATAATGATGATGATAATAATAATAATTTTAAATTATATAATATATTATATATAATACATTATATATACTATATTATAATATTAATAATTTGGAACACAACATGCCAGACATCTCGATTGTCGAGGGCCGAAGTGTACAGTCTATTGATATCACTGTACCAGGAGATGCCAGATTTGAAGAAAAAGAACTAGAAAAAATCACAAAATATCACGACCTGGCCATCAAAACTACAAGGCTATGGAAGAAACATGTAACCGTGATACCCATTGTCATTGGGGCACTTGGTACCTTGCCCAAGAATTTTACAAAACACATCAAGAAATTGCAGCTTCCTGCAATAACACCAGTGGAACTGCAAAAAACTGCGCTACTCGGAACATCGTATTTTAAGAAGATACTTGGTTGATACCTAAGACGCTGGCAGCAACCAGTCAATGGTATTTATTACACATCTTTAAATGTTCAGTTGACTGAATTTCATGTTTAATGAATAATGTTGTGTCTTGTCCGCTCTCACCGCAGCCAGGGTCTGCTTATCTGCTCCCGAACACGGAGGAATGTATGCCTCCCGGCCCCAGTCCTGGCTCCATGCCCAGACAAGCTGCAGAGGAGGGGGCACCTCCCGGTCCCAGCCCTGGCTCCATGCCCAAGCAGGCTGCAGAGGAGGGAGCATCCCCCGGCCCCAGCCCTGGCTCCATGCCCAGGCAAACGGAGCAGCTAGACCCCTCCCCCTCCTCCACAGCATGTAAGCCCGAGGAAAGTTTATTTCCAACAGCTGATTGGAGTGACCCTTGCATCAGAAGATTGGAGAGGCGGAGGCAACAGAAGGAAGGGAGGGGCAGGCCTTAATGAGTGCTGAGTCATGGAGCCACACCCCATGGCCTATATAAAGGATCTGCTTTCTGGCAGTCTCTGAGTCAGGCAAAGTCGAACTTATCTTGCTGAAGTCACTTTCTGGTCTCCTGCCTGCTCTGAGGACTTTGCTAGGACTTTGGGCAGAGCTGCAGAGGCAAGCCTGATTCGGATTTCCCTGACCCGGCCGTCAGCGGAGGAGTGGGACATGACAAATAAAGTAAATAATAATAATAGTAATAGTAGTAGTAGTAGTAGTAGTAATAATAATAATAATAATAATAATAATAATAATAATAATAATAATAATATCATCATCAGACATTACCTTAACAGCTCTTAGATTACATTATTATCAGTCCCAGACTGTGAATCGAATTAAAGATTAATTCTTATATAATAATAATAAATTTAAATGTACATATTATGTAATAAATATTATATAATAATGATTTTATTTAAGTTCAGCACTTTCCAACTATGGCTATTCTGATAAAGAACTGAGTTCCCTGGAGTTGATGTAAAGCAACATCTGCGCAACAGAAAGCAAAGCCAGTGACACTGGGAATAGAAATTTCAGATCTTTCTGATTAAAGGTTTGCTCACCTATCCAAATCTGTGCACCAGGTTTACGTTCTGCCTTGATAATCCTTATTAGCGACTTCCAAAACAATGATGTAAATAAAAAAATAGCATATGCTAGAAGAAGACTCTTCATTGGTTTTCTATGAAAATGATCTGTTCTTGTTTCATATTAAAATGTTAATAAGTCTGAAATTATCTGCAGGAAAAGGGAGGGCTTTTACATTGCTTGTTGTGATTCATTAAATGCACTTAGAATCAGATTAGATTGCTAGGGCAAAACAAATAAAGCAGAAGAAACCAAAGATGAAATCCTGAAATCAAGAGGATATTTATATGGAAAAAAATTAGATTGAAAAGCGTTTCATAAATTTGCAAGTTTTCGTGCGTTTCTTCAACTTTCAAGGAATTTACTTAAAATGTAAGATATCCAAGGTGAAGTTGCTTTGTTGAAATTCAGGGCTGTTCTTCCTAGAAGATACTGCTATAATCCAGTTAAATTATTTTTATTTTTATTTATTTATTTTGTCACACAATATATATAAGCATAAACATGAAATAATTATACAATATTTATTTTTATTTATTTATTTATTTTGTCACAACATTATATGTAAGTATCATACAAAAAGATTATATAGTATATAAACATATACATGAGTCAATATTAGGAGGTATAAGCATATATATATATAGGAAGAAGAAAAGAAAAACAATAGGACAGGAACAGTAGGCACGTTTGTGCGCTTATGCACGCCCCTTATGGTCCTCTTAGAAATGGGGTGAGGTCAATAGTAGAAAATTTTTGGTTAAAGCTTTTAGGATTATGGGAAGAGACCACAGAGTCAGGTAAAGTATTCCAAGCTTCAATGATTCTGTTACAGAAGTCATATTTTCTGCAATCTAGATTAAAGCGGCTGACATTAAGTTTAAATCTATTGGTTGTTCTTGTATTATTGCAATTAAAGCTGAAGTAGTCTTTAACAGGAAGGACATTACAATAGATGATTCTATGAGTTAAACTTAGGTCTTGTCGAAGGCGACGGAGTTCCAAGTTTTCTAAGCCTAGGATTTCAAGTCTGGTGGGATAAGGTATTTTGTTGTTTTCAGAGGAATGGAGAACTCTTCTTGTAAAATATTTCTGGACACGTTCAATTGTATTGATGTCAGAGATGTGGTGAGGGTTCCAAACAGGTGAGCTGTATTCTAGAATTGGTCTAGCAAATGTTTTATATGCTCTGGTTAGTAGTGTAGTGTTTTTGGAAAAGAAGCTACGCAAGATTAGGTTTACAACTCTTAGAGCCTTTTTTGCTATGTAGTTGCAGTGGGCTTTGGCACTTAGATCATTTGACATGAAAACTCCAAGATCTTTAACGGGATGGCGGTCATCTGTAAGGTAATGTCCATCAAGTATGTACTTAGTGTTTGCGTTCTTTTTTCCTATATGTAAGACTGAGCATTTGCTGGTTGAGATTTGGAGTTGTCAAGTTTTAGACCAAGCGGTTAGATGATCAAGGTCTTTTTGAATGATAGATGTATTGTCTGTGGTGTTAAATAGTTTGACATCGTCAGCAGAGAGAACACAATTACTTGAGATATGGTCACAAAGATCATTAATGTATAGTATGAAGAGTGTTGGTCCAAGGACACTGCCTTGAGGAACGCTACTCTTGACAGGAACAGGATTTGATAGAGCATTGCCAATTTTGACCACTTGTTGTCTGTTAGACAGAAAACCAGATAACCATTTGTGAAGGGGTCCTGAAATTCCATAGGATTTTAGTTTTAGGAGAAGTTTATATGAGTATGAGTATTTAATAACTATATAGAATAGAATAGAATAGAATAGAATAGAATAGAATAGAATAGAATAGAATAGAATAGAATAGAATAGAATAGAATTTTTTATTGGCCAAGTGTGATTGGACACACAAGGAATTTGTCTTGGTGCGTATGCTTTCAGTACATAAAAGAAAAGATATGTTCATCAAGGTACAACATTTACAACACAAATGATGGTCAATATTAATTGGATATAATGAAAGGAAACAATAGGACAGGAATGGTAGGCATGTTTGTGCTCTTATCACACCCCTTACAGACCTCTTAGGAATGGGGTGAGGTCAATGGTAGATAGTTTTTGGTTGAAGCTTTGGGGATTTTGGGAAGAGACACAGAGTCAGGTAGTGTATTCCAAGCATTAATAACTCTGTTACTGAAGTCATATTTTCTGCAATCAAGATTGAAGCGGTTAACATTAAACTTAAATCTATTGTTTGCTCGTGTATTGTTGCAATTGAAGCTGAAGTAGTCTTCAATAGGAAGGACATTGTAATAGATGATTCTATGAGTTAAACTCATATAAACTCAGGTCATGTCGAAGGCGGCATAGTTCTAAATTTTCTAAACCCAGGATTTCAAGTCTGGTGGCATAAGATATTTTGTTGTATTCGGAGGAGTGGAGAACTCTTCTTGTAAAATATTTCTGGACACGTTCAATTGTATTGATGTCAGAAATATGGTATCGGTTCCCAACAGTCGAGCTGTATTCAAGAATTGGTCTAGCAAATGTTTTATATGCTCTAGTTAGTAGTGTAGTGTTTTTGGAGAAGAAGCTACGCAAGATTAGGTTTACAACTTTTAAGGCCTTTTTTGTGATGTAGTTACAGTGGGCTTTGGCACTTAGATCATTTGATATGAAAACTCCAAGATCTTTAACAGGGTGGGGGTCATCAGTAAGGTAATGTCCATAAAGCTTGTACTTAGTGTTTATGTTCTTTTTTCCAATATGTAAGACTGAGCATTTGCTGGTTGAGATTTGGAGTTGCCAAGTTTTTGACCATTCTGACACAAAGTCAAGGTCTTTTTGAAGGGTAGCTGTATTGTTGGTGGTGTTAAATAGTTTGACATCGTCAGCAAAGAGAACACAATTACTTGTAATATGGTCACAGAGATCATTAATGTATAATATTTGTTTTCTTTCTTTCCAAATATAGATAGGATCAAATTTATGAGCCTGTTAGTCTTTTTTTTTTATTGAAAAAGTTTTACAATAAAATTTTTCCCCATTACATCCCACACTCCTCCCCCCACCTACCATCACCCCTCCCCCCACCCCTCCCCCCAAAGCAGAGTACAAGGTATATGATCTAACGATCATAAGCTAGAATACCCTAATTATCCATAAATTCCCATCCCTCCCCTAAAACCTCAACTCTCCTTCTCCATAAAGAGAAACCAAAAAAGAAGGAGGTGTTCATTCATAAAATATTTGATGTTTCTTCATCCAATAATTATTCTAATTATAGTCAGTCCATCTTCCTCATTCCAATATATTTTCTTGTGGGTTTTCAATCTGGTACGTTGAAGGTTCCAACAAGTTCAATATTTTTAACCTCCAGTCTTTGATAGCAAACATATATAATCCATCTTCCAATATTACTCTAATATTACTCTACTCTAAAGCCTGTTAGTCTTTAAAGTATGAATACATTAATATATTTTGGATGACTGGATCAAAAATGGATTCAGTGGTTGGAAAGAGACTAATAAAACTTCAGGGTATCCAGAAACAAATCCAAAAACATTAGATAATATTCTAGTAAAGCTGAAAGCATCGTGGTAACAACCCATTCAGAGGATAGGATTTGAAACTAAATAAAAGGGGAAAAAATCATTATGATATGTATTATTCCTACTGTTATAATTAAACATGAGATCCAGAAAGTGTTAAGTAAACGCATCCCTTGGTTTCACCAGAACATTCTGTGATAGCCACCTACAGCAAGAAATTGAAGATTTTAAAATAGAACAATGTATATCTTAGAGGAGATTTTCCAAAGCTTTATACAACCCAGTTTAACACCAGAAATCCCGTTCCTTAGTTTTCCCCCAGTAGTCAATTAAGTTAGGATGATGGAGGGAGGGGGTTCAAATAGTTTTCATGTAACCTATGTTCTTCTGGCAACCCCCTTCATGTATTCTATGAGTGAAAGGAATTAGATAAATGAGATTGTACCACCAATAGGTTTGAGAAGTGAATGCAGAAATATGAAGTGAGGGAACTTATTTATGAGTTATTCGTTTTATTTATAGTACAGAGCTTACTATATGTCCTTTCTACTTGCCAGACGTATTCCCATAGTGATACAGATCGGGTCATCAGTGCAACTAAGCTTCTCCTAATCACATGGAAACTCCTTCTTACTTTAAAATTTATAGGTAAGCACCAATGAAGATGTTAGCAAGTGTATTAATCTAAAAAAACATATATTGATAGTACAAGCAAGCACAGTGATTTCCTTATTATAGCATTGGAGTTTCATACAGATCAGAAGTTTGTTTTGTTTACCATTGGTTGCTTCTCTGCATTCTCTAAAAACACTATTAAAAATTGACAAGGAAAGGCTAAGGAAGGACAAAGGAATTGGTGTTAGGTAATGGCTTCTCCAGTCTCAAACATTAAGGTACTGTATTGATCAATATGATTTTTTTTCTTTTAAAGACTCTGTAATCCCTTGTGGAATAGAGTTGGGGGTGACTGAATGGAGCTGAGCATTTATTAGCCAGATGCCCTTCCTGATGCCTAAGTGGAGTTCACAGCAGATATTTTTCCTTTGTGCTCAGAGAGAGAAATATCTGCTGTTATCTTGGATCGAACTCACAGCCTCCTGATTGGGAGGTGAGAGCTTCACCTCTAGGCCATCATGTCCGCTCCTATTAATCAATATGATTATTTGAAAAAATTAAATAGTTCCTTCTGTCTGAGTTTAAAATGATCCCCATCCTTTTTAGTTGCCAAGATGAATAAATTATATTTTGTATATGTATGAAAGGAGAGGAAAAAACAAAAGTATTATTATGATCTCCAAGGAAATCCTATCTGTTTGCCTTCAGAGGTGGCTGTTGCTGAATTTGATGTGAAACGAGATGAAAAGTACTTAACTAAAGTTGGAAGAGAAACCGCATTGCTCACAATTTGCAAAATTTGAATCCTGAACTATACATGTAAAAATTAATGGGTATTCACATAGTTCAAGATTCTCTCTCTCTCTCTCTCTCTCTCTCTCTCACACACACACACACAAAGACAGACAGATAGACAGACAGACAGAAAGAGAAATAGACAGACACATACATGCACACCATGTATTTTTGAAGGTTCACTCTTAATATTAGAAACAGATTTCTAAGTAACTTTTGTGGGAAGACACAAATTAACCAAGAATGATAGACATAAGGAGACTTTAGAACAAGGAAAGGGGAGACTGAAATTTTACACACATTAGTTTACATGAAACATTTCCAGAATTGGAGAAATCTTAAGAATGGCCTCTTTCATAGAAAGGAATTGAGTGTGTGTATGTTTCTCTGTGTGGGTTGTTTTTGTGTGGGTGGGTGTGCACGCGCATGCATTATCTGACTAGGGTTTTTAACAGAAATTGAATCTCTCATTTCCATGCCATTACTGTGGATGGCATGATTTCTTTTTGCCGGTTCTATGTTACAGATTTACTGACTCATTTTGGATTGGACTGATCATTTGCTATTGGGATCTAGTATTCTTAACCTTAAAAAATGTTAATGCTCAACACCTATGCTGTAAATGGTAAAAATATACATAAATCATCTTTATGTACACAATGCATTTCATGAGTGGTTTTTCATAAATAAATCTGTAATGCCTACTCTTCAATTATGATCATGTATAAGCTTTGAATGCTTACCACTATACAACAGGACAGATTACTGGGGCAGTTCCTCTCTTCCTCACAAATACTTCTGTTGTTCCTCTCCAATATTGGGGTGAATACAGTAAGGAAGTATACCTTTGTTGGAAAACAAAGGCATAGGTTGATTATAGCTATTACATACTGGTGACTGAAATAATTGGTTTATATTAGAGGAGATCTGATTCAGAATGCAATAACATCTATATTTTTTCTTCATTAGCTAATATTTACAAACAAGGACCCTTCAGGAACAACTTGCTGGGATAGGAAAACAATTTACCATAGAAGGAAAAGACAGTAACAGTAAGAGTTGGAAGGGACCTTGGAGGTCATCTAGTACAACCCCCTGCTCATGCAGGAGACCTATACTAGGGATTTGAACCGCCGAACTGCCGACCTTTCTGATCGACAAGCTCAGTGTCTTAGCCACTGAGCTACCTAGTTTTAGGACTCATATATATCTTAACATTTGTCATAAAGTGCACCTGTTTTTTTTAATCATCCAGTTCCCAGGTATATAGATTTATACCTGTCATTTAAAATATTGTCTGTTTTTAATTCAGATCCCCATCAAGCATAGGCCTTCGGTAATTTTTTCATTATTAAGGAATTTAACATTGGCAAAGTTGTGTAATTGTAATGGAATCCCTACCCTCCACAGAAGCAGTTGATCATAGTAGAGCAACAAATAAAATATGGGGAGCATCAGGGACAGACCTCAACTAGATTTCAGCAGAACAGCTGCTTGGCTCTGGCACCGTGACAGCACTAACACTGGGAATATATGTTATATCTTGGATTAAAATATTTACAGCTCATTCGTTAGATGAAGAAGGTTGTAATGGGTCCTAATGCATATAATGGACAAGTTAAAACAGTCAAGCTAAATAGAAATTATCATCATCATTATCATCATCATTAAACCTATTAACATTAACAAAAGCCCTGTCTGGGCTACAGACTGTGAGATGCAAGAGCATAAACTTACATCTTCACCTGGCAATGAAGAGAGATGATGGTGCCTTAACTTGGCTTCCAGGAAAGGGCATTCCAGAGCCAAATGCCACCACAGAGAAAGCCCTCCCCTGAATGCCTCTCTGATGGCTGCAGTTAGGGAACGAGGATGGTATGTGGGAATGACTCTGGGAGACAGAAGGAAGAGTTGTAAACTGAACATCCATTGCATAAAAGCTATCTCAATCTATAGAAGAAGGGGGGGACACAAATGGAAAGTATTTTACAAGGACCCTCTCTAGTCTTCTGGAGAGGAAAAGGGAAACACTTTGAGTCTTGCTAAATTGATGTTAGCAGTTCAAAGTCCAGACAAGAAGGACGACCATGAATACTTAATAACCATCTTAATTACATTACATTTAAGTTTACATTAACAGAATTATGTAAGTCTGAAAATTTTCATTCCCTCCTTTCAGAAGTGGGTTTCAGCAGGTTCTGACCAGTTCTAGAGAACTGGTAGTGGAAATTTTGAGTAGTAAAAATTCTGACTGGCCCCGCCCCCATCTATTCTCTGCCTCCCAAGTCCTAGCTGATTGGGAGGAAATGGGGATTTTGCAGTAACCTTCCCCTGGAGTGGGGTGGGAATGGAGATTTTATAGTATCCTTCCCCTGCCATACCCACCAAGCCACACCCACCAAGCCATGCCACACCTACCAAGCCACACCCACAGAACCGGTAGCATAAAATTTTGAAACCCATCACTGCCTCCTTTCCTTTTATTCTCCAGGAAATTAGGAAGGGTCTCTTCTGAAACACTTCCCATGCCTCCTCTCTTTCTGGGGCTGAGACACTTTTTACAACCGATTGTCTTGTCTGCAGCTGTCCTGGGTTTAATGGAGATGGAACTTTCCTCCAATTTGGAAACCCAGCTGAGCTCAGCTTCTGAAGATTTTACAAAGAACACTAGGCAATTTTCTTGCCAACTCCATGGGAGTAGTTTGCTGTTTGGGGGGCTATTTGTCTTTTTTTTTAACTTCCCAGTTTAATTTACAGGGCTGATATTCCCTGGAGGAATCTCATGTAACTGCTAACCATGCATGACCTCACTTAGTTTCTGAGCCCAGGGACGGTTGCCCAAATGCATACATCTAAAAAGAGGCCTAAATGGTAAAATCCAGTTATTTTGGACTGGTGATGCATTTGAAATAGTTGCCATCAGACTATCAGATGCCTGGGAAAAACGGACATGTCTTTTTCAATCTGTAAGAGATCACAGTAGAGCAACAAAGTCTGGTAAACAATGAAGTCATAATTCTAGAGGTGGGGGTGTGTGGTTTGTTATAAGATCTAAAAAAAACCATTATTTTTTATTTTAAAGCTGCAGATAGAATTGTGAATTAAGTAAAACTGGCCCAACACAGGCAAAGTATGTCCAAGAATGAGGTGAGGAGAAAATAATGAGCATTGCCAACAAGACAGACAAAACTATGATTATATGTTGAAGGAATAATTACCAACATTTGGTTCAAAATGCAGCTTCTTGGTCCTCAAGAAAGGATTATGTTTCATTTTATGTTTACCTACCACTAAGTAAGGCAAAAGTTTTCATAAATTATTTGTTTCACCAACCTGTTAAGTCAGTTGTCAGTGACTAATATATCATATGGTGTGTTTCAAATATTATATATCAGGCTGGGTCTGTCTCTGAAGAGCAGCAGATATTTTTTTTCCATTTTGAAGCTGAAATTTCTTGGAATTGGTGAGAAACCTTTTCAAGTCTGCCAGCTTCTGTTTCCTTTATGGTTTTTCCAAGGCCTTAAGTAACAGAGTGAAATTGTTGTGGAATAGGTGATTGGAGTTTAAGCCATAGAGTTTAATTTATGCACTAATAAAAGTGGAAACAGGCCAGTCCCTATAGATGCACGAGCTTTGGGGTTCATGTGTTTAAATATTGGCTTTGATTACACTGAAAGACCTTGCCCTCCATTTCTCTCTTGTATTCCATAATACTAAAAGGTTACAATAATGTTGGCTTTGTCTGGGCATTGTTATCAATGAGGGCAGCATAGAGACAAGCAGCAACAGATAATGAGAACAAGGCAGTTAAACTGGTGGTTTCAGTAGCAGTACATAATCTTCTATTGCTTTTCTCTTACTCTTGGTTTTAATATGTTGTTTTATTGTCTGGGCATTCTATCTTTTATATTGCAGGATTCAAAGTAAATAAAGCATTCATTCATTGAACTCCATGAGTTAACAAAATGGATTTGATTTTGTTAAAAAAAAATGTAGGTGTGTAGAATCAAATGTGATGTTTCATCCAAATGTTACTAAATCACAAGGAGCAAAAAGAGAAGACTCATTTCCTTGCTCTAATGTTTGTCTACTCAAAACTAAGTCCCATTGTGTTAAAAAAAAATGTTTCCATTTAGGAATGTGAAATAAATTTGTTCGGTTCATGTTTCAAAGTGAATCTATCAATCTAAAAACTTTCAAACTAATGTGAGAACCAAATTCAATCCTCTGAAAATTATATTTCCCCAAAGGGTATATATTAGGAAAAAGTCTGCCAAAAATGCATGCTCCTGAAAAATAATAGACTCAAAAGGATCATATTAGAGGAAACAGACTCTAATATTTCTGTCCTGAGTTCTAACAAATGCTGGAGGTTCTGCCTGGGACATTTGTTCAGTTTACAAGCATGAATAGGATAAAGCAGAATCCTTGATTACATGGAGAACTGCTCAGTGTTTGAACTCCCCTAAGTAGAGTCTATTCCCAACTTTGCAATTCTAACAGTAAGATTGGACAATAAGAGGACAGGTGACACAGAGGACAGTACTATTATGTGTACCTCTCTGTTCCTTTGGGGGGGGGGTGCCTTCAAGACAGTTTTGACTCCTGGAGACTGCTTGGACAAGTCCCTGCACCTTTCTTAGCAAGATTTTCAAAGTGGTTTGCCATTGCCTTCTTCCTAGGGCTGAGAGAGTGAGTAATGACCCAAGAAAGAGTGAAGAGAAGAGCAACAAAGATGATTAGGGGACTGGAAGCTAAAACATAGGAAGAACAGTTGCAGGAACTGGGTATGTCTAGTTTAATGAAAAGGACTAGGGGAGACATGATAGCAGTGTTCCAATATCTCAGGGGCTGCCACAAAGAAGAGGGAGTCAAGTTATTCTCCAAAGCACCTGAGGGTAGGACAAGAAGCAATAGGTGGAAACTAATCAAGGAGAGAAGCAACCTAGAACTAAGGAGGAATTTCCTGACATTGAGAAAATTAATCAGTGGAACAACCTGCCTCCAGAAGTTGTACATGCACTGGAAGTTTTAAAGAAGAGATTAGACAACCATTTGTCTGAAATGGTATAGAGTTTCTGGCTTAATTGTTCTTAGCTGAGCCAGAGATTGGACTAGAAGACCTCCAAGGTCCCTTCTAACTATGTTATTCTGTTATACTCTTGTCATTAACTAGCTTCATGCCTAAGGCAGGACTAGAACTCCCAGTTCCTGCTGTCTTAACTACCATAAACTCTGTTCCTGAGATGTGTTTAAGAACTCAACAAAGGCAAAAAGTTTAAACAGGGCTGATGACTTCTACAATGTTCTCAGATCATTAATGAAAGGAGTTGCATGAAACTGAATTTAATCTGGTAGGCAGAGCTATGGAGAACTTTGAAGGGAGTGATTTGATTTGGAGGTAACCAGATCCTACCAAGCTAGTTGATTTGCCAAGTGGCTTAGTGCTTTGAGTTGCTAGATTGGATCAGTCACTTATCTGGCTGATTACTGCTTTCTGCACATGTACAGAAATCACATGTGTCAAAGTAAAGGAGCCAGTGCAACTAAATTAGCCAAGTTGTGATGCTTCAGTGAAATGCACCATGCTGACTTGACATACGGCAGGTCTACTGCTTAGCAGAATCTATTTACTTTGATGTCAACTGATGCATAAGTATGTAGTTGGGAGGAAATTATTCGGCCCACCCGTTGTCACATAGGAATGGACTATATGTACCCCAGTATGTACAACAGTACTACAAATCATTTTTTATCTTTGTGGCTATGATTTTGTTGGATTTATGGTTTTACTGGATTGTTGTACACTTTCTGTGAGATGGACAGCCATATACATTTGATTAATAAATAAAATAAATGATGCACTCAGAGCTAGTCATTGCAAGTTAGTTTCTACCTGACTTGGAGACAAACTTTCTAGAGCTTTTCAGTGATAATGAAGCTTCACTCGGCTTTACAGTTAGCTGGCTCTGTGATGTCTTTCCTATTTGTTTTCTTGTTTGATTACACTATTTTTAGACCATTCCAATCTATAAAATTCAGAGCATAACTACATGAGCAAACCAATGCAAGTGACCATATCTATATCTAAAAATCAAGAGCTCAAGAATAAAATTAATGCAATCACAGAAATAATGCTCTGGTTTCTCTTCAGGAAAAAATGCACACCACCTTCAGAGGGCTCAGATGGGGGTGGTATGTCCAGCTGTTTTGGATTTCTCAGACACTTTTGATACCATCTGCAGATTGGGAGTGGAGGGCACGTTTCATGCAGATTTGGCTGCCCTGCAATTCATTCAAGTAACACTACTGCTCTGTGAGATGCACTGGCTTCCAGTTACTTTCTATGATACAATTCAAGGTGCTTATTATCACATCGCACAGGGCCAAGTTACTTTCAGGACTGCCATTCCCTGAGGGTATCTGCCCATCCTACTAGGTTAGATAGGGAGGACATGCTCCAGATCACCTCTCTTTCAATGTTGCTATTTAATGGGACCTTAAAGGCAAGTCTTCTCAGTAGCTGCCCAGCCCTTTAGAACAACTTTCTATTTCTTTCTTTCTTTCTTTTTTTCTTTTTTTTTTTCTGAGATGTCTATGTCCATTTAGCCTTCCAGAAGGCTGTGAAGAGCTGGCCTTCCCCCAGACTTTGGGCTAGGATGAGGGTTGATCTGCAAGGATGATTGCTTTGGTACCTGGGGGAAAGGGTATTTTTATTTTTAACTATGTTTTTTTTATTTTTAACTAATTTTTTTATGAATTGTTGTGAGCTTCCTAGAGTCCTAGTATGAGAGAAGCAGCCATATAAGTCCTGTAAACAAATAAATAGTTGTGTGCCAAAACACTCTAGGGCCCAAACTTTATTGCCATAAAAGAATTTTAAAGAGCTTCCTGAACATAAAGATAATAGGACCCATTCATATTTCTAAGAAGAAAGTGCTTCACAAAGTGAGTGACTCTACAATGAAGGTGTACTTTGTCCAATCCACCACTTAAACTGTCTTCTGTACAGTGTCTGGAAATCTGTTTGAACAAAAGATGGCTTGCCAATGTTTTAAAAATTAGAAAATTAAACAAACTTTAAGAGTACAGACTTTTTGGTCATCCCAAAGCTTCAAAAAAGTGGCAATTTGATTCTCCAAAGTAGGGTAACCAAACAAGGACTTTTTCAGAAGAGAGTTTGTGAATTAGCGACCAATATCCCTGCTTTGACCTTTACTTTTGCTAAAACTATCTGATTTCAAGTGCTGTGATCTTAAAAAGAGAATGGGATGCAAGGCTTTTTATAAAAGAAAATCCCCATAAGGTAAAGTATTGAGACTTATTGCTGGCTAAAGTGGGAGAGTGTTACCTCCTTAAACTGTTTTTTTTGACTTAATAAGAATTTTTCATTTGCACAAGCCATTTTAAAATATTGTCTGTAGACAAACAGTCATTCTGAATAATAGGCCTGCACATAGTAAATGTCAGCTCTTTAAATCACAGAGGATCTAGGAACCAGAGGAGAGAATGCTTCATAACAATTTAAACTTCACCCTCCCATTTATTATATAGGTGTTTATAAATCTCTTGAGGGAACTCTCTTGGCCTTCTGGGAAACCTAAAATAGCACTCTTGTTTGTCAGAGAGACTTGCTAATATGCTACTGCAAGGCAGTTCTTTTACATAGTGACCCCACTCAGTGTTACTGTTGGCTGTGAAGGTTGTTTCCTTCAAAATGGCGGCAGCTTTTTACCTCACTTGCAGACTGTTTGCTGCTGAATGGAACTAACACAGGGCAGTTTCAGATCCCTTCCTTCCTTCCTTCCTTCCTTCCTTCCTTCCTTCCTTCCTTCCTTCCTCCCTCCCTCCCTCCCTCCCTCCCTCCCTCCCTCCTTTCCTTTGATATTTGAAGGATCACATCCCCTTTCAACTGCTGGAATGAAAAGTAAGAAACACCTTCAAGCATGCCACTGAAAAAATGTCTTACTCTTTTTATCTGTCTTGGTTAGAATGAATACTTGGCATTAAGTAGAGAAAAGAAGAGAATCCATCAGTAGGTAATAACTGACCTTAAGAAAGGAATTCAAAGTTCATGGCAATTAAACCTGAATGTGAGCAAAAGCCACAAGGGAGATTATCAATATATTTGCTACACACAGCCTGTGAGAGCAATTTTAGGCAGCACAATGGAAATCTCCTGCACATTGTTCCTATTTTATTTTTTAAAAAGTGATATATGGTATGTGTATTTTCATATATACATATGCGTGCAGGCGCACACGCGCGCACACACACACACACACACACACACACACACACACACACACAAGGCAGAGAGATAGAATTTCCAAATCTACCAAATCTACCAAACTGGTCTCAGGAAATTGTTCAATGTGAATAATGGCAGTTGAAAAGAAACCTATGAGCAAATTAAATTCCAGAAGGAATTGTGTCACACATTTGTGTTGTAAATCAGATGTTGGTTTCTACTTCAATGAGATCATTATGAAATTTCCAATAAAGTTGTTTCTTGTCGCCGGTATAAATGTTGCAGAAGGGGTGGGATTTAAAGTTAATGCCCTCTGGGGCCGTTAGAAATATTTCTCTGACCTTTAGATCAGGGTTCTATCTCATGGAGCTCTTTCCATCCTCATTATAATACTGGCATGTTAAGTATGCAATGAGGCAACTGAAAAGAGAGTAGTTTCAAGCTAGTGGATAAAACTTGTTTGAAGAGGTGGCTGTATTTTCTGCTCTGTAGTAAATGCATCCACGTGCATACTGACTCCATAAAGACTAATGAATCTATAATAAGATAAGCTATTGTGATCTACAGTCCACTTCCTCAGAGGCCTTATAGTTTACACAAATTTGTGCCACAATACATTTCTTAGTTTTTTATGACATCACAAGATGGTTATGTTTTATCAGTTAGAAGCTGGATGTTATCTCTAAATGGCATCCCCAAAAGAGTGGGTCAAATCCAGTTCTGCAGATAGGATTTTCCTTCATCTACCACACAACCCTCTGTTACCTGTTACCCTCTGCAAACAAATGTTAAGGGGAATGCAAAGAGGAATATGCTGGTGCAAGTCATTCTACTTGGATTTTGTAGTGCTGAGCGATGTTAAGGTCCATTACGGCAAAATGTCTAGGACACATAATTATGGCCAGGAGCATGTATGTGAAGAACATTGTTGGCTTCTCATCCATCTGTCCAAGAATTCCAAAGAGGCAGAAGTTATCAATAATTTCATAGCAGTGGTGGGTTGCTATTAGTTCACCCCGAATCGGGCGAACCAGTAGCGGTAGCAGCAGGCGCCTCCGTCCACCCGCCTGGACGCTTCTGCGCATGCACAGAAGTGTTGCGCGCATGCGCAAGCACCCACCCATCCACGAGTGAACCAGTAGCAACGGGTTTTGAAACCCACCCCTGTTTCAAGCACATATTTCAGAAGGCTACCACATATATTCATTTCTCAATTACCTTTACACTACCAGATTAAATGTGCCACAGCTTGAACAACAATTGTTAAAATATGTTCTGTCCTTTTAGAATCACAACTGAAAAGCTGAGAGGGCATAAATATTATGCTTCTCCCATCCCCTTTGTAATGGAATGTGTGAATGACCTTGGAAGATGGAGGGGAGATGCTGCCGAGGGAGTGATCAGATAACAGGGGGAGGACCCCGCAACTGAATAATGGGCAGAGAAAGAAAGTATCAGGAAGTAAAAAGAGAGAGTGAGATTTGTACTTTCAAACATGCAAGTTTCTATTAACATGGACTTAGAATAAAATAGAATTTGTTCATCTTGTCATAATTCCCATCTGGTCCATTTGAGAGGCTGATCACATCTTACTTTGCCTTTCATCTTAAACAGGAAAGCACCTAGTTTGAGTATGGAATCCCTACCTCTCTTGCTTAAAATGATTATATAGTGGATGGCCTGACCATCCTTTCCTTGAGTTTATGGAAAGCTACTGCTAGAGTAGACAAGACTTAGTGAGATGGGCAAGAAGTTTATAAAAAGCAGCATCCTCTTCAACACAACTCTTGTGTTATAGTCAATTTTCTGTAAATACAGATGTTTATCCTACTGTTTCTCCCTGAAAGGATACCAAAGAGATTTGAAGTCCATGAAGGATAATTGAGTAAAACTGTGGCTTGTTTTTTAAGTTCTTCCAGTTCCTCTGTGTGTTTCATAACTGAGAAGAAAAACATGGACCTGAATATATATGAACTTCAAATCCTTCCCATGCATCCTATTTCTCAGAAGATGCCATGCAAAGCCAACAGTAAATCAGAAATAATTTGATCATCTAGCAAATTCCATAGAGTGATTCTAAACAGACGTTATGCAAAAATAACATATCTGAGATAGTGTCATATAGAAAAATATTATATTATATATTAAAATATTATGGAGAAAGATGCTTGCTTATGAGTCTAAGGTTAACTATTTAAAATATTTAAATAAGTTATATGTCTATACTGGGCAATACTATGCTTGATGGTTACAATGGAGAGATTTTTTTCTATGTACAATTCCCCAGGTGATGCCTGAAACAGCTGACAGTAGCTATTAGACTTGAGTACCTCAATGAAGGTGGTCAATTTGGACTAAATAAGCAAATGCTTCACCTAGTAGGTCAAATGTTTCAAGTTCATTTGCCAATTGCTAGCCGAATGTCATAGGTCCAAGCAAAGCCTCGATCAATATAATCTATCAGTGCTTAATATATTATTTAAGTGAATTACAACTCAAAGAATGCTAAATAATTGGTGCGTTGACATGTATATTTAAATAGATTTCAGAGGTATCAAGAATGAAATGGAAAAGGCCAAATATGCAATTGAGACTTTTTTAGAGTGAACTTTTTTTAATGAAGCATTCTTTGTTAATCTGATGGTTTACAGATGATAGATGGAATACAATATTTCCAACCCTTATTAGATGTTAAGATTCTATATTCCAGTGTTTTTCAGTTGCTTTTAGGTCTTGTTTTTAAAGTTTCAGCTAGTTGTGTTATATAGTTTTTAATATTTTTTTTCAATCTTTGATTGAGGGCTGCCCAGAGGTGGTGAAAGATGGACGGCTATATAAATATTTTAAATTCAATTAAAGTAATTAAAAATTGTATAGGCTTCAATTCAGCTGACTAGGGAATTCTGGGAATTGAAATCCACAGTTCTTAAAGTTTTCAAGGTTGATAAATACAGCTACATTCTTTTGGCCATGTTGTATCCCCATTTACTAGGAATTCTAAGATGACTATATACTATATTGTTTGTCAGAATTTATATTTCAACATTTTTCTGTTTAGTTGACAGCTTTTTTATATAGTGAAAGAAGGAGACTGGTTGCAATAGTGTGAGGAATGATTGAATGAAGATAACATCTTTTTTATGTGTGACTCATAAAGAATTGTATGCTCAACAGCAAGTATTACTTGCAGTAGAAATTTAATTTGATAACTGTTCTCAAATTGTCCATTAAAATTGCTGGTGTGAGCAGCCGTTGTCTAATAATTTTTCCAACATCCAATCAGAAGTACTGTAATGTCGTCATAACCTTTTCTGCACGATTGCCTCACTGCATTTGCTTCTTCTGCTTTTTCCTTTTGGCATTGATCAGTTTTGCTCTCACCTGTGGAAAGTGTGAAATAATTATTTCCATACAACCTGAAGATATACACAAACCATGGCTCTTCATTGTCACCCTCAAGTAGTTCTGTACTCTTTTAAGATTTATACATTTTACCATAGTAGGTTTATATTCTGATATTTTTTTTAATTTAATTTAATTTTAATTTAATCATGTAATGCATTAGATCAGCAAAAACAAAAATTAAAACCCCCACTATATTACTGGTGATTTTGCTAAATTTGCTCAGCTTGCTGACATTCTCTATTAGCTCAACTAAGCCAGGGGTCTGCAACCTATGGCTCTGGAGCCACATGTGGCTATTTCATCCCTCTGCTGTGGCTCCCTTTCACTCAAAATATGTGTCACAACCACCAACGTATGACACCCGCTGGCAAGTGATTTATTGAGCTTTTCAACCCATCTCTTTTTTTTCAGGGTTCAAAATGTTTTTGTTGCATATAGAAATAAAAATGTGCTTTCTCTGTAGCAATTCATTGATTTCATAAATGCAACACACTATAGTTTTTTTATACATAGCATAAAGGTAAAAAAATGATATATGCAGTGTTATCTTCATTTTAGAAAATGGGGACTGACTTCATTTAGGAACTGAACACACTCAAAACCGTAGAAATGATGGTAGACTTTAGGAGAAACCCTTCCATACTTCCACCTCTCACAATATTAGACAACACAATATCAACAGTAGAAACCTTTAAATTTCTAGGTTCTATCATATCGCAAGATCTAAAATGGACAGCTAACATTAAAAACATCATCAAAAAAGGACAACAAAGAATGTTCTTTCTGCACCAACTCAGTAAGCTCAAACTGCCCAAGGAGCTGCTGATTCAGTTCTACAGAGGAATTATTGAGTCTGTCATTTGCACCTCTATAACTGTCTGGTTCGGTTCTGCAACCCAACAAGAAAGACACAGACTTCAGAGGATAATTAGAACTGCAGAAAAAATAATTGCTACCAACCTGCCTTCCATTGAGGACCTGTATACTGCACGAATCAAGAAGAGGGCCGTGAAAATATTTACAGATCCCTCACATCCAGGACATAAACTGTTTCAACTCTTACCCTCAAAACGACGCTATAGAGCACTGCACACCAGAACAACTAGACACAAGAACAGTTTTTTTCCGAAGGCCATCACTCTGCTAAACAAATAATTCCCTCAACACTGTCAAACTATTTACTAAATCTGCACTACTATTAATCTTCTCATCGTTCCCATCACCAATCTCTTTTCACTTATGACTGTATGACTGTAACTTTGTTGTTGGCAGTCCTTATGATTTATATTGATATATTGACCATCAATTGAACGTATCTTTTCTTTTCTTTTATGAGAGCATATGCACCAAGACAAATTCCTTATGTGTCCAATCACACTTGGCCAATAAAAAGTTCTATTCTATTCTATTCTATTCTATTCTGTTCTATTCTATTCTATTCTATTCTATTCTAGATGTCAAAAGGGTTTTGTGGCTCCCGGTGTTCTCTTTTCAGTGGGAAACGGGTCCAAATGGCTCTTTGAGTATTTAAGGTTTCCGACCACTGAACTAAGCAATAGCAATTAGATTAATATACCGCTTCACGGTGCTTTCAGCACTCCCTGAGCAGTTTACAGAGTCAGCGTATTGCTCCCAACAATCTGAGTCTTCATTTTACTGACCATTTTACTGGGAAGGCTGAGTCAATCTTGAGCCAGTTGGGATCGAACCCCTGGCAGTCAGCAGAATTAGCCTTCAATACTGAATTCTAACCACTGCACCACCAGAGAACCAGTTCTGGTCTATCTGTGGTAGAAAACACCAGGATTATAGGCTGCAGTGAGAACTAAAAATAAACATTATTGAAAAAGCCAGTGATATATTATTACCAAGAAGCCTACATTAAAACAGCCATGAAGTGATTCAAAGCTACATTGTAGAAGACTTCATCTTTATTCTCACTGTAAAGCCCGACAAACTAACATACATGGAATTTCATTTCCTATGCTAGAATACTACTGAGCAAAATTATCACTTTAACAGATTAAGTCTGCATTTATTAAAGCAATAAAATAACAATAATACGATTAAAATTAAGAACTTAAAGGACATTTTAAGTCCCAGAGCCTAGCGTTATGTTGGAAAAGTAAAGTTAAATGTCTAAGAAAGTAGACATCTATATGAGATGCATGTGGATTTGGTTGATTCTTACAGTGCTGTCCAAAGCTAATGTAGTTTCTTAATCTTTCCTTCCTTCCTTCCTTCCTTCCTTCCTTCCTTCCTTCCTTCCTTCCTTCCTTCCTTCCTTCCTTCCTTCCTTCCTTCCTTCCTTCTCTCCTTCCTTCTTTCCTTCCTTTTTCAACCATTACACTCTGATGCACATGGTTCAGACAATTTTGTTTTGAGAATAAATATGTATTTTGTGTTCTTGTGTGGCTTTCACAGAATTTCTGAGGGTCAATTATTATGCTTAATATTTCTGATTTTTTTTTTAATGGTTGGCCAAAGGAGCATATTTTTTATACTGTTTTTCCTTGTTAGTACTACAGATAGTCCTTGACTTACAACAGTTTTGTTTAGTGATAGTGGCACTGAAAACAGTGACTCATGCCAGTTTTTCACACTTACGACCATTGCAATGTCCCCATGGTTACATGATCAAAATTCAGCCCGCTTGGTAACTGGTTCATATTTATGACGGTTGCAGTGTCCTGGGGTCACTCAATCCCCTTTTGTGATCTTCTGACAAGCAAAGTCAATAGGAAAGCCATTTTTGCTTAACAACCACGTTATTAACCTAATAAATGCAATGATTCACTTAACAACTGTAGCAAGAAAGGTCGTAAAATGGGGCAAAGCTCACTTAACAGATGTTTCACTTAGTAACATAAATTTTGGGCTCAATTGTTATTTTTTTTCTTTCTATTTTTCTTTCTTTTTTTTTCTTTCTATATTTGCCTATATTATTCCTATATTGTTTAGAAAGGGCAATAATAGAAATATCAATAATGGGAATATGCAAATATGGTTATATTAATCTTTGACCTGTCTTCAAAAATCTCCCCATCTAAAGTTAATTGAGAAATAGAGCTATTATATTAGTCCTACTTTGCTAGATTCTTTTTTCCCAGAATGCTTTGCATTCTTCCTCCAGTTGACATTCTAACAAAAGTTATTTTCATGTGCTACTAATTACCTTATCTATTTATTTTCATTTGAATGTAATTCAAGGTTTACTGTGAACACAAATAAGGTGATTTTAAAGATTTCCATAAGAAAGCCATAACATTTCAATTAGCTCATTTATTTATTTGATTAATTGACTTCTCACCATTTTTTTTCCTTCAAGAGCTTAGTATAGTAGAAAATACTACTACTTTCTGTTCTCCCCTACAATAACAAACCTGTCAGATAAGACGGGTTAGAATCATCCACGATGAACCAGATACTGGATGTTTCCAGACTCTGACCAACACTTTAACCACATTAACTTATTAGTTTTCTATCCTGATTTAGAGGAGAGGCCAAAAAGAGTGACATTTTAGGAATTTGCCATGCAAACTCTTGAAAGATATATATATATATATATATATATATAGCACACCCAAACCCACACTGATCAGGAAGCACGACCAAGGACCAGAAGCCAGACCGCAGCCCCAACATTAGCCATTTCAAACCCCTCCAATCCATCCATGCAGCAGACTGACACCCACTACGAAGATGTAGCACGACCACGACCACGAAGCCAAACAGCAGCAGTGCAGCTCTCCAGCTCAGATCCCCCTGCAACTCAAACTAATTTGAGCACAACCAAGCCCCCACCCAAACAGGACACACCCCCATCCAATCAGAGCACAAAAAAACCCCCATCCAATCAGAGCACAGCCAAGCTCCCACCCAATCAGTTCAAACCCCCACTAGCAGTTAAAAAGGAAGAAACAGCTGCAATCACACATTGCTCCCAGAAGCACGAAGCTGAAGCCTGAAGATGACGAATGAAACTTCGTCGAAACGTCGCCAAGACACTTCCAATTTTACGCGGGAGAAAACCCGAATAACCAAAGACCTACATACAAACACCCGCGAAAACCTCAGAAAATATATATATATATATATATATATATATATATATATATATATATATATATATACATACATACATACATACATACATACATACATACATACATACATACATCGTGGATGATATAATTTCATCATTTTATTTCAAGTTGATTGAGAATAGATTCCTATTCATATAAAAAGGTAAAAGTAAAGGTACCCCTTGCACATATGTGCTAGTCATTCCCAACTCTAGGGGGCGGTGATCATCTCCATTTCAAAGCCAAAGTGGTCATGTGGCTAGCATGACTCAATGCCAAAGGCGCACGGAACATTGTTACCTTCCCACCAAAGGTGGTCTTTATTTTTCTACTTGCATTTTTTATGTGCTTTCGAACAGCTAGGTGGGACAAGTAACAGGAGCTCACCCCATTACACGGCACTAGGGATTCAAACCACTGAACTGCCGATCTTTCGATCGACAAGCTCAGCGTCTTAGCCACTGAGCCACCATGTCCTCTTCATATTCATATATATATATATGTTTTCTGAGGTTTTCACGGGTGTTTGTATATAGGTCTTTGGTTGTTCGGGTTTTCTCCCGTGTAAAATTGGAAGTGTCTTGGCGACGTTTCGACGAAGTCTCATTCGTCATCTTCAGGCTTCAGCTTCGTGCTTCTGGGAGCAATGTGTGATCGCAGCTGTTTCTTCCTTTTAACTGCTAGTGGGGGTTTGAACTGATTGGGTGGGAGCTTGGCTGTGCTCTGATTGGATGGGGGTTTTTCTGTGCTCTGATTGGCGGGGGGTCTGTCCTGTGTTGGTGGGGGCTTGGTTGTGCTCAGTCTAATCTGTGCTGCATCTTTGTGCTGTACCACAAAGCCAAACAACAGCTATGCAGCTCACCAGCTCAAATCCCCCTGCAGCACAGATTAGACTGAGCACAACCAAGCCCCCACCAACACAGGACACACCCCAGCCAATCAGAGCACAGAAAACCCCATCCAATCAGAGCACAGCCAAGCTCCCACCCAATCAGTTCAAACCCCCACTAGCAGTTAAAAGGAAGAAACAGCGGCGATCACACATTGCTCCCAGAAGCACGAAGCTGAAGCCTGAAGATGACGAATGAGACTTCGTCGAAACGTCGCCAAGACACTTCCAATTTTACACGGGAGAAAACCCGAACAACCAAAGACCTATATATATATATATATATGAATATTCATATTCAAAGACATAGATATATGTATATAGGCATCCCAAAGGGTGCCGCCTTCTTCCTCCCTGATAGTCTTAACAGTTTGATGCAAAAATATGCTGAATGAAAAAAACAAAGCATTCCAGTTCCAGAATCCTGTGCAAAACCTAAGTATTGTTTCAGGATTTGGAAGATACCATATTTGCCTTTGCCATGGGTGTGATCCCTGTATGATAAACTCTGAATCCCTGCTCTGATGCTCACTTTGTAGAGAAATTCTGCTAAGAAGAAGAGAGCAGGGCAGTCAGCCCCGTGATACTTATCCCTCTGCAGCTGGGCTGAGAGGAGCAGTCCCAAAAATAACTTACAGCTTGCCAGTGTTTTGCACCTGCAGCCTTTTAAGAGCTGTTAAAAGAAGTTGCTTTAAAACAAAACAACCCTCCCCCCACACACAAAACAAAACAAAACAAAAATCCACTTTTCATTTTATTTGATGTTTTCTTACTGACTTTCGTGAATGAAACTTTCAAAATAAAATCCCAGATTTCTGGAATTATGGAAAATAATCTGGTCATGCCTTAAAATATGGTTTTAAAATGTACGGACTATTTTTATTTGGTAATTTTTATTAATATATTTACAATTAAGTAGAACATTATGATTATTTCTTGCCCTTCTCAAATCCAATTTTATTAGCGATTTCTAAGAGATGTTAGAATTTTTTTTTATTCACGGGGGAAGTTGCAGAAATTCATTTTAGGGAATCATGGTATTGCTAAGTTTGAAATCTCCAGGGTGTGTAATGAACTCCACTTCTCCCAGCAGCAGCTCCCCAGATGTCACCCAAGTTCATCTACTGTTAACCCATTTGGACTTTTGTTTCCACTCAAGCTGAGATTGCCATGTCAACACCACCATTCCCATTAATCGAAGCAATGGATTCCAACTTCAAGGCTGACTTAACAGCTCTCGCTCCATGGTGCTGGTTGGCTGTTCTTTCTCACGAATGTTAAGCAGAAGGCTGCACATGAATAGTAACCCACTTCAAATTATTAAATGCACAGATGGCTGGCTTTTCCTTTTCTTGTGCTTGAGGTCATGAGTACATGACCCTGGACCAGTTTGAATTCAGGATAAAAGTAGGCCAACTAATCATCCAGCATTTAGGTCATCTTGATATTGGAATAGGAATATCCCATGTTCACATTCACCCACATGCTGCACTTTCTGACCATGAAAGAAACTTTCAAGATTGTCAGGCTCCTAAATGGCCTCAAAAGCACTCCTACAATGCCTCTCAAAATTAAGAGTTATTCCTGCGTAATTATTCTCAAAATACCCATTCTGCTTGTTAAAACATTTGCATCAATCATTCAAACTTGATTAATTGTGTAGATGAAAAAATATTTCATCTACACAATTCTTCTTTTTCTCCTCCTCCTCTTCCTCTCTTTTCCTCTTCTCCTCCTCTTCCTCTCTTGGGAGTTTGTAAGTCAGTATAATGATTTCATGCAATGCCCCGTCATTTTTCTCTTTTGTTGTTTGCCCCAAATTGGAGAAACAGATGGCAATTTTTTTGAGGAAACTTGAACCAAAAGCCAAGCTAATACAGGAACTGCTCAGCTATCAGACATACTAAATCCATTCTGTTGCATCTCTCTTCGCTCAGTGCACCCAATTGGTCATAAGACCAATTTAGCTTCCTCAAAAGGTAAAGCTTTATGCTGAGGAGAAGGTCATGCTTTGTTAAATCTGATGCATTTTATTTTTCTTAGAAGCAAGATTTATGAAACTAGTATCCTCATATTTCTCCATATCCCGTAATTGGAACTCATTATGCTAATTGTATTTCCATTATCACTAATTAACAATCATAGTGACCTGGCCCACACTCTAATTTGTCTTGAATCTGTTTTTGTATAGGGAGATTTACCCTGTAATTTCAAGGTGATAATTCTATTCGGCACAACTTTATTGAATAGAATAATGTAATACTTTAGCATTTACATTATTATAGAACTATCTGCATTTAGTAAGTTCAAAAATAAACCAAGCAGGAATCTGAGTAATGCTTTTGATATCTGTTCAGGATTTTTATCATTCTGTCCAGAGCAATACTATTTGGTTTATGTTTCAGAATTGCAAAATTCATCATTCAGGTTTTACTTTATAAGCTTGTGTGTATATCAGTTCATAAATGTTTTAAGAGAAATAAAATAAAACAATCAAATTAAAACATTTTGGCTTGCAGAATCTCTCCCACACTTCTTTTTTAAGAGAAGAAATTGAATTTAGGGGGCAAAAAATAGAAAAAGAAACCATCTGACACATTTTATAAACCTTTTGAATTTGCTTTAAGTTCTTTGCATTATAAATAAATTTTTTTAAAAAGATTAACTACTGCCACTTTCCATCCTACTTGTCACAAGACGACAGGAATCAGGAAATGGCTGTTGGTAACTGCGGCTCTCACATCGTATCACATCTGTAGTCTAAATTCTGATTAAGTTAAAAGCAAGCGAACCACAGCTACCCATGACTAACCTGCAAAATTGATTTTAAGAATGATTTTGTTTAGTATATGCTTTTCAGATGCTATCTTTCTATGGAGATGTTAATTTAAATTCACACACAGACTGAATGTTCAGAATTGAGCAACTGCTTACCACTTCTCATATCTTGACAAAATGTTGCCTGAACAGACTCATCTGGCATTCTGATTCTCTCTGGGGGTATTTCGAATCGTTCTCTTTCATTCTGAAATTTAAGACTAGCTGAGAATTATTTCTTCCCTAATTTATGAAGCTTTCGTAATATTGTCACAAATGACTACTGGAAAATGTCCAAAGCAGGGTCATAGATTCATGTTATAAGCTCTATGCTCTTGGGGTATGCATGCAATGTATCCCACACAGAAGAAGGATGGGTCCTGTATTTTGATTCCATAATCCTGCTTTCATCTGTCTGTCTGCCTTCCTTCTCCTCATGGATGACCCTGGTGTTGCATTAAAGAATGGCATTCATGTTTAAATGAGGCATTACTGATCACTACTATTGCAATTCTTAAGAGTTCTTCCCTCGTTTAACCTATAAGGACCACCATTGAAGAAAGAGTGAGATTAGTGGGTTAAATGCCAATTACTTCTGATTAAAATAGAAGTGGTGCAGTGGTTAGAGTGCAGTACTGCAGGCTACTTCTGCTGCCTGCCGGCTGCCTGCAATTTGGCAATTCAAATCTCACCAGGCTCAAGGCTGACTCAGCCTTCCATCTTTCCAAGGTGGGTAAAATGAGGACCCAAATTGTTGGGGGCAATATGCTGACTCTGTAAACCTCATAGAGAGGGCTATAAAACACTGCAAAGCAGTATATAAGTGCTATTGCTAATATATAATGCTGCCTTCCCCAATTCTCTCTTCATGTGTTGGTCAGTAGAAATCTACTTGGGAACTATCAGAAAGCATCAAGTTGGAGATGGCAAGCATATTGGAGGACAGCTTCTTAGTATCTTAGGATAGTCAGGAATGTTGATTGGATGAAGATTGGTTGCTAATTTGTCTTTAGAAATACTAATACAAAGTTTTCTTTGGTAAAATTCTGTTATCCAGGGATCATTTTCTTTTGAACTGCTAACATTTTCTTTTGAACTGCTGATTCATTGGCTATCTTTTTAAATAGGCTGGATTTAGAGACAATTTACATATTTTAATGAATAATTCAGCCGTTTCCCATTCTAGATGAATACCAAGCTATCTGGGACCAATAACCTTTTAATGTACTTGCCAAGTGGTTTTATTTTGTTTTCTTTTTTTGTCAATTACTTGATAAAGTCTGGCTGATACAAACAAGCAGTGCCCAATGAGGTGCAAATTTACACATACAACAGCTTCTGCACTGAAAATTGGCTCACAGAAACCAGCAAAACCTATTGGTTCTATTGTGCATGTCACCCCATAAATGCAGAAATAATCATTACTGTTGAATGAATTATTATAACCAATAGACAAAATATCTTTGCTACACAGAGAGGTATTTACAAAGTTCATTCATTTAAGATGACATTAAAAAAATGTTTCCTATTGTCCTACACAAAAGAGGAAAAGAAAATATTTAACAGAAGAAATGAAACACTCACAGATTGAGAGTATTCTACAGAAGTTCATCTCAGAACATGTTGGATCTTTTAAAAACAAACAAAGACAACATCTTACAACTTCAAGTATATTCCAGTTTGATTTAGGAGCACTGATGTTGATGAAGTTTCTCATTTCTGTATTACATTCTACTCCTGTTTTGTGTATTGGCAGATGACATCAGAAACATTTTGAATCTTTGTGTGTTCAAAATATAATGTATGTGAGGGATAAAATAGTTGCCAATCTTTTTAGCCAGTTCATGAAGAAAGAAGAACAAAAAGTGCTAAGGGGGGTGGGAGGAGAATCTAGCCTGAAGGAAATTTCCTTTATTAAGTTTTGCATTCTGTGGCTATTAACAGAAAAAAGAAGCTTATTGCCTTTTTTTCTCAATAACAAATTGAAAATTCTTCCTGATAAAACTTCCCCACATTGTGAATTTTCAGGTCTGTCACATATGATAGAAATATGGTAATAGGTTTTGCATACCTGTCTTCTTAAGTGACAGAACCATTTTGTTGGCAATTGAGATCCTCAGCTTTCTTTTAGCTAAGATATGTTATTACATCTGATACGCCTTTTATGTGGGAAACTTGGTTACCGATCTTAACTCTTACTTTAGTCCGTTGCCCTACTGTATTTATCCCAGTTTACAGCCAGCCAGTAGAAAATAAAGTACAATTTGTTTAATGATGCCAATTTGTTTATTTCATGCCAAATAAAAATGTAGGTTTTTTTTTAATGAAGACCAATTATTATGTTTGCAGAATGTAGTTAGTCATATGATCATATTACATATGATCTAAGTAATCAACACCCTTAGAAGCTAAACTGTCTTTTATTAGAAGTCCAGTTATTTTTTGCAAGATGTGATGGAAATATTCTTTATTGGGCCAAATCAGTATCTATTCTGATTAATGAAATGCTCCGTTTTGTTTTGTTTTTTTAAATAAAACATATAGAATTTCTGCAATCTGGAAAGTATATAAAGTCTTCAAAATTTTTCTATGGCATTGTGCTTGATGACCTACTTTGAATCAGATTTGATTTTAGGGTATTTTAGGCTGACTACTTCATGCAAATTGGTGATACATTCAGCATGCAATTAATATATATCATGATATTAGCACTTAGATTTATATACTGCTCCATAGTGCTTTATAGCACTTTCTGGGAAGTTTACAATGTCAGCCTATTGCCCCAAACAAGCAAGGTCCTCATTTTACCAACCTTGGAAGGATGGAAAGCTGAGTCAGCCTTGAGCCCTGTTAGGAGAGTTTGCCTGCAATACTGCATTCTAACCATTGCGCCACCAAGGCTCCTTAACATGTTAAGATAAAGGAAAAAGTAGAGAATCAGTCATATAAGAGGCTTCAGTGCTGGACAAAATTGATAAGAGCATTCTAGACATACAATCTGAAATTATTTGAGCTCTGTATCTTTTGAAGCAGACTGGAATGTTTATCTCAATTTAGGGCTACCAGTTGCTTTAGGTGTGTAGCATATGTAACCACTGCTGATCTAAATTAGATTTTCAAAAGCCTTGTGCAGTGGCAAAATTAATCTGCCTTCCAAAGCAGACAGAACTTGGTAGATCTAGGCTTTTTAGGATTTCCAAGGTTAAGCTCAAACTCAACTTGAAAGTTTTTTGGCAGCCAGAAGCAACACTAGGGCCCAGATAATGGCTGTGCCTAAAATAAAGAACAGTTTTGCCCTTCATCATCCCATTTCATAAATACCCAATTGGCATATCAATTAAGGTATGACTGGCTTGCAGTCTGCAATGAAATAAATGTGCAAAAGACTTTGGAGGAATTCCAACCTAACTAGAAAATGAAAATAAATAAAAGATAAAAGATGAATAAAATAACTGTAACCCACAGTACACTTCTTAGTTTTAAAGAATAAACTCTTTGCTTTGTTCTAGTATAGCATTTCAAGTTTCTATAAAGTGTAACTTGCTACGACTAAGTATAATGAGGTAAAAACCAACAGTTCTCAAGTTAATCAGAATTGCTATGTTACCTTGTACAGATTTGCCCTACTTGCAAACCTGAGAAGAGAAATGTAATTTTTTATTTAAAGAGGTGGAAGGAAAAGCTCTAGAATTTAAACCCAGAAAAAGATTCTTACGTAATAACTGATTTTTCTTTCCTTTTGTAGACATATGTTCTGCAAATATATGACTTCTGCTTTAACTGCAACAAAGCAAATTATTTAGCTATGTCATGTCTATAAGCCTCTGCTCTAGCCAAAATGTGTATGGTTAACTGTTTGGAAAGATAAGATTTATTGTACGTGTTGCGGCCTGTCGGCCACTGGCCCCTCCAGCAGCCAAATCAGATGAGGAGGCAGCGTGGGAGTCAGGGCCAGCATCAAGGCAATCCTAGAGCTCCAAGGGGGAAGAGGGAATGGAGCTGTCAGAGATAGAGACAGAGGAGGAGCCTGGGCTGTCCACCAGCCCTCACATGGAGAGTCAACAACCACCAGGTCTGGAGGTGGCTGATGAGGAAGAGGAGAAACAGCTGGGTCCAGGGCCTGATGCGAGGATGCACAGGAGGCAGAGAAGAGGAGAGCAGTGGAAATCTATGGGCCGGTCCTTGGGATGGAAGAGCTACTGCTGCTAGTGAAGCCCCATCTTAGTTCTCGGGATAAAAGGAAGCAGTCGGAGATGAATAGGTGTGGCAGACAACTATTCTTCTCCCTGCCACACTTGTTAGCCTGCTGTGAGAGATAGAGAGACTTTGCCAGGGCTACTGGCACTCCTAATAAAGGGAACAATTAGGTAACTACAGAGGGTTTGTCATGTTTTCAAGCCAGGTCAGAACAGTATGAAATCGAACAGTCGTCTATGATAAGCCAGACAAAATGGCTTACGCCTTGCTATCTCATTGGGGAGATTTTAAGAATAATGCTGAATAGAACAAGCAATATGTTTTTATTTCCAATTATTGTCATCCAGTCTGATAATTTTGTTTTTTTTTTCTTCCCAAAGACAATTTGGTTGAAATCCTGCCATTTCTACTACAGTAGTTACAATTTAACATAACATAACATAACATAACATCAGAGTTGGAAGGGACCTTGGAGGCCTTCTAGTCCAACCCCCTGCCCAGGCAGGAAACCCTACACCATCTCAGTCAGATGGTTATCCAACATTTTCTTAAAAATTTCCAGTGTTGGAGCATTCACAACTTCTGAAGGCAAGTCGTTCCACTTATTAATTGTTCTAACTGTCAGGAAATTTCTCCTTAGTTCTAAGTTGCTTCTTTCTTTGATCAGTTTCCACCCATTGCTTCTTGTTCTACCCTCAGGTGCTTTGGAGAACAGCCCGACTCCCTCTTCTTTGTGGCAGCCCCTGAGATATTGGAACACAGCTATCATGTCTCCCTAGTCCTTCTTTTTGTTAAACTAGACATACCCAGTTCCTGCAACCGTTCTTCATATGTTTTAGCCTCCAGTCCCCTAATCAACTTTGTTGCTCTTCTCTGCACTCTTTCTTTGAGTGAGAGATGTATGTGAATGTTCTGCCTCTTACTAAATAAACTAAATAAACTTCTGTCCACAATGCAGGTAGTCCTCAACTTATGATGGACCCCGCGAAAAGATACTTACAACCTAGTTGCAACATTCCAACAGCCACACATGCACTCCACATTTGGCAACCAGCCCCCATTTACAGCTTTTGCAATATCCCACAGTCACATGACCTGATCATGATTTACAATGTTTTTGCTGAAAACTGTCATTTATTTCCTGGTTTTGGCAAAAACATACCATAGTGAACAATGGGTTCACTTAATGATCACAGTTTTCCAGTATGGTCATACTTTGAGGAGTACCTGCATTGCAGCCTTCATACTGCTGCATTTAATTCTTAAGTTAAATCCAAGGAAAAATATCAAGGATGAAGGCCTCTAAAATGATTTGCTTTTCAGCTCAGCAAACCTGGAGGCAGAAGATAGTGGAAATATGAAACAAAATATACCATCCTTCAACTATTTTGCAATACCACCTGAGGAAAGCCTCAAGGAATTATCAAGTCTCCTGAGAATGAGGTAAAAAACAGATCCCCCTTTTTGAAGGAGCAAAGGAAAACCAGGTGTTCGAAGAAATGTCCATCTGGGTTCAGTTCCAAGTGAGGAGAAAGACACTGGAAACAGGGTGGCTGCTTGGAAAGATGGTTTTAATTGTGGACAGGATCACATGCCTTGAAGACCTTGGGTGAAGAGGGGAAAAAAATGGAAAGAGATGCTGAGAGTGCCTGAGCTTTATACCCTCTCTGGGCTTTTGAATTTGAGCTTGTATTCTGATTGGTTGTCAGACTCCCATGGGGCCATGCAGAGGTAACGTTGTAGGTTGTGTTTTTGAGTCCCAAGTTTGGTTGACTATTGCTGGGTGATGATGTAATGAAGCGGCTTTGGGTAATTCCTATTATGGCTCTGCTTGAAGGAGGTAGGTCTTTATTATGTAGAATAGTCTGGCCCAGGCCTTAATGGCCCATTGACAAAGGCGTGTGTGAGGAGGCTGGGTTTCTGCCTCCCTTTTAGGGGAAATATTCTGCCCTTTTAATATTTCCTAAAATATCTCATTTTTCTAGGAGAAGGGTGGGTGCTAACTTCCCACACAGGAAAAGTGAAATGCAGGCTTCAGCACATAATTAAATATAATGAAATTGACATTTTTTAAAATATTCCATGTTTGTAGATCGTGTTTCTTTTTTGTTACCAGCTTTCCTCTCTAAAATTTTGGAATGGCTTCAGGAAAAGCAATTAAAATGACAGATTTGACACTGACTCTGAGGAAAACCAACTTATGTTGTTGTTAGTCCTCAAAGATTTATTGAAACAAATTAAATCTAATCCTACCGATAGCAGTGGACTTCAGTTTACTTACCAAAATGGTTATGCTTAATTCTCCTCCTCCCCAGAACAGCATTTAAACTGTAAAAATACTATAGATCATCTCAAAGGCAGTCCTATTTTCTGGAAATCTTTCAAAAGAGCCATGCTATCTCCAATGATAAAATGACAGAAGTATATAAAGAGATTAATTTCTCAATATTTTCCTTTTTAGGAGAGAAACCTAACCCTAACCCTAACCCTAACCCCCCCCCCCATGCCCAGCTGAGCCACACGATCATCAGAGGGTATTGTTTTTTTTTACTTTTAAAAGCATTTTTTCTTTGGCCGGAAAAATGCTTTTAAAAGTTAAAAAAAAGCTTCTGATGATCGTGCGGCTCAGCCAGGATCGTCAGAGGCTTTTAAAAGCATTTTTCTACAACTTCTTTGGCCGAAGAGGTTGTAAAAAAAATGCTTTTAAAAGGCTCTGATGATCCCAGCTAAGTTGCCTGATCGTCGGAGGTTTTTTTTTTCTTTTAAAGGCAAAAAAACCCCTTTTAAAACAAAAGCCTCTGACGATCAGGCAACATCAGAGCCTTTTAAAAGCATTTTTTAACAACCTCTTCGGCTGAAGAGGTTATAGAAAAAATGCTTTTAAAAGTAAAAAAAAAAAGTTGGCCACGTCCACCCAGTCACATTACTCCCCCACCAAGCCACGCCCACAGAACCGGTAGTAACAAATTTTATATTTCACCTCTGGTTTGACGGTATTACAGATATTGTTGCAGGATGGAAGCTGTTCTAAGTAAAACCGCCTTCTGCAATTGACTGATGGCAAATTTGTCAATGCCTATGATGTTCAAGTGGTGCTCCAGTTGTTTTGGGATTGCACCCAATTATTATTACTATTATTAATATTAATATTAATATTATAAAATTGTACCTTGTTACAATTCTACCATTCTACCTGATGAATTTAAACAATGGATTTGCTATTCCACCAGTGGCAGTGAAAGCATTTGTAAGGCATAGTAAGAGAATTCTGGGGACCCTGGTTGTATGGAAGAACCTCAGGTGAAATGTAATGTACCAAAAAAAAAAAGGAAATTAACCGTTTTATATTGGTTGGTTAAAATTGGCATTCATCATTTATTATTATGCCACTGCAATTATGGCCACAGGTTTTATAAGTGTTAATGTATTTTAATTTCTTTCCATGGCTTTCTTTGTTTGGATTGCTTTTTAAAATATATACAATGTACTTTCATGTTCTACAATGCCTGGAGGAATAATGGCTGACAAGTGGTCTAGAAATATTTCAACTAATTTTCTAACTAATATGCTTGATCATGGGAGAAGAAGTTGTCCATTGAATTCAATCTTATCTAAATAATCTTGAGATGCCTTAGGTAAGTTTCTAATTCCATGCACCTAAAAACTGAGAATTACTCACCTGTGAAAGACAAGAAGCACATATTTTACAGCATTACTTTAATTAATAGTTAATATGCAGCCCTTTGTAATTGGATATGGACTTCTTTCTTCCTCCTTAGGTCTTCAGGGGACATTTGAGCTGTGTCTTTATAGCAGTTTTACATAACAGGGGATACCTGTTCTATTTGTCATTCAATCTGTTCGTTTGTCTTTCTGTCTGTCTGTCTTTGCTCTCCCTTCTTTCATCCCTCTCTCTAAAAGTCCTCTGTCAAATTTATGAGATGTGTTAGGTTTATTTCATGGCCTTTTTTTTTTAATAGGTTAAAATAGGTCGCAGCTGTTAATGAAAATGTTAACCTATCCTCTAGGATGGTAACATTTATAAGTCATAGAATTTTTGCTTGTCTGTGCTGCACTTTTAACATATACAACATTTATCCACATACCCTATCCTTGACCTTACAAGTTACAATTTTTTTGAAAGACAGAAATAATTTTGCATTTACCAAAAAAGGAGAGGTAAAAAGGAACGCCATTGCCCTTGTCTTTCTACAAGACAATAAGAAGGGGAAACAATTGTGTTTCTTCCTTGTATACCTCCTGGGCCAGAAGAGAAACTACATACTATGTTTGCTAGTAGTGATGCATAAACGCCTTATGCATTTGGAGCTCAAACATTTAAACAGCATCATTCCCTCATGCCATTCTAACTGTGGAAAGTTTTAGCCCCAGCTCAATGGAGGTGGAGTACAACAGTTAAAGAAATACAACCTAACATAATTTACCAGCCTAGACCAAAGTGGGTTGGGTAATTATGCTTCAGATTATCTTTTAATAATATTTTGAATGGAATTGAATATTTCATTTGGCCAAGAATGATTAGACACACAAGGAATTTGTCTTGGGTGCAGAAGCTCTCAGTGTACGTGCAAAGACACAGAATGATAATGATAATGATAATCATCATCATCATCGCAACAAGAGGGGCTAGTAAACAAGTTAAGAAGGATGAATAATAATACTACAGCCATTCTACATGGGTAAATATGCATAGACATTAGATAACACTTTGAGAGTAAGGTGTTCAGCAGAGTGATGGCATGAGGGGAAAAACTGTCCCTGTATAGTTATTTCGGCATGCAATGCGCTGTAACGCCATCTAGGATATAAGGGGGTCTGTAGTTATTTTCTCAGCCTTCCTTCTCACCTGCACAATATACAGGTCTTCCATTGAAGGCAGACTAGTTGCAATTGTTCTT
The DNA here is from genome assembly GCF_028640845.1 of Ahaetulla prasina. Taxonomy (NCBI): domain Eukaryota; kingdom Metazoa; phylum Chordata; class Lepidosauria; order Squamata; family Colubridae; genus Ahaetulla; species Ahaetulla prasina. The sequence continues at coordinate 175,093,966 of NC_080539.1, forward strand.
TCTGCAGTCTTAACTATCAGAATCTGTACCTGGCCTGTTTGGTTACTGTATAGATGTACAAATGACAGGCTCAACAATTCCACTCTAAAACTGTATCCACAGCTTCTGGGGCAGTCTGAATTTCCTGAGTTGACCCAGAAAGAAAATTCTTTGTTGTGCCCTTTTAATGATGGTTCTAATGTTAAGTGTCCATTTCAAGTCCTGATAGATTACAGTATAGAACCCCAAAATTTGAAGGACTCTACTGCAGATACTGACTGATATTTTAGCTACAATAGTAAAAGATTATACAAACTAAAAATAAAAGAAGAATAGAAGAAGAATAGAAGATGCAAGAAAGCAGAGGAAAAAATAAAACCTTAAACAAATTGTTTTCCCTCTCATCTCAGGTATAAACAGTTTCTCTATCTCTTCACCTCTGCTAGAATAGAATAGAATAGAATAGAATAGAATAGAATAGAATAGAATAGAATAGAATAGAATAGAATTCTTTATTGGCTAAGTGTGATTGGACACACAAGGAATTTGTCTTTGTCCTCTCAATGTACATAAAAGGAAAAAAAGAAAAAAGAAAAAAAACATTCATCAAGAATCATAAGATACAACACATAGTGATAGTCATAGGTTACTAATAAGCAATCAAATCATACTAGGAAACAAACAGATCAATATAAATTGTAAAAATAAAAGCAATATGGTTATACTCATGAGTGGGAGGAGATAGGTAATCATAAAATACAACACTTAGTGATAGTCGTAGATTAAGAGAGTATAAAACTCTTCATCCCATAACTCAACTCAACTTTAGGTAAATACAATAAGCAACATCTTTTCTAAATAAGGTGTCAGCAAAAAGTTGAAACAGATCCCTAAAATAATATTATTAATTAACAAATATAAAACTCATTATTTTATATTTCAATTCTTAACTGTAGCAAATCCAATGCACACCTTTTTCAGTTCAAGTGTCAAATTTCTTCAAAACTTTAACAAGCTCTTTTGTCAAGTCCAGGAGGAAGAAATTATTCCAATTACGTTCTTGAACTGGCTTTTTTATTTCCTTCTTAGTTTTTAAAGTCTCATTTGATTATTTGTGTGTGTGTGTGTATTCAGTGACAAATTCTTATTCACTTTGTTCTCCAGCATCATGTCAGATAACTTTTGTACCAAAACTTTTTCTGTAACAGCTTCTTCTGAGAACAGACTGTTCATAAGAACACATAACACAGCTGATGTTTTTGATTCAAGGTCCCAGTGCCACTCCTCAAAAATATATTTGAACATCATTATAAGTTGATTATCTTGTTATGTCTTCAAATTTGATCTTTCCCGTGAAAATGTACTTTAAAATTAATTTCAAAGTTTTAATATTCCAAATCTAATTGTTCCAACATTTTCTGAGTCTTTTTAAAACTTTTTATAGCTCAAACTTTGTCATACATTTTGCTCATTTTGAATTCTTAAAGCTTATGAAGTTTCTCTTCTCTTCTCCTCTCCTCTCCCCCCTTTCTTTTCTTTTTTCTTTACAGTTAATGATTGAACGCACTTAATCTTGGGTTTCTAGCCTTGTCATTTTGAAGGTGTCTAAGTTCCTTAAAACAGCTAATAGGCAGTTTCCAAAAGAGATTAGCAAAAGAAGTGCAAATTTAGCTTTCTTTAAAGGTTCTGACTGCAGATGGAGTAGGAATGACAAATTTCCTCATCTCCCAGTTCTCCCATCCTTCATGGAAGGCAGCCTTGCAGTCTCCTTGTGAGGATCAACTATATGGAGCACAATGTGGGCAATCTCACATCCTCTCTTCAGAGACAGTCAAAGGAGCCAATATACTGCACTTGTCAGCTCCTTGTTCTTAGTTGTGGAGCAATCTTCAGTCTGTCATTTCTTCCCTAGAAGTCCAGTTATGCTTCAGCTTATTGTGGGAATGCTGCCATAATCTTAACATGTTGTGTGTACCAGGTCTTCATCATGTTATACCATATATTTGATGTTCTGGACAGAACATGCAATGTTAACACAGGAACTATGTTTGTTTACAAGTATCAACTTTATTGAGGGTTTGGGACATTGGTGCAGGGATGAAATCTAAAAAAATTTCCCTACCGGTTCTGTGGGCGTGGCTTAATTGGTGGGCGTGGCTTGGTGGTCAGATGACTGGGTGGGCGTGGCCAATAACAATAAATAATAAAAATAATAAACAAAGTATAAAAAACAATAAGAGGTATCAAAAACCAACTTTCACACTTTACACACACACAACACAACACAACTGACACACACAATGTAAAAGCAGCTGCACTTCACACTTCACACAGTCACAAAAAGCTCAAAAACCAACTTTCACACTTTACACACACACAACTCACACACACACACACACACACAAAATGCCACATACAGCTTTCTGAGATTTTGTGTGTTTGTGTAGTTAGAGTGAAACACTACAGAAACACACCAAATCTCAGAAAGCTGCACAAATATTTTATTTTTTTATTTTATTTTATTTTATTTTATTTTATTTTATTTTATTTTATTTTATTTTATTTTATTTTATTATTTTATTATTTTATTTTATTTTATTTTATTGTGGACTTCAAATCCCAAAGTTCCTCAGCCAGCACAGCAGGAAGTCAAAGCAAGCTTTTTTTTTCTTCAGTAGCTGAAGAAAAGCATGCAGTTGCAGCCAGAAGGGAGCAGTAATTATAGGTAAGTGAGGAGGGGGAATTGGCTGGGCATGGGTGGGGGCTCTTGTAAGTGGGGGCTGTTAAAAAGTGAGTTTAAAAGCCTGTGAGGATCAGGAAACTCCTCTGGAATCGCCAGAGGCGGCTTTTAAATCCTGGGGTTTTCTTCTTTTTTTTCTCTAATTCGGCTGAAGAGGGTTTTTTAAAAAAACTTTTAAAGGGTTTTGATCTCTGCTCAGCCCCGCGATCATCAGAGGTTTTTTTTTTTACTTTTAAAGGCATGTTTCGGCTGAAGAAAAACTTTTAAAAGTAAAAAAAAAAACCTCTGCTGATGGTGCGGCTCAGCAGAGGCAGGGGGGGCGGGGCTCCGAACCAGCAGCTGCCATCGCTACCTAATTGGGCGAGCCTGTGCGAACCGGGAGCATTTCACCCCTGCATTGGTGGTTAGGAAGATTATGGTGATTGTGCTATATAAAGCATAAAAGAAACAAAAAGGTATTGGAGGGGGGAGGATCTCTTCTGCTGCTGCTACCACCAACATTAAGCTCTTCTCAAAGAATTCCTCTCTTTCAAAAGACTGAATCCTTAAATGGAAGGGTGAATTCAGTAGGACCATTTTTGCTATAGCTTGAGTTACTGGAGAGCAAGTAGTGGGAAAGAAAAAAAAATGTCTCTGCTTCAAACCATATCAAAATGATGTCTGATTCAAAGATGGTTGGCCAATTTGAGACTAAAAAAGTAAAGGTAAAGATTTCCCTTGTCCGACTCTAGGAGGCAATGCTCATCTCTGTTTCTTAGCTGAGGGAGCCAGCCAGTGGTGGGCTGCTGCCGGCTAGGACCGGTTCGGGCAAACTGGTAGTTCTGACCAGCAGCTGGGCCTGTCCACCCACCCTGGCACTCTCACGTCCTATATAATCGTCGGTTTCTCAATGCTGCATGAATGGCGCACTACTGAGGCGCACTACTGAGCGAAGTGAGGCAGTTGTTACAGTATGTGATGCCCACCTCTGAGCCAGCATTATCCTAATATATTTCTGCAATCATGTCACCAGCATGACTCCACACAAAGGTGCGTGGGAAACTATTACTTCCCACCAAAGTGGTACCTATTTATCCACTCGCAATTGCATGCTTTCGAACTGCTAGCTGGGCAGGGCTAATGAAATATAACATGGACTTAGAGCCTGGATCCTTCAAATCATTCTTTGCTACAGCAGCTGCTTTGAGTAAATGGGTTGTAATACTCTTCTGAGACGCAATGTTTGCTCCAACTGGCATTCACGCCTCATAGAAATGATAGACACAATCACTCAAACAAGAAAAGTGTGTAATGATTCATGGCTATTGCATGGTGTGCTATGTATTCATGTATATGTATGTACGTGTGTGTGTGTGTGTGTGTGTGTGTGTGTGTGTGTGTGCAATTTCATCATCCTGAAGCAATATTAGCCCCAGAGAAATTCTGAGAAAGCCTATTGCTATTGCTATTGGAAAAAACAAAAGTAAAAATGTAATGCATGATAACCCCTATTAGCTTTATTGATTACTTGTATGGAATTTTGTACAGATTCATACCTTTCTGCCCTGCTTCCTACAAGACTTGTTTCCAATTCTTTTAGGAAAAAAAAACACTATAGAATTTAAGAATGAAGTGTCCATCATGAAACAAAATAACTTCAAAAATCAGAAGTTGAGTTAAAAGTAAAAGGAGTTGTTCCTCAAGGCATCTGCCTGGCTATTCGGTGATCCTTTGATCTGATGCAACAAGACAGGTTATTCTTACATTTTAAAAATACAGCTTGAGACACTGTGCGGCTGAACTGTTCAACTGGAAAGGAGTTTGGGGGGGGGGGAGAGAGAGAAAAAAGTCAGAAAAAGATCATGCTGTCATGATGATTTCCCTATTTTACGTTGGTGTGTGCATATCTCTGTGCTGGCATATATTTGTATGTGTATTCATAAGTATTTTCTTTTTCTTTTTCACAATGAAAACAGTTCTGTTAAGCAAGCTCGTAGCCATTTCTTTCACTACTTCGGTTTTGAAGAATTAAGATAACTTTCAGCTGGAGCTACTTGTTCTCTGAGATGAGATAAGGGAGTCTCAAGGGTTTGTTGCTATCCGTTTCACATTCCCTACCTACACATTAACAACTTGTTTGAACAATGTGGGATACTTGATAGTTTCCTTGTCAACGCAAATGTTTCCATTGCACCAATGGAAAGGAGTGACTGGCATTTGATTTTATCTTAAGGTTTCACATCACGTTTTTTCGACAGTTATGGATTCATTAGTTAGGCTTTGACTCTGGCTCTGAAAAATGCAGTAATATCATTTGGAAAAGTACGGATGAAATTAATTTAGAGAATATTTAAACAAATGACCCAAATATGAATCGATGGATTATTGCATGTTCCCTGGAAAAATGCTTTTATATTTTCAGCCTTTTGTTTTAAGTTCTACTGGACCAATTCTTTTGCCCCTAGTGAAAAAGGCTTGTTTAAGGAAAGAAGAACAAATCATATAAAATAACGTGTTTTTAGAGTGTTGGTTTTATGGCCATTATTTCTGGGTGAGATGATTTCTGTGTGTTTCTATCTGAGGTAATAAATATGTGTGGCATGAGTGAATATCATTATATAGAGGTGGCCTCACATGCTATTAGCCAGAAATCATTTCACCAACCACTTTATTTTTAAAAAATTGAATAGTACAGTATAAGAAAAACCAGGAGAAATGTTGCTAATTTCAGAATAATAATTACAGTATTCTTTAAAAAAGTTCTGAAAACAAGCAAAACCCCTCACTAATATTACAAGTTAAACCAAATAAAGAGATATATTGACAACCACTTCACTGAGACATCCTCAGGCGATTACATCTAGGTTTCTATTGCCATTCATTTTTACAACAGAGCCACTAACATTTACATTTTATTCTATGTCTGTAGAAACTTTTTAGCAAGGAACAACTGGTACCAGATTTATAATGGCATTCCTTGAAATTTTAGAGCTATGTTTCAAATACTTATATTAAAGATTAAAAAGAAAGGAAGGGAGGGAAAGAAAAGAGGGTCATGGTAATTCAGGAGCATAAGGTAGGAAAGCAAAAACAAAATACTTCACCTGGCCTGAGTAGAATTCAAAAGTGTGAGACATAAGCATGCAAAACACTGGCAGAAGAGCTGGGAAAAGCATGGGTGGCCAGGAAACTTTCCTGGATTCTATGGTCAACATGGACTACTTTTAGATCAACTGGAAGGAAAAAAAGGAAATTGATGTCCAAGTTGATAGCAACCTGCATGAAATGATCTTAAGGGACAGGGACCAGTGGAGGAGAGGGGAGTGTAACAAGGATAGCAATCAATCAGAGTTTAGGATATCACTGATTTGGAGTGAAGTATGGCAGGAAGAGCTGTTGTGACCCAGGCCCAAGTAGGTAGCATTAAATGTAATCAGTTCAAAAACAAACATATTTTATTAGAACAGCTGAGAATTAACTCATTCTCAGCGTAGTCCAAACTAAATCAAAGCAAATTCTTCAAAACACAATTCTTCAGTCTTATCATCAACCTTGGTCTAGTTCAAAAAGTTCAAAAGCAGAAGATGCTGACAAGAAATAAATTCAGCAAGACAAGGAGCAATTCTACCAAACTTGTTTTCTGTCAAAGAGCCCAAATGCTGTTGCTGGTCTTTTAAGCCTTATGGGAGGGGACAATCATCTCTTGGCCCTACTTCCAAGTCGTCCTCTTTGCTTTAGCTGCTCTTGCCTTCTGGCAGCTCTTCTCATGCATGCATTAGGAACAGGCTCCTCCTGTTCCTCTGCCTCACTACTGCCAACCTCTGGAGCAGTGGTGAGATTCAAGGAATTTAACAACCGGTTCTCTGTTCTAATGATTTATTCCAACAATCAGTTTGTCAAACTGCTCAGAAAGTTAACAACCAGTTCTCCCGAAGTGGTGCGAACTGGCTGAATCCCACCACTGCTCTGGAGGCTCCGGAGTCCGCACATCACTCCCAGATGGCCCTGGCCCCACCTCTGCCTTCAATGCAGAGCCCTCATCCAGGCCTTCCCCAGCCTCCAGGACTGGCCCATGTTCTTCCTCAGCCTTTTCACTGTTGACTCCGTTGCCAGCTCTGCAGGCTGCTGGCAGACCACAAGAGCTTCAGATAACTCGGGAGAGAAAACAGTATTGTTGAAGCAGACCTTCAAAACCCTGGAAGAAGGTGTATTTGCAATGGATTGGGAGGAGGCGGAATATGATGCTAACTATTTTTTCATTCAGAAAATTATGAGTGGCCTCTATTGGTGGTGGGAGAAGCATAAAGTGTGGATCTGGCCTAAAAGGGCTTAGGTAAGTGAATTATAGCTGATGTTAGTGGTGACAGTGAAAGTTCCCTCCAACTCTGATAAAAGCATAAACACTAATAGAAGGAAGTTAAAATACTAGGGAACCGTATCTTTTTGAGAGCCTTATTCTAGTAGTCCTGTTTACTTTAGCACATCTGGTTAATTTCACATAGTTTAAGGTCTCACCAACCAGACAGCATCCAACCTTGAAAGTACCTTTTAAATATAATGGCTAACAAGCAAGTCTGGACAAATATCAGATTTTAAGTTCAAAGACCCTCTGGCCCCAATTCTATTCAGAAGCCACTAAAAGCTATCCATTCCATCTTGTTATCTCCCTTAGGACCATGGATGAGTTTTAACTCCTGCCTCCTTCCCTCCACCCACCCTTTTTAAAAAAATAAGTAAATAAATAAATTGCAGTTGGAATGTTTGTATTGAGCAGAAAAATAAGAGGAAGACAAAGTGATTTAGTTTTAGACTACAATAAAGAGCAGATGATTACAGTATATTTCTCCCAAACTATAATTCTACAGTACATGCCTGGGAAACAGGGAGGAAGGGAGCCCTCTTCCTTAGCTGTTGATAGCAGTAGCACTTAGACTTATATACTGCTTCATAGTGCTTTACAGTCCTCCCTAAGCAGTTTACAGAGTCATCATATTGCCCCCAATAATCTTGGTCCACATTTTACCAACCTCAAAGGATGGAAGGCTGAGTCAACTTTGAGCCCATCAGGATTGAATTCCTGACTGTGGGCAGAGTCAGTTTGCAATACTACATTCTAACCACAGCACCACCACTGCTTTTGTTAATATATATAGAGAGATGCTACATATATTTGAGGCAGAGGTGGATTTCAGCGGGTTCTGATCAGTTCTGGAGAACCGGTAGTGGAAATGTTGAGAAGTTCGGAGAACCGGTAGTAAAAATTCTAACTGGCCCCACCACCATCTATTCTCTGCCTCCCAAGTCCCGGCTGATTGGGAGGAAATGGGGATTTTGCAGTATCCTTCCTCTGGAGTGGGGTGGAAATGGAGATTTTACAGTATCCTTCCCCTGGATTGGGGAGGGAATGGAGATTTTACAGTATCCTTCCTCTGGAGTGCGGTGGGAATGGAGATTTTATGGTATCCTTCCCCTGCAACGCCCACCAAGCCATGCCATGCCCACCAAGCCACACCCACAGAACCGGTAGTAAAAAAATTTGAAATCCGCCACTGAATTTTGAGGGTCTATTTAAAGGCCTCTGGCTGGCCTTGTCTACATTCTAACTTAAGCAGGATCTAGCCCAGGTAGTGTTTTATTTATTTATTTATTTATTTATTTATTTTGTCACAACAATATATGTAAGTATCATACAAAAAGATTATATAGTATATAAACATATATATGAATAAATATTAGGAGGTATAAGCATATATATATATATATATATATATGAAGAAGAAAAGAAAAACAATAGGACAGGAACGGTAGGCACGTTTGTGCGCTTATGCACGCCTCTTATGGTCCTCTTAGGAATGGGGTGAGGTCAATAGTAGAAAGTTTTTGGTTAAAGCTTTTAGGATTATGGGAAGAGACCACAGAGTCAGGTAAAGTATTCCAAGCACTGATGATTCTGTTACAGAAGTCATATTTATAAATACATATAAAGTTGTTTATATGGAACAACTTTAAAGAATAACAGAGCAGTTAGGTAGAGTGGCAAATTGGGATAGGGAAGAAAAGTCTAGGGGGAAAAAAAAGCTGTAAACCACTTTTATCCTGATAACACATCATCAGAAGCCAAATTCAGTTTAAAAAGACTTTGTTTTTTAAGCTAGTAAGACCAGAAATTTATTCATCCTGGATACATACATCTATTCATCCCTTTTTCCATTCACTTGTTTGCATTCTTTATTATTATATGTGCACTTTAAAACCTCAGCATTTTTAAGTCTGCTTTTGTGACTAAATTCTCTTCCACAGAGCAGATGGCTGAAGCACTTAATGCAAAGTTGTGAATTAGATGGTTTTTTTTTGGGGGGGGGGTGTACCACCTATCTCTTCAACATTACCCTTTAAAAAAAGGCACCTTCTCTATATTTTGAATTGCAGGACATCACATCATGACTTACAAGGCAATGTGACAAGCACAGGTGAACCATCTATGAAGCAATCTACACTGGGAATATAATATTCATAGCATTAACATTACTCCATCACCATTCAGGTCAGTATGTTGAAAAAAATTGACTGGATGGCTAGAAAGACGAAAACATGCTGCCATGTCTTCTTGTGATTGCTCCCACTATTCCAAGTAAAAAAAAAAATCTTCTCCAGTTTCTGCATGTTGGGCTATTGGAGACATAGAATTTGGAGACTTATTCATGGAGGTGCACAGAACATTCTCTACAATCAAAGAGACTCTGACCCAATAATTTGGTACAGGGAATGGGAATAGCTGCAGAATAATATGAATCTAGACCAGATAGATAGGGGGCATTTATAGAAAGCTCGTCAATGCAATTTATACTTTCAATTAGAAACCAAGGAATCTGTCAAGTTACAAGCATAAGGGAAGAAAAGAAAAATCGTAGATAATTTTGCGGATAAAATGTCCCATCCATAAAGTGCATCAGCCCCTAACCTCATGCAACATCTTTGCTAACAGAGTGGGGGGAAGAAAAGAAAAAAAACCTCAAAAGAAAATGCACGGAGTGAAAATGGTTAGGGGGACATTTCATTAATTATACTTTGAAACTGCATGATTTTGAAGATTTATTGGAACAAGAAAACCCCCTAAAGTTCTGAAGACACATTACCATAACATGCCTATAACTCAAGTTGCACTTAATGAGAGGCACTGCTGCCTCTCGCCTCCACTGCTGTTGCTGCTGCCGCTGCCACGAGGGTTCTTGTCCAATGAGTGATGGCTGCAAAAGAGGTCACATGCATATTCATCAAATTTGGCATGAGATTGTAAACCAGTCTTAATGGGCCATGACAGCAAAGTTGTGCTAGGCAAATGTACTTGCACTTGAGAGAGGGAAAGTGCCCTCCTGGACCATCTGGCTGCCTGCTTCTCTGCTCCATACCTGTAGAAAGCCTCTTTCTTGCAGGATCAAGCCTTGATGGAGAGCTCCTGGCAGATTGCAATTATTCAAGCTCACAGTTCCATATTTTGTGTGTATGTGTGTGTATGTGAGTGAGTGAGTGATTCTGGGAATGAAAAACAGGCCATTATCTAGTAAAGATCAATCAGAGCTTTCCAGATTCAAAAGAAATTCTGGCAGTGGTTTGTTGAATACGAGGTGATGGATGGAAGCAATGCTGCGGCTGGCTTCCATTGGGTTAAATCCTATGATCTGATTGGCCAACAAAAGGGAAAACTGAAATCTCAATAAACACTTCCAAATAATAAAACACTTTGGCCCTCAAATGAATTTTACACCATTGCTTTCCATCCTGATACATGTCTCTACAATTCAGTAGACATTTTCAAACATGCACACCCAGACACACCCAGACACACAGAAGAACTATCTTTATAAAATAATAGAAAGTGTTTTTATTCCTTGGCTTTTGAAAGAGGGTTGTGTTACATGTTTTTGCTGCTCAGACACGTGCTTCAAATCCTTACATAGTTCGTCCAACTACAAAAAGGCTCCCATCTTTTTACTTCATCTTTGGGCTGCTTCAAAATTTCTCTGGAAGTGTTTTCAAGTGCTGTTGCAGGATAGTAGCAGGTGCTGCCCCCACTCCACCTCCCTTACCCATCTCTGAAGTACAAGGAACCAAGGAGGCTGTAGGCCATTACACAGCATAGTATAACCTTGAATACTGGCACACATTCCTTTAGAGCTCTGTGGTAAAACCTTATTGGGGAAGAATGTCAGAATTCAAGATGTAGTGTTTTGATTTGTCCCTTCCCTTCCCTTCCCTTCCTCTCTCTCTCTCTCATTCTCTTTCTTTCCCTTCCCTTCATACAGGGTATGGTAAATTGTCAAAGACAAAATAGCAGATGACGGTTAGCTCTCATTTCATCTTCTTGGATAAAAAGCTATATAAAAATGGAGTTAAATTTAAATTCATAAACACCATTAACTTTTTTCTTAAGAAGAACAAGGTTATATCAAAAGGATATGAGAAGAATACTTTAAAAAAAAAAACCCACTCAGTTCAGCATTTTGTTATACAGTGGCCAACTTCCTAAAGCTTACAGACATACAGAAGCATGAACGTCTATTTCCAAGTCCCTAGCAACTGATATGTTGGCCTTATTCCAGAAGTGATAAACAGTCATCACAATTAGTAGCCCTTGATGGCTCAATCCGCTTGGAATTTCTCCAGTCTCCTTTTAAAACCATGTAAAGCAGTGCCAAAAGTGGCCCACATTTAAGGAGGAAACCAGGAATATGTGGGAACATAATCCTAGATAGCCAATTATAATGTACAGCATGGTATTTCTTTTCCTCTACGTGAGATAAAATAAAAATTTGGGATGGCTGGAAGAGGAAGAGTTTATTAGGAGATACTTGTACCAAGTAATGCTGCGGTTTCCAAGATGCCCCCAGAATACTTTCTCTGCATTTTCTATTGTTAAAAAAAAATGTTTTCAATAGTTTTCCAAGTTTTGTGCCAATATATACTACAGGTATTAAAAAAAACTAGATTTCCCCCCCCAAGTAAATTTAATTGCCTCTTTGATTGATCTATTAAACACCAAATCTGCTCTGTTCAAAACATGCTTGAGGGTGTTTTTTTCTTTTCTATTTTTTATGTTTATTTATTTATTTAATCACATTTGATTTGCTGGTGGGGTAGAAAACTGTAATAGTGACTGCAAAAGTAGAAGCAAGGCTTATTTGCCCCCAGTGGGTGGATTCTAACAAATTCAAACACTCTAATATTTAATATTTGAAGAACTACAATTTTCTGAGTCCCCTCTCATGACCATCCCACCCCATAGGATCAGTGGGGGCATATTTGTTTCTACAGATTGTGGTTGTATCCAGGAAGAACCAGAAAGGGGCCACTCCACTTCCATGTGCAAAACCAAGTCACTTTCCCAGGGTCTGATATTGATCACTGATCTTGAACATATAAAAGTAAGCTGCAAATATGTTTTAAAGAAAGAGTGTTAAAACTTGAGCTTTAGCATGATTTTTTCTGGGATACACATGCAAAACCTCTGAGGTATCTATGTAAGATGAGTAGCAGAAGAATGGAGGATAAAATAGCACTGATATTAAATTTTGTAGAATTCCTGATTTATGAAATATAAAGTAACTATGTACACGTAGAGTACAAGAATGAGGTAAACCAGCTTTCCATAGAATGAAAACAATTCAGTCCTTCTGAATCATGAAAGGTGTTTTGGCTCCTCTTTGTGAGACATATAAACCTCTCTTTTGATACAGGTTGCTTTTCAACTTATCTGGAGACATTTCAAATGAGCGTCTGCCATTCACAATCTTCTCACTTGTCTTATTCGCTCACATTTTTTGCTGGCAGCTGGATTATAGTTGTCTGCGTGGACATGAGCATTGTCATTCTTCCTGAATTTATGCTTCATAACCCCAAATTCCACAAATTATCCGCTTAGAAGGCTCTAAACATGAAGGCAAGCCCTGAGTTCTGATAAAAGCAAGAGGTCAGAAGAGCTGCTGAATGAAGAATTGCACCTGGAACACACATTGCTAGGAAGCAATTATGCTTGGATTTTCACAGGAAGTCCCACGTTTTGATTTGTCCCCTCCCCTCGGGTTACACATTATGGATTGTGACTGTATTTATCCTGACTTTGGAATGCTCACATGACACTAGAAGCAGGTGATGCTTGGGGCAAGGATAAACCAACCATATTGTGCCATCAGTACCCCCCAAAAAATGTCAAATATGTTCCTGTCAAAGACTGTCATTTGGCAACCAACTAGGACTGGAAATGTGCTGATTAACTAAAACCTGAATGTGTATCTTTACTCTGAGATTTATCACCCTTGGAATACATCCATTGAACTGAACGGAACTAAAGTTAATTACCTAAATCCTAGTTAATTTAAGCTTCTTCAATCTGTCCCAAATGTACTCTTCCTGCTAAATTGCAACTCATCCCTTGGGAGTAACTCCAAGTTCCAGAATATTTTTGGACTTTCTGTTCATTACCTTTAAGGAAGAGATCATTCTTGAACATCTTAGCTGGGTTTCAGCTCAGCATGGTGTGTATGCCCACCTCATTTTTCACTAGGAACAGTGAATGGAGCATGATTGAAGCAATATGTTTACATTTATGGAACATGCTGTGCAGCTTTGAGCAAAGTGGGAATTTACTGTAAAAATTAATTCAGCAGGTGAAAATATTTCTGTCAGAAGGAACAATACTTCTACAGCAGAGGCAGATGTGCAGTAGGGAGGGAAGAATGAACTCAATGAAAGCACTCTCAACCATCTAAGTTGGTTCCCCAGGATGGCAAGAGTAGCTTGAAATAGCCCTTGAGATGCCACCATTTAAAGGTCACAAAAGAAGTTCTTTGGAGGCGATGTTCAAACCTTTAATAGGTAACAGCTACGTTTGACAATAATATTTCCCTTTCATTGCCATTTACTGCTCAGTTACCTGTTTATGGCAGTCTGACTTCAGCAGTAACCCAATCTAGTTTATTTTAGGGGTGGGAATCAAGGCTCAGTCTTCGCATGTCCACAGCCTTCTGGTGATTATGCCAAAAATGTTTCAAGTTGCATGTTAGGCCCCTGCTGAGATTAGTTATTATAATATCAGCTTACTCCAAACAGGACTAATAGAATGGCTTGAGTATCAGAGGTGACATAAAGTTGAATACATCTTGGGGAACCCTGTCTGTTTCCTGCTGCTCCCTGTCCCACAGATTTGGCCCTTCTAATAAAGAACATCACCCCAAGCAGCAGGGAAGCCCCTCTTAACTATCGTACTTTGTTTCTGTCACGCTCGACCGGGTAGAAAGTGCATTCCCCCCAAAAAGAATAGGTCTCCCTCAGCCAGCCACATTCATTTTAGGAAACCTCTTAAAAGAGTTGAAAAGATCTGCCCCTTTGCACAGGATCGTTGCAGAATAGCTATTTTAGTCAGGGTTCAAGACAGAGGAGAATGAAACCGAAGGACCATCCTATGCTGACACTGAGAAATGAGGCTACAAATGTCTCTGTGGATATGCATGAATGAATGAACCACAGTGCTGCATAATGCAAGACCCTTGAAGAATATTTGAAGAGGTATGCGGTGGGGTGGGGTCGGGTAGGGGTGCAGTGATAAATAGATAACCACTCTTCTAATCCTCTTCTATGTTGGCTAGTTGGTTGCTTCCTTGCCTGCTTTGTTTATGGTGGAGGATAATGCCATTTTATGGTTACCAATCTTTGGCAAAAGCAATTTTTTTAAAAAAATTAAACATTTTTTTAAAAAAACTAAACAGGTAAAGCAATAAAATACCATTTTGTAATCATGTATATTAAATACTGCAGTATTTGTTTTGTTCACTGACTCAATGAATTTGCATTTGTGAAAGTATGCAACTTAAAGTATGCAACTTAAAGGTAAACATTGCATTGGGACTAATCCTGAAAACAATCTGATTCAGGTAGATTCAGTAACTGTCTGAATTGTAGTAGAAATGAATCCAAACTGGAACCCTTCTGAAGTTCTGTTGGTATCTCACTCATTTATCAGGATACCTAGACAGAGACACGGTATCTGCAACAATGGACGCAGGTCTCTGAAATATGGGTGAGAGGCTTATAAAGGATGTAACCTGTGAGAATGTTAGATTCTCTATACCCAGTAAATTATTCCAAAAGGGCTCTCTTGGGATAATTCATGGAATAACTGCAGTGGCTTGCAAACAGGATGTTCAGGAACCATCTATTTTAGAGTTCAATGTATCTCATTTGCTCTCATTCTCATAGCAGGAAGGGTAAGTTTGGATCAAATCCTGAAAGACTGAAAATCACAAAATCCAACTCCAACATTTGGGACCTGGATAGATACCATGGCACCAGGTATAATGGTAGCTTCCAAAACCTGTTGTTTGTTTGTTTTTGACCCTTTGGTAGTATCATCATAGTCTCCCAAAATTCTCCTTTAAGCTCCAGCCTGATTCAAATATATGACCCAGATCCACCCACTTTGGAATCCTCATCATCTTTGAATAGAATAGTTGACATGATAGCAGTGTTCCAATATTTCAGGGGTTGCCGTAAAGAAGAGGGAGACAAGCTATTCTTCAAAGCACCTGAGGGTAGGACAAGAAGCAATGGGTGGAAACTAATCAAAGAGAGAAGCAACCTAGAATTAAGGAGAAATTCCCTGAGGGTCAGAACAATTAATAAGTGAAATGACTTGGATGCTCCAAAACTGGAAGTTTTTAACAAGAGATTGGACAACCACTTGTCTGAAATATTGGTATTGAGTTTCCTGGCTGAGCAAGGGGTTGGACTAGAGACCTCCAAGGCCCCTTCCAACTCTGTTATTCTGTTACTCAATTCTTGGCTGCCAAAAGTTTGCCCACTGCCTCTCATCTAGGAAAAAAAACAACTTGTTTTATTAACTTTTTTTTCCATAGGAGGCAGTATTGTATTATTTTGAATTTGCAAGTGTCTTTTGCATTTATATTAGCAAATTAGCATTTCACACTTGGCATGGATAGAGTTAATATACATCCAAAGTTAGCACTGAGAAGAATGGAAGATAATCAGCAGTAACACCCAAGACAGCAGAGGTGACTTAAAGTTTAGCAAGCTTGAAAGAGAGTTTACTGTCTCCTAATGCTTTTGTATTCCAACAAAACTGGCTCATGTAAAACCAACATTGGCCAGCAATAGTGGGAATACATTTCAGTCACCCTTTAACAACACTTTTTATTTCCATCATACTTGACCACAGCAGGCTGCAACCAGGCAGAGAACATTCCTTTGAAAAAGCAAGCAGACAATTCAACAATTGTGGATTTACTGTGTGAAAATCAGCATTTTAAGGGCTTCTGAAAATGTTGCAATGAATGCTCTTTCCCCCATTCTCTTTCACAGCTTGACTCTCATCTTGTAAAACTGTTAATGCTAAATAATGCAAAAGCTTTTCTATAGAACTTAAAATTAGGCTGTTTCAAGCACAGCTAGCTTGTTGTTCGTTTTTCATCTGTACCGTTGGTTGCGAAAGCCAAACGTAAAATGAATGCATTTTTTTTTTCAAAGTTGGGAAGGGGTAAAAAGTTAAGGAACATCAAAGTTGTCCTGGTAGAAAAATTCAGTAATATTAAAAGATGAAATATGCCTTGAAATGCTGTTGTGGATGTGTGGACCGCACCTGTTGCACATTGTAGGGATATGCCTAGTAATAATTCATTGTCAGGGTCCTTTCCTCTCTGTACCTCTCTGCACTTCTCCACATATAAAATTAGTCAGACTTGCAGATAAAATGCTTATGGAGGTCTACATTTAGATAGAAACACAGCTGTCAAAGATGTATCAGCTAGAAGAAGAAGAAAACAGGGTTCCCTTTTGAGGTTAATAGTGGGCTGCCTCAGAAATGTGATCTCCTTTGCTTTTCATGACAAGATAGACTACCTGGTAGAAGAGTAAAAAGGTATCCTCAGTGATGATCCTATTCTCCCCACACAATTTGAGGGATGTTCTCCCTCCCCACCAACCAATGGCTAGCTGATTTCTGGAATATTGTCTTTCTTTAGACCCATGTTAAAGTTTGCATAGTGTTCTAGAATATACACCTTTTTTTATGGCCCTGTAATCCCTTGTATAGGAGTGGAATTAGGATGACTGAATGGAGATGAGCATTTACGGGCTGGATGCCCTTCCTGACACCTACATGGAGTTTGCAGCAGATATTTTCTCTTTGCGCCCTGATAGAAAAACATCTGCCACTGCCTACGATTGAACTCTCAGTCTCCCGAGTGTGAGGTGAGCATCTTCGTCTCTAGGCTAGGCTGCTCATTCTAGAATATACCCTAAGTGGGAAATTCTGATACTGTATGTATATATATATGTACAGTATATGTATATATTGTATATGTATGTATATTCATACATCAAGAATGCTGTAGTTCAGTGTTTCCCTAACAGTTGTCTGTGTGTATGTGTGTGTGTCCTCACCTGAAGTATTATATTACAGGAGTATTAGATTTCTTTTATTTTTCCTTCACTAAATTGTACCCATACTGTGTTTGCCTATCCAATGTTCTCACTAAAGATGACTAGGGGGCTCAAGTGGCTAAGACACTGAGCTTGTCGGTCAGAAAGGTTGGCAGTTCTGCGGTTCGAATCCCTAGTACAGGTCTCCTGCGTGAGCAGGGGGTGGGACTAAATGACCTCCAAGGTCCCTTCCAACTCTGTTACTATGATAGACACTAGAAGTCTTTTTCCAGCTACTACTCAGTAGTAGAAATACCAGTTTGGTATTAAGGCACCAGGAGGCCTTGAATACTAGTCCTGCCTTAGACGCAAAGCCAGTTGGTGACACTGAACCAGTCCCTCTTCTCAGCCCTCAGATGGGAATGGTTTGGAAAACCATTTCCAAAATATCTAGCCAAGAAAACTGCAGGAACTTGTCAAGAAATCAGGATGGATTAAAAGGCAGTATATATACATACAACGATATATTAATCTTAGTTAATTCCAGTTGAGTTTAAGTTGCAATTCTTAAATCAGAAATAAATGCTTGGCAGGTTATCTTCTCTATTTTCCTATATACAATATTAAAAAAAACCCCAAAACTTCATACTACAAAGTCCTTAAAATGATGACACTCAGGAAACAGGACCTTTACTGAAAGGACAGGAGGACACTTACTGTGTTATGATGTATTTGTTCTCTGTAACCTCAACCCTATATTTACAATGGCAGTGGAAGGTTGCCAGCCAGGGCTTTATTTTGTGTCTTGAACACAAGCTTATGCTTTTTCAATTTCCCATTCTGAGCTGTGCTTGTCTCTGTTTGAGGAATATGGAATCTATCACATAATGTACATGTCAAGGCCTGCCATAAGAATGATGGAGTTCGATAGTGCGTCTTCTGGCAAGCATCTTAATGGAGGTTAAGGTTTAACGTACAGAGAGAGACTTTTCTTTAGTTTTAGCAGCACAAGCAATGCATTTGAAAACACTTCCAACAATACTGGGAGCGTTACATATCCCCCATCTCTAGGCCAAGATCCATAGAGGGAGATGTGTGTCCAGGATAGAGAACAAGGCAGAAAGCCAAAGCTCTGCTTGTTCTTTCACTGCAGTTCTTCCCACTGCGAAACAGGCTGCCTTCTGTGCAGGTTTAAAAGTGTGGTCTGTTCGGCTGTATAAAAAAGTTGAGGGACCACTGCAGCTGTATACACAGTTTGCTCCCATGCATACATATATGTTTTAGGCTAAACTGCCCCATGGCCTAGGATATTATCCTTGGATAATTTTCTCACCTGCTAGCTAAATTCAAGCACCCGTTATCCCATCTGTTTCCGTCGACAGCATCCTTGGATTTTTCGGAACCGTCTTTCGTTATTTTGTGCCCATGATTAACAAAGTCAATGGATAACAGTCTTAAAGAGCTGAGAGCACTATAGATATATATATATATATCTATATATCATATTTTTATTAAAGACTTGCTTTTTTAAAAAAAGGAAAATAAAAATGAGCCCCCAAAAATATGAAGTTAAGAAGAAAACAAAAAAGTCTAAAGGTGCAAAAAAAAAAAAGGTGGTGGTTGTTTTTTTAAAAAAGGAAAAGAAAAATAGAACGGAAAGAAAAAGGATACAAAGCAGTAGCTTCTGATCTTCTTTACTGCAAACATAAGTACAATTATAAATTTTCCTCTGATTCTATGATTGCAGCGCAACTCTTCTCTCTGTAATCTATCGTAATCATCGAAACCATAAATCATAAGTTCATTTTTTTCTGTTTCATGCAAAAAGTCCATTAAAGTTTTCCAGTCATAGGTAAATGTAGACACCATCCCTTCTCTGATCTAAGAAGTTAATTTAGCCATCTCAGCAAATTCCATCTTTTTCACCAACCACTCCTTCTTGTGAACAATGCCAAATCTTTCCCTCTTTATACACACAATAATCTTGCTGATAATCTTATGTACAAAAACAATGTTCCGTGCCTTTTTTCAATCATTTGTTGATCAATCCCAAAAGAAAAACCTCTCACCTCAGTTGTAGATTATGGTAATCTTTGAAATCGTCTGAATCAGTGTATGTATTGTATCTAAATCCAGAAATTTCTAGTTTTTTAAACATCCACAAAACATCATAAAATGTCCCTCCTTGTTCACATATAGCATAAAGTTGAAGTGCCTTTATACATTCTAGATATTTTTTTCTGGTACATATACTAACGGTACATTGTTTTATAAAAATTCTCCTTAACTATATATAGGTAGAAGGTAAAGGTTTTCCCGCATATGCGTGCTAGGGTGATGCTCATCTCCATTTCTAAGCCGAAGAGCCAGCGCTGTCTGAAGACGTCTCCATGGTTATGTGGCCGGCATGACTCAACGCTGAAGGTACACGGAGTGCTGTTACATTCCCACCAAAGTGGTCCCTATTTTTCTACTTGCAGTTTTTATCTGCTTTCAAACTGCTAAGTTGGCGGAAGCTAGGACAAATAATGGGAGCTCACCCTATTATGCGACGTTAGGGATTCAAACCGCTGAACTGCCGACCTTCTAATCAACAAGCTTAGCATCTTAGCTACTGAGCCACTGCATCCCTAATTAATTATATATAGCATAGTGTAATTGTCAATCCTTTCAGCTACCTATTTTGCTATTGTTGTAGTTTTATATTATAGCTAGTTTTTAGTTCACGTATCATACATTCTTTCAATTGTTCTTTTGATTCAATTTCAAAAAACTTTATATACTTTTGCAATTATATGTTCATCATTTGTACATAATTCTATTTTAAATTCAGTTTTGTAGTCTTCAAAATTGTATATTCTTTTGTCTACTTTAAACCTTTCTAATAACCATAAATATAAATTGACAACTATACCCCTCTGCCACCAAAATTCTAGTAATCTCACAATAAATTGGGAATTTGTTGTTGTTGTTGTTGTTGTTATTATTATTATTATTTAATTAAATATAATTATTTCTCATTTATAAAATACATGAGGGCAAGAAAGGTTTGGAACAACCTGGGTTTGTATCTGTTCCATATTCCATATTTAACTTAAATGATTTTTAAATTCACATTAATCTTGATTTTCTGGTCCAACAAATATTCATGCCACCTAAATCTCAGGTTCTGTTCTTCTAACTCCAAAAGTCTTTTATTTCTCATCAACACCCACTATTTCTTCAAAATCAAACAGGAAACTGCAAAATGAACTATTTTGAACTATTACCATCTGGCAGATGGTACAGGACAATAAAAACAAATAGGCTAAAAAGCAGATTCTATCCCAGGGCAATAACTATATTAAATTCTACTGTATTGTGAAATATAAATGCAATATCAGTTTTCAATTAAATTGTATAGAATGTGAAGGATGTGTTTGTGTTTTATTTTTATAATTATAATGTACACTGAAGATGGCATTTAATTTCGTTGTACGAGGTGCAATGACAATAAAGTAAAGTAAAGTAAAGTAAGTAAAGTAAGTAAAATGCAATTTTAAATCAGGTAAATCCATTCCTCCTATTTCCTTTGCATCTTGTAACACCTTATATTTAACTCAGGGGTTTTTTTCCTGCCACATAAATTTAGATACATCATTTACAGTGTGAGTTGACAAAACTGAAACAAAAATATCACTCTAGGTAAAACATTCATTTTTATCACAGAAATTCTCAACAATGATACTTGAATTTCTCCCACTTTAACTTGTCTTAACATACTTATTTAGAAACAACATGCAATTCATTTTTGTCATAGTATTACCCGGATATTTTACCTTCTCAATCATAAAACCCATTTTATTCATTAATTCTGTTTGATCTTCTATTTTCATATTTTTTGTTAACATCTTCATCTTCTGCTTATTCAAATTGAAAGCTAATCCACCACACTCTTTTAATTTGTTCAAAAACATTTAATTGCTTTTAAAGGATCCGGCAAAACTAACACCGTCACCTGCAAAAACCTTAACTTAAAATGTGCTTTTTTTCAAAAGGACTTTGTTTTTCCTTGAAGTCATTTCATTTCTCATCCAAGAAGCTTCTTCAGTTCTGACTGAATGGTGGGGGAATGAAAGGATTTATATTCCTTTCAGTCATCTGATGGCTAGTTTTTCATTATGTTGCTCCAAATGTTCCAAAATACCCAACACATTTAATTGCCAACTGCCAAAATGTCTAACTGTCCTTTAACTGCCTTTTAGGTAAAAACCCACATTGATCCTTACGAATAAATTATTGCAAAATTATTTTCAGTCTATCAGATAGAATCATTATGAACAACTTGTAGTCATTATTTGATAACGATATCAGCCTATAGTTTCTTAAAGTCTCTAGATATTGGCCTCTTTCCAACTCTGTCATCTTTCCTCCCTGTAGGGTAAGTTCACCACGTTTTGTAAAGTTACTTAAAGTTCATCCTCAAAATATTTATAGTAAGAGCCTGCAAATAATAATAAGAGCCTGAAAGTGCATTAATTTCTAGGAATAAAACTCTATAGATTTATTATTAGTTAACCTTGGAATTATCTCTCCTTTTTCTCCTAACTCCACCTGATAGTTATTATATCTCAGTAGAGTGACAGCAGCTGTCACCTATCTGATCTTGCTATAAAAATATTGCATATTATCTTCTCATCCTATCCAGTAGATAATATTCAGCTGAATTTCCCATATGTTTAATGTTTTAATCCAGGTTGTAGTTCTGACCAATCATGATTTTTCAGATATTGTCTAGTTTGAATTCCTACCACCTGTATTCCACATGGCCAGGGTTGAAGGTGATAGGGAGATGCAGTACAGCAATATCTGGAAAGCTATATTTTCCTATACCTTCATTATAGAAATAGATGTTGGACAATTATTAAATGATTATTCCAGGAAAATATGGTTATAATAATAGCTAGTAGGGTATAAAAAGAAATTTTCAGAAAATGTCAAATCTTTCAGTAGACACTAACTGAATACAGTTTTAATGCTTATAAAACTGTTCCTTGCTACATGGTTTTAATCATATTTATGGCATGGATTCCTAACTACGATGTGTCATACATAATAATTTACTTCAATAATAGTAATTTTGATTGGCGTATAACATTTGTACAGAAGAAAAACAGTGAATAATTCTAAAGTGTTTGTTTTTTTCACTTTGTTTTTTAATAATAAATATCTGAATATATTTTAACCTTTCCTAGATGCTTTTCAGATATGTCATGGTTTCCTTCCTTCCTTCCTTCCTTCCTTCCTTCCTTCCTTCCTTCCTTCCTTCCTTCCTTCCTTCCTTCCTTTCTTCTTTCTTTCTTTCTTTCTCTCTCTTTCTCTCTCTCACTTTCTTTTTCTCTTTTTTCTTCTCTTCCTTTCTCTCTTTCCCATTTATTTCACTGACATAAACCTGCCTATAAGCTAAGTATTCCCCACTCAGATACTTCCTAAATGAGATTAAACCAGGTTATCTATCATCTATCTATCATCTATCTATCTTCTATCAATCATCTATTATCTACCTATCTATCATCTATCTATTTATCTATCTATCTGTCTGTCTATCTATCTATTATCTCTATCTCTATCTAATTTATGCACTGCCAATCTTATCTAAGAGCCTCTGGACTGTTTACAAATACTCATTTTTCCACATTTTAGCCATTTGTGCTCAGACAACACCTCCACAAAAATGGAGTTGCTTTGAATCCTGTTGCCTTATGCACCAAGCAACTTACTGAATAGAAATAGATCTTTCTATTTCATCAATGCTCTTTAAATGTTGCCTTTAGATTCAGTAACCCTGAACTTTTATTATTGTACTATTTCACTCTCTAAAATTTAAAAATAAATATCATTTGCTTTAATTAATTTGTATAGCTATTACTTAGTGTGGAATGGTAATATTAAAATAAGGATAAAAGTGTAAAAAAAGAAACAGAAATACTTACTGTTTTGCCATGAACATCCTAGAAAATGTATTAAGTTTGCAGTTTTAACCATAAATAGGTAATGTCTATCTTTATTTCACCTTTCCTTATTTGTAGATATCAGTAGAACACCCACCTACTTCATAAGAAATTATTACTTACGGGACCGTCTACTGCCACCGATTGCCTCCCACCGACCCATGCGCTCTCACAGGGAGGGACGACTCAGGGTGCCGTCAGCCAGGCAGTGCCGGCTGGTGACACCCAGGGGAAGGGCCTTTTCTGTGGGGGCTCCCACCCTCTGGAACGAACTTCCCCCAGGACTTCGCCAACTTCCTGACCTTTGAACCTTTTGCCGCGAGCTTAAGACACATCTATTTATCTGCGCAGGACTGGACTAGAATTTTAAATTTTAAATTTGGTTTTAATGGGGTTTTATTATTTTATTGTGGTTTTAATATTCGGCCATATTTAATAAGTCTTTTAAATTGGGGTTTTAACTTGTATTTATATGTATGTTTTACTTGGCTGTAAACCGCCCTGAGTCCCCTGGGAGATAGGGCGGTATAAAAATATGATTAAATAAATAAATAAATAATAAAATAAATAAATTGCATTCTCAATCAAATCTTTGGGCTACCCAGAGATAATTCAAGCCAATTCTCGTGAACAGGGACCTCAAACATTTTTAATCAACACAGAGACAATTGTATTACCAAGTCTTACAAGTAGTCCTCAATCGATAACCATAAGGGAGGCTGCTGTGACAGTTGGAAAGCAGGTCATCCACATGACTGATCCAATTTTACTACTTGTTCTGGGCGGAGTGGTTTTGTTAAATGAATGTGGCTGTTGTACAGTAAATGTGGCATTTAAGTGAATGCTCTGATCATTAAATGAACGCTGTGGTCAGTCAGCTAACCTATTGTTCACTAACCAAAAAACCAGAAGTAAATGTCGGTTTTCTGGAAAAAAAAAATTGGAAACTGCAATCACATGACTTTGGGATGCTGGAAACGGCTGTAAATGCAAGCCAGTTGCTGAGCATTCAAAATGCGGTCATTTAAACTGCAGAGGGGCAGCTGCTGGAACTTTGGAACCAATTTGTAAGTACTTTTGTGGGAGGTCTGGTTGTAAATAGAGGACTATCTGTATTAACTTTGTTCATTTATAATGACGGACATAGCAACATTGGACTGAATGGTGGAATTACCATTCACATCAATTCTTCTCATCTACCTATCTCCCCAATCATCCCAGTCTGGCATCAGAATCAGTACCTTATTTGTTTCCTTAGGTAAAGGTTCCCCTTGCACATATGTGCTAGTTGTTCCCAACTCTAGGAGGTGGTGTTCATCTCTGTTTCAAAGCCGAAGAGCCAGAACTGTCCAAAGACGTCTCTGTGGTCATGTGGTTGGCATGACTAAATGCTAAAGGCGCACAGAACACTGTTACCTTCCCACCAAAGGTGGTCCCTATTTTTCTACTTGCATTTTTACATGCTTTTGAATTGCTAGGTTGGCAGAAGCTGGGACAAGTAACGGGAGCTCACCATTACTTGTCCATGGCACTAGGGATTTGAACTGCTGAACTGCTGACCTTTTGATTGACAAGCTCAGTGTCTTAGCCACTGAGCCAACACGTCCCTGTAATTTGCTTCCTTAGGTAATTTACTTCCTTAGGTAACTTTTCATCACTGCAAAATTATTCATCCAGTGGTTTGGTGTGCTGGTCTAGCAATGTTACTCTCCCATTGCTTGGATTGAGTCTACTTTTATGTTTTAGGAAGGCTGGATCAAACCAATACAATCTGAAAACAATTTAGAAATATTAGTTCTCTAAGGGAGGACTGAGAAGGAAGATTGGCTATGGCATTCGGTGGTTGCTGAGAAAGAGATGCCAAGAAAGATGTCAACTCTTGATGTAAGGAAAGTTCTGCTTAATTGCATTTAAAAGAAGATTACAATGTTTACTGTTTCTTTGTGTGTGAAGGGGTGGGATTTGTCTCAAAGTAAGTATACAGCTTAATTTCAGAAACCACTGTCAGCTCTTTCTCTTTTCTTCTTTACAGTGTTACTGAATGAATTAAATCTATCAACAAAGTGTAAGATCTGAAGCAAGAGCTCTTTGTGACAAGTACCAAAAAATAATGCTGTGATACAGATATTTACAGTGAGGTAAAGATGATCTCATCATCTGAATTAGATTTGCATTACACATTTCAAAAGGATGGTGTGTTCTGAGGGAAGATTATATTCACTCAATTAAAACTTTACATTTCCACAAATATATTGGTTTGGTGAATGCCTGTAATGTTATTTCTCAGATTTTCACATTTATGTTCCAAGTCTAGATGGGATTTTGTACTAATAATCTTTAAATTAGTCAGGCTCTCCTTTCCCAAATTTAATTAAAGCCAGCGTTGCTGCTCTCCTGAAGAAAAGCTGAGTTTGCATAATGGAAAGCAAAACAGTTTTAAGAAAAGGCAGCACTAATCATGATTATTACAGCAAATCACAGTAAATACCATTGTCCAAGCCAAGAGACAAATTGATAGTAGTACTGCATTCTCTCTAAAAAAAGGAGTAAGAACTTGCTATATAAGCATGTATTAGACCCTTTCTTCTAAATAAGGAGGCAGAAAACCATTCTAGAATTGTTCATGTTTTTAAAATAACATTCTAAATGTTCTGAGCCAATCTGCATATTTAGAATTAGTACATAATATATATTACATAATATGTAATATGTTTATATGCAAATGTTTATGTGGAGATGAAGGCAACACACCTTTTAATATTAATTAGTTATCAACTGATGTATAAATAAATCTATATGATGCCTTTGGCTCTGCAAAAGGTCTGTCTCAGGCTCTCTAGAGCAGGGCTCTTCAACCTTGGCAACTGTAAGACTTGTGGACTTCAACTCTGAGAGTTGAATTCTGAGAGTTGAAGTCCACAAGTCTTACAGTTGCCAAGTTTGAAGACCCCTGCTCTAGACAGGTGAAAGGGTGGAGAGATGCATTATCACAGTGGTCCCCAAGCTTTGCAGCTTGGCAGAGTGGGGGAGAGGGGAACCTGGTCATGTGAGCGGTGGGCTGATGTGCATGCATGCATGGGTGCAGCTCAACTTGCATGAGTAGTGGACCAGCATGCACATATACTTGACTTGCGCAACTTGCGCTGTGGAAGTCTGCACATACGCGCTGGTCTGTCATTTGCACAAGTTGAGCTGTGCATATGCCCTGCTCCCACAGCCCAGTTGCAAATTGACTACGGCCTGGTAGTGGGCTTCGGCCCGGGAGTTCGGACCTCTGCTTTATCGGACAAGTCTGCCTGTTTTTTTAAGGATTCCAACAATGGATAATTCTTGGGGCAAAATAAAAAGTTGGACTTAAATATTTAACAAAATAAATCTCCTGCCAACTTGTTCTGGAGCAGCGTTTCTCAAATTGGGCAGCTTAAAGTTGCCAAGATTAAGAAATTGTGATCTAGAGAATAGCAATAAGGGTAAAATTAGCACTAGTGTGAGATTGTCATATTACAAACATGAGACTAGGAATGTACTTGGAGAGATAGACTTCTCTTCAAGGAGTGGAGTCAATCTGCATTAGGTGAACAGAAGTCTATTTCTGCAAGTGCATTCCTAGTCTCATGTTTGTGGTATACCAATCTCATGTTGGTGCTAATTTTACCAGGCTATATCTGTGCAAACCACTTCTGAAATTCCTTGCCAAGAAAACTGTGGGGATTTATCCAGGCAGTCTCCTGGAATTGGACACAATTAAACAGAAGAAAAAATTAAAAATCTATGTATGAAAGAAATATAAGTCTTTTTTAAAATAAATATGACTTAATTTGGATTTATTAAATGGAAAAGAAATTTTTTTCACAATTCACATGTCAGCCAAATTCTCTCCAGCTTTCTCTTCCTGAAGCAAAAAAAAATATCTTTCAAAGACAATGGATTTTAATTTTCTTTTAGATATCACCACAGTGGATAGAATGCTGTCAGTGTATATCCGTGTATACCGTGTAATGCTGTCCGTGTATATTCCCGGTCCGGCTTCCGGCCCGGATACAGTACGGAGACAGCTTTGGTCGCACTGGTGGATGATCTCTGGAGGGCCAGGGATAGGGGTTACTCCTCTGCCCTGGTCCTATTAGACCTCTCAGCGGCTTTTGATACCATCGACCATGGTATCCTGCTGCGCCAGTTGGAGGGGTTGGGAGTGGGAGGCACCGTTTATCGGTGGTTCTCCTCCTACCTCTCTGACCGGACGCAGACGGTGTTGACAGGGGGGCAGAGATCAACTCCAAGGTGCCTCATGTGTGGGGTGCCGCAGGGGTCGATTCTCTCACCCCTCCTGTTATTATTATTATTATTATTATTTATTCGATTTTTATACCGCCCTTCTCCCGAAAGACTCAGGGCGGTGTACAGCCAAAAGTAAAAACAGACAATACAATATACAATTTAAAATACAAATTAAAAAACTTATTTTATAATTGGCCTAAAAAACTTTAAAATATATAAAACTAAAACCCCATTAAAATTAATATTAAAAAATTTAAAATCAATAAAATTTAAGCCAGCCCCGCGCGAATGAAAAGATGTGTCTTCAGTTCGCGGCGGAAGGTCGGAAGGTCAGGTATTTGGCGTAAACCCGGGGGAAGCTCGTTCCAGAGTGTGGGAGCCCCCACAGAGAAGGACCTTCCCCTGGGGGCCGCCAGCCGACATTGCTTGGCGGATGGCACCCTGAGAAGTCCCTCTCTGTGAGAGCGTACGGGTCAATGGGAGGCATGCGGTAACAGCAGGCGGTCCCGTAAGTACCCAGGCCCTAAGCCATGGAGCACTTTAAAGGTAGTGACCAAAACCTTAAAGTGCACTCGAAAGGCCACAGGTAGCCAGTGCAGTCTGCGCAGGAGCGGTGTTACGTGGGAGCTACGCGTAGTTCCCTCTATCACCCGCGCAGCTGCATTCTGGACTAACTGAAGCCTCCGAGTGCACCTTAAGGGGAGCCCCATGTAGAGAGCATTACAATAATCCAAGCGAGAGGTAACGAGCGCATGAGTGACTGTGCACAAGGCATCCCGATCAAGGAAGGGGCGCAACTGCCGCACCAGGAGAACCTGGTGGAAGGCCCTCCTGGAGACGCCCGTCAAATGATATTCAAACGACAGCCGTTCATCCAGGAGGACACCCAAGTTGCGCACCCTATCCTTTGGGGCCAATAACTCGCCTCCAACAGTCAGCTGCGGCTGCAGCTGACTGAATCGGGGTGCCGGCATCCACAGCCACTCCGTCTTGGAGGGATTAAGCTTGAGCCTGTTTCTCCCCATCCAGACCCGTACGGCTTCCAAACACCGGGACAGCACTTCAACAGCTTCACTGGGGTGGCCCGGGGTGGAAAAGTACAGCTGGGTGTCATCAGCGTACAGCTGGTATCTCACCCCAAAGCCACTGATGATCTCACCCAACGGCTTCATATAGATGTTGAACAGAAGGGGCGAGAGGATCGACCCCTGCGGCACCCCACAAGTGAGGCACCTCGCGGTCGACCTCTGCCCCCCTGTCAACACCGTCTGCGACCGGTCAGAGAGATAGGAGGAGAACCACCGATACACGGTGCCTCCCACTCCCAATCCCCCCAACCGGCTCAGCAAGATACCATGGTCGATGGTATCAAAAGCCGCTGAGAGGTCTAATAGGACCAGGGCAGAGGAGTAACCCCTGTCCCTGTCCCTCCAGAGATCATCCACCAATGCGACCAAAGCTGTCTCCGTGCTGTATCCGGGTCGGAAGCCGGACTGGAACGGGTCTAGATAGACGGCTTCATCCAGGTATTGGGGTAGCTGTCGCGCCACCGCACTCTCTACAACCTTCGCAACAAAGCAAAGGTTGGAGACTGGACGATAATTACCCAAAATAGCTGGGTCCAAGGAGGGCTTCTTGAGGAGGGGTCTCACCACCGCCTCTTTCAAGGCGGCAGGGAAAACCCCTTCCAACAAAGAAGCGTCGATAATCCCCTGGAGCCAGCCTCGTGTCACCTCCTGAGTGGCCAGTACCAGCCAGGAAGGACACGGGTCCAGTAAACATGTAGTGGCGTGAAGCCACCCCAACAACCTGTCCACGTCCTCAGGAGCCACAGGGTCAAACTCATCCCAAACAGACTCGACAAGACGTGCCTCCTCTCCCTCGCTTGGATCATCCCAATTTCGGTCCAGACCATCCCGGAGCTGAGCGATTTTATCGCTCAACATCTATATGAAGCCGCTGGGTGAGATCATCAGTGGCTTCGGGGTGAGATACCAACTGTACGCTGATGATACTCAGCTGTACTTTTCCACCCCAGGCCACCCCAGTGAAGCTGTCGAAGTGCTGTCCCGGTGTTTGGAAGCCGTACGGGTCTGGATGGGGAGGAACAGGCTCAAACTTAATCCCTCCAAGACGGAGTGGCTGTGGATGCCGGCACCTCGGTACAGTCAGCTGCAGATGCGGCTGTCTGTCGGGGGTGAGTCATTGGCCCCGATGGAGAAGGTACGCAACTTGGGCGTGCTCCCGGATGGTCGGTTGTCCTTTGAAGACCATTTGGCAGCCGTCTCCAGGAGAGCTTTTTATCAGGTTCGCCTGATCCGCCAGTTGCGTCCCTTCCTGGACCGGGATGCCTTATGCACAGTCACTCATGCTCTCGTTACCTCTCGCCTGGATTACTGCAATGCTCTCTACATGGGGCTCCCCTTGAAGAGCACCCGGAGACTTCAGCTAGTTCAGAACGTGGCTGCGCGGGTTATTGAGGGAGCGGTTCGGAGCTCCCACATAACACCTATCCTGCGCAGACTGCACTGGCTACCTGTTGTTTTCTGGGTGCGCTTCAAGGTATTGGTTACCACCTTTAAAGCGCTCCATGGCTTAGGACCGGGTTATCTACGGGACCATCTACTGCCGGCTTCTATCTCCCATCGTCCAGTACGTTCCCACAGAGAGGGACTCCTCAGGGTGCCATCAGCCAAACAGTGTCGACTGGTGGCCCCCAGGGGGAGGGCCTTCTCTGTGGGGGCTCCGACCCTGTGGAACGAACTTCCCCTCGGACTTCGACAATTACCTGACCTTAGGACCTTTCGCCGCGAACTTAAAACTTATTTATTTCATATGGCTGGACTAGCCTGATTTTTATCTTTAAATTTTAATTGAATTTGATGGGTTTTTAAAGTTTTATAATTTTATAATTTTATGGGGGATTATGTTATTTTAACATTTGGGCAAATTTAAATTAGTTTTTTAAGGGATGTTTTTAATTATTGTGTGTATCTGTATTTTATCTGCCTGTTCACCGCCCTGAGTCCTTCAGGAGAAGGGCGGTATACAAATTAAAATATTCATTCATTCATTCATTCATTCATTCATTCATTCATTCATTCATTCATTCATTCATTCATATCTATTGGTTTGCTGAACCTGACCTGCTTATCTATTCACAGCTTTGTGAATGGAATGGAATGGAATGGAATGGCATAGAATAGAATAGAATAGAATAGAATAGAATAGAATAGAATAGAATAGAATAGAATAGAATAGAATAGAATAGAATAGAATAGAATGTTGACCAAGTGTGATTGGACACACAAGAAATTTGTCTCCAGTGCATAAGATCTCTGTGTGCACAAAAACAACAAAATAATATAATCATAAGATTCCAATAGAAGAAGGCAGTAGAAAAGTTGAGAAGGATAATAATACAACCATACTACATGGGTATATAATACATACTATATAAGTAAACATCCTTAAAACAGTTTTAGCACGCATGCAAAATACCATAAACCATCTCTATCTTCTATATCAACTGCTTCTGGGTGGTTTGAAAGTATCTGACTTCTTTTGACACTGCTGCTATTCAGAAAGATCTAGGGGGCTTCAGGCTTTCCTTCAATCTTACAAAGAGACTGATTTCTTTGCAAGCATCCTTCAATCTTGTCTATCTATCTCCTCCACTCCAACACTGATTTCTTGGCTGTGACACCTGTTAGCAGCTGCCATAACAACACGGTACCATATTGAAGAGCTGTCTAGCAGTGATTCCTCTGAGGAGGCTCACTGTCATCTCTTCACGGATGTTTTCACCATCCATCTGTGTCTCAAATGGTATCTTAATTCCCTGTGTAGAAACCCCTTGCAGTTAATGGTGCTTTGGCAACAAATTTCTATGACTGCAGTGGAGATCAGATCCTGTCCACTTTTCATCCACTTGCAGCTATAATGGAGGAGATGTTACTCTCCCTAACATGAAATTGTCCTCTTGCAGATTTTCAAAATATGCTTATAGACAGTGGATTCAGAATCAACAGAAAAAGCAGATTTTGCTTTCAGTTATCGCAAGCCAACAATTTTGGCTTCTTGTTGTACAATTAAATAACGTTTAAAAAACCCATTTGGTCTTGCATGAGATTACCAACATCTGTTCTGAAAATTATATTTAATGCTTAAAATTATAAGGAGTTTGAACAGTTTGACTGGAACTGTCATCCGTCCAAGAATGTTTGGTAAGTTTTTCCAATTGCTTATCACAGTACCGCTTGATCAGTAAGGCCAGAAAGCACATGTATCATATGGTTATATAAAGCTGTTTACTTGAAGGGCTAAATGCATACTGTATTTTAATAAGAGTTTAATAAGAATCAAACTCCAAGAGAAAATTACAGGATCATTTTCATCACCAACTACATTGAGAATAATGGATATCTACTTGTCCATTCTGCCTATTTAAATATATTCTGAATAAAAATAATAAATATCAACAATAACTTAAAATAAACTCAATCAATACTAAACATAAATAAATAAAACATAAAATTAAAATAAATTGTAGAACCTTCCCTTCCATCTCACTCTGGGAAGTTTGAGAACAACTAGAAGAAACTTCAGAAACTTAATGCACTTATGTTGCTGCATAACCATCTGTTTTTATATATTTTATTTGCAAAGATAGTCCTCTTTTTTGGTGGTGAACTAAACCCATTAACAACTAAAAGTCACTTTGTTTAGTATGACACATTTCTTGTAAGAAGTTAGCTTTGATTGTCTAATCAAATTGGTCTAATGAAATATGTCATTTAGTTGTCAAATGGAAATATTGATTGATTGATTGATTGATTGATTGATTGATTTGATACATTTATAAACCCACCTATCTCAAAATGACTGAGTGGCATACAAATTGAAAACAAACTTGATACAATAAAGCAGAGAAAAGACAGCAACAAACAAGGGGCCAGACTTATCTAACACATTAATATATCTTCACTCCGGGGCAAATACTCTCCCTAAACTAGGGCTTGGGGAGAAATAATGGAAGGTTTTAAGGCTCCTTTAAAGAACAGGAGGGTCAGAGCAAATCAAAACTCCAAGGGGATGTTGTTCCAAAGGACAGGTGCTAAGAGAGGGAAAGCAAGAATTCTGATGACCCTTCTTTGCAGATGATATTTAAATGCCCACCCTCTTAGCTCTTACCAGATGGCTGAGACAATGAAAGTCTATCCTTTAGATCAGAGGTCTCCATCCTTGGCAACTTTAAGCCTGGCGGACTTCAATGCCCAGAATTCCCCAGCCAGCTTTGTTGGCTGGAGGATTCTGGGAGTTGAAGTCCGCCAAGCTTAAAGTTGCCAAGGTTGGAGACCTCTGCTTTAGATAGCCGAAGTCCTGTGCCATAAAGGGCGTTATAGTTAGGACTTTGAATTGTACCCAGAAACTTCCTGGTAAATAGTGCAGCTCATGCAGCTGATGTTAAGTCATTTGAAGGTGACAAACAGAGGCAACAAGAACCACTCCAATTTCTAGAACTATCTTTATTGCCAATATAGCAATAATCTTGAAAGCCTTGTCAAAACAATTTTCCAGATCAATTTATACCTCGTGCAGTTAAGGAGGAGTCCCTCTGACTCCCTTCCAAACATTTTTCTCTTAGTCCTGGTTTAAGGAATCTTTTTCTGCAACCTTCTATGATGGTCCTGCTCCGTCCTCCAAATTCTTAGGCTCCATCAGAGCATTACATGGCATACTGAGCTGCACCCATCCCTTCCTGCATTCCCACATTGTAGATCAGCTGCAGAAATATAGTAGCAGTTGTAAAGCATCACTTTTGGAAACAGAAGTGAAATAACAAAGGGGGCAGGTGAGGCTGATCAATAGTAAAGTGAATACTAAAGTAAAACATTTCCTTTCAACAGGAATACATACCTCTACAAGAGCTCCATTTGATTTCCCACTCGTCCCTCCCCTAGAGGTATACCTGGTACATGAGTGGTTACTCTCCCCCCACCCCCAGTGATTAGTTTTCCAAAAGAGGTTTACTAAGTCCTCCTTAGACCATATTCTGGCATAGCAAAACTAGTTTTATTCCATTGAGTAGGTTTTACATGTGAAACTTTGACAGTTATGTTTTGTGGTACACAATAGCTGGAGGATTTTTGTATATTTTGAATGATGCTATTGATTGAAAGTCCCCTTGAATGTTCTTATTATAAGGAGGGAAAAAGGGAAATATTTGGTGGTGGAGTGTATGTGTATTAGGACAATTTATAAAACCATGCATCCGATGCCACAAATAAAATGTGTTTTGTGTTTCTATGTGTATATATCTGAGGGAGGGAGGGAGGGAGGGAGGGAGGGAGGAAGGAAGGAAGGAAGGAAGGAAGGAAGGAAGGAAGGAAGGAAGGAAGGAAGGAAGGAATTTGAGGACATGGCACAACTACTTCAGGCATGGATTCCCCACTCCCCTAAGTAAAACCCTATATTACCATGGCAGATGAATTCCTGCAAAATGAGATATGAAAACTATGTATTCAAAACAGAATATCCATAGAACCTGAATTTAAAAATTGAAATGTGTCTTGAACATAACACTTGCTACTGCTATTTTTAAAAATCCAATTATTCTTTAGAAAAAGAGGGAAAAGATTTTTGAAGTGCTATTTTCCTTGCCATGTGTCCTCTAGACTACTACATAACTGCTATAGCAGTTTCATTTAGCTACACAATGAAACTAGAAAGGCCATCAATCATCCATTAATTGACATTCCTACTACTTTCAAAAGTTTTGTCCATGTTTTGCTATTCTGTTTATAGTACTGTACTTCAAGCAATTAGCTATCCATGAGAGGAATTTCTTAACCCATAGCCATGGAGCTTGGTAATGGATTTGCCAAAAGCTTTGTTAAACTTTGAATATGTGTGGCCTACACAGATTATTTCCATACCCTCAGCTAGCATTCTGCTATTCTGCTATGCATGGCTGTCAGGCAGCAAATAAACCAGGGGTAAGGAAGACAATGCCTAGTCTTCTGCTGATGCTGCTGGATTCATCAATAGTATCCTGATTCCAATCCCAGGAAATGACACGACACCTAAAACAGGACACTACATTTTCCAGTTCTCCTCAAGGTCCCTCCACACTCCTAACACAGAGAAGAGAGGGTTACAGCATGGACAGTTGGACAGTAGTGGCATAACCTGGCATTGGCCAAAAATTGACTAGGCTTATGGTAGCCCCAAATTTCTGGGCTATAGAGTCCTCTGGACAGAAAGACAGTCAGTCTGGGAATTAGGCAGAGCAGTATGCTTTTTAGTCATGGTACCATCCTGCCCTAGTCCTCCCCCATTGCCTGCCTGGCCTCATGTATTCAAATGATGTTGGGAGGGAAGAAGGAGTGTAAATTCATAAAATTTATGATTCGGCTGAGAATATGGAAAATGGCTTGAGCTCAAGTGAAGAACAGGGACAATGACTAGCAGCCATTGTGATAGGCAGAATATAGGGAAGGATGTAGGGAGAGTGGCAAGGCTCCCAATTTGTGGAAGTATTGCAACTACATTTATTATGACTTCTTAAAATGAAACTGGTTGACCTCTGGCAGTAGAAGTCCTAACTAATTAATTTTGGGCCAATTTTTTTTTACCATAACTTCTCCTAAAGTGTCTTGCTCTCCCCCCCCCCACTTTTTTTTTAAAGTTAAGGTAATCTTAATGAGGGTCTACACTCTTTCTAAGATAGAAACATCATTTTACATGTGGGCTGGCTAACTTTTCCCATGCCAAAGGGTACTATTTATGCTAGGAAGAGCATACAATGTAGTGGGTAGGGTCAGAACCAAAACTAAATTAGATATGATTTAATTTTATTTTCATTAAAATGA